>NC_081847.1:84036484-84681484 GCF_963259705.1 Myotis daubentonii | reverse complement strand
TCCTCACGTTGGAGCAGCTGGCTCCCAATTCCTGGGGCCGGAGCACTCAAGGCTGTCACGAATCCTAGGAGAGTCCTACAAACCAGTGTCATTATGACAACATCTATTTAAGAAACCAATTTATGAAGTATTTGGGGAACCAAGCACATTTAGATAGAGATGTAATTCTGGCTCCTTCCCAGCTTGCGCTGTGACCCCATGCAGAACTCTCACCTTGCCCAGGCCTTCAGGGTCTCGTCTATGAAATGGGCATGAGAAGTACTGCAATGATTGCATCCTGTTGCTGGGTCTGCCTGCATTTATTTGAAAAGCAAGAGGCGTTATGAATCTTCATCTCCAAAGATTTGAGAGTGTTACATGGCGACGCCCTTTCCGTGCCAAGCCCGCGCTGCGTAATTCTGCTCTGAGCCTCTTTATTGCTTCCTGGGGGCCCTCGGGGGAACGGCCTCTGATCTGTCACCTTAAAATGCTGCAGCAGGGAGAGGCGGAAAGGCACATTGCCCTTGACTGACAACCTTCCTATGACTATTTAACAATTTTAATTTTTCATGATTCCTCTGATAAAAATAGTGCCCGACTAAAAACAAATACATTTGTATTTTCCATCTCTTTAATTCGTTTCTAATTTGGGGGTTCTTATTAGCTTGAAATTATCTCGCTGAAATGGTCTTTGGGTGGTAAAAAAAAAAACACAAAAAACCGTGAAAACCACAATCAATTCTAGAGCGATCATACTATTTAATTATGCTGATTGGAGCACTAGAGACCCCTGGCAGACGAACCTCTCAGAATAAGCTTGATTTGTGTAATTTGGTTTTTAAAACTTTTGGATGCATATTTATGGTGTTGAACTATGGTGTTCCTGTTCTCCTTGAGATTCTGACTCTGAGAGGTGGCTGGGGAAATCCACAGGCTGAGACCCTGGGACCCCGAAGCCCCCGGCGTCACTGGTGGGCCCTGACCTGCAGGGAACAGAGGTTCCCAGCTTGTCTGTCCATTTAAAAATGTCTTTTCCTTAAAGGAAAAAAGAGGAAAGGTAGAGGGTCGCTTAGAGACAGCCTAGGAAAGGGCAGGTGGTAGAATTTTGGAGCTCGATGGTAGGAGAGACCCTTCCATAAAATCATAGAAAATGGGAAAATCCTGGGTCAGAGATGACTCTAAGACAGGTCCTAGGACCCGATTCTATAATGTGACGGAACTGTGGAGACACCGGGAGGACCCGGTTGCTCGAAAAGGATGTGCCCCTCCATCCAAAGCCAGGGATCAATATTAGCTTTGCTGCCGTTGGACAGCGAGGGGGGACGTAATAGGAAAGACACGGCGCCACTCCCGATGTTTTCTTGCCGTAAAGCTGAGCCGCGACGTGTCCGAGCCCGTAGATCTAACCACCACCTTGTGCAGGGACTGCAGGAACATGTGAAACTCCGCCACGGGGGTCACCCCCAAACCCAGACCACGTGCAGCTCCGAACTTCTCTGACAGGGTGGCGAGAGGGGGAGTAAAAGGGTGGGGGAGAGGGAGTTGTTCTAGATGAGCAGACTTTTAAGAGCCTTTTAAGAGTGCTCTGTGGGGCTGGTGTGAGTCCTGATTCAAGCCTGGCTGCTGTAGAAGGGCAGGCATGAGAGAATCGAGGAGGCGGGGTGTTCGTTATTCAGGAATCATTGCTAATGTTTTTAGGGGGCGTGATATTGTGGCGGTGTTACTACTGAAGTAGCATTTGCAGAGGACATGATATGCTGTCTCGGATTTTCCTTAAAGTATTTCAGAAAAAAAGAGGGTGGGAGAAGCAAATACAGACCGTTGAATATTGTTGAAGCCAGTTTGGTGATTGGTGATGGCTATGTAGGGATTTATGGTGCTCTACTATTTTTATATATTTGAAACATTCAGTAATAACAGGTAAAAAAACAGTAATAAGAAATGTTCTTATGAGCTGGCTGAGCCCTGACATTTCACCGTTAGAGCCTTGCTCACCTAGCTGAAGCCTTTCTCAGTCTGTAACATACAGTTCTCCTGGGAGCGTGGTTCACACCCACCCCCGCCCCCCCCTAACCCCCTCGCAAAAGGTCCCGTGCAAAGGGTCCAGGAAAGGAAAGTTTGGAGAAGGTTGTGTTGAACGAAACGCAAAAGGTTTCTTCAGCGCTTCGGTTATGCTATGACACACCGTGCATCTTGGATGGGGGTGAGCTGCAGCAACGCAGTGTCCCCCGAACCAGGTGTCATGTGCTTTGAAGGAGATGGACACCTCCAGCCTCTCCCCAGAAAATGTGGACGTAGGCAGACACCTGGCATCCAGAGCTGTTTCTGTGTACTCACTGCTCACTGGGCAGTCACTACCGCTTTTGAGCCTCAGCTTTCTTAACTGTAAAATGAGCTTCAGATCACCTGCCACCTACCCGATAAGATTATGAAAGGGCGTCGTACAGTGTAAAAGCCAAGGCCCAGGTTAAGTGGTGTGATTATCCCATTTTCTGAAACTTGGTCCACGATGCTGACTTGGGAGCCGTGGGTCTGCACACAGGTGTAGTCTAACATCATCCAAGGTGCGGACTGGTGTGGGTGTCACCTGCGCAGAAGATATAGAGATGGTAAAAACAGGTTCTCTGCCCTTGGGGATCCTGATAGCATGGGGCGGTGAGAAGAATAAGCAGTGATGGGGACCGGCTCTAGGGATAAATGACAAGGTCAGGTTCAGAGGAGAGAGGGTAGCTCTTAGCTGGGGTGGTGGTCCTGGCAGGCCACCTGGAGGAGGTGGCACTTGACCTGGGCCTTGAGGCTTGGGGAGGATTTGGACAGGCCATCCGTTTTTGGTTATGGATCACTCAGCTGGAACGCTTCCCTTCTCCCGCCTCCACGCTCCCACAGTCTGCAGCTGAGCACATAAACCTTGTTTGGATTACAGCCTTATCTGACTTGGGAGCCGGAGTCCTCCCTATCCGGAACTGGGGTCAAGGCTCTCTCTTGTCTGCCCGGCCCTCCCAGCCTCTCCCCCTCTCTGCCTCCACCCCTCGTTTTCATCTTTCCACCAGAGCTGAGAGAGGCTGGGATTACTCACACCATCCACTCACTCACTCCTGCCCCCTCTTCTAAGTTTTTTTTTTTTTTTTAAATAGATAAACCACAGAAACAAAGCAATGAATTATGACTCAGAGACACCCAAGCCTTCATGTGAAAATGTTTATCATCATCAAATCATGCCTTAGGGCAGTGAGAGAAGACAGCCTGCGTGGAAATCTTGGGAAAGGTGGGCAGCAGCTGCATAGGTCAAGGTGAAAGAGTTTGAGGCGCTCCTGGGAGCTGACATGGTTTCTTGGGTGCAGAGAGCTGGTTGGGGGGGGCTCTGACTTCCCCTGCAAGGTGTGCCTGGGTCATTCAGGATGTGAGTAGCAGTCCAGGGGACTTGTTATCCAAGAGCCCACATTGACCTTCAGCTTACACCGAAGGAATGAAAGGAGGGGCCTAGGAAAGGACAGGGCTGGGTGGACGCTTCACGTCAACAAGGAGGCCCAGCTCTGTGCCACGTGAGGACTCGGAGACGAGCTGGACACATTCCTTGTCCGCCGGAGTCCTGCAAGGGCAGATCTCAGCCCTCGCCTGGTGCATGCGAAGGCTCAGAAAGCTAGGATTAATCCTAGATTGTTAGGATTGATATTTTGAGAAACGACTCACCCAGTGCCTGGCACAAAGTTGGTCCCACTGTGGACGTTCACAGCCACCCCAGACCTCAGCGTTGGGCTCCAGGGGCCCTGGTGTTGAGTTCTGGCTCTGACACTCCGGGCAGGTGACTCCGACTCTCTGAGTCTCAGCGTCCTCAAGTGTAAAATGGGGTAACAGCGCCTCCCTCCCAGGATGCTGGGGCAGATGAAATGAAATGATGTAGAGAGAGCCCTTGGCCTCCATGGACCCTTAACAACATTTAGTTTTCCTCTCTTCCCCTTCTGCCACTGAGAGGAACAAGGCCTGGGACAGAATGTGCCAGGCCTCAGTTTCCTTATCTGACAAATGGAAATAACTAGATCACTTGTCCTGCTGACATCATTTAACCTTGAAGAAAGAGTTTAATGGGCAATGTATGTAAAACACTTCAAGGGTATACAGAGTTAGTCAAACATTTAAAAAATGCACACACATGTATTCATATACTCAAACCCACATACACAAACCATACTCAGAAGACGAGATCCGAGTGGCAAAATGTGCCCACATCATGGTGCTGGTGGTCTGGGCGGGAGAGACGTGCCACCTCACTCTAGACTGGTCGTATCATGGTTTTCGGCTGTTTCACTTTCCCAGAGGTGGTTTGTCCACTTTTCTGGGCCTGTAGCCCCTGACAGGTGTGGGTGTAGGAGAAGCACATAGCCAGGCCTGGAAGATCTAGCATCCAGATCTGCCTCCGACAGTGCCCGGGCGACCCTGAGCTAGTCACGTGGCCACCTCCTGAGACACAGAATGAAGGGCAAGACCGCTGGTCACAGGGCATCAAGAGGATCCCATAGGACAAGGAGCCAAGCAGGAACCCAATGGGAGAGGTCACCGTCCTTGTAACTGCCAGCCAGGCCTTCGGAACCCAGTGCAAGAGAAGATTTAATAGTACTCGTTAATTGATTAATATGCATCCTGCCATGTCAGCTGCCCGTTGGGGAGACAGTGGTGATTAGTTTTCTGTCAGAGAGACACACCGTAAAGAAGCCTCCCCTGACCCTGACCCTGACCCTGACCCTGACCCTGACCCTGACCCTGACCCTGTTGCGTTTCTGAGTCAGACGGTATGTCTTCTCCCGGCTTGGTGGTCACTGTCAGGTGAGCGCTGGGGCTGAAACCAGCCTCGCATTCTCCCACTTGGTCTAATTTGCTTTGTAAATAGCCCTCACTCTGGGGCTCTGATTTACAGTTAATGTTCATCTTTAATGAACACTTGTCCGGAACCTTCCATCAGTCAATGGTGGTGGCATGGACCTGGCTGCCAGGTTCCGGAGGGCCCAGTCTATTTTTGCTTTTTGGCCAACATTTCCCCTCCCAGCTACATAGAGAACCCGCCACACATATGCACTTTCTAATCAGGCCACGGGGCACGGTGGAGAGAGCCCAGGGCTGAGCCGGAGGGAGGCGCGGCCAGCCCAGCTTTGCCATTGGCGCGCTGTGGCGCCCTGCGGGAAGGCCGGCTGCCCTCGGGCTTCAGGTCCCCTCTGCTGATGGCACGGGGGTTTGGGAGTCGGCTTCTCTCCCTGAGTCTCTGACTCGGCACACAGGCCCAACCTGGTATGCAGTGATGAGAGAGATCTGTGTGCAGATTACAAAAATAATAACCGCTTTGTATAAGAAACAATTCAAACAATATAGAACTATTTCATGGAGAAAGTGTTGGAAATTGTGATACTCTCCCTCCCTCTTCAGAGCTCACCCCTAGCAGCAATCCAGGGAATTGTTACATCCATATCGCCGTCTGTATCTGTATTGCGACCTTGGAGATGGAAAGGATATCTCTATTTCACAGATATGGGATTAAGCTACATATTATGTTCTGCAGCTCGTTTTTACTTAATAGTTTTTTTTAAAAAATTGCTCATACACCTTGCTCTAAGTTTTTATAATATGGATATAACTTATTAATAGGCTAGAATTAATTTCACCTCCTCGATGAATGTCTGGGTGCTAGCAGTTCGTTCCACTGATCTGATGGTTGGCCGCCCCCTCCTACTCCAGGAGCAGGTCGTTTTGCTTACACACAAAGCCGCCATCCTTCGCTGAGGGTGCTGCCCTTTGCCTCTCTGGATTCTTCTCCCACAAGGACTGTAGCTGAGCCACAGTGGGGCACAGGGCACTGCCCCCCAGAACCGAAGGCACCTGGGCCAAGCTGGGACGGAGTGAGGAAGGCTGGGTCGGGTGGCTGGAGCTGTGGGTCAGAGTGTGCTGGACGGGCAGAAGCCTGAGAAGGTGAACATGGCGCTTGCAGTTTGGTTGCTCCTGGAACCACGCGCTGTCAGAAGCTGGGGTAACAGTGATTCATGGCTGAGTCAGCAGATGTGGGCACAGCCCTGAAGAGATGGGCAGGCCTTGGGTGGCACTGGTTTGGCACTGACCCGGTCCTTCTACCCTCTTAGTTTCCCCCAGTGACGAGACAGGGAGGCCAGGCCACTGTGGCCAGGCTGAGCTGCCTGCCCACCCGCAGGCTGTCTCCAGCTTCCTCCTGGCTAGAGGCTGTGATGTACCGTCCACTCCTGGGCCCAGGCCCGGCACTATAAGCATCCATTTCTGGCTTATTCTTCCCGTGTTTCTTTATGCTATAATACAGAAATTTGATATCTATTCTTAGTTTATCACTTTACCATACACAAGAGCGCCTAGTGTGTATTCTGCACCTTGCTTTTTTATTTCCTTAAACTTATATCCTTGAAATATCTCCATATTAGTCCACAGAGCACTCACTGCCTGTTTTTAATAGCTGCGTAGTATTCCACTGTATATGTACGGACAGAGTTGTGGTGGTGGTTGTTGTTGTTTAATCAGCCTCCTATAGAGAGACACTTGGTCATTTCTAGTTTTGTTTTTTTTTTATTAAAAATAATTCTTCAATCTGATGTCACTCTGAGCTATTCTGTTGTGTGTGTGTTGAATTACAAACTGCCCCCAATTGTTTCTAGAAGTAGGCAGAGTACACATCCTATATAATAAAAGGCTAATATGCAAATGGTCCCCTCGACTGGGAGTTCGACCAGGGAGCGGGCCGGCTGGCCAATCGCCAGCGCCCTCCCCTTCCCACCCACCCCTACCTCCCCACCCCGCCAGGATGCACTGTCCTTTGCCTTCCCGGACTGTTAGAAACAGTCTCCACTCCCATTTCCTCCTCTGATTTCACTGAAGACTTAGGAACCCTGAGCTCTGGAGATGTGGAACGTCTAGCGAGGCTGGCTGGGGTCCTGACATAGGGAGAGAAGCAGCGTGGCCTGGACTAGTGAGATCTGCCCTGAGGAGCTGGCAACCCTGCTCTGGCCACTCCCCTCATCCCTCACACAGGCGAGGTGAGTGGCCCCACACCTGGACCCCTCGTCCTGTGAATAGCCCACCATCCACTCTGTCCACCAGGCCTCCGGCTTCATCCTGACAGTCAGTGGTTCTAGGTGCAAACACATGGTGTTAAACACACGTTTAAACCCTCAGGTCCTGGGTTGCAATCAAGTGTCACTTTCTCAAGGAGGGACCTTGTGCTGGTGTTTCTGCACCTCCTGGTGGCTGCGGTGCTTCCCTAACCTGAACCCAAAGCTTCAACGAGCTGGCTGGTAGGTGGTGATAAAACGATGCCCGTGTGCAGGCTCCCATTACTCACCAGTACTTGCATTTGGCTGGAGATTTGTGAAGTCCTTTCATTGCTAGTGCATGAAAAAGGGATATTTCACACATGTTTTACATTAGCACCGTGATTTAGCTTCTGAGTGAATAAGAATCAATGCAACAGCCAGCTGCCACCCGAGAGCCCATTTATATTGTATTACAGGCTGCGACGGCCCCACCTTTGGCTGCGATCTTGTCAGAGCTGATAAGGTAATAGTAATAATAACTTATATTTTCATTTGTTGGACTTGGTCCCCGGGCTTGGCCGCCTACACACAGGCCTTCTCTGTGGTCTGTCTGTCCCTGTCCAGGGTGTGTCCCGAGTCAGGGGTGGGGGCCTCACAGTGAGCGTCCCCCTAGGAAAGAGGTCTGGGCATCATTTATCAATGAATCAGTTATTAGATCAATGAGTTACTCAGTGCAACGTTGTCGGGCACAGCATCTCTGAAACGCAAGGCACCGGTGAGGGTGAGGAACTCCTGCCCTCGATCCCACCCCTGACCCTTCCTCCTGTGAATAGCACCACCGGCCACTCTGCCCACCAGGCCTCCAGCTTCAGCCTCACCTGCTGCCCTCTGCTCTGCATATTAAATGCCCCTGTAGTCTGCCCTTCTCCCCACCCCCCTGTCATCATGCAGCCCAGGTCACCCTCCCCTGGACCAGCCAGCAGCCCAACAGGTGTCCCTGCATTTTCTCTTGCATACCCCCCCCCCCCGCCCCCAGTCTCCACGCAGCACACTGGGGTTTCTTTGGTCAATATATTCATTGGATCATGTCACTCTTTATTTAAACCCTCCAATGGCCTCTTGTTGCTTCTAGGTTAAAGGTAGAGATTTTCACCAGGGCTCACAGGGCCTGTCCACCTCCTCCGACTTCTCTGCACCCTCCTCCCTTTGGGTCCTAGAACCGACCCTAGGCTGTGGGCATGACTCTCCCTTGGCGCACAGGCGTCTCTCACCTTTGGGGCTTGTGGGTCTGTCACAGAGCAGTGAGGCTGTCCCTTCTCTGACCTTCTGGGCTCGGCCACGCCCCCTGTTGGCTCTCATTGTAGTTGTACGTGAACGTCTAACAGGCTGTTTAATACTGCCTCCTCCCTGGAGGGTAAACTCCATGCCTCACTGACAGCTAGATCCTGGCACGGCACTTAGAACATGGTAGGAGCATACGGACTGAGGGACGGTGTGTGCTCGTGCGGTCCTGGAGGGCGGGGCCGGGGGACACGGGATGCAGGACGCCCAGTGGACACCCTTTTATATCAGCAACATCAAATGAATGGCAGTCACAGAATTGCCAAGGACCTCAGAGGTGGTCTCAGGCACAGTCCCCTCGCTAGGGAGGGGAAGCAGACTGTGGATAAGACCATGGGCTCTGGAGTCCAACTGCCTGCCTTCCCCTTGTGTGCTCTCGACCAAGTTGCCTGACCTCCCTGAGCCTCGATTTCCTCCTCTGTAAAAGAGGGACAGTACCTTTTCCAGGAAAATGTTGTGAGGATTAAATGAGAAAATACACGAAAGGTGCCTAGCACAGGGCCAGCCCGGAGCCCATGTTGGCTGTTAACGTGATTACAGAGGACGATGCTGAAGCCCAGAGAGGTTAGGCCTCCTGAGCAAGCTCACACAGCCACTAATGCGCAGCGGGCTTTCTGTACTGCCACGGACTGCACTGTCTCTCACAAGTGCGGGCACAGTCCCTGCCCTCCAGAGGTCCCCGGTATACTGCTATAGCTCAGTGGTTCTCAACTGCCGTGATGTTGCTCACCCCCTCTCCGCAGGACATTTGGTGATGCCTGGGGACAGGTTGGGGAGGCTGGCCCTACTAGCATTTCGTGGGTAGAAGCTAGGGATGCTGCGAAACATCCTACAATGCACAGGCCAGCCCCCCACAATGAAGAAGCCCCAGTGTCCGCAGTGCCTCTGTTGAGAAATCCCACTGAGGCCACCGGCAGCTGACCGGTGAGGGGCACCCTTTCTAAAAGGCAGGAGGAGGGGCCTATCAGCCTTTGTCCAGGGGGAATGGCCTTTACCATTTGCGGCGGAGCAGGGATGGGAGCCTGGGGATGGAACTTAGGAGTGGATGAGAGTCAAAGTAGCCGTTTGGAGCAAAGAGAAAGTGGATTGGGGCAGCCTGACCGGTGTGCATGGGGCTTGGAGAATGCGGGTAATTCCCCTGAGTGGTGTCTTTGCTGGAACCTTACAGACACCAGCATCCATCTTCCCCTAGTCGTTCCTCCAAAGGGCCTTGGGGGCACTCACGCAGAGATGTGACTTCTGGCTGGTGGGGTGCAGTGCAGCCTGCGCCGTCCTACCCACCTGCCAGTTCGGTTCGGGCTGCCCTTGGGAGGTGTGAGGACTCAGGGTGAGTGTAAATCACACTCCCTCCAGTTTCCCCACCCCCAGCCCGGCACCATTTTCACCTAGGAAAAGCATAATAAAAATGCATTCCAGTCTTAGTCCTGGAGGAGGAAGATGGGAGGAGCTGGGGAGGAGAGCCAGCCTGGCCTTGATTAAATGCATCTGAGCCGCAGGGCTTTTCTGGCCTCAGAAGCAGCCTCGGGGTCCCTGGAAGCAGGTGGTCCTGGGTACCGCTCCACTCTCCAGGCCTGTGGGGCAGCCCTGCAGAAAGCCCCCGGGTCCCAGCCCACGGTGGGAGGTAGGTGGGCGCAGGCTCTGCCCTGCCCAGCCCCCACCCATGTGGGCACTCAGCTCATCTCAGGGCTGGCCAGGCTCTGCCAAGGCGCCTCGCCTCCGGGGAGATGCAGCAGCCAGGACGTTGCCTGGGAGGGCAAGTGACAGGGGAGAGGCTTGTGGGCATGAGCTCCTGCAGGGGATGGGGGTGGGGAAGCTAGACCAGGCCACGGAGCAGTGGCTCTCAGCCCTGACTGCACGTGAGACTCACCTGGAAGTTGAGAAGATTCCAGTGCCCAGGCCAATAGGCAGGCTCTGGGGTGACACTCAGGCACCTGTCATCTTTCAATTTCTTCAGGGGATTTCCAGCCGAGATTGAGAACCACTGGTTTAAAGCTCCCCTGGGCTCTCCAACAGTCGAGCCACAGTGAGGCCTCTAATGAGGGCACTGGGGAACCTTGTTGGGGTTCGGTGGGGGAGGGGGGGCAATCAGGGGCCAGGCAAACTCGGTGGGGAGGGCATGCGGCCTGTCTGACCGCACAGGTGACCCGCATTTCCGGTCAGGTTGGCTGCAAGAGGGTCCAGGGAAGAGCTGGAGGACTCCGAGGTGGAGGCTGCCCAGCCAGGGTCTGAGGAGCGGGCCGAGGCAGCCAGCACTCCCTGCGCCTGGCTGGGCGCTCTCCTGTTGGGGCTCGGGACTGCTGTCGAGTTTACGGTAGGTTTTGTTTTGTGGTTATTTGCACACGTGTCTGGTCTTTGCTGCCAGCCGGGGAGTCCCAGGAGAGCAGCAGCCGGGCCATCATTCTCTCTGGGTTTGGGCACTGGTCTCCTCGCGGTTATCTCTCCGGTGCCAGCGGCCCCTTCTCTCACCTGGGCTGTTACAACAGCCTCCTGACTGGTGTCCCAGCCTCCGCCTCTGCCCAACCACCTACTCTCAGGGCAGCGGCCTTTCAAACGTGTTAGATAGTTTCCTCCTTTGCTCAGAGCCTTTCAGTGGCTCCCGAGTAAAAGCCAAGGTCCTCAGAGTGGCCTGCAAGGCCCCATTGTCCCTCCTGACCCGTCTGCCCACCTTCCCCGTCTCGCTCCACTGCAGCTGCACCAGCCGCCTCCCGATCTCAGGGTCTTTGCCGAATGTTCCCTCTGCCCAGAAGCTCGGCCCCCAGCGCTCTGCAAGCCCCCTCCTTCCTCTTCTCTGGGCCTTTGCTCGAATGTCACTTTTTCAGCGAGGCCTTCCCAGACCGCCTGCTTCCTGTCCCCGGGATCTTCATTCTCCCACTGCACTCACATGCCGACACCGTGTGTTTGCTTTCTGTCTGTCTCCACACTAGCCTGTGAGTCCAGGAAGGTGGGGTTTTTATTCTATTACATTCCCTGGTGTAGACGCAGAGCCTGGGACAGTGTCTAGCCTGCGATGGCTGCCCAATACATTTCTGTTTCCCAGGGACTGTTGATGGTCAGGACTGGTGTACTCACAGTCTTTGGCTCCCGACAGTCTCTCCATTGGTCCAGGCACAGTCTGCTTTTATTTAATTATGTAGTTATGTCGTTATTTTTATTAATGTAATAAGCACCCAAGAGCTCATCACCCATAACAAAGCTAAGATTCGACAAATCCTACATCCAAACATAAGATCCTGCCTCAGACCCACCCCCCCCCCCTGCCGCCCACCCGAGGAATAGTCCCATCCTTATTCTCCTGCGTTTCCTTTATCTAGTTTTATTGCATCCATATGTATTCCTAAAAAGCATATTTTCTTGTAGCTATTTTTAGTCTCATAGACAGCCCTGTGCCGTGAATAATCTTTGGCGTCCGTTTCATGTTGTTTTGTTAAGATCCACCTATATTGTTGCATGGGCTGGGGCTCCTTGCTCTTGGTGACAAAAGATATTGGTGGAATGAATATTTAACATTATGCCCCCACAGTGCCAGGTGCCTAATAACAGCCAACATCTATTAACTCCTTCTTCTGTGCAGGGCACTCTGCTAAGTGCCTTATTAGCCCCACTTAACAGATGGGAAAACTGACACTCAAGAGGGGAGCAACTGGCCTAAGGTCACACCCGAATGGCTCAGGAGACAGAGGCAGGAATTGACTTTGCATTGTGTGCCTCTGGTGGCCTTGCCCCTGCCCCTGTATCACACTGTTTCTCTAAATGAATGATTGAATGAATGAGCTTATACACAGACTTACCACCACAGCCCCTTAGGAATCCCACCAAATGACTTGGTTACAAATTGAGATTCAACACACATACACACATACACACACACACACACACAAACATGCAAACATGTTGGAATTGCTCACAAATACTTGTTAATTGACAGAAAGTTTACAGTAGGAGAAATAGGCCTTACCTTCTGACGCTTGCCAAGATCTGTCTGTCTGACCCTGTCTTTCTCTGTCCATGTTCTCTCTGTTAAAAGAAAAGGTCAGCTGGGCCTGGTGCTCACAGGGGCTGGAGGCTCAGAACCCATACCTACAGGCTGTGCCTTGGGCGTGGCTCCCGGGAGGGGCGCCGGCTGGGCCTATGCCCTTGGTCTGTGGAAGGAAGAGGCTCACTCAGGGCAGAGTGTACCTCCCTCTACACCAGGGCCAGGCTGACTGCAGCGGCTCACTGAGCCAAGCTGAGCTTGCAGCAACCAGAGTAGGCAAGGGCCGACCCTGTCAGGGACCCCTGGCCACTAGGAGCATCTGCTCAGGGGTGAGACTCTATTTACATTAGGAAGGAACAGAAGTGGTGGGGAACCAGAGGGCTGAGCATGGGGTTGAGCAAACGACAGATATGTTCCAAGAACGATTGCCCTGCTCCAGGGGGCATACCCAGCAGGGCCGAGGTCAGGCAAACAAATGAACATTTTGGTAGCTGTGATCCCAAACCCAGTACTGGGCTTGAGTGAGCCAGGTTTGACCATGGGGAGGATAGGGCCATGGATTCTACCATTCCATGTGCAGAATGGCCTGTCCACCAAGCCAGCATTTGCCCAGGCCTGGTGCAGAGCTGGTGTGGGAGGGGCTGGCTGGGAGTTGCCTTACTGATCCCTGGGGAAGGAAGAGGAGCCCCTCTAGGAAGCCAGACGCCTGAGAACAGAGCGGGTGGAGGAGGCCCGAAGCTTCACCTGGAGGGATGAGGGCAGGGCCAGGTCGGAAGCAGGTGGATCCTAGACCAATCTGGTGAGAGGAGGAAAGTGAGAGCTGTGACATGTTCCTCTGGCTGGTATCAATAGGGGGTGACAGAGAGCAAGAGACAAACAGCTGGGCCTCTGCTGGTGTTTTTACCCAGCCTCAGTTTCCCCTAAGCACCTAGAAGCCTTCCAGCTGGGTACATGTGTGGCATGGTGGAAGGGGGCAGGGCCTATTGCTAGTGTGTATGCACTTAAGTGAGACTATGTGGGGGGGGGGGGGGGAGGCAAGGAATCCTCCAGGAGAGGGAAAGGACTGATTAAGCTCAGGGTGAGTTTCCTCAACCCAGGCTGCATCCTGGAACTGTCCCAGGGAGCTTCTAGAATATTGAGGCCCTGATTCATCGGACTAATGGCGTACTGGCACTACCAGCCTGCATGGCCAAGAGGGATGTTCCCTACCTTAGGCTCACCAGAAACCTCGCCAGAGACCTCGCCAGAGCAGGAGCAGAGGAGAACCCTAGGCTTAGAGGCAGAAGTGCCGAAAAATGTGTCCTAAAAGGAAACTCAGAAAAGCCATTGGGCTTGGGTGAGGCTCGTCTCCTGGGCATTCTGAACGGGGGCTGCTCGCCATCCTTCGGAGAAAACAAGTAGCCCACCGTCTTTCTCTCCCCGGCTTTTGTAAGCTCCAGGGAAGAAAGAAGGCTGTGTCCCCACAGTAGCCTTTCTTTGGAAGTCTCGCACACAGCTCTCCTTTCCACTTGAATCCACTTCTTACAGTTCTGGTTTTAAAATCCAGACCTCCCCGAACAGCCGGGAAAACCGAAAGAGGAAGGAATGGTTCTCACTTGCCCAGAAGGAGTGGCAAGAAACGAAAGCTGCCCCCAAACCTAATAATAATAAA
This sequence comes from Myotis daubentonii, assembly GCF_963259705.1. Classification (NCBI taxonomy): domain Eukaryota; kingdom Metazoa; phylum Chordata; class Mammalia; order Chiroptera; family Vespertilionidae; genus Myotis; species Myotis daubentonii. The sequence continues at coordinate 84,667,503 of NC_081847.1, read as the reverse complement.
ACAAATGTGATTTAAAAAAAACACACAAAAAACAATGGCGATGACAGATCACAACCAATTCCTGAGTGCCTGGTGTGTGCAGTTCTCACCAGACCACCTCCTGCCCCTCTCATGGGCGGGCACCCCATGTCTGATGCTGCCCAGGTAGCCTGTGGGGAAACCAGGATTCAGCTCCTGGTCTAGGAAGAAATAAGAAAAATAAACATAATGCAGTGAGTTTTTCATAAGGTTAAGTTTATCTCCCTTGAAAGGGTTGCCCTTTATCCTGAAATTTACATTCTTTCAATAATTCTGATAATAAGATATACTACCTTTTATGATACTGTGGACACAGTAGATGTTGGCAACAATGAAAATGCGGTGCTCTCCCTCTTAAGACATTGAGATTACGGGTCTGTGGAATTCCTAAATCCAGCATCCCTTCGTGCGTGGGACGCTCAGATCACCAAGAACAACCCGGGCTGCCCCATTCCATCAGTAGCCACTGTCCCCACTTCTCTGCTTCTCTCCCTTTTTCACACTTTTGCTCAGGGTTATGGAGTTGTCAGAGAAGGAGGGTGAGGGGCAGAAAGCAGGAAAAATGATTAGTGACAACCCTTAGGGCAGCAGTGGTTTTCTAAGAAAAGATTGTAATTCTGTTGAAAATTGCTAGAGAAGAGAGTGCAGTCCAAGTAGGCCTATGCAAATGATATGCAAATTATGCAGAGCCCTCCTATTTCATAACCTGGATGTAGCCCTTGGGAAAATGCTAATGGAGACTGGTGGTCTCTCTCAAGCCTCCCTTGGCGATCTCCAGGAGTCTGGCCCTAATTAAAGAGTATTTTCCCGGCAGTGTGTGGCTCCAATGATCTTTATTTTATAACTTTTTTCTCCCTTCCTCATCTGCACAGGCCCATGGCCCAGCCTGAGCGGGCGCTTCTCCTTCCATGGCAAGTGGGGTGAGGAAGGTGGCCAGCAGACTTGACCTCTGTATGGCTCCTTGGGTCCCAGCCCAGCTGACTCTGAGAAGAGGCTGCTCAAGGCTTTGGTTCGCACACTAGAGCAGGCATCAGAATCATGTGGAGGGCTTGTTTCAAACGCAGATGTCTGGGCCCCACCCCAGAGTTACAGATCCTCAAGGTCTGAGGTGGGCTCATGAACTGGCATTTCCCTTAAGTTTCTAAGCGATGCCCCAAGCTGCTGGTATGGAGACCATAATTTGAGAACCACTGGCCTAGAATGAGCAGTGATACTCAGTGTGGTCCACTGGTTACTCTTACCAGTCAGCGGTAGAAATGAAGTACAGATATTAAGAATAAATATATAGAAACTTTTCTTGAAGTTTGACATTGCCACGGCATTCAAGCACTTGATTATTTTTCTGTTAATTCGTTGGTGTGGTCTTTCACAAAAGTGTTGGCCTATGATGGTTCAGTAGTTTAAAAAAACAGCAAGTCTTTTGTCACAGACCGCAACTTGGTGACTCTGATCCAGAGGTCCTAGCCTCATGGCCAGGGTTCGGGCAGCCCCAGGCTGGCAGAGAATTGGAATGCCCATCAAGAACCCCAGGCAGAGGGGCTCTGTGCAGGCGGGCATGCAGTGAACTGGCCCTAGAAGGTGTTTGGAAACACGGAGGAGGGGAGCAAGGGGAGGGGATTGGTTGTCACATGACTGCTGGGGTTGGAAGAAAACTGGCATTTAATGGCTGAGTGCTGGGCACAGGCGCCACGGGGAATTGTCCTGCCCTAAACGCCAGTAGAACCTCTCTTGAGGAACAATAGCTGGGGAGGGTTGGAACTAAGAAGCTGGCCTGACTCCAGACCCCCTGCCTTCTCTTGGGGTGGGGGGACTGGGGGCAAGGAGGGGTGTGTGTGGGGGGTGCACTGGTCAGAACGAACTCGACCAGAGAGCCCTTGTTTGTACATAGTAACCTGGTGTGTGTATGCCTTTGCGTGGTGATGTGCGTATATTGTTGGTACCTAATGGGTACCTCCTACGTTATGCAAAACCAGTATACAAAAGCTCCTGCGTAGGAAAAGGAGAGATTGGCAGGAGCGATGGGCATAATTCCTTTTTAAAAAGAGTAATTGTAGGCATCCCTGCTCCATAAAAACAATGTACCAAGAAGCAGTGCGTGCATGGCTTCCCGGACAGCTAGTTGCACCCTTAGGGACACCCGTTCTCACCGAGGGAGGGAGCAGTACTTAACGGTGGTGTGATTTTAGACGGCATTGTGAATTGTGTAGCTGGTCTAATGGCAGCCGATACCATGATAATAAGTGATTCTAGGACCTAGGTGGACGGGATCCAGCCTGAGTCTGGCACTTGGCAGCCTGTTTCGTCACCGGCCCTCACTCGACCTCCGGCCTGGGCAGCTCCTTTTCAGCTGGGAAAGAAAGTGCTGCGATTCTGACCTGACAGCATTTTGACATTTTCTGGAGACAGTGTGAGTGAGAAGTAATTAGCTGTCTTGTGCTTTGGGGCCTATGGGGAGGCCCCCAGCCCCTCAAGCTCAGCATCAGAGAATTCGGAGGCTGGAGGGGGCTTAGCATTGATCAGCCCCTCACTGTACAGGGTGGAAAACTGAGGCCCTGGAGGCTGCAAACTGGCCCCACATCCAGCTGTGTCAAGGCAGGCAGCGGGCCTATTGTGGGAGGCTTACCGTGTAATTAATGGGATTTGGAGCAATTACAGGGACAGTAAAGCCCCTCATTTGTTTCTTGGGCCAGACATGAGATTCCTTAGGAGGGTGGGGTGGGAGGGTGGAGCGGAGGTGGTAAGAAGGTGGCAGAGAGTTGGCGAATCATCTCTGGCCAGGCCTGTTCCTGGCCCGCTGGCTTACATGTTATCCTGGGCGCCCCAAATCCTGGTGCAGCCGTGCATGACTGTCCAAGGTGCCCCACCTGGTTTTCCTCCCGGGCTCATTCTTGTTGGTTTTCAATGCGGTGCTCTACAGAGCCTGCTTTTCTGTTTTCTTTTTCGGTGAACATCGGCTAGGACATCATAAAAGTTGGCATCATTCTAGGGAGGGCTGTGCCCACTCCTTTCTGGGCTTACGGACAGTGGCTGAGCTCAAGCTGAACAGTCGCCAGTGGGGAGAGGAGGCAGAGCCGGTGTGTGATGGGAAGGTCACCACATCGAGGTTTTGCAGCTGAATGGGATTCTGTGTCAGAGCCAGACCACCGCCAGGCACCTGAACCCTGGATCATTCAGCAAGTATTCACTGAGCACCCACTCTCTCCCAGCCATTGTGCTAACTGGAAATGGATGGAGTGGTGATTGCACAAGAGCGTGAATGTACTTAATGCCACGCAACTGAATACTTAAATATAGATAAAGGGTAAACTTTATGTTGTGTATACAGGGTAGGGCAAAAGTAGGTGTGCAGTTGTTTGTATGGAAAATAATACAGTAATTAATAAATAATAATACAAGAATAAACTCTGTTTTGTGTACTCACAACTGTAAACCTACTTTTGCCCCACCTTGTATTTTACTGAAAGAGTGAGGGAGAAAGAAGAGAGAGAGAGAGAGAGAGAATAGGGTCTCTGCTTCCTGGAAGTAGCTCAGATTCTGCAAGCCCCCACTAACTGTGGCCTGGGCTGAGCAATGGGGGTGACTAGCCCCCATGGTGGGGGTTTTCAGGAGGAGGTATGGGAGGCTTGGACCCAGGGCCGGCAGGGGCTGCCTGTCTGCATCCCCATTAAAGGAGACGTCTGTGCAATTGTCTTGAGACGCATTTCTCACTAAAATGTGATTTTGAAATGTCGCCAGCATAGGGACAGTGATCCCCTTTGAATCTCTGCATGGAACTAACAGACATTTCAAGTGGTAAAAACCTTGGGTTGCAACCATGGTGACACCCAGAGCTGGGCTCTGATTTCTTCTTTCCAGGATGTGTTTCTGAGTTCCTCTTTCGCAAAGGCGGGTGAGCAGAGGCTGCGTGGCATGAGGCGTGGCCTTCCTTGTGCTTCCTGGGCGTTAGTCAGTCATGTGCATGCCACCGGTGGAGCCGAGGGGCCTGGGCCAGTGATGTCAGCTTCCTGAGCCTCAGTTTCTCTGTCTGTACCAAGCCCTTCGGAGGCTCTGAGCACACGGATGGAGGGCATGGAGAAAGCATGTAGCCACTGGCTTGCCATGCCGCATCAGTCTTGCTACTGTCAGCTTGGAGTGTTACCACTCAGTGGGCATTGCCATATCCTGTCTTACAACGAACCATGTATTATTTAACATTTTCCCCTTGTTAATGTTTTCTCCACTCGGGTTGCCTAGCACACAGGAGGGGTACCACCTCTTCGTGTGCCCACTGTGTCTCTCAGTGGTGGGCACATGGCAAGTGCCGTGCCAATGGTATCAGCTGATTGAATAGTCTGTTTCTAAAGCCACAGCCGGGGCAGTGTTTGCAAGGGTAGCCCTGCTACTTCGCTGGCAGAGCAGCCCCGCTCTGGGCCCCAGGGTCAGGTGTTTGGGCGGTCAGTCCTGCAGGGCCGCCGGCTGGGCCCCGCCAGCTCTGTAACTGTTTCATTTGGGAACTTTACCTCTGGCCCCTTCCATGGACTCAGGCGATGATGGCAGGTCACCCAGCAACAGCCACTCAGATAATTACACGGGTTTCAAATTGTTCACCACTTTCCGTCCTCAAAGCAATTTCAGAATCAATTTGAGGTTTGACAGGGAGCTGGTGGCAGTCGCACGGGCCTGGGATGGCGTGCTGCGCCTGCTTAGCGCTCGTTATAATTCTCGTGGCAGGCCCCGCGCGCCCGGGGAGCAGGGGCGCTGTCCTCTGCTGCAGCTCAGGGAAGAAAATCAATCAATCAATCAATGAGCGCACACCTAATTAAAGGTAACAAAGGCTCTGGGCACCTCCTCCCCGCCCCCCTTCCCCGCAGTGTCAGGCCCGTAGAGCGCCAGAAGGAAAGCCAGCCTTGTCTCAGACTGGATTAAATGAAGTCCCCGTGCCAGGATCCAATCTAGCAAGGCTGCCTTTTTAACAACAGAGGCCTGTCCCACACTGGAGTGGAGAATCCCTTCCCACGTGCCATCTTAAAGTGGACCTAGACCGTTATCTGCTCTCAGAGAATAAGGATGCGACCGAGCCACACTGTACCCCTTGTGCACGGATGAGAACATTGGGAGCCTGGCACGTGTGGTGTGCTCGCAGACCCAGCAGGCTGTGTGCCCGCAGAGGGTGATGGCCAAGAAGTGGGCTCGAGAGCCAGACTGCCTGGGCTCATTCCTGCCTCTGCCACTCACCCGCCAGCTGCCCCCAGCCTCCTGCCCCGAGATCTTCATCAGCAAAACAGGGGTGGTCATAGCTCCCACCTCCTGCTCTCAGAAGGATGACATGAGTCCGAGCACTTGAAGGCTGCGAAGAGCACCTGGCACAGAGCAGTCTTGCTCCTCTTATTATCACAGAACCGTTTCCCCAACGAGGGAACCTGTAAAGCCACCCTCCACTCTGCAAGGAGCAAGATAGGTTTATTGTTGTTTCACCTCGAGAAAAGGATACGGAGTCCTTGAGGGGCGAGTTAGCCCAAGTTCACAGAGCAGAGTGGATGTGGAGCTGAGCCTGGACCTGTGGCCTGGTCACCCCCTCCTGCTGGGCACCCTGGCTCTGTCCCCAGTCTTCTTTAGAACCTTGCTCTGGGATCTCCCACCGCCTCATTTTTTCACGCCGAGATGAACTCATAGCATCACCTGTTGCTGCGTCCTTTGTATTTTCACAGGGTCAACCCTGTGAGAGAGATAGCACTGGCCTGTCTTCCCCTGGTCCTCCAGTCTGATGGATGATTAGGTCAGGAGGCAAGACAGAAACAATGATATCACTGAGTAGTAAAATACACAGAAGTCGAGAAATTTGAAGATATGTGCTCCACAGTGTAGCAAATCGGTCCTGTTGCCCAGGTACATGTGAAGCGCTCCCAGTGATAGAAAAGGCATGGGGGGGGGGGGGAGGGAGGAAAGGAGAGGAGGGAGGGAAGCAGGAAGCTTTGGCCTAACCTACACGTGCTGAGCCACCATCATAGTGCTGCTTTCATTCTCCCCTGCTTGCGTCATTCCTCACACCCGTGAGCACTCATGGGACTAGAACCTTCCAAAACCAGATGCTATGCTTGGATGGTGAGCTCTGGGCTTGCAAAGGGAGGTGACCCTGCTGACCCCAGGCCAAAGGATGGAGCCGCAGATCACACCCAGAGAACAGAACAGAACTGCAAATAAATGGCTCACAGACACCTGCCAGGTCCAGAGCTCTCCTGGGACTTCGCCAGCAGCTAACTGGGGGTCAGCGGTGGAGTGCAGTTTTGGGGGAACAGGCTTTGTGGAGGAATGTTATGTGAATCCACTTGAGACATTCAAGTTCAGATTCATACGTTCACAGTTCACATCCTGCCAATGCATGCTCGCTCACCAGATAGAGAGCAGACATCGATCCGGCCGGACTGGGCCAGCTCTGTTATCGAACATGCAAGGAGGAGAAAAATTATTATTTTCTATGCTGGCGTTAGTGCTCTCCCAGGGAAAAGACTGCTTTCATTGAAGAACTACCTTGATAGGTCATTTGGGTGAGAGATGAGGTCTTGAGGGCATGTGTAGAAAGATAAAAAAATAATACATATATAGGGAAAAACAGTGTAAATACGAGTGGGAATGCCATTAGCCGGAGAGGAAGTGTGGGCAGGGCACTCAGGCACACCCCGCAGAATCCCAGTGGGTTGGATTTCCAGTGGGAGGTGACTGTAAAGATAGGAGGTCCTTAAACAGCCAGGTGTCGAGCCCTGGGCTGCCTGCTGAGCCCAGCCCGCCACATTAGCGCCATAGCCATGTCCACCCACGAGGGCCTCTGTGGGAAGCACAATGGGTAAGTCAGTCCCCAGCCCCAGGCTAGAGCAAGACAAATAAGGCATGCCTGGCCCGTGTGCTCAGCGTTTGAGCATCGACCCATGAGCCAGGAGGTTGCGGTTCGATTCCAATTCCCAATCAGGGCACATGCCTGGGTTGCAGGCTCGATCCCCAGGAGGGGGTGTGCAGGAGGCAGCCGATGGATGACTCCCTCTCATCACTGATGTTTCTCTCTCTCTCCCTCTCCCCTCTTCTCTCTGAAATCAGCAAGAAACATATTTAAAAAAACAAAACAAGACTAACAAGGCAGTCAACTCAGAGCCCTTTCTTTGATCTCACAACACGTAGTGACTAAAGCAAAGAGATGGAGCTTGCATTTCGCAGCTACCGCAGGCATTTATTGCGTGACACAGATCATACCAAAACCGAGGCACGTGTTTTCATAAAGGACCTCCTCCGAAGCAGCGAAGAGCCCGGCCCAATCGGAGCAACATTTCATCCTCCTAACGAGGGTGTAAGCAGAAGGAGAATTCATAACGTTAAGGTTTCTGCCTTCCTGCGGGGATATTTGCAAGCATTGATTTTTAGCCGTGATGCATGCCACTGGCAGGGACTTCTGGCTGAAGGGGACAATGCTGTTTGGGAGTCTGTGAGGTTTAAAACATCCTGCAATTGCCCGGTGCTGTGCAATGCCGAGCCCGGCTCTAATAGCACCTCATTTGTTAAGGTAACAGGGAAATCACTGTGAATGCTGCCGGGTCCCAAACCGACGACATCTAAAACCACTGAGCACATCGTAGCCCAGGAGGGATTTCCTCAGGTAGGAGGGGCAAGTAGGAAAGTGGGAGACCATACACAGCCAGTGCATCAGAGAGTTTCTCTCTGGGGAGGGAGGAGCAGGGAACCCGACCAGGGATGGGTCCATGGGGCCCCAACCATACGTGTAACATTTTATTTCTAAAATCCATGAAGCTGGAGGGGTGTTCAAGGATGTTTTGTTGTGACTCACTATCTGTCAATATATTAGGGATATTTTATAATTAAATAAAAATATAAAAGAAAAAAGCAAGGCCCAGGGCAGTTTGTGCAGGAAGCCACTACCTGTGGAGAAAGAGATGGCTTGTGAAAATCCTGGCATACAGTTGGCAGATCTCTGGAGAATTCACAGGACACGGGGGGCAGAGGTCTCCTCACAGAGCACACATTACAGGAGAGAAATTGCACTCGGTCCATAGGGGGATACGTTCCAAGACCCCCAGTGGGTGCCTGAAACCACCGCTAGCACCAAACCCTTGATATAAGATGGTTTTTCCTGTACAGACAAACCTATGCTAAAGTTTAACTTGTGAATTAGGCATAGTAAGAGATTAACAACAGTAGCTAATAATAAGAATAGAATAATTATAACAATACTAGTAGCCCTGCGCACGAATCCGTGCACCAGTAGCTCGCTGCCGCCCTCCTGTAGCTCTCCCTGCCCCCCGCCCCCCGCCATAGCTTGCTGCCCTGCCCCCTCCTGTAGCTCTCCACTGCCTACTTGTAGCTCACTACCCCACCCTCCTGCTGATCTGTGATCTGGTGGTTATGCTGTCAGTTGTTATGTAATGACCATTTGCATATTACATCTTTATTATATAGGATACTGTAACAAAAGTTAGGAGAATGGCTTTGGGGTCATTCTTAAGTAAAACAAAGGTTGTCTGAACACAAGCACTGTGATATGGTGACAGTTGATCCATCACCAAGACGACTACGAAGTGACTTACAGACCTGAAGCGTCTATGGAGGGGAGACCCCCGGACAAAGGGCTGAGTCACGTCCCAGGTGGGATGGAGCGGGTGGCATGAGGCGGCATCACGCTGCTCAGAACAGTGCGCAATTTGAAGCTTACAAATTGTTTATTTCTGGAATTTTTATTTAATATTTTTGGACCGTAGTTGACAATGGGTAACTGAAACCTTGGAAAGCAAGACCATGGATAAGAGGGGGTGTATGGTATGTTCTTTCATGCTTTTCAGATGTTGTGCTGTGTGCCTGCATTACCTGGTTTTTAAAACGAACATAATTATTTCCAAAAGTTAAGAAAAGCCGAGTAGAGAGGCGTTAGGAACCCAAAAGGAGAAACTTAAAAAAAAAAAAGGGGGGGGGGCGGGGAGAGATTAATGAAATGCAGGAACTCATCCTGGACACTCGGTGGTAAAAGTTTAGCAGCAGCGGCCGTCGAGGCCCCCCCCCCCCCCCCACCGCCCCCCTGGTGAGGAGCCCTTCGTAGAACAGCTTTCTGAGGACACAGAAAGGCAGCCTGGAGGCCGAGGCTGCCTGGCTGGACAGGCGCCTGGGGACCCTCTCCCCTCCTGCCCCCAGCAGCCCTGGTCTGCTCCGCCTGCTGGGCTTTCCCGATGCCTTCCAGCCTGAGTGGGGAGTGGGGACAAGGAAGGTGGGGATGGAGGATGTGGGTACAGTCCAGGTGACAGGTTCTCTCTGTCGGAGGGGACCCACTGGCCCGGACATGCTTCCTTTCTGGGCTCTGACTGTTGGGTGCCCGTGGAGAAGGGCATATGTGGTGGGGCAGATTTAACACCTGATCCCAGGCTGTGTCCCTGTTGGCCCAACACAACACTCCTTCCTGGGATTTTTCAGGCACTCAGAGAAGGACCCCTTTCCACCGCCTCGCTCCACCCACCCCACTCAGCTGCTGACAGAGCTGGAAGGGGAGCGGTCAGAGGGGGCAGCGCTTTTGCTCTTGAGCTGCCTCAGGCCTGCCATCTAGACTTTAACCCCCCGGGATTTGGGCTGCTTTAGGTCTCCTAAACCATTTGAGCCCCAAAGTGGGCAAGGTGCCTAGAAGGAGGTCTCAACGGTTTGTTGAGTTGAATTTGACCTCTGAGAGCAGCTGACCCAGGCAAGGCTTCTTGGGTTGGAGTCCCAGGAGGCAGCGGCTCTGTGGGCGGCCAGGGAAGAGAGAAGCACCCAGCTCCCTGCCCCCATGGACCCCATGGAGGAAGCCTCCTGGAAGGAACCCTGAACTGGAGCTCACGGGGCACCACGAGTCTGGTCCTACTTCTGTCCCCACAAAATGCTGCCCAGCAAGTCCAAACAAATTGCCAGGGATAAGCCCGGGTGACAGCCATCACCCAGAGCAGCTGCTCTCCAAGTGTGGTCCCTGTGCCTGCACCATCAGCATCACCTGGGAGCTTATGAGGATGCAAATTCTCAGCCCCACCCTGCACCTGCTGGGACGGAGACTCTGGGGCAGGGCCAGTGCTCTGTGTTAACCAAGCTTGCAGGTGATGGGGAAGGAGAGTGGAATTCGAGACCTGAGCTTCTCCATTGTACAGGAGGAAGCAGGCGGGGCAGATGCAGGTTAGAGTGATGCTGACTTCCACCCTGGGTCTCCTAATTCCTATTCAGTTGCATCAGGTTTATGAATGAAAGGGAGGATGGTGAATGGCGGGGTGGTACGTTCAGAGGAAATGACAGATTCTGAAGGGAAGGGTCTGAGTTGAAAATGTGGAAACCAGTAGCTCACTCAGCAGACCCCAGGAACGGTAGTCACCTTCCCGGCCACACCCAAGGGGCTGCTCAGAGGTCAACAGGTGCTGGAGGGGCTGAGGCCTCTGTGCAGGGACAGACAATGACCAGGGAAAGGCCAGCACAGGCAGGTCACAGAATGCTTGTCCCGATGTGAGGGTCCTGCCTTGCTGGCGGGGTGGAGGGGGCCCTGGTGCGGGGTTGGCCTGTCCTTGCAAATGGCCTTGCTCCCGGCACTCCGCACTGCGGGAGCGGCCAGGACAGCTGGGAATTGTGCTTCCTTCCAGCGCCAGCACCAGAGGAGCTGGCCTGGGGCACCTGTCAAGGGGATCAGCGTCTGGAGGCCCATGTTATAATGTGAGCCGAGCTAGAAACAGAGAAATCCCACCTGGGAACGGGGCCTGGAGGGTGGAAGGGGTGTGCAGGACTAATTTAATTAAGTCCTGCTTTGGGGACCAGGTTAAATTTAGCAGCTGCCTTGACTGCTGATTTGACTTCTTCCCTGTAACTCCCTCCCATCTGCCCACTATGCCTCCTGCAGGTGATTAACTCAGAATTCTGGGCTGGAATGTGCAGACCCACCTTCTGGTGGCTCAGTCCCCTCTCCAGCCTCTGCTGCCTTCTCCCTGGGTCCCGGAGCCACCTGCTCGCTCTCCTCCAGGGATGTAAACACCTCGTCCCTCCGAATGACTCCTGCAGTGGCCGCAGCAGGCCCAGCCCAGGCCCAGCGCTTGGCTGAGAAAGCGCCACCATCATGGGCCTGGATCTCCAGTTTGTTTCATTTCATTGTTCTCAGGGGAGTTAAAAGCGTTGATAAATCTTCGCAGTGTTCTGCACCAGAAGACTGATGGTGCGAAGCCTCGCGGCCTCCACCTCCTAGGGAGAAGGTGAGAGGCTCTTTTGCTACAATTTTTTGTTCTATCCTCTCCCTCTTTGACAATTCATGTATTTTCAATATTTGGACTTTTGATTTTTCCTCCTGATTCCCCTATTTCTTATTTGGGGGCTGCTCTGAAGTTTGTTAGTATCTCTACCAGATGGAAGTGGTATCAGAAAGAGAAAGAAGTGAGGTGGGAGATGAGGTGAATAATAATAAATGCCAAATGATGGATGATTCACGGGTTGGAGCATTCCGGAATCAGACCTTCATTGAGGGTCTATAGGTAACACACTAACAGAGAAGCTTCAATACTGAGCAAGACACGGGTCTTGCCCTCAGAGAAATGGCCATCTATGGAGGGTGGACACAGCAAGGTCAGTTACAGCCAGGTGACGTGTCCGCACAGTGCCTGCCCCTGGGTGAGGGATCCAAAAATAGTTAAGAGTCATGGTAGTAGCTGATGGTTTTAGTGCTTTGTGCCATGAGCCAGGGCCCGTGGGCAAAATCATGGAAGAGCTTTCTTTTTCTTGCCTCACTGTATATTTCATACCACTTCCTGGGCTCTTCTCTCCAGTCCCTGTATCAAATCTTGGGCAGACCCCTAGCTTTCCTGGTTACACCCGATATTAAGGAATGGCTTCATTCTTAGGTATTGTAAGTCCAGTCCAGTTTAAAACCCAAATCTCAATCTCTCTCCCCATTTCCAGCTCCAGCTCCGTCTCTACCCGCCTCACCCCCAGGCCCTTGCCCATGTTTGGAATCTGCAGAGGAGCACGGGCGCAGTGGCACCTTTCCTCTGCTTGCCCCTCCTGCCTTCTTGCCAGCTGCTGTTTCTGGCCTCTCCAAGGTCAGGTGCAGGAGAAGGGGGTAGAAGAACAAAGCAGAGTCCTCTGTGGCCAATTCTGGGGTAAAACTGGGCCCCTCTGGGAGGCAGGTGCCTACTTACAGGTGTTTCTCTTTTGGGGTGCTTTAGTGGATCTGGGCAACTTGGAGGCTAGAGAGGCAGGGGCTCATGGTGAAAAGCTTGGAGTCAGACAGGCCCAGTCCCAAAACTTCCTCTGTCCTCATTAGTAGTATTACCTTGGGCAAGTGACTTCACCTCTCTATTCCTTGGTTTCCCCCGAATGCCTGCCTCCCAGAGGTGCTTGGTTTTGGGGTTTAACAGAATGCCTTTCCATGTCAATACATGCAGACCTGCCTCATTCCTTTCCCTTGCTGCATAATATTTCTCAGATCATCAAACCATTCTCTTGTTGGTGGACATTTAGGTTGCATCTACTTCTTTCACTGTTTCAACGCTGTGATGAATAGCCTTGAACTTGTCTCCAGGTGCATACGTGTGAGACTGGAAATGAAGAACATATCTAGAAGTGAGTTTGCTGGGTAATTGGAGACACAGGTCTTTACTTATTTATTTTTATGTCACCCCATTGCTCCTCAGTGTTTTTTCAAACCTATTTACACTCCCAGTAACAGTGTGTGGGTATTCCCACCTATCCTCTTCAATGCCAGGGACTATGTGTTGGAGGGCAAGTGGTGTCACATTGCCCTGATTGGTCAGCGAAGTTCCGTCAGCAGTTTCCACTTTTTTTTATTTTTATTTCAATAGATGTTAATTCTTCCTAATACCAAATTATATCTATTTAAAAATTATTTTTAGGAATATAATAATACAATTGATGTATATATTGATCTTAAAACTAGCAACCTTCCTATTCTTATTTATTCTAATACATTGCTATATATTTTTTTACATCTCTGTGGAAGGTTATGTCATATTTAGATAATGATAGTTTCTTTTCTTCCTTTCCAATTTGTATGTCCTTCATTTTTTTCTTGCCTAAATGGGCTGGCTAGGGATGCCCAGGTCTGAGTTGAATAGAGGCAGAGATAATGGACAGTCTTGTATGGTTTCCCATAGTAAAGAGAATGCTCTCCATTAGGTATCATGGATGCAATATGCTAGGTGACCTTTATCAGGTTAGGCAAGCTCCATTCTATTGCTAGGTTGCTAAAAGTTTAATCTGTATTGACCATTGTACTTTCTCACATGCTCTCTCCCCTTTTCTGAGATGATTATATGATTAATCTCCTTCAATTCCTTACTATGGTGAATTACACTAGCAGATTTTCTAATGTGAGACTATTATTTCCAATTCCTTGAAAAAAATTCACATTAATAATGATATATATTTTAAAAATATATTTCTGTATTTAGCTTATCAATTATTTTTCCGCTTTACTCATGAATGAGATTGGCCTGGTAATTTTTTTCTTTTTCACACTTTCCTGGTCTGAAGGTTTTATTAGTCTTACAACATAGGCCTTCTTTTATTATCCTCTAAGAGGACTATATAGATGAAATCATTTACTCATAGTGTGTCAGAGAGAACTTGCCTATAAAACCATCTGTACCTCTTGTTGTTTTTGTGGGAAGATTTTTTAAGTTACTTAACATATTTACTGGTTATAAGATTCATCAGGTTTTCTACTTGTTTTAAAAACCATTTTTGTAAATCCATTATAATCTTCCAGGAAATTGCCCTAGATTTTCAAATATATTGGCCTAAAGTTCTTCATATCATTTTCTTGTGATCTTTTAAAATCATTATAGATTCTAAAATTAGTCCCCCCTTTCTTTCCTAATACTTGATTTTCTTCTCCTCCCTCTCTTCAATCAGTTTCACCAGAGGCTAGTCTTTTAAAGAGACATCTATTTGCTTTGCTAATTTTCTCTATCGTATCTTTATTTTGTATTTTGTTAATTCCTTCTTTTTATGTTTCTCACTATAGTCTTTGGTTTTATTTTGTTTATTTTTTTCTAATTTAGTTCATTATTAAATAATTTCTTTTTATAGTGTCAGAATTTAAGGCTATAAATTTCCCTCTACATATTGCTTTATCTTCATCCCTCAAGCTTGATAGATAGTATTTTCATTATTATTCAGTTCTAAGTATTTCAAATTTTCTATTATGATTTTTACTTTGATCAGTGTTTTTAAATTTACAAGTGTAATTTTTGTTTCTTCTCTCTCTCTCTCTCTCTCTCTCTTTTTTAAGTGGGAGCTGAAGTCAAATGACTCATTAGGTATAGACATCTAATATACGGTAAAATGAATACAAACTGAAGTTCTAAACCCATCAAGGGGAGGGGAGCTCAGGTCCTAGTATTTGGGAAAATAATGGCCTAATTCCAGGAGTCACAAAGGGTAGTTTCTTCTATAAAATGAGAACCATGAACACTCTCACTCATCAGTCCAAGGAATCCACACAAAAAATGTACCATCTTCCAAGGACCAGGACTGAAAAGCAAACAAAATCTAAAAAAAAAGTTTGAGAAATGGAACCCCAAGCTGATACCATACCACAAACAGATAAAATTTCTCATTAAAAAGAAACTCTTGTATTAAAAAAAGAATTTTTAAAAAGGACAAAATCCAGGTGTATGCTATTTATAAGATACAGATACAATTTCATGACACAAGAATATTGAAAGCCAAAGGTTGGAAGAGAATATGTATACCATGCAGATACCAAAAGTAATCTGGTGATGCAAAATTAATTACAATGCAGAAAATAAGGAGAAAAGTATAAATAGAGAAAGTAGGTTATTGCTTAAAGATGAAAGGGACAGTGCACTCAGACATATAATAATCATGAATCTTAATGTGCCTAAAACATAGCTTCAAAATAAGAGAAGCAGAGATTGAAAAATTGAAAGAAGAAAAGGACAAATCCACAATTCCTGGAGGAGATTTTTAGCACACCTCGCAGAAACAGGTGGATCAAGGAGATAGAAAGTTGTAAAGCTATAAAAGGTTCAAATAAGACAAGCAACAAGCAACAGCCAGTGGATCTATTTATAAGCCTGCACTCTATAAATGGAAACTATGCCTTCTTTTCAGGCACACGTTATAGAAACTGAGCTTGGACAAGGCCACTAAGGAAATCTCAGCAAATGTCAAAGAACCCACATCACTCAGACCACATTCTCCACCACCATGCAATGCACATAGAATTCAATAATAGAAAGAACTTCCCATCTGCCTTTAATTACTAGTCATTCTATTATGGATGCTGGCACTGAGAGCAAGCTCAGGGGAGCATGGAGTAACCTTGAGGCAGGAGGAAGTCTTGGGGGGAGGCAGGGGTTAGTGATGTTTCTTAATAGAACTGGAGAGCATGTGTGCCCTTTCCTTCAAGACATGAAGGCTCACCTGATCATGACATGTGGCCAACATCTTCAGGGCACACTCAGTAGAGTTTTCTGTTCAGTCAATGACATCAGGGTGAGGTAGCCGGGAAAGCCCTTATTATATTCATTTTACAGGTAAAAAAAATGATGAATAAAGAGAAGCAGCTCACCTACCAAGGTGCTGAAAAAAAAAGTAAATGGTAGAGCTGAGACCAGAATCATGTAATATGACTTCAGATTAGTTGTTCTTCCTATTTCATCAGCTGTGAATAATTCACATTCAACTTCAAGTCTGACTACACTAAAGTACTTGAGGCCCTAAGCCATATTCATTACTCTCCCCAGTGCCTGGCAATGGAATATTTATTTCAGTACATACATGTTCAATGGCTGATGAATTAATTTATTAATTTCTGCATGGCTATCTGCGTTTATCCTCCTATCTAATAATAGACAAACATGGTAATTGACTGTACCTTCGCTACGCCTCCCATCGGCTAATCAGCACGATATGCAAATTAACTGCCAACAAAGATGGCAGTTAATTTGCATACATAGGCTCCAAGGGGTGCAGTGAAGCCTGACGGCCCGGGGCCAGCAGAGCAGTGAGGCCTCACGGCTCCGGGGCTGGCGGAGCAGCAAAGCCTAATGTTTCTGGGGCTGGCTCCGGCCAGAACTCAGCCAGAGCAAAGGCCTGGGCCCAGGGTGCTGGAGGCAAACGGGTGCCAGCAGCCAGGGGAAAGGAAGGCCTATTGCACGAATCTCTTTGTGCAGCAGGCCTCTAGTTCATTTATAAATCACGCTTTTCTCATGTGATACATTGTTATTAAATATTTTACAAAACATAGTTTAGTGGCTGCATAATAAGTATACACATGCCCTACATTTATTTAGGTTATTTCCAAAATTTCCCTCTCACAAATAATCCTATGACAAGTGCCATACTCTCATTATTTCCTGAAGACAAATTCCTAGAGCTAGAATTACTAGGTCAAAGGATATGAAGTTTTCAAAGGTTTTGATAAATATTGCTGGATTCCCTTTCTTAAAACTATACTAATTTACATCCCTAATGTGAGAAAATATCCATTTCTGTGCACCCTCATCAATAGTGCTTTTTTCCTTTTTTCATGCTTTAAGATAAACTTTTTCATTGCAGTATTACATTCATAGAAAAATGCAGACATCATTAGTGTTTGGCTCACAGAGTAAATATACTCATGAACCAGCATCTAGATCATGACATGGAGTATGATCAGCATCCAAGAAGCCACCTTCCAGTCATTGTCATGTCCCTAAGGGTAACCACTGTCCTTTCAACATCATAGCTCAGTCTTGACCATGTTTGAACGTTATCTAAATGGAATCATGTTCAAATAAATAAATACATACATACATACATACATGGAATCATGTTTGGTTACACTGTGTCTGCCTGATTTCACTCACTACATGTGTGAGGATTCATCCATATTGTTTTGTGTAGTTGTATCATTTACGTTGCTCATATTGCATTTCATTATGTGACTGTGCCATAATTCACCCCTCTTTCTTTAGATGGGTATGTGGATAATTTCTAGATCGGGACTATAACAATCAGTTACGGCTGCCATGATTCTTCTTGTACACGTCTTTTGGTGAATGATTGTAAGCATTTCTGTTTGCTTTATACCTAGGACTCGAATTACTAGGTCAAAACACTAAGTGTTTTTACTTTAAAAAAAAAATTGCCTAGTCAAGCTAAAGTCAACAAGTAATAGCCAATAGGAAATTTCAGACCATCTGGGTGTTGGGCCTGGGGTCCTGCCCTGGATTAGATAAATCATGGTTGGGGCTGCGGGTCTGAATAAGTGTAACTGTGCGAATACAGAGACCCTGGTGTTCAAGGTTATCATCTAGAAAGGAAATGTTCATAAGTATATAAGTAAATGTGGTAAAGTTGGGGTGGAGCTAGTCACATGGTTATGTAGGTAACTGTGGACAGAGGTTGACCTTTGGTTCCAGGTGTGCTCTGAGGAATTGATGGACTGGGGCAGATTGTCTAGGGGGTCTGAGGTGTCACGGAATAGTCAGCGCTCTGTGTTCTCAGGAGAGGGGTTGGGCGGGGGGGGGGACCAGCTCCATGGGGCTGCCCTCCAGGCCCTAGGAAGGTCCACACCATGGACTTCCTCCCTCTGAGCACATGTGACACACCTGTGATAGTGTCCAGGCAACCGATTCCCCCTCAGGCAGGGCTCTTTCCACCTCAAATCAATTTTCCCTGTCCCCAGCAAGATTCTCCAGCTCATGAATTTAAGAACAAAAAAGCAGAAACAAAATCAAAACTAAAACCATTCCAGTCCCCCAGGGCACAGCCTGGGAGAGATTAGTTGGCAGGAGAGCGCAGTTGGTTGGTGTTTTTACCTACTGCTACACAGCAAACCGTCCCCAGATAGCGTGGCTTGAAACAGTCATTTGCTCACAGTCATGTGGCTCAGGCATTCAGGCAGGACTCTGCAGGACGGCTTTTGTGTCTCCCATATGGGTCACTCAGCTGGGCTGGAGGGTCTGAGGGAGGGAGTGGGGGCTCGGGAGTGGGGGCTCGGTGCTGGAGCCTCAAGTTTTCTGCACGTGGCCCCTCAGTCCTCAGGACCTCTCTCTCCTGGGCCTCTCTCTGCAGTAAGTAGAACAGCCGGACTTCTTTACGTGGCTGAAACCTGCTTCTGTGAAAGTGGAAGCTGGACCATTCTGTTGGTCGATCAAAACAAATCATAGGGCCAGACCAAGGGGAGGGGGAATACCCATCTACTGGCAGGAGATTGCAGTGGCCATCTTTGGGAATTATCTGTCTGTTGGAGCCACCTGAGTGTTTCCTGCAGCCATCCTGCTGAGTGCGCCTATATTCCTCGCCCACCCACTCCTGCTCCACCCGCCCTCAGTGTCCAGAAAGAGAGGATGCTGCTAGCTGGCAGAAAGGAGGTTGGTTTTTTAAAAAGGCTGCTGTGTTATTTTTGCGGTTCCAAATTAATTTTGGAGTGCTAGAACTCCATTGTTCATTATCAACCTAGTGTGCCTGTCTCTAAGGTTAGCCGCGGGAGGAATGCTTTCTGCCTTCTGTTGCAGGAAACTCCAAAGCTGCAGTGAGGCAGGACCGAAGCTACGCGCCCCTTTCTCACATTCAGGTGTGTCCCCACCAGCCTGTGTTGTCCTTAATTATGCAGCCGCAAACGTGCACCTCGCACACTGTTACACAGCTTATGAGGAGGTCTAGCCTTCCCCGGAATAGCTGCGAATTCTCAAAATCTACGCAGAAGAGCTATTTATTTTGCACTTTTATTTGGGACAGAACATCTCGGAGTAAACTTAGGAACACACCTGCAGCCCTGCTAGGGCCATTTCGCAGCTGGAAAACAAGAAAGTGAGAGTGGGAATGAGAAGCGTTGTTTTTCACGAGGTGGGGGGAAGGATTTTTACAATAGGAGGATTCTGGAAGTGACTTTGGATCATAAAATCTGAGGCCATGGTATTGTCTTGGTGATCTGTGCCTCATCGTGGTTGCCGCTGTTTTTGTCATCTGCCTGGTCCTCCTCCAGCGCCTCACAGCCCGTCCCTCTCTCCTTTTGAGTCCATATCCTGAGCCCATTTCTGGGATTTTACACCTAAGATGTTTCCAAAAGCAATTTTCCAAAATCAGATTAGCCTTCGAGGAGAGGAAGCAGGTCCGTAGTTTGTTGGTCCCCATTGCTTAATGTTCTCACCATGATGCCGCTCGGCAGGTGATTGGAATGTCAGAGGCTTCTGTTTTTCATTGATTTTAAATGTGGCATCTTTACTTGCCAAGGAGAGAACGCGCAGGCTCACCCAGGGTGCACGTCTGCACTGCTCCCGCTGTTTACCTGCGCGTTGGAAGACGGTGCAGAGCAGTCCTTTCTGGGTCACGTAGCGCTAGAAAAGCACATCAAGTGCAGGCAGAGAAAGTTTGGAATCTTTTTCCTCCTTTGAATACATAACGTAGTGTGGACCGAGGGTCAGGGGATCTGCCTGTGCTGATCTCACTCTATCAAAAGTGAACCCTGAAATCTTAGGCAAGTCGCCGACCTCTCTGGGCTTCAACTCTTCTCTTTAATCAGAGATTTGGATTCGACTCATTTTATCACATTCTGGGTCAGGCATGGTGCTGGGCACTGGGCTTGGATTCCGAGAGCTGGGCTGTGTCCTGCGTGCGGGGAACTCAGGGGAATGAATGATCTCTGAGGCCCCTCGATGCTCAAAGTTCCCCGCTGCATGCACGCCCTGATGCTCTGCAGAGCTGTGCACCAACCCCGGCCTCCACAGAGGGGAACCACACTGAGTAGGAAGTAGTCTGACACCTTCTAGGAAGCCATCGGTTTAAGAAGACTATCCTGGCACTGGCCATTAGCATTCATATCTGTTTTTGCAGGGTTTGTTTATGTAAGCACTTTACCAGTTCAGCTAGGGCTGTTTTGATGATCTGTTAATTAATTAACCAATTATATTTTCATTGCTAAAGATCGGGCCTTTCCATTAATTGTCATTGTTTTTGCTCACTCGTGACTCTTTTCTGGCAGTAAGTACGTCTTGTAATTAGGAAAAATAAATTTAGCTTCAAGTTGGAAGATGACAAAGCCCCAAGAGTAAGTCTCTGTGACGAGAACCAGGGGCCAGGCGGGGTGGAGTGTGAGTGGGGGGGGCGGGAGGGGGGAAAGGAAGGGGGTAGTGAGGACACTTTTGCAAATAACTCCTCAGCCAGAACAAGATTAGATGCTCACTGATTTAATAAACACCCCAAACATGAGAGCCAGGACCCTCGTCTAGGGACCAGACTCCTATTCTTTGCTTTCTAAACAAGGGTCCGAAGGTTGTAAGCTAGAGTTCTGGGGAGAGGGGATGGTGGCCTGGATCATATCAGTGACAGGAGCATGGAGACAAGTGTGTGGAACTGAGATATACTTTAGAGACACGCTCAGCAGAATTTGGTGATGGGTTGGATGTCAACAGTGATGAGATGGATGGATGGGGACTGGGAAGGAAGAGGGGCAAGTCAGGGATAATTCCCAAAAGTTTCTGGATTGAGCTACCGTGGGCCAAGGTGGCACTTATGAAAAGAAGGAAAACTGGGAAAGGTTTGGGTGAAATGTAAACAGCTTAGTTTTGCCAGCGTGGAGTTTGAGATGCCTGATAAGTCATACTGATGGAGATGACCCAAACCAACAGCAACTCTTCCAAGAGAGGTCAGCGTGGAAATGGTGACTTCTGGGAGCCTTTGAACTAACTTGCTATCATAATGCTGTTTCAGTGAGAAACTAGGGTTCAAGTTCAAAGTACCTGATTTAACAGATACACCATAAAGCAGATACTTGGGAGCAGCTGTATGCATTTATATCAATGGCTGTTTGGTTTGTCAAGAGGTAGTTTGGTGCAGCCAAAAAAGCATGAGATTACAAATCCTTAAATACTAGTCCTTGAACCCAGCTCCATCCATAATAACCATGTGTAACCAGAACAGACCATTTATTGGCACACTTTGCCTATCTGCTTCACACACTTATGAAACACATGGGTGGAAGTGGCATGTAAAGAATAACACACCATGGAGTTTACAGAAATTATCATTTTATTCAGGTTACAGTGTGTTTCTTAGTGAGATAGCAGCGATGGGGTGGATTGTTCCCCTTTTTGATAGGTCACATGTTCTCCCTTCTTAGCAAAACAACACCTGCTTATCATAAAGGACGAAAATACACAAAAATAGAAAGAAGAAGAAAATCACCCATGTTTTCACTACTCCAAGGAAATCATTCTAAATATTGTGGCATATTTCCTGCAGGTAATATTTTCATGGAAGTTTAAAAGTTAGGAATGATTTCAACATGCATTAATGTACAGGGAAATTACATAACTATGATCCATATTCCATGAGCTATAATTAGTCAGCGTTAACATTTCTGACATATTTAACTTGGATCCCTTGTTTTCTTTTTTTAGAAATAAAGTATCATGGTTATCATCGAAACCCCTCCTTTACTCTTTCCTTCACTGTGGGCCTGGTTATATTTATTTATTTGTATATATCCATATATGCATTGATGTTTATATCTCTATCTCTATATCCAATTATATCTATCTCTAGCACTATCTATATATCTATATCTATATATCTATATCTATATCTATATCTATAGCTATATCTATACACCTACATGCAAAACAAAAAATATCTATTCTACAAAGTTAATTATAACACAAGGGAAAAATGAAACTGGGTGTGGGGGCAAGGAAAAAGAAATTTATTCCTACCCTTCTAAGTTCTTCTGACTGGACTAATAATCAAATTGACATGAGACAGGTTAACAGGAGAAAATGACCAAATTTATTACATATGTACATATGGAGGTTTCCTAAGACTATGAGACCCAGAGAACAAATCAGAGCTTATATGCCTGAGCAGGAAAGCAATGCCTGTGGAGATGGAAGAGCAAATGTTTGGTAAATGCTGGGCCATCTTTAACAATGGAGCACAGGGCAGACTTTGATCAAGCGCACTTGTTCAAGCAAAACTATAGCTATCTATAATATCTCCCTTCTCAGAGCAGGTCCTCCATCTAAATTCTTTTAGGCAATGAGGAGGAAGGTGAAAGTTTTTCCCTGAGTCTTTCATTTTTAAAAAATAACCAGCTTAAAATAACCAGTATTCTGAAAGGAATATTTTGTAGGTGCATTGATCTAATTTGTAGGTGCCTTATCTTTCACAAAGAAAGTGACTCATACTAAAGTCCTGTAAACTAAGTCAGTGCAGCATTGCTATTGTGATGAGGATTCTTTAAAATGGTGAATAAAACAAAGTACAACTTTTCTACAGTGCTAGTGTAACCAGACAATCAATGGGTCCATGCTGCCTATCACTACTTGAGCCAATTAAGCAGAGACAGGGTTGAATCATATGAGCATTTATTCCAATACTGCCAGCAATATGGGAGAGCAGCAGGGCATCCATAAAAATCTGCTCTGCCTCTCCCCATAAACAGCTGCTTATATTGAGCAGAAGGACAAAGATTACATGGGGAAGTAGGCAAAAGGGTTGGCAATGGGCAGTTTACAGGTAATAAAGGAGATTTGCAAAGGCCTGTGGGCATGCAAAGGCTGGGGGCCTTCAAAGGGCTTAGTGATATGCAAAGGGCTGGAGGTCTTCAAAGGGCTGTCCATTCTGGTTTCTGCAACAAGGTTGTTAATCTTTCCATGATAATCTGCATTTCCAGGTGAGCTCCCAGGTCCCACATGCAACTCCCAGCCAGGTTAGAATGTGCCTTCTTTAATTAGAACAAAACAATCACAGTTAACAGAGCATGATTAATATTTCTTACAATTATAGCTGGTCCCAATATTCTACTTCTGCTCCTATCACTAGGATGCAGGGCAAGTCTCGGCTGTGTGGGATCATGGATATCCTGTACCCATACTTCCCAACATCCAGGCTGTGTTAGTGCCCTTGTTAAGGAACTCGGGGTCATAACTCAGCTGGGCTGGGCGATGAAGCTGGGAAAGAATGAACTGAGCAAGCGCCAACAAAAGACAAAGATGAGTTGAGAATGAAATGCGGCTCCCCAGCCCCACGGACTTGACCTGCAGGGTTGTGATGGGCTGAAGAGCCCAGTGGGAGAGGAGGTCCCTCACCTCCAAGTGCCTCTAGCCAGGCAGGGCTCATGCTAGGATGCCTTTCAGGAGCTCAGTATTCAGGGGATGGAGTTGTAAACCTGCCCTCCCCTTTGTGAGTGGGGATCACAGACACCCTGCACAGAAATGCTGTGGCCTCTGGAAAACATCGAGCTTCCTCCGGACTTCCACATCTCATCAGCACGCCCCTCCCCTGGCTGCACCCTATTCTCTGTTCCCAGCCGACTCCCCCATCTTTGAGTGTTTTGCTCCAGCTCTGAATCCCAGATGCCTCGTCATAGATCGGCAAGCTGTGGTTCTCAAAATGTGGCCCCAAACTAGCAGCCTCAGCGAGCTGGGAACTTGTCGGAAATGCAAATTCTGGAGCCCCACCCCACCCCCACTGAACCAAAAATTCTGGGGTGGGGCCAAGGAATCTGTTTTAATAGGCCCTGCAGGTTCTTGAATTCTGGCTCAAGCTTGAGCCCCAGGGCATTAGCGAGAAGGGGATAGAGGGCAGCGGCTTCTAACAGGAACCCAGAGATGGGCTCCATTCTCTCACTCACCCCATCCGGAGGCACCGCCTGGCCTTTATCTTTTCCTGGAGTGCGTATCATCCGTCCTTCACCAAGTGCACACGGTCACGCCAGGACCTCACGGCCTTGCTGGGGTGGGGTGCGGGGGGCTGCACTTGGGACCGAGATCCTTTTAAAACACTTACGCTGGCCAGCAAAAATTCCTCTGCTTAGAAGAGAGGTTAACTGGGAAAAGCTGCAGAGGAAAAGGAGAAACAGAGGTTTGTGTCTCTTCAGGGGGAAAGTTGCTCCTGCTTTGGAAAAATAAAATAAAGCCAAACAAAACAAGGGTGCCATTCTACATTGCTGGGTCCTGCATCACCCCAGGGAGATCCAGGTCTTGGCGCCAGTGGAGAGCTGACCCTGAATTCAAGTCCATTCCTGGGATGGCGATGTCCACTCTGCTACTTTCTGCAGGATCACTGGCCCTTCAGAGGTTCCCAAACACATGCCCTCAGGTTCCTACGAGTTGTCACTGAAGTCTTCACCAGGCTGAAGTGAAGTGAGAAAAATGATTCTATACAGTCATGCCTCACTTTATTGCGCTTCACAGCTGTTGCATGCCTTTGCAAACCGAAGGCAAGGCTCTCCACCAGCAAAAGGTTACCAGTCGATTTACCACGATTCTCACTTCATTCCAAGGTTCTGGAGAGAACCCACAATATCTCTGAGGTACACCTGTAATGCTAAATATATCCAAATAAAGGATTATTCTTTATTTTGAGATTATGCCCTTTCTATTTGGAGGGAGTTAAAATGTCTTCTTTTTTAGAAAACATAGTGATACTGGATGGTTTATAGTGGACAGAGAGTAGATATGCATGGTTTGTAATGTAACTATGGCAAGCCTGGCTACCTTATGTTGGAACTCCCATTTTTTTATTTTTGCACTACACAGTTTAATCTGAAAGCCTAGGATCTCTGGCTCCTGTCCAGCCCTCCATTTCCCCCTTAACCAGAGAGGTGCAGTGAGATGCCCAGGGTGTGGCACCACCAGGAATAGAACACATCCTCCTCCAACCTCATCTTCTCCCAGTGTCTGCCCAGATAGGTGGGTCTCACTTACCTGTGAACTCCCCAGACAACTCACCCTTTCTGTCTTTCCCTTTCTCATCTGCAACCCCTGTCCTTCCACCACCCTCCTGCCTGTGGGGCTGAATTGAGACAAGGGTGGCAAAGTGCCTGCGAAGGCCTCTGTGAAGGTAAAAGAGTATAGGCCGCCCTCTCTCTCGCTCACAGGCACAAGCCTGTGGGGAGTGTCTGCCACATGGAGAAGCAGTTAGTCACAGTCCCTGTGAGAGCAGACCAGTTGGTGGGGGCTGGCCGGGTTAGGGAGGGTGATGCCAGGGAGACTGTTGCCATGGTGACTTGGTGGTAGCCCTCCCCAGCTTCCCTAATCCCAACCCCTGCAGCCAGCTTTTCCGAAGCACCACCACTTTCCAGCACATGGAAAAGCTGTTTCCCCACCTCTGCGAAACCAGGATGGTGCCTGACAGCGGAACCCAGCCACTCAGAAGAGCCCAGGAGGTCCTTCATCCAGCTGAGCCTGGGGAGAGTGGCGAGCCTGGCTGGGCGTGTGAGGATGTGCTGTGACACAGCCAGCTGTGTGAAGTGACGTGCGGCGAGTGCTCCTTCCTTTGTTTCTCTCTGATTTATCCCAGTTTTGTTTATAAAGGTGATTTGATTTTGTGGTCTTTTTAAACAATGAGCAGCTCAGTCTGATCCACCCCATGATTACGGCCCAGCCTTTGACTGTAATTGATGTGAGCCAGGCTGGCTAATGTTATATCTTACAAAGATGGGCTCATTAATTGACTGGAGAGATGTCACCCACACACTGGAGACATTAACAATTGGGGGCCTGGAGTAGTGCTGATTCAGCAGCGGCGGCTGAGAGAGAGGCTGTGCAGGCCTCCAGGATGAAATCCCAGTGGTGGGATTACTAGGTCACAGGGCACGAATATCGAGATGGGTCTTGTTTTGCTAAATATTTTCTCCCAAATGTTGAACCAGGTCTTAATGTCATTAGTCATTTATGAATGTTCTCATTTCCTCACAGTCCTACCAACATTTGGTATGTTGATTCCATTTTTTGGCTAATTTATAAGTATAAAATGGTACATGATGGCCTTACTTTGCATTTGAGGGGGCTTGAGTGGTTAATTTGCATATCGTTGATTACTGATTTATTCTACATGTTGGTTTATTATTTGTATTTCCTCCTGTGTATTGTCTATGTCCTTTGCTCCTCTAGCAGCTTTATTGTCACCCAGGAGCCCCATGGACTGACCACATATAGTACCCCAGAGCCTAGAGAGCAGGTAGCCCACCAGCAGCCCTAACACTACTCACCCCTCAGCGCTCTGCTGCAGTAGGTGGATGGGGCCAAGGGAGGGTGGGTAGTCATTTTAAGGTTGCCATAGAGCTCAGCTGTATGCACTCATTACGTTTGTTTTTGAAGGTCCTTGATTCCTTCAGCTGAAAAAAAGAAAGGGATAACTAGGTCACCTCTGGGTCTGTTCCCGTCCCCTAAGCCTTAATTCTGGAGACTCATTGGGCAGGTGTGAGATGACCACAGCGTGAGGCTGCCCTCGGGGTGCTGGGATCATAAGTGGGAGGATGCATGAGCATGTCACTGCCCAGCCACTCCCATGACGCCACTTGCAAGGGTACTGGAGACCGGGAGGACGGAGAGGGCCATGCGAGCTATAGCAGTCCGGGCTTGGAGGACAGTCCCGATGAATGTGTCAGATTTAGCCAGATGGAGAGGCAAGAAGGGTGTTCTGGGCGAGGGGAAATCACCCTCCAAGCTCTGGTGTTTGTGGTACCGGGAGGAATCAAGTCAGGCCCCAGGTACAGGGCTCCCATGGGAGCTGGGGCCACTCTAGGCCAGGGAAGAGAGGGGGCCAGGCCAGGTGGAGGTGATTCATGAGGGAGCACAGAAGGCTCTCCAGTGGCGGAGCATGAAGTGACAGCAGTGTTGCAGGAGGCCTGGGAAGGTAGAGACTGCCAAGGTAGATGGCTCTCCAGCGGGAGCCGCGGAGGCTCTGGGCCAGTAGGTTCTACGCCAGCAGATATTGGCTGGTATTAGGCTTTGTGAGTGGTCCAGGATATGCTCTGTGGGCTTGGGCTTGGTGCAGCCTGAAACTCCCCCAGTCTGGCCCCATATCACTAGAAACAATGACAGCGGCATGAGTGAGCGTGACCTTGCATCTCCTAGTGCGTGCTTATGCTATGTTGGTGGTTGCGTGTTAATGGGTACCTATCTGTAGGCTATGTCCAAGAAGACAGGAAGGCTGAGAAATGTTTTTGTGCATGCTGGTTATTTGGGGGGACATTTATTTATGAAGTGGGCCCATAAGAACACTCAACTGGTTCCATTTTCTTGGCATTTTCACATGCCCTGTCTTTCAAATGATGCTTGATTTTATATGCTGCCCGACGTTTCTCACAGAGGGTTTCTTGTGGGTCAGCCTCTCCTCCTTGGGAGAGAGTAAGCTCTCCGAGGGCAGGTCAATAAGTCTTTTCCCTGAAGTTCCCGCAGGGCCTGTCCATAGGGGAGAGACTCAGTAAGTGTCCAAGACACACCTGTTGCTTGATTGTGGGCCACCTCTCAGGTGTCTCATCCTTCAGCTTCACTAACCTGCTGAAGGACCCAAAGCACGATGCGACAGAATGGGCCATGAGACAGGGACCAGGGCCCACGTCAAGTGGGACAGCCTTGAGTTGGCCATTTTTTCCTCCTGAGCTTGATTTCCTCAGCTCTACACTGAGAGCATTGTTGTAAAATGGGGGCAAGGACACCTCAGGTTCTCTTCCATCTTCCTGTTCTTTCACATGCTCATGAGACTTCCCAGGGTTAGGAATCCCAGCCCTGCGTCCAGACAATGCCCAGAATGTATCAAAGAATAGAGAACGTCACCTTTACTCCTCCTGGCCCTTCTGCTCTGTCCCCATTCACTGAACCTGAGATGGACCTGTCCAAGGCATTTTGTCCAGACCGCCTGTTCCCATTGGGTGCAGGAAATAGACCTCAATGAGATTGGGAAGACTCGGAGTGACTACATCCCTAAAATACCTTTTCATGATGACCACATCCCTACTTGGAGGGGAGGTGGGCAGTGTTTGGGAGGCCTTCAGAGTCCAAGCTGAAGCCCCTGACACTTACTTTCCAAGAAGAAGTGGCAGGCAGAGCTAGGGGTCTCTTTGCCAGCCTGGAGCCCAGGATGAGAAGACACACTGTGACTCAGGGCCTGACTCCAAGGAGAGGAGCCTTTGCGGGGGGAGTCTAGGGTGGGAGGCATCTTTCCAATGAACTCTTATTTTACAAAACATGGTCCTCAGAGAAAACCGCTCTCCGAAGCCTGTGACTTAGTGCCGTCTTCCCCACATAGTTCTGGCAGCTCCAGGCTGTTATTACACACTACAGCAATAATCATCACCATGATAATAACAACACTGCATTTGTTCAGTCTCTTAACTTGAAAATAAATAAGACAGCCGATCCAGGGTGAGTTCCAACTCCAGTCTCTCTCCCCCATCATCACTTAATAATGATTACAGAGGCTCCCCTGGGCAAACGGCGCCCTGCCCAGCACTCCAGATATTAAATCCACCTAGAAGCAGGGTGTAATAATGCTGACCCCGCAGGGATGTTTCAAGAATTAATTCCTGCGGGCTCTCCATCCCGCTCTTCTCCGACGCATTCAATCTTAGGAACCCAAGAGTTGGTGACGTTTACACCATGAATTAAGGCATTCCGCTATTGCCCCTGGAACTCTTCATTACAATCCTGGGCCGATCAATGGCAAAGAGGAATACTATTTATTAGTTAAGTGGATGCTATTGAATTCTTAATTTAAGTGGCTTTTAATTCAGTGTTTTACTTGCTGTCCTTCATTTTGCCCCTGTTCATACAAATTTGCCCATTAAAAGCTGGTACGAGGCCATGCTGCTGTCTTTCATCACAGTTTTGTTTTTCTGGGGAACAGTGTTCAGCTGGGAAGATGGCAGAGATTCTCAGAGTGGGCAGGGAGGCCAGACGTCCAGGCCTAGAACAGGCGTCCGTGCTATCTGCCGGGAGGAAGTGGGCGACGGGGGAGGGGTGAGTCCGTCAAAACACCTTCTCGATAAGGTCCTACAGCTCCTTTGGCCTTCACTGTGTTTCTCGCTTTGGTTTTACCGGCTTGAAAACTTGACTGCAGTTCTCCCACTCAGACATGAGTCACAGAGACAGTAAGTGGGAGGCGTGGGCTGTCTCCATGACCGGAAGGAGGCTCCGACTGGCTCCTGCATGGTGGCCACTGGGGTCTGGCTTGACCCCCTTCTGTGGGATACCCAGTAGCAGCTGATAATAGCCACTCCTCACTGTAGTGCACATTGTTTATAACAGCTTCACTGCTGTATAATTGAAATGTAATAAGTTGTACTTGTTCAAGTGTACAATTTGATAAGTTTTGACATATATACAACGGTGACATCAGCATCGTAATGAAAATAATGAACAAATTCTTCACCTCCTGCCCCTTTGTAATCATCCACTCTCACTCTTCCTGTCCCTGGGGAGCAGGGGATGCTGTATGACAGATTTGCTTTCTGTCACTGCATATTATTTGCATGTTCTAGAATATTATATAAATAGAATCACACAGTGTGTACTTACTCTTTTTTATCTGGCTTCTTTCACTCAACACAATTATTTTAGTTTAATTCATGTTGTGGCAAGTATCAATAATTCCTTCGTTTTTATTGCTGAGTAGTATTCCATTGTATGGATAGATTATGGGTGTTTATCCACTCACCTGATGGACACTTGGCTATTACAAATGAAGTTGCAAACATTCCTATATGAATCTTCATGTGCACATGTTTTCATTTCTCTTGGAAACAGAGACTAGAATGACTGGATTACCTGATAGGTAACTTTAACTTTTTAGGTAACTGACAAGCTGTTTTCCAAAATGGTTGTACCATTGACCACTCCCTCCAGCGCCAGTCATCCCACATACTCCCCAATACTTGGTATGCTCAGTTTTCTTAATTTTAATCATTCTAATTGTTGTATAGTGGTGTTTCATTGTGATTTTAATATGTATTTATCTTGGCTGGGTAGTTCAGTTGGTTAGAGCATTGTTCCAACACACCAAGATTATGGGTTTAATCCCTGGCCAGGGCACATACTAGTACAAGAATCATATAATGAATGCATAAATAAGTGGAACAACAAATCGATGTATCTATCTATCTATCTGTCTATCATCTATCTCTCCCTTTTCCTCTCTCTCTCTAAAATCAATCAATAATTTTTTTTTAAATTTGTATTTCCCTTCCAATGAATGATATTGGTTATCTTTTCATGTGCTTATTTGATATTTGCATATCTATAGCTATTATGCTTTCCTTTGATTAGTGTTAGCATAGTATACCTTTTTATCTTTTTATTTTTATCTATTTATTTCTTTACTAGGGGCCCGGTGCACGAAATTCGTGCACTGGGTGGGTGGGGGGGGCAGTGTCCCTCAGCCCAGCCTGCCCCCTCTCACATACTGGGAGCCCTCAGGCGTTGACCCCCATCACCCTCCAATCGCAGGATCGGCCCCTTGCCCAGGCCTGACGCCTCTGGCCTAGGCGTCCAGCCCGGGCAGCGGGGATCTGCAGTGGCAGCGGCCCCGCGATCGTGGGCTCCGCTTTAGGCCCAGG
Source organism: Myotis daubentonii (assembly GCF_963259705.1). Lineage (NCBI taxonomy): Eukaryota > Metazoa > Chordata > Mammalia > Chiroptera > Vespertilionidae > Myotis > Myotis daubentonii. The sequence continues at coordinate 84,637,154 of NC_081847.1, read as the reverse complement.
CAAGGGACCCCTAGCTCCCGGGACTGCCAGCTTCGACCGTGTCCAGCTCCCATCGCTGGCTCCACCCCTACTTCCTGTTATCACTGGCCAGGGCGGCAAAGGCACCTGATTCTCCGATCATGGCTGGGGGGCAGGGCAAAGGCGGCCCCAGGGCCGCCTTTGCCCTGCCCCCCAGCTCTTAGCTCCACCCTGGGTTTCCGATCACTATCAGTGGCAGGGGGCTTCTTCCTGCTTTCCCTTTCGCCGCCCTGCATTGTGCCTATATATGCAAATTAACCGCCATCTTGTTGGCAGTTAACTGCCAATCTTAGTTGGCAGTTAACTGCCAATCATAGTTGGCAGTTAATTTGCATATAGCCCTGATTAGCCAATGAAAAGGGTATCGTCGTATGCCAATTACCATTTTTCTCTTTTATTAGATAGGATATTTAAAGTGGGTTTGTGTAGGCAGCATATAACTGAGTCTTTTTAACCCAATCTCTACCTTTTAATTATAGTACATAGAGCACTTACGTTCAATGTGATTATTGATGGTTAAATTTAAATCTATCATCTTCCTATTTGTTTTCTATTCAGCCCATCTCTTATTTTATTCTTCCTGCCTTTATTTGGATTACTTTTCATGATTCTCTTTTATCTCCTTTGTTAACTTATTTATCTATAACTCTTTGCTTTGTTATTTTAATGGTTGCCTTCAGGTTCATAATATAAATTTTTAACCTCACATCTATCTTCAAATGATATTGTGTCACTTCATGTATAAGTATATGAACCTTACAATAGTACATTTCCTCTTCTTCTCCACTTCTCCTCCTTCCATTTCTTCCCAAAAGGCCTCCTGACCTTTATGCTAGTGTTATCATACATTTCACTTTTACATAATTATAAATGCCATACTACATTGCTATTATTTTTTGTAGAAATACTCAACTATTTTAAAAAATACAGCTACAAATGTAATTACCATTTCTGATACTATTATTGCTTGGTGTATGTCCACCTGGTATCATTTTCATTTTGCTTAAAGAATGTCCTTTAATATTTCTTTTAGTGTGGGTGTGCTGATTATTATTTTTTTCAGCTTTCATATGTTTGAAAAAGTATTTCACCTTTGCTTTTGAAAGATATTTTCTCTGTGTAGAAAATTCTAGGTTGAAAGTTTTTTTCTTTTAGTGCTTTAAAGGTAGTGCTTTTTGCCTGAATTATTGTTTATGAAAAAGATGCTATAATTCTTATATTTATTGCTCTGGATGTAACATGTCCTTCATATCTGGCTGTTTTTAAGGTTTTCTCTTTATTATTGGTTTTGAACAATTTGATTATGCTATGTCTTAGTATGCTTTTCTTCATATTTCTTGTGTTTTAGGTTTGTTGAGCTTCTTGGATCTGTGGTTTTATAGTTTTTGTTTTGTTTTTAACTCAAGTTTAGTGATTTTCTGGCTATTACTTTTTCAAATACTTTTTTCTTCTTTCTTTTGGGGACTTCGATTACACATACGTTAGGCTGCCTGAAGTTATCCCTACAGGGCACTGGTGCTCTTTCTGTTTATTGTTTTTCATTCTTTTTTTGCCTGTGTGTTTCTTTTTTAGATAGCTTCTATTGCTATGTATTCCAGTTCTTTATTCTTCATCTTTTCCTTTTATTTTTTTAAGGTCTAATCTGTGTCAATATCATCCAGTACAATTGTCAATTTAAACATTGTAATTTTCATCTCTAGAAGTTTGATTTTGGTCTTTTTTACCTCTTAACTTTGTGAGCATATGGGATACAGTTAAAAACTGTATACTTTTACTGCTTATACTTTGCTAATTCTAACTTCTGTGTTAGTTCTGTGTCTGTTTGGGTTGATTGCCTTTTTCCTCCTTATTGTGGGTCATATTTTCCTGCTTCTTTTTATACCTGGCAGTTTTTGATTGGATATAAAGCTTTATGGATTTTATCTTGTGTGCTGGATATTTTTGTATTCTTTTTAATATTCTTAAATGATACTTTGGGACTCAAATTATTGGGAATAGGTTGATGCTATTGGACCTCACATTTCAGATTAGTGAGCGGGGACCGGATTTGTGTATAGTCCAATGTTAAGACCTTTCTGAGTACTCTAACCAATGCCCTGTGAGTTGTGAGGTTTCCCAGTCTGGTCTGTGGGAACAGCACTGTTCCTGCTCCATGTGAGTGCCAGATACTGGTCCCTGGAGTCCTTTTGGGTGGTTCTTTCCCTGGCTTTGGATGTGTTTTGTCACATGTGTGCATTGACCATTCTCTGATGAATACTTGCAGGGAACTCCTTGCAGCTCTCTGCGTTCTCTCTCTGTGCCACTCTTCTACCTGGCACTCTGTCCTATGAACTTCAACTGCTTTGGCCTCCCTGGACTCTCAGCTCTGTCTCCTCAGCTTGGGGAGAACACCAAGCTCTGCCTCAATTCCACCTTCCTGCCTGTGGCCTGGACACTCCCATGGCTGTAATTGGGGCAATTGTAGGGCTCGCATCAATTTTTTCTCATCTTTCAGGTATCACCGTCCTTCAGTGCTGGATGCCCAGTGTCTTAAAACTATTATTTTGTGCATTTTGTCCAGTAATTTGGCTTTTTCGGGCAGGGGGGTAAGTCTGGTTTCTGTTTCTCCATCTTGGCTAGAAGCAAAAGTCTACCTTGAGCTTTACTTACTTTGTAAAGCCTTTTTATGTCCATTTGCTGGGGTCCAACCCCAGCAGGTCCAGGGGTCCCCAAAGGTGTGGACGGAGTCGGCGAAGAAGGAATGTCACGGAGACAGCGTTCAGTTGATCAGCAGCCTAGCCAGGATCTCCAGCCCGGATCTCCAGAGAGGTTCTGCTTCGGATCTCCAGCGAGGTTCTGTAGCCATGTTCCCTCGCTAGGTTCTCCAGCCAGGTTCTGTCCAGGCTCTCCAGTCAGGTTCAGTGTCCAGTTTCCAGTCAGGTTCTCCTGCCAATCTCTGTAGTCAGGTTCAGTCCAGGATCCCTTGCCATGTTCTCCCACTAGGCTCTGTCTCTAGGCTCTGAGGCCAGTCCCTCTCCAGGATCCTCCGGCATGCTCTCTCCAGCGAAGTTCTTCTGTCTCTAGGCTCCGTGTAGGTTCTGTCTTCTTGATTCTGTTCTAAGTTCTGTGTGTTTCTGTCTTGTTACAACTGTATTTATACCAGTTGATTCAATCCTATCAATCTCTATTACAAAGGTTAGGGCGTTTCTTATCTCCATTCCAGGGAGAAAAGATTATGTAGTTTAAGCATGATTGTTCGTAGTTAAAGGGATTAATTACCTGCCTGGCACTTAGTTGAGGGGTTTTATTCCCTCCCTAACTTCAGGGGAAAATCCCTACCTGGGGATTCAACCTTTCTCGGAGAGGTGACTTTGGTTAAAACACAGCGCCAAGAAGGTGAGCAAACATATTAAGAAAAGTATGCCATATATGCCAGGTCCCTTGAAACAGCAAGGATGGACCGGCTCCCGGCATCCATTCTCTTATTTTTTCCTCACTGTATCCCTGGCCTGCAAGGGATTTTTAAATTCTCACTTATGGATAAGGAAACTGAAGCTGAGAGAGAGAAAGTGACTTTCCCAATGTCACATAGGGAGTCCCAGTGGCAAGAGAGGAAAGTAAAATGTTTTGAGGTTCAAATGTATCTGACATGGTATTACACTCTCTACACAAGTCATCCCAATTCATGACACCTCTACAATGTATGATCATCCTGTAGTGTGATGAAGAAACGGGCGCTCAGGAAGGTGAAGACACTTTCCTCAGGCCTCACAGCTAACAATGAATTTTCAATCTATAGTTGAATCCATAGTCAGTAGTGCCTTGTAATTGTGCCTCCATTCTTCTAGATGAGTGCTTTTTTCATTTGTTTTTAAAGATTTGTTCTCTAATAATTTAATATCTTAACCAACAGTTATTGACTATTTTTTATGTATTGTTTACAGTATTAAGTTCTGGATAAAAATATGGCTAAAAACAAGTATGGTTTCTGCCTCCCAGGGTCCTTATTCTAATATGAAAATTAGAAAAGAATACAAATAAATGCTATTAACTGTTTTATGTACTGTAATAGGTTTCTTAAATTTTTTTTCACACATTTTACTTTTAAACATGTATCAAGGTTTTAGTTCAAGCAGGTCACAAGTAAGGAGGCTTAAGCCTTCAAGATTGTCCCAAAGAAAAATTTTATAGGGAAACAGAATGATTAGGTTATCACTGTTAGACTGGATACAAGAAAAAGGATTGTTTCCAGATCATTAGATTCCGACTGACAGTCCACTGAGTGGGTGGGTATCTGGCTTCCCAGAAGAGGTCTTAATCTCATTAAAGTTTATCAGAAAATTGCTTAAGCATTTTATCAATGCTAATTTCTTCCCAGAAGGAGGTTGGGGATTACATCATGCCAAAAGTTTTGTCCCATACCAGGTTTGGGACCGTGTTTCTTTATTAGGGATGTGTATGGAATGGAGTGGAGAGGAGGGATGGTGAATTCCACCCTGGGACGATAGCACAGTGGTAACTAACATTGTGTGAGTGGGTGTTTATCAGATGGCAGGCACTCTTCCCTTTGCTTGGAAGACATTAACTCATTTAATTCTTGCATAGCGCTGTGAGGTAGGGGCGTTCACTATTCCCATTTTACGGAGGAGGCACAGAGTTTAAGAACTTGCTCAAGCTCTCAGGAGTGGGATGTGGTGGAAAGGTCAGGAAGGTACTATAATGAAGGCTGGGGAATCCGTTCTCCAGGTGGATGACAGGGAGGAAAGCATTCTGGGCAGACAGATCTGCACCCCTTCTTATGCCATCAAACCGTATTGGTCTGCACAGGTGCTGAGGGTCTGGGCTAGTCTGCCTCTAATGCATGATGACCGACCAGGAAATCTATTTGGACTTGTCTCATTGGCTGTAGAGGTGGTTGACTCAACTCCCAGCTGTGTTTTCAGAACATGTTTTCTGGCTTGGGCAGAATAGAGAGCTCCTTCCACCTAGAACAGCGGTTCTCAACCTGTGGTTCAGACCCTTTCACAGGGGTCGCCTAAGACCATTGGAAAACACGTATATAATTACATATTGTTTTTGTGATTAATCACCATGCTTTAATTATGTTCAATTTGTAACAATGAAATTGGGGGTCACCACAGCATGAGGAACTGTATTAAAGGGTCGTGGCATTAAGAAGGTTGAGGACCACTGACCTAGAAGCTTTCGGAGATACAAGCAAAGTTTCTGGCCAAGGCAAAGCCCCGTTAGCCCAGCTGGCCACAAACAGGCTGCTTGAATGGTTATGAGGGTCACTTTTGATGTAGCCTGAGTGTTGTTTTGTTTATTGCTTTGTTTGACATGTTTCTGCATCTTAGCTACAAGTGCCATAGCAGAGGGAGTGCTGAAAGTGGTGGTAACTGGGGTCCTACTATTGTAGTGTAAATGAGTAAAGGCAATAAAGGTTTACAGGAATGTAGACAAATTGGTAGTTTGTGCCTTGTTATGTCAGGAACAAGATCTAACTTGTTAGAAATCTCAGGAGCTTCTGGGTAGAAATTTAAAGAGAACATTCAAAAAATAATATTTTTTATAACTCACTATAAAATTCCACTAACCTCTATCCAACCAGTATATTATTTGTGCATATTATCTTCTAAATGCATATACATGCTGGGTGTTTTGGTCATGGTACATACCGACTGTTTTGTATTCTGCTTGTTTTCAATGACCAGTGGATCATAAACATTTTTCATGTTTCTGCATGATTATCATTTTAATGGCCATATAATATTCCATTGTGCGGAGGTACTGTAATTTATTAAACCATTCCCCTTAATGTTGGCCATTTATGTTTCCGTTGGAGCTTTTATAGATAACACTGAGCATCTTCTTGTAAATAGCTTTTTGCTGCTATTGAATTTCCATAGGAATAATTCCTAATAGAGGAATTACTGGTAAAGGACACAGACATCCCTGTGGCTTTTTCTCTATATGGCTGAATTGTTTTACAAAAATATTGTTTAATACAGTGTCGCCACCCTGGGATGCATCTACTAGTGTCACCTCAACTTTAGAAGCAGTTAGCCAAAAATATATACATATATGCAAATTTGAGAGAGAAAACGGTAACCCAATTTGCTTTAATTTACATTTCTTTGTTTACTACTGAAGATTATGATTTCTTTATGTGTTCATTTATAATGTATTGAATTATCTGTGAATTATCTCTTGTTTTATCTATTACGGTCTTGGTGCTTTTCGTATAAATTTAAATGGGCTCTTTATAGATTATAAGTATTAATCATTTTTGTCCTGTTGGTTCAAATATTTATCCTAGTTTGTTGCCCTCTTATTTTAATTTTCATGATAGAGAAGCTCTATATTGTTATATATAGGAATTGTTGATCTCATTTTAACAAAGAAGAGAAAGTGATTCCTCTAAGATCTTTGGAGTATTTTATATGCCTTCCATTTAATCATTTATTCGACACAGAGTTATCTAATGCCCTTTATGGGCCAGATATCCTTCTAGGCTCCAAGGATATAAAATTCCCATTTCCTTGGAGCTTTCATTCTAGTGAGAAGAGCAATGATAAGCAAATATGTAACTAACATGCCAGGTGGCAATAAATCTCACAAAGAAAAAATGAAGAATAACAAGGTAAAAATGTAGTGCTCAGGAAAGCTCATTCACAGAATGACATCTGAGATAGTGACCGTCAATGGACATCATTTGAGCAGAGGCCTGGATGAGAAGGCAGAGGAAACAGCAAGTGCGAAGGTCCTGAGATGGGGACATACCTAGCATTTGGAGGAAATAAGGAAGCCCTGCGTTTGGAGAGGAGCAGACAAGGTAGAAAATGGGGGGAAATGAGGTTGTCACCAGGTGATATGGGGCCCTGGTAAGGACACTGGGTTTAATCTCAATGAGATGGGACACTATTGGAGTTGAGAGAATATGAGTGATAAAACCTGTTACACTTTAGCAGAATCACCAGGTATTTTTACATCTGAATCATCTTGGCTGATGTAATTGTCTAGGTGTATAATCACATCATCCACAAGCAATATTTTTCTCTCTTCTTTTTCAATATTTATTTCTCTGACACTGTTCTTATTTCTTTTTTGACAAAAACTTTCAAGATAATGCTAAGTAATTACACATTTATTAATTATTTCAATAACAATGATAATGGCAGGCATTTTTATATGTTCTGAAATTTAAAGGAATTATTACTAATTTAGTATAAATATGGAGGCTGTGTGCTACCAACAGAATTTTTTTTAATTCTAGGCCTTAAAGTTTTATTATAAATGATTGTTGAATTCTATAAAATATCTTATAAGTATACATTATAATTATAATATACTTTTCCTATTTAACATCCTGATATGATGTAGCATATGAATAGAACTCTTGTATGAAGCAATTCTTGCTTGTAGCCCTGGAGTCATCCTACTCGTCATGGTATAATTTTAATGTATTAAATATATGTCTACTCTTTTATGACTTGTACTATCTGTGCTGATAGTCAGTGAAGCCTGGTGCCTTCCATCTATGACTATGGAAGATGACAATTTAGCTCTCTTTACCCTAGATCACACCGTAGGCACAGATTTCCTGTGTCCCCATCCTTATATCATAACTGTAGTTAGATCAATATGTACTGTTTACATTATTGTAACCATGTTCTCTGGTTGTAATGCCCAGCATCATGGCTGTACATACAGTTGTAACCATACTACCTGGGCAATGTAGGTAGGATACTTTATGGTTCCTTTCTGACACAACTTTTTGTTTTCCCTGGAGTTTATAATTATCTTTGGTTTTGCTTATATATTTGGTTAGTTTTCTGTGAATTTACCATTAATTCCGCCCCCGATGTTCCCTTAGTTAGGTAAACACCTTCCCAATCCTTTCAGATATATCAGGCAATCTGTCAAGTTCATCTCCTGTGGAAATCTCTCTGAGACTTCTGACCTGCTCCATTCTTGTCTGGTGGCTCTGCTGCATAACTGCCTGCGTGGAATCATCTTCCATCATCATTTTAAGGACTCCCTTCCTCTCTCTCCTGTTCAGAACTCCTGTTTTCTAGTTTTAGTATCTGCTTTCTGGGTTTGCTCTCTTGTTTTGATGATACACATCCTCCAGGAGCTTCATGAAAAAGGGTGCTGGAGACACTTCCTGCCTCCATTCCTCCATCTTTTTTATTTTAAATTTTTATTCTTAAACATAGAAAAGTGCATAACATTTGTACATACAGGTTAGCATATAGCGATAATGCAAACATCCAAGTAACTACTGTATTAAAAAAAAACCATGGAAACTCTTTCTCTCTCCTGAAAGGTAACTATTAGCCTTAATTTTTCTAGTAATAATTTCCTTGCTTTTCTTTTACCCGCTGTGCTTTCATCTTTATCATTTAGATCTGCCTGGTGAAAATGGAATCATGATGTATGCCTTCTTTAAGTCTTGGTCTTTTGTCAACATTCGCTTTCTTGGACTCATCTATTTGGTTGTGTATAATTGTAGCTCATTTTCATTATTGTATACCATTTATGAATAAACAGGGATACACAGTAACTTTTTTATATGGCTTCTATTCTTGATTGGATTATTTATTATTTCCACTTTGGGGAAAATACAAACAAACTGCTGTAAGTCTTCTTGGCATGTACCCACATGGTACCCATTGCTGTAATGCATATAGCCAGGGATGGAGTTGTCTAACTTAGAGTATGCCTAGCTTCCTTTCTACTAGATAATGCCAAACTGTTCTTTTCCAAAAATGTTTATATCAAATTATATTTCCACAAGCAGGCAAAGACTATATACCAAATTACATTCTCCATTCCCCCACTGGGTATTGTCAGATCTTTTAATTTTTGCCATTCTGATGTATGTATAGTGTGGTTTATATTTCATGTCCCTGATGACCGAAGTTGAGCATCTCTCAAAATCTCTGTTTCCTGAGGCTAGAGTGGGTTTTATGTTGTGTCTTTGTTGACTTCCTGAGCTGTGAGTTTATTTCCCTAAGGTTCATACATCTATCTAGTCAACAAAGATCATCAGACTCCTAGATGATCAGGCCGGACCGTGAGCCTCCTCCGACTGCCCCTCCTGCATGTCAGGTCTCCCTGCTCATCCTTCCTGTAGCAGCCTCCAAGCCCTTAGTCCAGATGAAGGCAGGGCAGGGCCTGTAGAGATGGGCAACTTCTAGTGGCCAGGGCAAGGGCTCCATGCTGCTGACCTTGGACAAATCCTTCCTCTTAGAGCATCACTAGCTGCTCAGCTCCACCCATTGACGGTTCATGTCCCCGCATTGGATGTGGTGATGTCCCATCTGCCCCCTCGCCCATCCTTTCACTGGTCTGGCATGTTACCTTCAAGTCCCTTCAACAAACTTGTCCTGAATACCAATCGTGGCCAAATATCTGTCCCCCTCACAGGGGCAGCGCACTGGTCATGGCACTGTGAACTGGAAAAAGACCAGAAACATCATTTGTGTTCACTGACTTTATTTTAAAGGGGGAACTGAGGATCCGAGAGGGGAAGGGGTACGTGGGGATTCTGCAGGAGAGCAGAGGTTTAAGCTCAACCACCCTTCTGTTCGTTCCAGGGCTGCTTCCCAAACCACTTGGTCCCTGCTCCCTTGGTCCTGCTTCCCTGGCAAACCTTCCCACGCACTGCTGAGCCCAGGCACTGAGGGTCTGTTGTGGGAGGTGGCGGGGGGGGGGGGGCGGGTGTCCACAGCGCCTCTGGAGGGGCAGGGCTGGGCAGGTTGGGGCTTCCAAGCCTTCTTGGGGCAGAGTTGTTTGATGAGCCTGTAAGGAATTTTGATTCCTGCACTTAGTTCCTCTTTATTGCTAATCTGCACAAAGAAACGTTAATGATTTTAATTATGAGGTCGGGTTAATACATCATGTAAATGACTTTATTTAGAAAATGCAGACTAATCCCCTTTGCAGAAAGGCTCTGTCTGTGGGTGCTCCCACTGCTTGCCTGGCTGGGCCACGGGAGGGAGGTGGGAGGGTGGGGTGGTCGCCTCCCTGGCCACGTGTAGGACGCATTCCCCACGACAAGGAGGCCCAAAGGGAAGCTGGGTCCTCCAGACATGCCCCGAGCGCCTGCGCTGTGCTGTCCTCCCCTGGACTGCTGGTCTCCGGAGGCTGCGGACCCACCGCGTCTTCCCGCTCCTTCCCGAGGACTCTGAGGCAATTCCCGCCACCAGGGCTGATTATTCCTCAATTTGTTCCAACCTGAAAATAAAGACAGATAAAGTGAAAATATTCCGGGAACAATGCCAAGCCAAAGGCATTAAATTATTAAGCGATCTCTATCTGAGTAATGGATTTATGCCTTTTAACAACTTTAAAAGAAATATAATGTTTTTCAATACCCTCTTTTAGGGAACTTCTTATAAATGAACTGTCCATTTTATTAGTATTAAAGGAAATAGGGGTTGAATCAGAGCTTCTAGGGTGGGTGATTATCTGCAGATTTCTCCTTACAGCTGGAAAATTAACAACAGGGTCTAATCCATGCATTTTGTTAAGGACACTTTACAAGATACTGTACAATAAATTGGAAAATGTATGACTATCCATCAAGGTAAATCTTGGGAATAAAATAACTAGAAATCACACAACCATAACCAGGGAAGATTGGAGCTAAAATTGGACGTGGTGTGGCTGTTTTAGATGTCACCAGCGTGGGTGCTGGTGGCAGAAGGGGGCAGGAGGGTGCGTGAGCAGACATAGGAAGGGAGTTGGAGTCGGGCGAGCTGCCCAGGTGGACATGGGGGTGCTGTGTGGGGCCTTTGGGGGGCAGGTTTGAGGAGGCTGAATGGGCTTTTTGGATTGGAATCTGACAGCTGCCTTGCTTTCTCTCCTCCCCGCCTCTGACCTGGCTGTCTTCACTCTCCCCCTGGCACAGTCCTTCCCTGCCTGTCTTTCCAGATGGTTCGAAGTGCCATGGTTGCCACTGGAGAGCCAGATGGATTCCTTTTGTGGGGGTGGGGCATAAAGGAAGGGGGAAGACATGTCCTTGTTGTTAAGTTTAGAGTGCGTGTGTGTTTGTAAGTGTGTAGATATGCATGTGTGGGTATGTATATCTATGTGAAAGTATGCTGGTGTGTGTGTGTGTGTGAGTGTGTGCATGTGTGGGTGAGTGGTGTCTGTGCATATGTGTGACTGTGGGTGTATGTGTGTGTGCATGTGGATGTGTGGGTGTGTATGTCTGTGTGTGTGAATGTATGCATGTGTGGGTGAGTGGGTATGTGTGATATGTATAACTGTGGGTGAGTGAGTGTGTGTGTGTATGTATGACTATGGGTGTGTGAGTGGGTGTGCGTATGTATGACTGTGGGTGTATGTGTGTGTGGGTGTGTATGTGTGGGTGTGTATGTGTGTGTGTATGCATGTGTGGGTGAGTGGGTATGTGTGAGTATGTATGACTGTGGGTGTGTAAGTGGGTGTGCATATTATATGACTGCAGGTATATATGTGTGTGTGCAGGAGTATATGTGGGTGTGTATGTGTGTGTGTGTGTGAATGTAGGCATGTGTGATTCAGTGTGTGCCCATGTATGTGTAGGGGTGTATGTCTGTGTGTGAGTGTGTGTGTGGAATGCCCTCTAAGCTGGACAACCACCTCCGTCTTTGCTTTTACTTCTGCTCAGAGCCTCCTGACTCCTGGCCTCCAAGGCAAGCGGTGTGGTGGGCAGGAGGAGGCCACCACAATGTCCCAGGGCTCCTTCTGTTCTTCCTGCTGCAGCCTCCACCCTTGGCAGGGCTGTGAGGCCAGTGGGTGGGGTGGGCAGGCATAGAGATCCCCCAGGGAGGAGGAAGTGGGGTAAAGGAAGGGAAGAGACTCTGCCCTACCCTTTAGCAGCCAGCCCAGCAGTCCCATGACCCTCTCCCAGGGCAAGGACTGGGTGCCATCTATGCCGAGATGGTGAGCAAAACCCTCCCTACCAGAGGCAGGCTTGGGAAGGGATTTCCCCCAAGGGCTGACCCCTAATAGTTACCCATGGTCAGAACCAGCAACTGGCCTTGGAAATATAGTCCATTCCTCCCATGTACAGATGAGAAGACTGAGGCCCACACAAATGAAGTGCAAGGATGTAAGTGAAGTGCCTGTTGGTTACTATGATTGTCGTGCTCATTATTGCCCAAGGCCCCACTTTCTTTTCTTTTCTATAAAGATGTTTTTGTGGATTTTTAGAGACAGAGAAAGAAACATCGATGGGAGAGAAACATCACTGATAGGCTGCCTCCTGCAAGCCCCCTACTGGGGATTGAACCTGCATTCCGGCATGTGCCCTGACAGGGAATTGTATCAGTGACCGCTTGTTTCATGGGTTGATGCTCAGCCACTGAGCCACGCCAGCCAGGCCCCAAGCCCTACTTTCTGCCAGTGCTGTTTCCCTGGCTGAGGAGCCGCACTGTAGAAAACACCCCCCTGCAATTAATGTTGCTTAATGGCAACCTCTTCCTTCCTGGAGGTACTGGGAGCACCTGCGGGTCCCTGGAGGGTCTCCCCAGCACCTGCTTAGCCCTGAGCTCTCTCTGTGGTACCCAGGCCCCTTCTCCTAGTGCCACATTGCAGCACCGCACAGAGCTCACCCTCTCTGGTCAAGAGCCAGCTGCCTGAATAGGGCTTTTGTATGGACTAAGGAGTTGTGCCCTTAAATGCCCCCCCCCCCCAATCCAGATATTTCGTTCTGACTCCTCAATCTGAGACAGAGGGAGAAGCAGAGGGAAGGGGACCCTTCTTCCTGCCATGCCCACAAATACTGTAATACCTTCCAGACAGCTTTTTAATTATTTTAAATGCTTTTTTTCTTTTCCTAATTTTCTTATTTTTCCCTTTAGTTACTAGAAAGTAAAGACTAGTCCAGTGAGAATCCCTATGGTAAAGCAGGGGTTAGTAAAACAACTCCTATTTAGGATCTGAAAGAATCATCACAACTCTGAAAGGTCGTCAGCGTATTCCCTATCGTTATAGGCTGCAGGCCATAATAATGGTCATTATACTAATACCAAACAACCGTGTAAACAGTTGTTGGTACCATTAAGCTCATTGGAAACACCTGTGGGCCAGGGGAGCCCAGGCGCAGACAGACCCATCAGCTCTGACGATAATTCCCAGTGTTAGGTGGAGGCCGTCACAAACAAGGAGCACCATGACTCTCCTCCTCCCTTTCGTGACTAGAGAGCCAGCCAAAAGGAAGGGATGGATGAACCTGGCTCACCCACAAACTCTCAGAAGTGTATGGGTACCTGGCTAGATGGTGGAGCCGAAATGCAATGGGAGGACGTTGGCGAAAGTGCTCTCTGAACTGCTGAGCTCTGCAACATGTCAGCCAGCAGTGGGAGCACATCCTGTCGGACACAGCGGCATCGCTCTCTTCTCTGATGGACACAGAATACCGTGACCCTTCAGTTCCCAAATGCTCATCCGGCCCCTCCTGGCCCAGACAGCCTTGCCTGGACTCCTCTGAGGGTGGCTCTTCTGTGGCTGAAGGCAGAAGGAGGTAGGCAGTTGCTGTATTTTAGGGGTGCAGAGTGGGGTGTTAACTACCTGGATGAGGTCAGTCACTCTCTCAGGAACATACTGGCCACCCACTGTGGGTGAGGCTCCATGTGGCACCTGGAGGATGCTAAGGTATGTGACAGGCATACCTTACCCACAGGTGCTTCCAGTCCAGGTGGGGAGAATAATCATGAACATACAATTTAAATTCCCTGGCCCTCAGTTTTAAAAGGCCAGCGTTGGCCTTAGATGCCTCTGTAGTTCCTCCCTTCCAGCCCTACCCTTGTTTGAAATGCCTTTGACTGAGATGGGAATCCCCAGCTCCTTAACAAAATAGCATTTGGTTGGTGTGTCTGGGTTAAGGCCTAAGACCGTGGTCGGCAAACTGCGGCTCGTGAGCCACATGGGGCTCTTTGGCCCCTCAAGTGTGGCTCTTCCTGAGCCTTAGGAGCACCCTAATTAAGTTAATACCAATGTACCTACCTATATAGTTTAAGTTTAAAAAATTGGGCTCTCAAAAGAAATTTCAATCATTGTACTGTTGATATTTGGCTCTGTTGACTAATGAGCTTGCCGACCACTGGCCTAAGACATTGGGAGAAAGTGAGAACCACAATGGGAGGGGAGGGCAGCTATTTGGGGTTGTCATTGCAGAATAGCCTGGGATGGAGGAGCTGAGAAGACACCTTGGAGAGGTTTCCAGGATTGACCTATATCAGTGATCTGCTGTGTAACAAACAGTCCCAAAACATAGTGACTTCAACCATAATTGTTTATGTGTTTACTGTACTGTGGTTAGCAGTTTGGACTGGGCTCTATGTGCTGTTGGTTGGCTCATTCCCATGTCTGGGCTCAGGTGGAATGGTGCGAGATCGCTGGGATCCTCTTTTCATGTGTTTCTCACCCTTGAGGACGCTAGATTATGTGTCTTCATGCGACGGTGACAGCATTCTGAGAGGAAGAGAAAAGAAGCTGTAAGACCCCTTGAACCCAAGTTTCAGAAGTTACACAAGTCACTTTCGTTGCATTCTGTTGGTCAAAGCAAATCACACAGACAACCTATGTTCTGTTGGAAACATTTCAAATATGTATAGCATAGAAGTAGCTGCCTGGTTGATAGAGAATAGGGAACCCTTCCCTGCAAAGGCTTGTTAATTGGTTATCTCTGTGAAGCAGGCACTGCCTGCTGCTGGCGTTGTGAGAGCCAGGGAGTCTGGGCTGGAGCCCTCGGGGTTACAGGATATGCCAATGATGGCGATTCAAAGAAGGGGTGTGGGTGGGGACCTGCCTCGCCTCTATTCTAACACCTCTGTCTTTGCTGATCCCTCACCCACACTCCTGGGTCTCAGGCTGACCAGGCCCTGCATTTCACCTATCCCTTCTGCAAACCCCAGGGTCAAACCACCTTCCAGGTCTTCCCTAAGGAAGCTGAGCAGCTCTTCCGGGCCCTGTGTAGTTACTGGGCTGGGCGGGGATGATAAATCTACTCTTGGGGGTTGGTTGGCTGGGTTTTTATTAGTGCTGCTGGCACAGTGCCTGGGCTTGGGCCTGCTATCTCATAGTCCAGCTCCCCTGTCTCCTCCTCTTCCCTCCTCAGATTTCTAGCTACTCCTCTGAGGTTCCTTTGGGTGCAGAGCCCAGGGCACAAGGGTATCAGAGCTGGTCCCGTGCAAGGTCCTGTGGGGTGATAACACTGAAGGAGATGCGTTCTCATGCCCTGGAGTAGGGGGCTGCTTGTAAATTCTGGTAATGACCCCGTCTCAGTCATGAAAGTACACATTGGAACAGGAATAGACTGTGCAAGCCCACAGGTATCGGTTCCTTAGTGTGGGCTGGTGCACGGAGCTCTGAATCTGCCGCCTGGGTCTGAATCCGCTCCCCACCACGTACAGGCTGTGTGACCTGGGAAGGCATGTAAGCAGTGCACTCCGTGTGCTGCCCTGGAGCGTGGAGATAGCGATGGGGAGTGGCAGGAATCAGTGAGTTACTACGTGCGAGTGCCTGGACCAGGGCCCTTCCCATGACGGTGCTCATTAGATGCTGGTGTTGCTGTTGTCATCGTTATTATTACTCTTTCTCCAGCCAGCTGAGGCCGGGCTTGGCTCAGAGGCTGAGATCAGGGCAGTGAGGGCAGGAGCCAGCAGTGTGTGCACTGCAGGAGGAGAGATTTGGACTCAGAATGGGGACACCTGCCGGGGCAGACGGCTCACCTTCAGCTCTTGCTGCTGCATCTATAAAATGGAGATCATAGGAATCTTAACTCAGCACCCAGCCACATCCCAAACATGAGGGTCCAATGAGACTGCAAAT
Organism: Myotis daubentonii; assembly: GCF_963259705.1. Taxonomy (NCBI): domain Eukaryota; kingdom Metazoa; phylum Chordata; class Mammalia; order Chiroptera; family Vespertilionidae; genus Myotis; species Myotis daubentonii. Next base: position 84,621,329 of record NC_081847.1, on the reverse strand, counting down.
AGGAAGGGCCTCATGGCAGAGACTGTTAATTGTTATAAAGGTGGGATTGGCAGCCAGTTCCTGTAAACCATGGGAAGGGGGTAAGGCCCTGCAGGGGGGGGGGGGGGAAGGGAGGGCTCCTGTGTGCCTTTGCTGAGAGCTGCTGTGACAGAGGCCTTCCCTCTCAGCACCCAGCGGCACCCTTCAACACATATTCTGAGTCGCTGCCAGGCAGCCCCAGCGGCTAGAGGGCTGGGGGCAAGGGATCAGGCGTGTGCTGGGTCGGGGTATGGGAGCTGCCATGGCAAGAATGAGCACAGAAGGCTGTTAGGTGGGGTGCATCGGCCGGACCCACGGCTGGAACTGAAAGGGAAGATCTCAGACAGAGGGGAGCAGATGCAGGACTGGGGGACACAACAGCTGCTTTTAGGGGAATAGAGGGAAAATGTGCTTTTAGTTCGAACAACAATGACAACAGTAAACAATACAGGTTTGCTACCAGCAGAGGCAACTTTCCGGGTACCTGTCTGTCCTGTGTGGTGAGAGGCTGGGCCAGGTGACCCCCATGCTTCCACCCATCATTCACACATTTCCTCCTCTGACAAGCTGTGTGGAAGGCTTTCCCTGGGCCTGCTCCTGTGCTGGCTCCTCGGCCCTGGGCAGCTCTCATTACGGGAAAAGTATCGAGAAATGGTGTTGGGGGGACAGAGACAGCGCCCCTGGGGTGAGAGGAAGTGGTCAGCCAGGGCCTCTGGCATGTGCTGGGCTGTGTCTTGCATTGCTTTTGAGGTTCCGCGTTGGGAGCACTGATTTTCTGCAAAACATCAGGATGCTTCAGGGAAATGGGTTGTGACCCTGACCTCCCAGGCCTGGAGTGAGGGTTCAGAACATAACTCCACAGGGGCAGCTGAAACGGATGCTGCCAGCGCCAGTGGACCACCCTGGAACCCTGCTGTTCAGATGCTGATTTTCAGCCAGGCCCATGGGTGACAGGGGCAGGGCGGGAGTGAGGCCAGGGCAGGTGCAGCACCTGAATCCCTCCAGGGTGGGACGGCAGCCTCTCTGAGTCATCACCGTCCTTTGCCGAGGCTCTCTCCACCTCGGTGCACCCAGTTGGCTACCCAGTTTGCCTCTCCATAGAAATTTTATGGATTTTTAAAAAAACAGCTTAATTGAGATAAAATGTATGTCATGCAATTTATCCATTTAAAGCATACAATTCAATGGTTTTTAATAAATTCACAGAGTTTGCAACCAGTGCCACTAATTCCATAATGTTCCCATCACCCCAAAAAGGTATCCCTTACCCATTAGCAGTCATTCCCCATTCTCCCCTTCTTCAGTCCCTGGCAACCAATTAATGTGCTTTCTGTCTCTATAGATTTTTCTATTCTGGGCATTTCATATAAATGGAATAATATGTGGTCTTTTGTGATGGCTTCTTTCACTTGGCATGTTTTTAAGGTCCATCCATGTTGTAGCATGTATCAGAATGTCATTCCTTTTTATGGCTGGATAATATTTCACTGTAGGAATATACCACAATTTATTTATCCATTCATTAGTCAGTGGACATCTGTTTCCACACTTGGCTATTTTGAATAATGCTCCTATGAATATTAATGTACAAACTTATGTGTGGACATATGTTTTCATTTCTTTTGGGTATATACCTAGGAGTAGAATTGCTGCATCAAATGATAACTCTGCACTTACCCTTTTAAGGAACTGCCTAACTTTTCCAAAGTGGCTGCACTATTTTACATTTCTACTAGCTGGATATGAGGGTTCCAAAGTTTCCACACCCTTGCCAACATTTGCTATTAGCCGGCTTCTTGATTCTAGCCACCCTAATAGCTGTGAAGTGGTAACTCACTGTGGTTATGATGCGCATACTTCTCGTAGGTAATGATATTGAGCATCTTTTCATGTGCTTATTGGCCATTTGTATACCTTCTTTGGAGAAATGGCTATTCAGGTCCCTTGACCATGTTTTTAAAATTGGATTATCCTTTATTTTTGAGTTCTAAGAGGTTTTTATACATTCTAGGTGTAAGATATATTGATTTGCAGATTGTTCTCCCGTTCTGTGAGTCATCTTTTCACTTTCTTGATGCTGTCCATTGAAGAAAAAAAGATTAATTCTGATGAAGTCTAATGTATTTCCTCTTTTGTCGCTTGTGCTTTTGGCATTGTATGACTTGAATTTCTAAATGAACTTCATTGTGAGCTTAGGGTAACTTTGTGTCATGCTAACTCAACTAAATTGTAAGTTTGTCAAGGGCAGAAAATTCCTGTGAAATTCACTATTATGTCTGCTTCAGCCTGTGGACCGGACTTGATTTGGATCCGCCTTCTACCTGGAGTCAGAATGCAAACACTCATCTCACCCAGGTTCCCAGACAACAGCTGCCTCTTCCGACGCATTAGCCTCTGCACAGTCACAGTCTGAGCCTGAGGGCTGAGTCCCAGGTGCCAGCACGGATCATCCATCACCTTGTTGGCATCCGAGAGGGTTAAATGATGCCGCATTCGACGGGAACCCGTTCTTCTCACTCCCATTCTGTAATACCCATCTCCATATAAATATATCCAGGGGAATATATTCTATTTTGCCTTATGGGCAACAGCTGCTGTTTTTGCCAGGCTGTCATCTATTTGGTTGTTACTTTTTTGACTTTATTTTTAAACAGTGGAGCATGGAGTACAGCAACACTGAGCGTGGGACAGATGGAGAGCAAATCCAAATAACAGACTTCCAGAGCCACCCTAATATAAGCGACTGGGCTGGGTGGGGGAATACAACCAGATTGTCAGCTTGCTCAACGCAAACAAATATCAATAAATCACAATCTAAGCGGGGAAAGGGGCAGCAAATAAGGAAGTGGCACACCTAAGCCATTCTGCCACCGAGAGTCTGGGAAGGAGGTGGATGAGCCCATGTTGCCAGAGGCTGCCAGACCAGGCTAGGATGAAAGGAAGTGCCGACAAAGCCCTCCTGGGGTTGGCCACTGGTTCCACAGTTAGTGGGTGGGGAGGAGCTGGCAGGAGAGAAATGGCCTGCAAAGCCACCTCTCTCTTCCTCTCTCTTATCTGGGTGGGGAGGCCCCAGGCTCAGTGCCAGCTAAGATATCCCCTCCCCTTTATCTCATGGGGAATAAGTAGAAGTTAGAGAGAAATGAGTTTGCAGGTTGGGGCTTTTTAAAAAGAAGAAAAGAAAACGCCTTTTATTAGTTTCCTCTAGAGCAGCCAGCACTTGATATAAGCCTGGGGCCGGATAGAGGCCTCTGTGTACAGTCCCCACAGCGGCAGCTGCTTCATGGCCCCTCTCCCAAAGCCACTCTTGTTTACTTGCCTTTTCAAAGTGGACCAGGTGCTGGTGAGACGTGCCTTTATATTTTAGGGGCTGGCCCTCAAGGCTGTAAACATCTTACTGAAATGCTGCCCCTTCCCCACGGCTCCTGGGCGCAGGGCAGGCCCCCAAGGACAGCTTCAAGTCTCAGATATTCCCTGACTGCTCCTGCCTCATTCTCTCCCTTGTCCTCTGATTACAGTCTTGTCCTCCCACCCACCCACCCATCCTCTTTTTCGTAGAGTGCCCAAATCTTAAGTGTACAGCTTGAAGAATTTTTACATAAGTAAACACTCTTGTCATCAGACCATGATCATGTTACAGAACATTTCCAGCCCTGTAGACATCTCCCTCTTGCCTCCTTCCAGTCAGTGCCCTGTCAAGAGTAACTGATTTCTGCCATACAGTAGTTTCGCTGTTTTGAACTCATATAAATGGACTCACCCACATTCACTCCTTTTGTACTTGACTTGGCATTATATCCAGGAGATTTATCCATGCGGTAGAATATGCCAAAAGTTCCTTCTTTGTCATTGCTGTGTAGTATTTCTGGTTTGACTATACCTCAATTGATTTACCCATTCTATTGTTGGTGGACATTTGGGTCACTTCTAGTTTGAGACTATTTTGAAAAAAAAAAAAAAAGCCTCTGTGAATCCCTTATTGTTATGTCTTTTGCTGTACCTAAGTACAATTTCTGTTGGGCATCTAGGTGAGAGTGGAATTGCTGAGTTACATGGTATGTGTATAGTTAGCTTTCATAATTATCGCCAATCACTTTTTTGAAGTAGATGTATGTATAGATTTACAACCTCACAGTAATTTAAGAGGTTAATTGCTCCACAGTCTCGTCAATACTTGGTGTTTTATTTTAGCCTTTCTGGTTGGTGTGGTGAGGTGTCACTGTGGTCTTACTAGTATTTTTTGCATTTGCATATTTAATGTTTATTGGCCATTTTGATATCCTCTTCTGTATGGCGCCTGTTCAAATATTTTCCCAATTTTTAATGGATATGTCTGTCTTTTTCTTATTTATAGGCTTTTCTTTGTTCTGCATGTCAGTCCCCTCTCATGTGTCTTCTATCTATGGCTTGCTTTTTTGCTCTCTTAAGGGTGTCTTTAAATATATATATTTCAGAGACCAAGGCAGCAAGAGAGAGAGGTAGAAACATCAATGATGAGAGAGAATCATCAGTCCACTGCCCCCTGCATGACCACCACCGGGGAGCTTTTGATTAACAGGTGTTGTTAATTTTAATGAAGTCAAATCTATCAGTCTTGTCTTTCTGATTAGTGCTTCTCCTGCCCTGTTTAAGGAACCTCCTTGCCTACCCAAGGTCATGAAGCTCTATTCTCCTATGTTTTCTTTGAGCAGCTTTATTGGTTTTACCTTTCACGTTTATTTCTGTGATCCATCCCAAATTATTTTTTGTTTGGTGTGAGGTTGAGATCAATGTTTCTTGTTTAACAGAGATTTGGTTGACTCAGCCCATTCATTGTAACACCATTCTTTCCCACTGAATTGCAGTGGAGTCTTTGCCATCAGTGACCATATATGATTGTGTCTATTTCTGGACTCCATTCATTGGCCTTCTGTCTATCCTTGCAGTCTGTCTCATTGCTGACACTTTATAGAGTTCTGATATCGGGCAGTGGAATTTCTCCAGCTTCATTCTTCACTATTGCCTTGGCTAGTCTAGGTCTTTTGCATTTCTATGTAATTTCAAAATCACTTGTCAGTTTCCACACACACACACACACACATACATATACAAACACGCGCGCACAAATCTGCCGGGTCTTTAATTGGACTTGCGATGAATCTGTAGATGAAATTGAGAAAAACAGATATCTTAACACTACTGAGTCTTTCAACCCATGAACGTACTACTCCCACTTATTAAGTATTTTATCTCTCTCAGTATTGTTTCACACTTCTCAGGATAGAGGTTGTGCCAATATTTCATGGATATATTTATTAGGTATTTAATTTTTTGGGTGCTATTGTAAGTGCTATTTTAAATTCTTTTTTTTCCTCCCATTTGTTTGCTACTAGCCTATAGAAAATACAATTGATTTTTGTTTATTGACCTAGTATCCAGCAACCTTGAGAAATTCATTTACTGTTTCTAGTTGTCTTAACAAAGCGGGAAACTAACTGGGGGAGAGCACCCCTAACCTCTTCTGCAGAATGCCGTGCTTCAATAAATAGTCACTGGCTGTCCTGGAAACCTCCTCACAGCAGGAGCAGGGGAAGTGGGATGTCCTGGGGGGCCTGGAGGCTCAAATCATAAGCCCCCTCAAGGTTGCTCTCCACCAGCTCCTAAGCTGGCTTGCTTTTGTTACAATACACAGTCCCTTGTCACAGTAAAATGAGTATTTACCTCTTTGTTTAGTGGCTAAGAGAAGTCGGGCAAACACCAAATGAAAATCACCTGTGGGCCCAAAGGAGAGAATTTACATACCCTTTCTCTCAGCTTGCGGGATCTCAGCTGCGTTTCTGCGGGGCTGCGGTGGGGGCTGAGCTGTGTTGGCAAGGGAAGGTGGCACAGACACTGAGGAGTGGGTGTGTCAGATTGAGACCTTGGAACGCGTGACACAACCACTCACCAGATATTCCCACGGCCCTGCTCTGGGCAACCCTTTGCTTGGCCCTCAAGTAGGGCTACCGCAGGGTGTGCAGCAGGTCCCGCTCTTCCAGGATTGTGCGGCGGATAAGGAGGCAAGCGCCAACCTACATGGAGAGGAGGGCTCCCTGAACCAAAGGCAGGAGACCTCGGGTTCGGGCTATCGCCAACGGGCTCAGAGCCACCAACATGTGCCCTCCCCTCTGCATGGCCCTGCTCCCAGCGAGGTTATGGGGGGATCCATTGTTCTTTCCAGTGCCGTTCAGCTCTGAGGGTGTCCCTTAGAAGCAGTCCAGAGGGAACATTCCTGATCAGTGGCCAGATGAGCAGACAGCGAGAGCAATGCGTACTTAGCTGGAAACATCAGTGTGGCTGGGGCATCGGGAAGGCTCATGAAGGCGGGCCCTGAGCAAGAGCTTGGGCGTGGAGTTGGATGGGTGGAGAGGAGGGGCCAGCGTTCCAGTGTGACTACTGTCTTTTCAAAGACACTCTCCCCCCTGGAGACTCTGACCTGGTAGGGGAGCCTGGGTGTAAGTCAGGGATGGGAAGGATGCAGAAGAGGGTGGGCACCTCAGAGAGAATGGGTGAGGACCATGAGGTGAGGGCCCCCCCCCTGCTGGGAGTGTGAGGGAGGCATTATACTATGGTTCCCAGGTTGGGACACCTGGCTCAGGCTCAGAGGCCCAAGAGAATGGTTGGGGAGGGTCTACAGCTGTCACTGAAGAATCGCCAGAGAAATTGTGGGGGGAGGAGACACGCAGACTCCCCTCCTTGAAGCCCTGCGAAGCACAGGCCACTTGGGGGTGGCCCTTCCTGCATTGACCCCCATGGAGCCTCTCCTGCAGCTGGATGCTGGGCCTATAAAAACGAGTAAGACACTTCTCATTTTGGGGAATGACTTACAAGATGGTGCAGTGGGGGAGGCGGTGGAGCTCAGTGCTGGTCCACAGGAATACCCAGCCTTGATGGTGGGGCTGAGGATGGGGTGGCCCCGGGTCAGTGTGAGTGAGGGAGGGGTGGGTGGCTGTAGACCAGTGGCAGGGCCTCATGGGGAACAAGGCCAGGAGTGCAGGTGGGAGGTGGCGGTGAACTCCAGTCTGGAAATACCTGCAGAGGTGAGGAAGGCACCCTCGCTCCCTGCCCCCTGCCCAGGGCGATGGGTGCCAGGTACCGTGGGAGACTCCTGGCTGACCCTTTGTCTCCAGGAGTGGACTGCAGGTGAGCGCCTATTCAGCGGTCATCTTCCGCCTCTGCCCAGGCAGTGCCAGTGTCAACAGTGTGGTCAGTGTCCGAGCTGCCCTTCCATGTCCTCCCACAGGCTGTGTGCAGAGGGGCCAGGTGTGGAGGGCGGGTGGAAAAGCAATGACAACGGTCTTCTTAACACACACAGCCAGTGTCTGAGAACAAGGGCAGGCCTGGCCGAAGTGGGGGCCTAGCATTCTTAGCATCAAAACCCACCCCCTTGGCCCACTGCCACCCAAGACCCTGCCCAGCCTGCTCTTCTTGCCTGCCTCATCTCGGTCCTCTCCAGCCTGGCTGGGCTAGCCTTCTCTGCTCCCTCTCCCCACCCTATCTCTGTTGATTTTTGGCTTGTCCTTCTGGGTTTCCCTCAATCCCACCCACTCCTTGAGCTCAGGCTCCAACCCTTCTCAGCTTCTCCAGGCTCATTAGCCTCCATTCTCACTGCACAGGTGGGTCCCCCAGGTCCCCCTAACTCTGCTTTGGCTGCCTCTGTGCAAGTGCCCATTGTCCCCAAGAGGCTGTGAGGCCTTGGGAAGCAGAGCGTCCTTCTGTCGCCTCCTCTCCAGCCCCTGCCCTGTGACTGATGCACAGAGGGGCCATGTGGTCCAGCCCTGGCGGTATCACCCAGGTGTGACTTCTAACCTGGCCGGACCCCAAGCAAGCCACTCCCCTCTGGGACAGGGAATCACAGAAGGACCTGGCAGGCTGGAAGCTGGGAGCTGTGCACAGCCATGAATGGTAGAGACAAAATTCATGCAGAAAGTCCAGGTGACAGCTGGCTGGGCCTTGGATTTGTGCTGTGACCTGGGCTTTTTCCAGGGAAGAAATGGAACAAAGGCTGCTAGGAATTGTGGTGTCAGAAAGGGAGGTGGGCCCAGGATTAGAAAAGCTGCCTTTTGTTTACGTAGCCAGGTGGTGGGAACACAGGTGTTTGTTATATGAGTTCTGAGCCTTTTTGTATGCCGGGAATATTCCATAACCAATTTTTAAAAGAAAGAGGTGCCTGAGGCCAAGACAAAGGAGTGGCTCTGGAAAAGATGGAGGGAAGAGGCAGGAGGAAGGCAGGACACCTGGAGTGCAGGTGGAAGGAGGGGCAGGGTCCAGGGGGAGGAGGAAGCAGCAGGAAACCAGCAGCATGAGTCACTGGGGCTCCGTCAGGAAGTCGCCGGAGTGTGGACCGTGGCCGGGACAGAGCCAGCGGTGATGGCATCATGGGAATGGACAACAGATGAGGTTCCATCGAGTGGGTTAGGGTACAACAGAAACCCTCTGTGGCTGCGACCCTGCTCCTAGGAACGTGGGCATGGCTGTTGGTCAGGTGGAAAGTTCCTTTACTGTCGTTGTTATTGTTTAAAAGTCAAAAACAACACATTTAAAAGTAAGTGGGTTTCCTTTTCAGCGTGCCTGGTGTTCAGAGTCTGAATCTCTAAAGAACAGGGGCAACAATTCACTTTCCAAAATTGAGGTATTTACGTAACAATGCCTTCAGCGGCTTCAATGAGATCTGCGGTGCCAGTGCCGGGCAGTTTGCAGCCAATCTCGTGTGGAGAGTAGAGTTCACCCGCACAGGTGTGGTGACCCGAGCTGCCGTTGGCATGTTCTGCCTCTGTGTTGGGCCCTGAGAGGGCAGTGTCCAGGGCGCTGGCCTTGCCCTTCATGGTGCTGTGGTGAGCCACTCGCCATTGGCCTCTCCCCAACTAAATGGGAACCACGTTTGTTGCTGTTCATGAATGTTGACGGCCCCACAAGGGACCCAGCCATGATTTGCCCTCCAGCCAGTGTGAGCACTGGAGAGGGGCCTGTGGACCCTGAATTGGGAAGTATGCTAGGAACTGGCTGCCCAGCATGGGCAGTATGGCCTGAGCTGGGAACTGGCTGCTCCGCAGGGACAGTGTGGCCTGGGCGGGGGCAGTGTGGCGCGTGTGCTCTGAGCTGTGGCAGGTGCCTATCATGCGGCTGTGTGTGAAGCCGGGCACCCTCTGCCTCTTGGGACTGAAACCCCACCTAGAACAGTCCAAAGATCAAAGAGAGTCTTTCTCATTAAACGTGGTGCGTTGGCCACGTCCATTTATCTCTGCCCCCTTCCTAGTCACCCCTCACTCATGGCATTGAGAAAATGACAAAGCCTAACTCCGCAAGGACGAGGAGAGCATGGGAGAGCTGACCGCAGGAAAGAGACGTCAGTAAGTCTGTAGAGGCCCGGAAGGCTGTGGATGGGTGGTTACTCATCTAGTGGAGGAGACCTGAGGTCACTTGCTTTGAGATGGAGAGAAGGAGCCAGGAGCCAAAGACTGTGGGTGCGTCTAGACGCTGGACAAGGCGAGGAAACAGACCCTCTTCTCCCCTGGAGTCTTCAGAGTGAATGCCACCTGCCACACCTGGATTTTAGCCCAGTGAGACCTGTTTCAGATGCCTGACCTCCAGAACCAGAAGATAATAAATGTGTTGCTTTAAGCCACTTCGTATGTGTGATCTGATCTGTTATAGCAGCAATGGAATAAATGCACCTTGGGTCCCCTCACTGGGACACAAGGGATCTCATGTATGAAGTCCCAGGTGACAGCAGTGCTGCAGGCTCAGGTCCAGACTGGAGCCAGAGGATGGGGGACTCTGGACGGGATGACTCCTGAAAACGGAACTGACAGATTCCTACTGCACTGCAATGTGTGGGAGTGCACTTGTGTATAAATAAGTGTTAGGTGCATATGAAGCTATTTTTAACACTGGAGAAAACAAGTTATGCAAGAAAGGAAATATAATGTGGCTCATCGATGACCAACAGCTGCACCGTCACAATGCTGGGAACACAGACAATTGATTTAACCAAAAATGGTGGGATCCCTGCATTGGAAGGACACAGGAAACAGAAATGTGGGTTTAGAGGAGGTGGAGTTGGGGGCATAAAAGATAGAAACTCACTTTCCATTACAGGGCTCTAACAGATAATACACAAAAGTGGGAGTCTAGAAATAGTAGCTTGTGCTATGAATGGAATTGTGTTTCCCCCAAAATTCATAGGTTGAATCCCTGACCTCCAGTGTGGCTGTATAAGGAAGCAGTTAAGGCTAAATGGGGTCTAAGGGTGCAGCCCTGATCCGGTAGGATTGTCGTCCTTATGAGAAGAGACATTAGCGAGCTCACTGTCTCTTCACCATGGGAGCAAACGTGAGAAGGTGGTTGTCTGCAAGCCGGGAAGCAGGCTCTCACCAGAGACCAAATAGCACCTTGGCCTTGGACTCCCCAGCCTCTGGGACTGTGAGAAGTAAATTCGTGTGGGTTAAGCCACCTAGCTTATGGTGTTTTGTTATGGCAGCCCTAGCTAACTAATACACCGTGTTGTTTAGAAACACGGAGTAAAGAACTTAAGGAGTAACTGAAATAAGTGGAACTCAGTGTGGGAAGGGCTGGAGCGAGGACTGATATTTTTCATGGTTGGGCTTTTATTCCTTTTGACTTTTCAGGCCATGTCTATGTATTAGTTTAATTCCCTTGAAGTTAATCAATTAAAAACCACTAAAGGGAATTTATTGGCTGAGGTAAATGAAGAGTTCAGAAGCCCGATGACGTTCAGTAGCTTGATGAGTCTCCGGCTCATTGTTCTACGGCTCAGTGCTGCCCTCTGAACTCGGTAATAGTAACAACACGGTTGCACAGCTCCAGGCTTAGTGTGTGCCCTCAACCACTCACTTCACTGACGGAGCTTCTCCCCCAGAGGTCCCAGCAAATATCTCCTTGCAGCTGATGAGGTGGAATTTGTTCCAATCACCATGGCCAGGGAGCTGAGCTGAGCTGAACTGACCAGCTTAAACCAATCATGACCCACCCCTGAAACACGTTGGCTGTTGGGGCAGGTCGTGACCAGAGAGGCAATTAGGGTGCTCTTCCCAAGAGGAAAAGGGAAAGAATGACAGGTGGTTCAACACAGCCAATGTCCACCGCAAATGTGTTCCTCTGGGGGAGGGCTTTCCTTCATCTCCCTGTGAGCTGTCAGTGTTGCTAATGCTTACGATTGATTGATTGGTTGGTTGGTTTGATGGCATTTGAGTTAAATGTTAACATGTTCTGTGTGACCCATGACATAGGGAAGACTGCATATAGAGAAAAACGACTTTGATAATGGAGGTTAAAAGAGGGGAGACATCCCATGCTACCATATAAGGGGCTTGGGAAACAAAGAAGAAAGCAGAGGTGAGTCCATAGCCCCATCTCCTAAGGGGAGGTGAGAAGTAAATTCGTGTTGGTTTGACTTGGGACTCTGGAGTTGGACATGGTCAACAATTTCCGCCTCGGGAAGATGGTGTGATTGAGGGACGACTCCTAGACGTTCCCCTGACTCCACATCTCTCCCCAGACAACTTACTACAGATGCCTGACATGACATCATTAGAAACTCCTTTCTGGGAGAAGTTCCCATCATCTCTGGGAGGGTGGTACATTTGGCTACTGCCTGTCACTAAAGCTGTGGTGTTGGTTTGCCAAATCCTTCCTAGACAGCTGCAATGGGTGGGAGCCTTGGGAGTAGGAGGGGAAGAGGCGAAAAGCATCTGGAGGGCCAGGGCCTGCTCAGCATGGGGTGGAGGTGGGAGGAAGCAGAACCAGGTGAGGACCAGCATGGGGGACAGGGCGGCATCAGGTCCTCAGTCCCTGGAGGATTAACCTCACCCTGGCTCCTGAAAAAAAAGGGAAGCACTAGAGCACTCTCTACACTGCAGTTCACTATCCCGCCAAACTCACCAGCTCCCTCAGCCCCTCTGATGGATGCCCGCAGCTGGGGGAACACTTGGGGTAGGAAGGTAGCTGTCCAAAACAGCCACCCCGTCTGCTCCCACCAGCTGAGCTGAATGCTTTCCTAGAGGCAGCTGGCTTAGTTCCCAAACCTGTTTATGCCAGTGGAAGTTGCTGTTGTAATTATGCAATTTAATTAAGTATTATACAAACCAATTAAATACCATTGCAAAAAAAAAAAAAAAAGAGGGCGGGAGAGTTGTTTCAATAAAAACGAAGCTGAAGCTTCGGAAAAGCCCAGAAAAGACTCGGCATTGTTTAAGAATGCTGTTAAGGTCAGCGTGGGTGCAACAACTATGAAAGGTGAGGGGAAAGGTCCAAAAAAGCAAAGGAGGCTTTGCACGCGATTATTTTACGCGTATATTTAATTTATTATTCCCCTTTTTAAAAATCCTGTAATTGGAAATGGTAGGTAATGTCGTAGGAGTGTGATACAATAAAGACCACAGGAACAGCCCCATCCAGGGGACACAAGGTTGAAGAAAAGACCTTGGCTTTGCATCCAAGGTTTGGCGAATGAATGTACGAGAGCATTTTAGACATTAAAATGTTTCACTTAGCTGCCGACTCGTCTCAGCTAAGAGGACATCTACCACAGTGTGTTTGCAAGGGCTTTGCTCCTGGAAACTCCCACCCATCTGGCTTAGAGGCTGGTGTGCAGGGGGAGAGTACACTTTTGGACTACGGGTGCTCAGTTGGCTGGGTTCCCCGGAGGTGGCAGAATTGGGAGCAGCGAAGGGGAAGCAGGAAGGAACTCGGGGATGCCTCCAGCCTGGCCAGTCCCTCTGCTCCCTCGCAGATGTTTCCCTGGGAGCCTGAGCAAGAAGCTACTATCCAGGCCAATAACTATGGAAGAAATTGAAGCAGTCATCAAAAAGCTTCCATCAAACAAAAGCCCAGGACCAGACGGCTTCACAGGGGAGTTTTACCAAACATTCAAGGAAGAACTAAAACCTATCCTCCTCAGACTACTACAAAAAATTCAAGAGGAAGGAACACTTCCAAGCTCATTCTATGAAGCCAGCATCACCCTAATACCAAAACCAGGTAAAGACAACACAATGAAAGAGAATTACAGGCCAATATCCCTCATGAACATAGATGCCAAAATCCTCAACAAAATCTTAGCAAATCGGATCCAGCAGTACATCAGAAAGATCATACACCATGACCAAGTAGGATTTATCCCAGGGATGCAAGGATGGTACAATATCCGCAAATCAATAAACGTGATACATCACATAAACAAATTGAAAGAAAAAAACCACATGGTCATATCAATTGATGCAGAAAAAGCATTTGACAAAATTCAACACCCATTTTTGATAAAAACTCTCAGCAAGGTGGGAGTAGAAGGATCATACCTCAACATAATAAAAGCCATATATGACAGGCCCACAGCCAACATCATACTCAACGGACAAAAACTAACACCATTTCCCCTAAGAACAGGAACGAGACAGGGATGCCCCCTCTCACCACTCCTGTTCAACATAGTACTGGAAGTGTTAGCCATTGCAATTCGGCAAGAAGAAGAAATAAAAGGCATCCAAATTGGAAAAGAGGAAGTAAAACTGTCCTTATTTGCAGACGACATGATATTATACATACAAAACCCTAGAGATTCCATCAAAAAGCTACTAGACTTAATACATGAATTTGGCAATGTAGCAGGATACAAAATTAACCCCAAGAAATCTGAGGCATTTCTATACACCAATAGTGAACTTTCAGAAAGAGAGATTATAAAAACAATCCCGTTTACCATTGCACCGAAAAAACTAAGCTACCTAGGAATAAACTTAACTAAAGAGGTAAAAGACCTCTACTCAGAAAACTACAGGACGTTGAAAAAAGACATAGAGGAAGACATAAACAGATGGAAGAACATACCGTGTTCATGGATTGGTAGAATCAACATCATCAAAATGTCCATACTACCCAAAACAATCTATAAATTCAACGCACTTCCCATTAAAGTACCAACAGCATACTTCAGAGATCTAGAACGAACTTTCCAAAAATTCATCTGGAATAAAAAAAGACCCCGAATAGCTGCAGCAATCCTGAAAAAGAACAAAGTAGGTGGGATCTCAATACCAGATATCAAGTTGTATTACAAAGCCACTGTTCTCAAAACTGCCTGGTACTGGCACAAGAATAGGCATATAGATCAATGGAATAGAATAGAGAGCCCAGAAATCGGCCCGAACCAATATGCTCAATTAATATTTGACAAAGGAGGCAAGAACATACAATGGAGCCAAGATAGTCTCTTCAATAAATGGTGCTGGGAAAATTGGACAGATATATGCAAGAAAATGAAACTAGACCACCAACTTACACCATACACAAAAATAAACTCAAAATGGATAAAGGACTTAAATGTACGACAGGATACCATAAAAATTCTAGAAGAATCCAAAGGCAAGAAAATTTCAGACATATGCCGAAGCAATTTCTTCACTGATACAGCTCCTAGGGCACTTGAAACTAAAGAAAAAATGAACAAATGGGACTACATCAAAATAAAAAGCTTCTGCACAGCAAAAGAAACCATCAACAAAACAACGAGAAAACCCACTGTGTGGGAAAACATATTTGCCAATGACATATCTGATAAGGGCCTAATCTCCAAAATTTATAGGGAACTCATACAACTTAACAAAAGAAAGATAAACAATCCAATCAAAAAATGGGCAAAGGACCTAAATAGACACCTTTCTAAAGAGGACATCCAGAAAGCCAAGAGACATATGAAAACATGCTCAAAGTCACTAATCATCCGAGAGATGCAAATCAAAACAGCAATGAGGTACCATCTCACACCTGTCAGACTGGCTATCATCAACAAATCAACAAACGACAAGTGCTGGAGAGGATGTGGAGAAAAAGGAACACTTGTGCACTGCTGGTGGGAATGCAGACTGGTGCAGCCACTATGGAAGACAGTATGGAGTTTCCTTAAAAAACTGAAAATGGAACTCCCATTTGACCCTGTGATCCCACTTCTAGGAATATATCCCAAGAAACCAGAAACACCAATCAGAAAGGATATATGCACCCCTATGTTCATAGCAGCACAATTCACCATAGCTAAGATCTGGAAACAGCCTAAGTGCCCATCAGTAGATGAATGGATTAGAAAACTGTGGTACATCTACACGATGGAATACTATGCTGCTGTAAAAAGGAAGGAACTCTTACCATTTGCAACGTCATGGATGGAACTGGAGAGCATTATGCTAAGTGAAATAAGCCAGTCAATAAAGGAAAAATACCACATGCTCTCACTCATTCGTGGACAATAGAGACCATTATAAACTTTTGAACAATAATAGATACAGAGGCAGAGCTGCCTCAAACAGATTGTCGAGCTGCAGCGGGAAGGCTGGGGAGGGTTGGGGGGCAGGAGGTAAGGGGGTAAGAGATCAACTAAAGGACTTGTATGCACGCATATAAGCATAACCAATGGACATAAGACACTGGGTGATAGGGGAGGCTAGGGGACTGTCTAGGGCGGGGGGATAAAATGGATACATATGTAATACCCTTTGTAATACTTTAAGCAATAAAAAAAAAAAATAAACAAACGTAAAAAAAAAAAAAAAAAAAAAAAAAAAAAAAAGAAGCTACTATCCAGCTTCCACTCCCTTGGTTCTCCGGACAGGCCATTGCAGTGGGGGCAGCGTGATTCCACAGCTGCCTCAGACTTAAGCCCAGAGGTGGCTGGCATATGGAGTTCTTTATCTGCCCTCATAGTGGCCTGTTCTGTCCTTCCTTGCACACACCCTCTGCTCCAGCCAGACCTGGTAGCTCACTGCCCTGATTATGCTGGACCCACTCCTGCTCAGAGTCTCCCCATTTTAGATTTCCCTTTGCCCCTACTCTCTACACCCTCCCCATCTTTCACAACTCTGCTTACTGTCTGCTGCCTCCAGG
Source organism: Myotis daubentonii (assembly GCF_963259705.1). Lineage (NCBI taxonomy): Eukaryota > Metazoa > Chordata > Mammalia > Chiroptera > Vespertilionidae > Myotis > Myotis daubentonii. Next base: position 84,605,402 of record NC_081847.1, on the reverse strand, counting down.
AACCCTCCCTGGTTACATCCTGAGCTTACTGCGTGCACCACCTTCCTATACTTCATCTTGATGACTTTGTTATCTTTCCAAGCTATAGGGAGATTTTAGGTAGTGAGTAGAAGTCCTCACCCAGGTACACTGGCCAAGTCATGCTTCCCCCAGCTATGAAAATAGAGTTCTTGTTGAGCCCTTCCTGGATTTATCTCAGACACCACCAACCAATAATCACCATGCTGCATGATTGCATAAATCCCGCCATTTTCCCTGCAATGAACATAGAAATTCAGGAGTATTTGCCCTGAAGGTGATTTATAAGCCGATGTGGGAGAACCAATGAACTCCCGGAAGGCTAAGGGCACCTTCTAGAGCCCTGGGTCCCTAAAGGAGAAATCACAGGAGTCCATTTAACTGGGTTCTGTCCAGCAACTTGAAATCAGAGGCTTCCTATAAGCTAGGCACTGGGGTGGGGCGTGGGGGCAGAGGAGGGACAGCAGGGTCCAGAGAAGAATGACACAGGATGCTACCTGCCCTCCAGAGATGATAAACTGGTGGGCAAGGTGGCCACCAGTAAGAGGAAATAAGACGCATGAGATACAATATGCTGAGAGATGTGGGGTATCTGAGCAGACTTCTTGCAGGAGGCGGTATCTGAGGTGGGGAGTCTTGGAGGCGGGCAGGCCCAACAAGAGAGTTCTTGTATGTCACATGGATGCAAGTGGTGCTTCCACGGGGCTTAGATAGGCGTGATGGCGTCTCTCAGGACAGTCCTGATGCCTCCTCCCGCGGGGAAGCTGGGTGGCTGGGGCAGGCACCTCTTTTCCAAGTCATGCCATGGAATTCCCAGAAAAGAGCTCGAACTGGGTTTTCCCAAGCCCCAAAGGTTGAGGGACACTGCTGGAGTGACACACCTGCTTGGCCTGGAATAGCCACTTTGTGCCTGGTGTCCCAGGTAAACTATTAAGAGTGTCCCCATTCACTGTCAGAAGTGTCCTGGTTGAGACAACAAAATGTATGGCTTCCTTGCCAGGGCTCCGTGTTGGGAGGGAGTGGTCCAGTGCCAGGAAGGTAAAGGGCTGGAGCTGGAGGGGACAACTGTGGGGGCAGCCCTCTCCCAGGGGCTCTCCTTTGGCTGTAAGCGCTGTCGTCCCCGGTGTCCCCTTTCCCTCCATCCATTACACCGCCCACACTGCCTGTGCGTTACTTGTCGTTGGATGTCACTGCCGGATTAGTCATTGTTGTGATGCAGAGTAAACAGTGAAGTTCAAAAATCACAAGCAAGTTCATCTCTTTCCCAGGAGATCACCTTTTCCTTTTACCTGAGAGGAGGGGCGGGGGGAGGGTGTGAAAATGCCTTTTCTCTGAAAGAAGACCTGGTGTTACGTACTCCTGTCACATTGGACACCAGGTGGAGATAGAACATTCTGGAAAGCAGGTTTAGGTAAAGGAACGAGTGTGAGAAATAGGACTCAGGGCACCAGGAAATAGGTAAGGGGCAAAACCCACAGAGCCAGGCTCCTGTGGTCAGGGAAGACAGACCCAGCCTGCCTCCCTGTTTGCTGTGTGGCGTCCCAGAGGCCATCACCTGCCTGACGTAGGTCCCTACAAGGACCGACTGCCCTCTGGTTTACTCTCCCAGCACTTGCCCACAAGCAGCCGTGGCATCCTAGCCCCGCTCAGCGCAGAACCAGGCCGGCCGGCTGGGGGTACCACTGAGGTAGTTCCACAGCATGCGCCTCCTCAACGCCATCAGCCAAGGGAATGGGGACAGAGAACCATCTCCTTAAACCCAAGAGACACCCACCTGCCCTCAGCCTGCAGGGGAGGGTCCTGCTGCTGCTGAGACACCTTCCCCTCGAGCCAGCAGACAGGAGACGTCCTCATGCTTCTCTCCGTTCCTTTTTCTCAGAGGGAACTTAGTCAGTATTATGTTAGTGAATAGTCTTTGTCATTCCCCTGCGCCCACCCATATTCTGACTCAGAGTTAACCATCCATCCCAGCTTCTCCAGCCAGATGCAGCGGGAGGACCCTCAGCGGGCAGCCTGCCCTTTCCTACACCTCCCCCTCACCCCCACCAACTCCTCCAGGTCCCCCGAAGTCAGAGCAGGGGCCAGTGGGGCAGGGGTCTGAGCAGCCATGCTCTCTCTCAGCTGCTCCAGGCCACTCCTGCTGACAACTCTCCCTCCAGTTTGCCCAGCCCCTGGAACAGCCTCCGAGGCCAGAAAAAATAAGTGCGTGACTGAGCAGCGGGCCTGGGCCTGATGGGGAGATTAGGCTTTTGTTCCTTGGACAGGCTTTTCTCCCCCCACCCCCATCCCCCTCTCAGGCCCAGGCCCCAACTGTTGGCTTTGGCTCCTGGCTCGGCCTCCCTCCTTCTCAGAGCTATTTTAAGATTCCAAGCCAAGGTCACAGAAATTGGGACTTCTAAGGGCCGTCACCCCCAAAGCAATGACTGAAGGAGGGAGGATTCCATTGCCTAAAAGACGTTCCCCAGTGACACATAAAGCACACACTTCCCTTCTCTCTTTCTGTCTTCTGTCTGTCTCTCTGGCCAGTACCCTGCTGGGCTTGGTGGGATGGGCTGGACCCCAGGTCACCTATAAACAGGTCCTGGGTTCCCCCCAGGCACCTCCACGGGGGGCTCCGGGGCTCACGGTCTTCATTCTGCTTTGGCCTCCCTGCTGTCCCCATGGGCTGCTTGGCAATGACTCCACACACTTGTCCCCCCATTTCAGGACACACTGGCCTCGCAGCCCTTCCCAGCCGGAGCAGGGATACGTCCATCCCATTGGGTGGGGCTCAGGGCCAAGCAGGCCAGCGTGTGCCAGGCGTGCCCCCTCAGAGACACACTCAGGGCTGTGGACTGTGGCCCGGTGACCAAATACAGGTCTCGCCCACCGTGTCACTCCCACCTGAATTCTGCTGTTCGTTCTGTTGAGCAAATCCTCTGCTGAGGGTTCAGGGAGCTTACAGTTGGTTCTTTCCCTTACTGGGGAGAGCAGCAGGCAGGCATAGTCACTGTCTGATTCAGTAAATGGTTGTGGGCACCTACTCTATCTGGATTGCAGGGGTGGGGAGACAGGAAGAGGCTGGTGTATGGTAGTCTGGCTTGCAGGCAGCGGGCTGAGCCTCTTTTTGACACCCTCTCTGGGAGGTAGGGAGGGTGAGCCTGGCCCAGGCCTGTGTTCCGGGTGGACAAGTGAAGGCTGAGCCGTTTGCCCAGGAGCCAGGGCTCTCCTGGTTGTTGGGGTGCAGGCCCTTTCTGTGTCACCAGTGGGGGGCCCTGCTGGCCTCCCCCTGTGCTTTCCCACACTGTCTCTAGCATGTTGGCCTGACAGGGTTGTACATCCAGTTGGGAGGCTCAGGCTGCTCTCCAGCCTCTCCTCCAAGCCCCCAGCATGGGGTCCGACGCCCAGTGGGGGCCCCATTTGGGGTGATTGATTTTTTTTTAATTAACAGACTTTATTTTGCAGAGCAGTTTTAGATTTATAGGGAAAAAATGAGCATTAAGTACAAAGAAATCTTACATACCCCATTCCTCTCTTCTCCCCCCCCCACCCCAGTTTCCCCTGCTGATTGATACCTTGCAGGGGAAGGTACATTCGTTACAGTGTGGTACATTCATTACAGTGGAAGAACTAATATTGATAATGCCATTGCACTCGTTTACAGTAGTGTTTGCTCTTGGCGTTGTACAGTCTATGGGTTTTGACAAATGTATAATGACATGTATCCACCATCATAGCATCATAAAGAGTACTTTTACGGCCTTCCCATTCCTCTGTGCGCACCTATTCATCCGTCCTCTCTTCCTCCTGGGAACCACTAGTTTTGTCTTTTCCTGAATGTCATAGTTATAACAATACGGTCTGTAGCCTTTTCAGATTGGCTGCTTTCACTTGTAATATGCATTTAAGTCCCTCCATATCCTTTCATGATTGACAGCTCATTTCCTTTTAGTGCTGAATAAGATTCCATTGTCTGGATGTACCACAGCTTACTTATCCATTCACCCACTGGGGATCGAGCCCGCAACCCAGGCATGTGCCCTGACTGGGAATCGAACCATGACCTCCTGGTTCATAGGTCGACGCCCAACCACTGATCACACCTGCCAGGCTCTCTTGCTGTGGTGGTTCCTGCGAGAGAAGGGTCAGGCAGATTAACAACAACAAAAAGGTTTTATGAATTTGCATCAGCTCACAAGGTCTACAAAGACTGCTGAGGAGAAGAGGGCCTTTACTGAGAGGGGCCAAGGCCATGTCTGCAGTGGGCTGTGACCTGTCCCCAGCCCAGGGCCTGCCCCTTTGGGGTGTCCAGGGCCAAACCTGGCCTGGCACTCCCAGGCATTGTTTCCTTCTGGACATGAATTCCCCGCACTTGTCCCCAACCATGCCATCCTCTGGCTGGTTCTTCTGGGTGACACTGTGCAGGCTAAACTTCATATTGAACTAGAGGCCCGATGCACGGAATTCATGCAAGGGGCTCGGCCCTGGCAACCGCGGCGGCTTGCCTCAGCAGCTTTCTTTGGCCTTTGCAGCCGTGTCATCATGCCCCAGCCATGGCAGGCCTGACTTCGTCCCAAAGGTTGTCCAGAAGGACGTCTGGAAGGTCATTCAGCTGTCCAGTCTAATTAGCATATTACGCTTTTATTATTTTAGATTTGCAGGCCATGCAGGAATAGTTGGGAAAGGCCTCTGAGTCCAAGGGCTTGGCCCGAGCAGGGCTAGCACGCTCGCTGGATGACTCTGAGACAGTCACTCAGCTTCTCTGTGCCTTATCTCCCTGGGGGGAGTCCGCAGGCAGAAACCACACCTCCTCATGTCTGTGTCCCCAGCAGGTAGCAAACCCCTGGGCTGCAGCAGGTGCCGGGCAAGTATGTGGGGAAATACAGACGGTACCTGACTCATGATGGTTTGACTAGGGTTTTTCGACTTGACCGATGGTGTGAAAGTGATGCATTCACCAGAAACCGTACTTCAGAGTTTGAATGTTGATCCTTTCCCGGGCTAGCAATTTGCAAGCAATACTGCTCATAGTGCTGGGCACTGGCACAGCTCCCAGTCAGCCCATGATCGCAGGGGTAAAGAACCAATACTCTGCAGTGTGGCATGAAATGCACTTTCAACTGACGATATTTTCAACTTACTATATGTCAGTGGTTCTCAACTGTAGGGGTCCAGCCCCAACGGGTCCGGACTCGGTGGAGAAGGAAAGACACGGAGGCAGCGTTCAGGTGATCATCATGGCGAGGTTCTTCTCTTTATTGTCATCTAACATCTGTATTTATACTATTTGGTCCCAATCCTATCCATTCTATACAAAAGGCCAGGGGGCTTCCCATCTCCATTCAAAGGTTACTCTATTGTTCCACTAAGCAACAAGGAAGTAACTGAAGGAGGTTATTCTAAGTAAAGATTATGTAGCTTAAGTGTGATTGTTCGTAGTTAAAGTGATTAACTACCCGCCTGGCACTTAGTTAAGGGGTTTTACTGATAAAAATCCTCACCTGGGGAAACAACCTTTCTCAGAGAGGTGATCCTGTTTAAAACACATAGCGTTAAGAGTGGGAGCAAACATATTAAGAACAGTATGCCATATACACCAGGTCCCTTGAAACACCCCTGCAGCGACTGCATCAAGCAGCAAGGGTGGATCGGCTTCCAACACTCAACCTTCCTAATGTCTCGACCCTTTACAGTTCCTCATGTTGTGGTGACCCCCAATTTCATTGTTACAAATTGAACATAATTAAAGCACAGTGATTAATCACAAAACAATATGTAATTACATATGTGTTTTCCGATGGTTTAGGCGACCCCTGTGAAAGGGTCATTCGGCCCCCAAAGGGGTCGCGACCCACAGGTTGAGAACCGCTGCTCTACATCCTGTGCTTTTTTCAAGTCATAGAGCATCGCACAAATACTAGTGAACATTAACTAATATCACTGCTGATGTTAGCATTAGTGTTGTGAGTCGTGCAGCTTTGATTCCAGAGGTGGGGGCATGGTGTTGCTGGGCACACATCTGCAGACAGCGTCCCAGTGCCTGTGTACCCTCAGGCAGAGAGAAGGAGGGCGAGGCTAGAGAGAAGGAGTATTGGCCTGCACAGTCTGGGCAAGGGCTGTTTCTTCCCCACGACATGGGCTGCGGCCGGAGCCCTGCAGTCCCTGGAGGCTGCTTCCTTCTCTCCTGGGGAGGGAGTGGGGGGCATGAGCAGCTATCTGCCACAGAGGTCTGGCCCTTGACAGACAGCATGGACTGGTCCTGGAGCCAGGGGCTGGGGAGACAGAGTCTAGATGATGCCCTTTGGCGCATTCCCAGCCTTTCTCGAGATTCGAGAAAACAAGTTATTAGTCTAGACTGTTCCTTAATGATCTAATGATAGCGAGGCAGCCAGACGGTTGGGTTGAGAGCCCCTGCCGGGGCCTGGGGAGGCACCTGCAATCACTAGGGCTCTTTTGCTGGCTGAAGGGGTCAGGAGCTCACACCTTACCTCTCTGGGGGGGACGTGGGCCCAACACCTGGGAGGATGGGTGAGGACAGGGGAGTAGCTGTTAGCCTGGAAGGTTGCTAACTTGACGTTCTCACCTCGATTCATAATTTTATTTTTTGTTTAAGTTGGAAGGGTCCTTGGCGTCCACACCCTCCGTTTGCAGAGAAGACTAAGGCTCAGAGAGGGGAAGAGGCTTATGCAGAGCTCCCACCCGGCTTTTCCTGTCTCGAAAGCCTGGATCCCACCCACCCACCCCCTTTTTTTTACTTGCTACACTATTTTTTTAAAATATATTTTATTGAGTTTTTACAGAGAGGAAGGGAGAGGGATAGAGAGTTAGAAACATAGATGAGAGAGAAACATCAATATGCTGCCTCCTGCACACTCCCCACTGGGGATGTGCCTGCAACCAAGGTACATGCCCTTGACCGGAATCAAACCTGAGACCCCTGAGTCCGCAGGCCGACACTCTATTCACTGAGCCAAACTGGTTAGGGCATTACACTATTTTTTAAGGCTTAAAGAACATTCCAAGAAAAGAATCAGGACCCTGAAAAAATAATCTATGCTATTCATTTACTCTCACTCGGAGAAGCTGTTAGCTCTAATAACCTTTCCAAATTAATAAAATCTGTAAATACTCAATTGTTTATTGCACACATTGCGTTACACTTCTAAAGGACTGGTGGGAATGCATGCCCATCTGGAGTGCTTAGCTGCAGGGCTCTGCGGCCAGCACTGCTGTGTTCCCCTCCACCCCTGCAGCAGGAGAGCTGTGGTCAGATTCCCTGAGAAAGGGCCGCCCCCAGCAGCCTTGAGCAGCCCACTGAGTGCTCAGCCTTGAGAGAGGGATTGTGGTAGATGAAAATGTAGTGACAATCCCTGACCAGGGTCCTGCTACGGATTTCTTGGGAGAGGGGTCACTTCCAGACATGAGGACCTAAGCAAGTGTTTTGTTGAGGTCTATGACATTCAGAGAAAGCAGAAGAGGGAGGCATCTCGAAGGCTTGGTAGAAGAGGGAGCTTGATGGAGGTCCACTAGCAAGAGTAGGATTGCCCAGCCGGTGTGGCTCAGTGGTTGAACATCGACCTATGAACTGGGAGGTCGAAGTTTGATTCCCAGTCAGGGCACCTGCCCGGGTTTCAGGTTCAGTCCTTAGTGTGGGGCATGCAGGAGGCAGCTGATCAGTGATTGTTTTTCATCATTGATGTTTCTCTCCCTCTCCCTTCCTCTCTGTAATCAATAAAAATAGTTTTTTAAAAAAGAAAAAGTAGGATTAGGTCAGGTGGGGTGCACTGGAAAGGGCTTGTTAGGCAGGGAACACAGAGTTAGCCAACGGTAACAATGGGGGTGCCATTGCAGCCCACGTGCCTGGGGAAGGTGGCAGGCAGAGGACATGTTGAATGGGACTGTTTGGGTACGAGGAGGCCACATTCTAGAGGGTGATGGTGGATGTGGGCACCAGAGAATTCTGTTTCTCAACCTTTGACACCTCTGCCTGCGACGATGTTGCACAAGCACCGTGCTTGCCAGCCACAGTCTCCCTGGCCCAGAGCCCTCCTCTCCAGTGTGTCCTTGCGTCCTGGTGACAGTCTCCCTGTCAGAGCTGTGGATGGCTCAGGCCAATTTGAGAACAGGGTTTGGTGGATATGGATGGAAGTCTTGCAGAGAAACGCTGTGTAGGTTGCACTTCTATTGCAGAGGCATTTTTAAAATTGTAAAATATGCACATAGCAAAAAAATTAAGTTGTTAGCTATATTTAAGTGTACAGTTTAGTGGCATTAAGTACATTCACATTGTTGCACAATCCTCGCCACGATCCATCTCTAGAACTTTTTCATCTTCCTAGACTGACGCTCTGTTCCCATCAAGCCCTATTCCCCACCCCTGGTAGCCTCTATTCTACTTTCTGTCTCTATGAATTTGACTGCTTAGGGACCATATAAGTGAAATCATGTAGTATTTGTCTTTTTGTGTCTGGGTTATTTCACTTCCTATAATGCCCTCCAGATTCATCAATGCTGTAGCATTTGTCAGAATTTCCTTCCTTTTTAAGGCTGAATAGCATTCCATTGTAGGTATGTGGCACATTTTGTTTACCCATCCATCCGTCGATGGGCACTTGGGTTACATCCATCTCCTGCTGACTGTGAGTGATGCTGCCATGAACGTGGGTGTGCAAATATCTGCTTAAGTCCCTTGCAGGAGCATTTTGAGCTCTTCCCCAAAATGTGTTTTAGGTTTTCAAATTGTCAGGGCCGATCGCTGGCCCTCGCTGCTATCGCTCCACGAGAAGCAGGCTGCCAGCTGGCCGCTGCCCACGCGCGCAGGCCTGTCTGCCTTCAGCGGAGGCATTATCCTCTGCCAGGGACGCAGTGTGAAGGCCGGACTCTGGCCCATGTGGCCTTCCCACACCCCCTAAGCTGCTCGGTCTGTGCCTTGGCCAGTGTCAAGGCCTCCTCGCCTTCACGTCTTGTCCTGAAACACATCAGTCATGTGGAATTTGTCCCTCACTAAGGTAGCAAGTGTTTGGTTCTCTCTCTTGGTAAGTCCTTTCTCCCCCCTTCTGAAACGTATTAGGCTATAGTTATAAAAGCCAAGGGAATCGCTCATGCACTGTTCTCCCTCCTTGTCCTGTACCCCTCCATCCCCCCAGCCCACTCCCTGCAAAAGAAGGACTGAAGGACATCCTTTCTTGAAGCATCACTACCTCTGGGCATTAATTGCCTCTGCAGACCTCCAAGTCACTTAAAACACATTAAAGTGGTGACACACTTGGGCAGAAGGCAGGAGGATTCACCGTTGAGGTTGGCATTGTCATTAACTCAAGTCTGTGGTGTCAGCTCCTCCCACACGGAGCATCCTGCCTGGCCTTAGAGCCGACCCTCACAATGTGTTCTCTGGCCTTTGTTGGTTTGTGTCAGCTCTTGAACATTATTTAAATGTAGTTTGGGGCCCATGCATGCAATTACCATTGTGTTATTATTCAGAACCAGATTGTTAAGATTCAGGCAGCTGTACAAGGAGATGCCCTGTGCTGTGAGGTCCAATTTAGGAGGGCCTTCCGAGCTGGCAGTAGGGTTGCTAGGCAACCCCATGCTACAGCAGAGGAGGCCTCACTCCAGAGTGGGAAGAAGCCCAGTGCCTTCAGGGAATTGGAGGCAGTGGTCAATCTGAGACTGGCATGGCGCCGGGGAGGGGGAGGGAGGCGGCATGGATGGAGCCCACGGCCTGGGAGGGGTGGGATCCTGTGGGGAGCCAGGGGCACCCACCCAACTAGCACACGGTGTTCCTGGGAGGGGAGCGTGCTGCTGGGAGTGAGAATGCAGGGAAGGCACAGAAGCCGGAGGTCAGCCAGGAAACTGCCGAAGGATGCTCAGAGCAGATGCTAATATGCTTCTCCATCCGTTTCTTCTCTTTGCAGGAAATGAGCAGGTTTGCAGAGAAACTACTGGCCTGAAATTTAAGACAAAGGCGTCGTTGCTTGTGAGTATGAATTTTGCTTTTTTAGGTCTGTGGTTTGACAGTGTTCCTGAGGAGTGGGCGGGTTTCCCTGTTTGGGGAAGGGAGCGTGACCTGATGGAATTGGCGTTCGGCTCTTCTTCTGGAGGGTGCCTCTGGCTGGGTGGGGCTGGACCAGGACTGTAGGCTTTGAGTGGAAGGCTCATGGTTTGAACCCAGCTCTGCCCTCTAAGTGAAGAGCGCTCCCATTGGCTCCTGAGAGAGCATCCTCCCTTGTGAGCGCTGGCATGGAGAGAGCAGGACTCCTCTGGGGATGAGGAAGATGTGCATTTTTTTCACATCGAAGCCACAAACAGTTTGCACAATTCTAAGTTTGGTGCTAGGCTGACCCTATTCAGAATAGTAAATTCTCATATAGGCCCTTTAACAGTGTGTTAAACTAAGAGCAGTCCTATGACCCAAACCTTTCCTTAAGCTGAGAATATCTGGCACTGGCTGGAGCCTCTGAAATACAAGAGAGGCAGCAGCTGGGGCTCTGGGATGGAGCTGCTGTCAGTCCAGGGAGGGAGGACATCTGTACATGAGACCATCGAAACACCATATGAACGGGCAGACCGTCCCACTCTGGCTCCCCTGGCACAGGCAGAAATGCTGGTGACAAAGAGCAGTTAGGAAGACTTCCTGGGGAAAGAGGGACTCAAATGGGGCTGGCAGAGGAGGGAGGAGCGGGGCAGAGGCACCAGGGTGGGAGCACCAGTGGCCTTCGAGGAGGCGTCAGACTTGGGTCTGATGGGGAGCTGGTGAGGTTGGGCAGGGCCAGGTGGTAAAGGGCTTGGAATGGATTCATAAATGGTCCATGTGCAAAGAGTCAGGCTGGAATCAAGTGCCCCTAATTTCTGCAAATAAAATTAAGTTTCTGCCAGTTTGTGACTCATGCCATGAATGGGTTTTTCACCTTCCCTAAATTCAAGGTTGTATTTGATGTCACTATGTACACTAGATAGATTATAGGAAATTCACATTGGGGATCCTCCCTATATTTCTCTCTCTCTCTCTCTCTCTCTCTCTCTCTCTCTCTCTCTCTCTCTCTCTCTCTCTCTCTCTCTCTCTCACACACACACACACATACACACACACACACACACAGCCCTCCCCAGACAGCTGCAGCCTAGGGCCTCCAGACACCATGACATCAATGATGGAGACACACCCTGAGCGCGAGATGGACAGTCACCGGGACAGGTCTCCCTGTGTCCACTTGCTTGTCCCCAGAGCTGCTTCTCCCACAGGGAGCTCTGTGATGCTATGCCCAGAATGAGGGGCAGCTGGCCTTTATTCGTTTCACAGAGGTTAATTAATTACTTGTTCCAAGCAACCAGAGGAAGCTAGCCAGTTCTAAATGTCAAGAACCACCACCAGTATTTACGTTAAGTCGCCAATTGCATCACGCTCGACACCGCCTCACATGGGCCTCACATGCTCCATCAGGTATTGCCATTGTGCAGGTGACAAAACTGTGGCTCCAAGTAGTTAAACGTTTTGCTCCAGTTCGCTCAGCTAATAAGTGGTGGAGCTGACACTCACACCGACTTTCTGTGGCAGGTAACTAGATATCTGATTACCGGACAGGCCTTCTGGGTCTGCCCCGCCTCCTGCTCCTCATTCTGGGGAGGAAGAGGACTCGTGTGGTCCCGCAGGGGTCTGGTTGGGGAACTCTCTGTTCTGGATGGTCCCTGTTTTGCTCTGCTGGCTTTCATGGATACATGATGTCAGCCTGCTGGTCTTTGGCTGGGCAGGAAAGTGATGATGGTTCTGCCTTTGAAGAGAAGTATCATGTGTGCTCCTGTCACCAGGGGCAATCCTTTGGGAAGACACAGGGGGCTCCATTTGGAGCCATTGGTGACTGAGTTAGGGTGGATTCCCTGGAAATAGAGCCTGAGACAAGGATTCAGGTGCACTGGATGCATCTAGGGAGAGGTCCAGGGAACACGTGTCAGAGAGAGGAAAGCAGGATGGGGAAGGAGTGGCTGAACAAGGATGGGACAGCGCAGGCCTCTCCTTGGCCTGATCCATGTGCCTTGGACTGCAGATGTCTGTACCGGAGGCAAGGGGCGGCCTTACCTATCCCCTCATTAGCCATCGGGACCCAGAATGGTGCTGCTGACGCAACCTCCAGGCATCATCTTGACCATGAGAAGGGGCCCGAGTTCATCACAGGTGAAAGTCGCTGGGGAGTGGGTGCCCAGCAGGTGGAGGGGATCTGAGTGGGGCATCTGCTGCATTTGCCACCATGTCTGTGAACGCCGCTGCTGTGAAGACAGCCAAGTGAGCTTTCACCTGACCCGGCAGTAATCTTCCTTCTAATAAATCTGCATTTTAAAGAGTGGGGGTATTCAAATAGGAATCAATGGTGTCAGAGTCCGTTTTCACTGAAGCACTGTGTGCCCTTTAACTAATTTTATTCTTAATACAATACCATGGCTCTGAATTCAAAAGTACAGAAAGTATACTGTGCAGTCTTCTTCACATTGTTTCTGGGATTCTGTGTTACTTTCCAATGATGGTTTATGCATCCCAACAAAGGTGTGGTTAAGAGTTCAATGGTTTGGTGATTCTGGTGCAGAATAGGTCCCCATGAGTCAGCAGCAGCCATGCTATTCCAGAGGGATGGAGCTGAAATGGGCCTTTTCGGTGGAGAGAGAGCAATTCCTTGAGTCAGCTCTCAGTGGAATGTTCAAAATCCATAAAAACTTACAAGCATGTCCAAACTCCTTAACATCCCTATGTAAACAATTGATATCAGAATTGCCAATTATTATTTCCTCATTACGACAAATCACATACGAAGAGCTTGAGATGCTGTGTTACAGCCCTTGAAATTTCCAAACATTTAAAATAATTTTAAACTTCCCTGAATTCACTCTTCATCCAGACTACTGCAGTCCTGCTGCGTTTATCACATCATGCCATCTGCATATAGTTCGATGACTTACCGAAATGTGTACTATTCCCCAGGAGTGTTTAGATCCACGTCAGACCGCGTGAATCTTCACTGTGGTTCCCTTTAATGAAGAGACTGGACTGTAATTGGGAGGTGCTTTCTCATCACAGGGGCGGGGCCATGATGGACGGGCTCCTTTGTTGGGGAGCTCCCTGTCGTAGGAGGTGTCCTGAGAGGTGTCGAGATCGAGAGAGTGAGAGAGCGGCTGGGTCATCTGTCAGCTGAGTCACGCAGGAAATCTACCCCATGTGACAGGCAGGCTTAGGAGGCTCTGAGCGTCTGGTCTGTGCAGCTCCTTGTTGTTATTGCCTTTATGGCCGTTTGCCTCCCTGGAAATCCAGACGGGGCTCAGCCTGCGTGCTTATCTTCCCAATTTTGGCTTCCCAGGTTTTGTCTAATGCCTATAAATGCCCACATGGAACTTACTGTGGGACCACATAGGCCGGGCGTGTATGCTTTTCTCTTGCAAGTGAGCCCCTTGCTTCCAGTTCTCCTTCATGCTGATGCTCTCTCTCAGGCTGCAAGAAAATCCTCTAACTTTGACTCGACCTGTTCCAGCCCAAGACAGATGTTGGGGGCACTCCCACGAGGCAATGGAAAAAAAAAAATCTCATTTCCGCCCAAGAAATAGAATCATTATCTTGATTGAAATAATATCTTGCCTCAACCTGCAACCAGATAAAGCATCAAATTGGTGGCGTTTTCTTATCGCCACCCAGAGTGTGCAGGACACAGAGTAATGGCCTGTCAGCTGCCTCTGGTGGGGCGGGACTTACACGCAGGGCCCACAGCTCACGGCCTGATTTGGGTTACACGATGTCTGGTGCCACATAGCACGATTCCATTCATGACAAATATTATATTCAAAGGGGAAGTTAGTGGAGAGCCTAGAACAGTGTAAGCAATAAAAGCAACTGTGATTATGGTGATCATTGTTAATTAGACAGCGTCTCACAGATGGGCGATTGCAGGAGCGATGAAAAGCAGTAGATGTTCACGTCCTTTCAGGATGTGAGTGTCCTGGAACCTGTATCCCCTAGGCCTGAGCTTCCCAGGACTCCGTCAGAGTAAGGGCATGACTGGGCTTGAGAAGGCAGACAAGGCCCTAGTTTGGGGTGGAGAACAGGACAGCAGAGGCCAGCAAACCAACATCTTTGGGAAGGAAACAGAAAGAGCGGGGGACAGGGGGGCAGGGGGTCTGGATTCCAGCCCAGGCCCTCCATTTCCACCAGGCAGATTTGGCTTTCGGGGCTCAGTCTCCTCGTTGTTCAGAGAGGGTAAATGGGGGTGTCAGGAGAAGGAGGTGAGGCGATGTTTATGCAAAGTCTAGGATGCTGGCTGTACCCTCAGTCCTCCCTGTGCCCTATCCACTGTGGGAGGAGGCTCTGCTTCGTTCTGGGAATGTTTGAGTGCCTACTCTGTGACGGGCACATTCTAACCATTTTGCATGTATTAATTTACTTAATCCTCACAACAATGCTACACATTACAACTTTTATCATCCACCTTTTATAAGTGAGAAGGAACAGAGGGGCTCAGTAAGTTGCCCTCGGTCACACAGCCGGTAAGTGGTGGAGCTGGGATTTGAAGCCAAGCAGTCTGGTTGGAGCACTTGAAAACAAAATAGACTGCATCAAGACTAAATAAAATAGTTACAGTGCACTGGGCTTTTGCCAGACCTTCAGATATAATCCTGTGAGAGGCAGAAACAATTCTAATAGCATCTTTGTAATGTTTCAGGAGGCATAGAGGTGGTTCCTGCGGTAGAGGAGGAGGGTGGAATAATATTCTAGCCAAGATTCCTGACCTTGGGCCCCTGGAGGCCCAGATCCTCCTTCCCATGGCATCCTGCAAAGCTGCCCACAGCTGGATACACACTGGTGTGAGGTATAAAACAGAGGTACAAAATAAACAAACAAACAAATAAACAAAGCATACAAACTCATAGACACAGACAACTGAAGGGTGGTTACAGAGAAAAAGGAGAGGTGAAGGGAGGACAAAGAGGGGTCAAATATATGGTGATGGAAGGAAACCAGACCTTGAGTCGTGAGCATACAATGCAATATACACATGATGTATTATAGAATTGTACACTTGAAATTTATATAATGCTATTAACCAACTAGAGGCCTGGTGCATGAAATTTGTGCATAGGTAGAGACCCTAGGCCTGGCCAGTGATCAAGACTGATTGGAGCCTTCTGGCTGCCTTGTCCCATTTACCCCCACCTGGCCCACCCCCAGCTTCCCGTAGAATCCTCCTGGGCCCTTGGGCTCTGCTGTCTGTCAAGCCTTCCCCAGAGAAGGAAGCCATCCCTCACACACCCCCATGCCTGCTTCACTCTCCCTGTGGCTTCAGAACCTTGTTCTCAAGCGGAGACCTGGTCCGTCAGTGAGCGCGCCTCATTACCATGGTAATCACCAGCCGAATGGAGGGATTTTATAATACATTTCCATCAGAAATATGAACAGGTGTGCGGGGAAATCGACATGTATCAACAAGATAGGTGTCGGGAGATTAATAGTGGATTTAGGATTATTCAAGGAAGCAAAAGGAAAAAGAAAGAAGAAATACCTTTGCTTGCAGTCAAGGTCCTGCCAGCCTTACCTCTGACCACTTCCTGCCACACCCACACCTCCCTCCCACCTGGGCCTTGGAACTTTTCACTCACAGTTGTCCTTGCCCGTCCCTCCCCTTCTCTTCTTTCTACTGCTTAACCGTCTGTCCAATTCCAGCTCCTCCAGGAAGCCCTCTTTGGTCCACTCAGCCCCCAGGCATCTGCCTTCCCTGGCCTTCTGCAGCCCCACACTGGGCCTTGTGTCCCTGGCTCCCCGCCGAGCTGGAAGGCCCCCTGAAGGACGTGCATTCATTGACATAACAACCTGGGCCAGCAGACCCAGACCTGCTGACCCGCTCTTACCAGCTGGGTGCTCGGTCCCACCCATGGCCCTCCAGGACAGCGAGCCTCCAGTGAGCTAAGAAGCTCGCCGCCTTCCTTGGGGCCCCGTTAGAAACACCACAGTGACACCTCTGGGTGAGTGGAGAGAGCTGAGAGCCAGACTGTACAGTTCCTTCCAGAGGTGAAGGCGGCGTGGGGGTCCGGGAAGGCACGCAAAGCGCTCTCGATGCCTAAGCCTCAGGGTCCCTGAGCCGTCTGGCCTTGGACCCCCTTCTAAGTCAGTTCTGGCTCTGCAGATGGGAGACCGCACCGCTGGGACCAGGAGAGGCCTTCCCGCCCAGCCGAGGCCACCCTGGGCTCCTTGGGTAAGGAGTCCAGTGCAGGTTGGAGCCAAGGAAGAGGCAGCGTCGCCCGCTGGGCCCTGACACACGGGCCATCACTTTGTCCCGGGCCCGCGCGTGTTTCAGGCACAGCAAGTCAGGGTTTCTCTGTCCCTGAAAGGCTTCCTCTTCGCTTTGAAGTAGGACAATGCATCAGAGCGGTTGCCAGACTCCTCTGCTTTTACGCGGATGAATAATAAAGAGCCCGAGTCTCTGGGCACTAATATTGAAAATGTGTCCTGCCACGTGTCCCTCCAGCTGAATTGGTTCCTAAAGAGTCGATAACAAAAGGTTTAAACCAAAAAAAAAAAAAAAAAAGAAAGGCCTTCCTGCACCCACTTTTCTCTCTTTTAATTCCCTTCTTATAATGCTTCTCCGTTAACAGCAACTTTAGAAAAACACAGTAACATGAAAAGTAGGGAAAGATGAAATGAAGTTGGAACAGGAAGCAGTGAGCCCAGGAGGAGGCTCGGAGCAGCAGCCCTTCAGCCCTTGCTTTTGTTTTGAGCGTGAATGTCCTCGCGGTGGGTCTCCTCCCTGCGCCTGGTAACGCTGGCCTCCCCGGGCCAGGCGCTGCCTCCCTCCACAGGTGTCTGCCCCAGGCCGGGCCCTGGCAGGAAACACAACATGCGGCCCATGCAAAGTGGGCGATTTGAACAGAGATGGATCCAAAGGCCGGTGCAGGGTGTAAGGCAGCCACAGGACCCAGGGAAGGATCCCCAGCACTGAGTGTGGTGACACCCCCAGGGCTGAAGGGACACGGAGACAGGGTGCTGAAAGCAGAGACAGTGAGGGTGCTGTGGGGGGCCACCCTTCCTGGGTTGTGACCTGAGGCACCCCTGAAGACAAGAAGTCCAGGCATAGACATCCGACCTCCACTCTCTCCCTGTCCCTCTCCTGGGGCCCCACTGCTGAGCGGACAGAAGGGAGGGTAGAGGGCAAGGAGCCCAAGGCTGTGGTCTGGAGGGGTCAGCCTCCAGGGCACAGGGTGGAGAGAGGGCTGGAGGGACAAGTGGAGACAATGACACATGCCTCTTCCCTAAATGACAGACCAGTGAAGCGGGAGGCAGTATTCTCATCTGGGCAGACCTGATATAAGGGCCTATTTCAGGGTCCCCAAGTGCCCCCTCCCCAATCTATTTTCCAGGGATCATAGCTTTTACTGGAACAATGCTGTCCTGACGGGTTCCCCTGGGAGAGAGGAGATGGGGCCACAGTGAATCCACACTGAAATGCCACATCCGATTCTTCACCAGGAGGCGGTGAAGGCGGGGACTGGAGTAGCTCCAGCAAGGTGCCAAGGGAGTCCAGGAGGGGGCCTGGAAGGAGGTGTGAGCTGTGGGGAAAGGACTTTGTAGCTGAGGAAAAATGTAGGTCAGGGCCAAGAGCACAGGGCCCTGAGTTCATCCACCGGAGGCTAGCCCTGGGCTCTTGGCCTTGACCTACACATTTCCTCACCTACCACGTCCTTTCCCTCCCCTTGCACCCTCCAGCTGCAGTACCCCCATGGCTCTTGGAACTGCAGGCAGCTCTCAGTTCTGCGCCCTCCCCCTTCCGGGCTTATGCTGATGAGAAGCAAGGCCAGTGTAGTGACAGCACATGCTGATCCAGCCCTCTCCATGGCCTGTTCTGAGCTAAGCACTTGCCAGCATAATCGGTTTTAATTGTCCCACAGCCCCTGAGGTGGGCACAGAGATGAATGTCACTTGTTCAAGGCCACACTGAACCCCTGATTGATTGTGGAGCTGTCCCCTGACCTGGCACCTGCCTAGGGTCCCCTGGCCGATGAGAGCCTGCCCTGCAGAGAAGGGAGCATCATTCATTCACAGGGTGTCATGTACATTTCAAACTGTTTCATTTGGAAAAAAATTCAACTTGCAGAAAAACTGCAAAAATAAAAATGATACAAAGAATACCCTTATATCCTAGACTCATCTGTGGTTAAACTTTTACCCCATACCCCTTATCATGTGTGCTCTCTTTTAATTATTCATACACATGTTTTGTTTAAGTGTTCACACACACAGAAATTACCCCCTAACTACTTCAGTGTTTCCTAAGGATAGGTCTATGCTCTTATGTAATCACAGTATGGTTGATCAGTAAATGTAACATTGCCTCACACTCTCACCTAATTTGCCAGTCTACCATCTGTATTCCTACTTCACCAGTTAACCTCGCAATGTCCTTTGTAGCGCCTCCGCCTCCAATAGCAGGTCCCGTCTAGGGCTGGCTGTTGCTTTTAGTTGTTATGTCTCCGGTCTCCTTTAATCTGGAGCGTTGCGCCGCCTTTCTTTGTCTTTTATGACTTTGACATTTTTTAGGAGCACAATGTCTCCTTACGTTTAATAAAATGTCCCTCCTTTTGGGTTTGTCTGAGGTGTCCCTGTCCTTAGACCGGAGTAGTGCGTTCCTGGCCGATTGCATGGGCAATCTTGGGTTCTCGGGCAATCCCATCGGCCGGCACTCAGATCATTGGTCCTCGTTGGTGATGTTAATTGTGATCTCCCAGGTAAGGTGTTGTCTGATTTCTCCACTATACAATAATTATCTTTTTTCTCCCTTGTAACTAGTTAGTAGTCAATGGAGAGACACTTTAAAATTACTCAAGGACTCTGTTCTTTGTACATGTCCCCCTGGACATACATCATTGATGACTCTGGCCTGATCGTTATCAGGATGGTTGCAAAACGATGCTCTTCCAGCTCCAGCACTGCCTCTGTATTTACCAACCGGCCCTTGGCATTCACCTGCAGCCACAGAATCCTATCTAATAAAGACAGAATATGCAAATTGACCATCACACTGTCACAAAGATGGTGGCGCCCAGTCCCCTCAGCCCCGCCAGAGTCCCCCGGTCCTTTCAGCACAGCCGGGGCGGGGGAGGGGGGAGAGGCAGGGGCATGGTGCAGCCAGACCCACCCTCAGCCCCCCAGCCGCCCAGGGCCAGCCTGAGGCGCAGGCAAGCTTGAATGGACTGTAAGAGGGGGCAGGTCGGGCTGAGGGACCCCCACTCCAGTGCATGAATTTTCATGCACCGGACCTCTAGTATATTTATATTGTACGCAGTATGCATTTACAATCCTGAGCAGTCAGATGTATTTATCTGTCTGATACCTATATGGACCGATGAATTCCTGTTTTCCAGGAGTTTATTATTTTTTACTGTAGTCAATTGGTGCTTCAATTATTGCAGATTTGATCCATGGGAGCCCCTGCAGGCTGACTCCCATGATACTGATAGGCTGCCATTGCTGTCTTGGAGCACTTTCTTACTTTCTGATGTGACAAGAGTTCGCAGGCTCATCCTGGACCTGCCCAGCACTGGCCTCGCCCTTCTCTGGGGGGTCCTTCTTCCTTTCCGTGGGAATGGTATTAGACACCACGCTCTGGGCTCTGAGTGTACGCATTGCTGCTGGCTGTCTTTGCTTCTTGGCCCTTCCAGGCAGCAGAACTAGGAAATACGTGCAAGTGTACACATATACATACACATACATTTCATTCAACACGCACATGCATATGCACTTACATTTTATATGTTAGGAATCACGAGCCCAATTCCAATCTAAGGGTGCTTCTTGTCTTCCCCCAGCCCATATTTCTGTGTTCCTCCGCAGTGAACACCCAGACTCCCAAACCATAAACATATTCACTCGTTTGCTCCATCCTGTATTACATTTAAAATAGTGTCAGGATTGCTTCACCCATACCACTACAACCAGTAAGCCTTCTTCCCCTCACCCCAACCCACCTGGCTGTGTTCATAAATAACTTGAATTAATCCTTCCTTCCTTTGTTTCTTCCTTCCTTCGTTTCTCCCTTCCTTCCTTCTTTTCTTGACCTTCCGTGTGGTTATAGTATTTATTTGACATACAGTTAAGTCCTCTTTTTCTCAGGTTGCTTTAAGCTTTAGGGATTTATTTTTCTTTCCCATCTGTATTGATTTACTTTTATTTTTTTTCCCATAGGCAGAATAGTAACATACTTTCAAAAGTCAAAATTAGCCCAAAGTTATACAAAAGATGTGCCACTCTCTGCTATATTCCTTCTGCCACCCCTCACCCTTGCAGGTAGCCAACTTAATTGTTTTATGCTTACACTTCTAGTGCTTTTTGTAAAGACAAGCACATTTTAATATATTTTAAGTTATTTTCTTCTTTTTTTTATACAAAAGATAGCATGTTATACATGGGTTTTGGTGCTTTGCTTTATGTATCCAATAACTCCTAGGAAACACTCCATCCAGTTCACAGGGTCTTCCTCATTCTTTTTCAGAGCTGCATAGTACTCCGTGTGTGCATACCATAGTTTATCGCACCAGCCTCCTAGGTATGACTGTTTAGGTGGTTTCCTGTAGTTTACACTTACAAATAATGCTGCAACACTTGTGCAGCTGTTTCATATACTTGGAAGTATATCTTCAGAGTGAATTCCTGGCAATGGGCTTGCCGAGTTGAAGAGTAAATGTGTATGCAGTTTTGTTAGGTATTGCCAGATACCCCTTTAGGGTTTGCATCCCAACCTGTTTCCTTACAACCTTGCCAACTGAAGGTACTGTCAAGTTTAGAAATTTTTGCCAACCTCATGTATAAAATGGTAGCTCAGTGTAGTGTTAATTCACATTTCTCTTATTAGGAGTGAAGTTGAACATTTTTCATATGTCTTAGGGTAATTTTTATGTTCCTCGTGTGAATTGCCCATCCTTTGGCCCATTTTTTTTATTGCCCACTTTTGAGTTTTTGGTTCTTTGTCCCTCAATTCTTAAGAGCTGTTTCATATACTAATGATATTAACCCTTTCTCTATGATATATGTGGCAAATATTTTCTCCCCATCTATCATTTACCTTTCATAAAATCTTTTTATGTAGTCAAATTCATCAGTCTTTTATTTTATGGCCCCTGGATTTTCAATCACAGTTAGAAAGCCTTTTCTTACACCCAGGTTATAGAAACACTCAGCCACGTGGAAACATCATTTTTAATGGTAATATTTCACTGAAAAGATAAACCATCATTTTTATATAGATTCTAGAAGATGAATTGGCGTTCCGGGGGAGGGGGAGCAAGTTTCAAGGTGGGAGGTCGGAAAGCCCTGAGCCCAGCTGTTCCCAGGATGGGGACAGAGGCATGTCATCTCTGCCCTGAAAGATGGACATTCCTGTAAGGAATTTAACTTGGCCCTGTGCCACAGCCCAGTGGCAGGATCCAGGGAGGGCTGTGGGCACTTCAGAGGAGGGACATTGGGGCAGGTCTGGGGCTCGGGTGGGGAAAATGAGGCACGCGGGGCACATTTAAGGAGGCCTCACTCTCAGGGTCGTGCAAGTGCCTGGTTGGCACCTTCTTCAAATGTGCTCCCTTGGGGCCTCCCCTGGTCCTGGTCCTGGTTTGTGGAGAAGTAGGAACAGAGCCAGGGTTTGAGGAAAGGAGGAAGTTAAATGGATGGGTGAAGGGGGAGGTATTGCCGGTCAGGCACTGAGCATGGTGGGAGGAGCACATTCTGTCCATCAAGGCACTGGCCCAGCCGGGGAGTGGACAGATGGGGTGGGGAGGGGTCCGGATTTCATCCTGGAGGTGGTAGGGAACCACTTCAGGACTTTAAGAAATTCTGTCCAATTTGGGGAATTGGAGAGCGGACTCTTCCCAGGGCTGGTGTCTAGATTAAACATGATAATCAATATAAACATTGTCAGTTGCATAAGGCCTGGCATGGAGTGGAAGCTCAATAAACATTAGTTTCCTGTATTTTGAGGGAATTTGCTGATTTTCTTAATTAGGTGTCAGGTCTATGCCCTTGACCCAGTGGGAGCCACGATGTAGGAGTAGGAAATTGTAACAAAACTTGGAGTAGACTAACCGTTCTCCGCCGCGGGAAGAGGAAGAGGCCTTGTGCAAGACCATAAGAAAGTTGGAGCTGGAAGGCAGCGTCGAGGTGTCCATTTTACAGAAATGGAAACTGAGGCCCAGGAAGGGTTCCCAGCATTTAGTGATTCACAGTGGGTTAATGTTTGTGCTTCCATTAGTCTTCTTAGGAGTGATATGGATGCTGGCTTCCCACTCCCCCCCACCCCGGCCCTGGAAAGCACACGCGATCCTGTGCCTCTCCCCGGACCTCCAACAGCCTTGCCAATGTCTCCTCCCTGAGCCACGCTGACTGGGAAGGAGACAAAGCAAACACCTAGAAGGAGGCAGGAGGCAGGATGGAGAGAGAGCAGCAAGCCCACTGGCCCGCCTCCACCCCAGGCCACACCCCTGAGGGAGGGGCTGCTGAAGGACCCAGACCTGTCATTTCCCTCCTGTTCTCAGCAATGGACAGGTGAAGGCCATTCCCTGTGCCCCTGTGTGTCAAGTCAATCAAGTTTGTGGCCAAGCTCGTCCTTCAGATCTCATGTATCTGCCTCTGTCCCCGGCTCCGCTGATTGAGGCCAGGAGGCGGCTGACTCTCCCAGAGCACATTTGAGGAGGGAGGCCTGTGGATGCCTATATGGCTCCCCACTCCCACCTCTCACACCAGGAGGGCCTCCCCGCCTGCCCCCTGCAGCCTGAAGCTCTCACTGGGAGAACTGAATGATCCTGGAGTCGAGTCCCAGAGGGCACCAGCCCTACCTCCCCTCCAACCCCCTACTCTGCCCGGCTGGTTTAAGTGGGTGCCTCATGACCTGCATCATGAAATTTAAGGGGTAGTTGTGAATGAGACTGCCTGTCCTTTCAGTCTGAGAGCTGGGGCTACTTTTCATTCAGCTTTGAATCCCCCAAATGCTGAGCACAGCCCATCGGTGATGACTGAGTTGCTGTAATAGAGGGACCACAGTCTTTAGAGACAGGAAGGACCAAGCTTGAACTCTGGCTGGACACTTAACCTGTCTGACCTCTATTTCCTCATCCATTAAATGGAACGATCATATCTGCCTTGCAGGGCTATTGCATCAGATAAGTAGGCAGCCTGTCCAGCACGGAGCCTGATACCCAGTTGGCACAAGTCCATTCATTCACAGCCACTGTGTGCCTAGGAGTGTCCGGCTGCGGGGCAGCCAGAGGGCAACAAGCTAAGACTCCAGCCTGTTCTGCACACCGATGTGGAGAGCCCACTCTGTCCAGGTCGTGCTGAGGCTGGGACTGGGGTGATAGATACGGCATCCCTCCCTCAAGGCATTAACCTCATTCCAATCATAGGGACAGTGGGTTTTCCAGGTCCTTCCCAGCTGCACAGCTGCTGAGACCAGCTCCCAGAGTTTGGTGGTGGATGATTTGTGGGGAATTCCTCACGGAGTGGAGGGCCTGGCCTGGGTGGGGAAGTGCGAGCTGGGAGGGAGAGGGGACTCACAGAGGGCTGGTTCCTGATCTCATATTGCTCCTGATGTGCCACACCCATCGCTCTCCCAGGATGGGGGGGAGAGGGCCAGAGCAGGCCCGTTTCCTCCTCTGGGGAAACGAGGTGTCGGCCAATCTGGGGAAGAAGCCAGGACATCTGCTTTGTCCTGCCTTCAGAGCCAGCCCAGAGCGCTGCGAGCCAGGGGCCCACAAGCACAGGCAGGACATTATTATAATTATAAGGGAAAACAGGTGTAAAGTGGGACTTTCCTGGCAACATAAAACTTCAGGAGCCAATGTAATTGCCTATAATTTCTCCTCTCCGTTTTGTCCCTGATAAAAAGAAAGAAAACCTCACACCCCCCTCCAGGGAATTAACGAGTTGTGTGGCCCTTGGGATATCACGTCACCTTTCTGACTCCTGGCTTCCTCACTCACAAACTTCATTCCTTCGTTTTGTGCCTCCCATGTGCAAGGCAGTGTGTCAGGTACTGGAAGTGTAGAAGTGACCATGGCAGGGCCGGGGCATGAGTCTAGCACTCTCGGCCTCTGGGGTCCCCGCCCTGCCAGATACACAACTGCAGCCCATGAAGATGTGGCCTGGTTTGGGAGCTGAGCAAAGAGTTAAGGAACAGCAGGGCACGGCTCTCTCTGAAAGATGTCCATCAGTACAGATAATGACAAGGAAAGAAGACCGGGAGGTGGGGAGCCTGTGCCCCTTTTACGGAAAAGGAGCCTGGAATCAGAGCTGGGTACTGTGCTCAGTGGCATCCAGCCAGGAGGTGGTAGAGTTGAGGTTCGACCCCAAAGCTGCCTCACTATCAAGTCTGTGCTCTCTCCTTACCCCTCCCCTTTCTCGTGTCTCACCCTTGCTTGTCTCCCCTACTCATCCCCATGCAGCCATCTGGCCAGCAGACTTTGTGACTGTGACATAGACAGCCCCCCACAGAGACAGGGCCAGAGCCCAGCCAGCCAGGACCACCTGTAATACCCACCAAGGGCTGAAGGGCGGGGCAGAGGGGGGGGTCTTAGCCACGTCCCTTCCATGCTCTCAGGTTCCACAGCTAGGAAGTGGACCCGATAAAACTGCTCTTTCTAATCTTCCAGCGTGGAGAGAGTGTGATAAACATTCTAGAACTCAGAGGAGG
The DNA here is from genome assembly GCF_963259705.1 of Myotis daubentonii. Classification (NCBI taxonomy): domain Eukaryota; kingdom Metazoa; phylum Chordata; class Mammalia; order Chiroptera; family Vespertilionidae; genus Myotis; species Myotis daubentonii. Next base: position 84,580,713 of record NC_081847.1, on the reverse strand, counting down.
GGAAGCTAGGAGATGCCACTTTTATGCTTGATGCAGAAGATACGAGACCAATAAATACCATTCTTTAGGCACCTGCCATTAGAATATTAACCAGCACACTGTCCCAGGCAGAGAAAATGATTTGACTGGGGTCTCACAGGACAAGATGAGTAGATCTCAGGTCTTCTACCTCTTTCATCTAGTGCCTTCCCTCTGAATATCAGCCACCCTCACTTCTTCATAGCACCTAACAGTTGGTTTTATGTTTTAAAAAAATCGTTAGTGAGAATGAGCAGTTTACATAATTTTAGTGGACCTTTATACTTCATGTTTTTCCATATTGATTTACAGGAGCTCTTTGTATATGATAGATTTTAAACCGATGTCTCTTAAATAAAACACCAGTATTTTCTCCCAGTCTGTTGACTTTTAAGGTGGATTGATGTGGTAACTTGGTCATATAAAACTTTTTTATCTTGTAATCAAACCCATCACTATTTTCCTTTTATCTCATGGGGGTTGTGTCATGTTTAGGAAAACCTGCAAATTGACCACATATTTGTCAAAAAAACAAAATAATGTTTTCAGAGTTGCAGGATCTGAAAGCTTTAGCGCCGAGATCCAAGGAGATTGTCTTGCATGAGCAAACGTTTCTGAGGGCTTCTTTGCAGGGACCCTCCGACCAGGAGGCCCAGGACAGTTGTTGACCAGCCCAGCCTTCACGCTGGACGCCTCACAGAGCACCCCAGCTTCTGGCCAGGCTCTGCCCTTTGCTCCCACAGGTGAAGGCCTAGCTGGAGAGCTCAGTGAAGGGAACACTGACCGTTGAATTCTCAGAGTGTGTTTACTTGGTCACCGAGGCCATATCAAGGCCTGGGGACATTTTTTCCCCCTTTTGGTAGCCCTGTCCTCCTCCCCCCTCTTCTTCCTGCATTCTAAAAGGAATCCGAAAATCTACTAGGACTGGATTATGTGGGCAAGCACCTCTATCTGACTGTTGTTGCTTTTATGGGAAACTTTTCACGGAGCCAAATACAGAAAATTACCTTTTTAAACATACCATTCAGTGTCATTTTATAAGATCTGCAGTAATTGCCCCGGCATCTTCTCAAAGGAACCTTGAAATCCAGTGGCTGCTTTGTGATAAAAGAAGCGGGAAGCTTGGGTAACCAGCAAAGCACAATTAATCCTGTGGGGGCTCATCCTTACTAATTCATTGTTTCTGGCAAGGGGGAGAATGATTGCTTTGCAACGCTTCTTGGAGGGACCCAGAGTCTATTGGCGCAACCTAGCAGCGCGGTGGCTGTACTTCACACCCAAATAAGTAACGCAAGCCTTTGGAGTCCGCATATCACAGGGCCACATACTTTCATGGTGCATTTTGTTGGGGGGTCGGGGGGAGGGGAGCAGGGCTGAGTAGTGGTCAATTCCAAAGAAAAGAGGCAAGAAATGGAGACTCCAGTAAGGGAGCAGCTGGCGAGGGGAAGGAGCTGGGCCAAAGGCTCGGAATAGCTGGTTCTGGTGCCAAGGGTGAAAAGGGCAGAGGAAATGGGTAGGCTGGGGCCGTGGGAGGAGCAGCCGACTGGGAGGGGAAATGAGGGTGGGTGTGCGGCTGTGGCTTGGAGATGGCTCGTCCATGGAAAGTTTTCAAAGTGGAGATTCAGGAGTGGGCGGGAGGCCTGTGAGGGTGGAGGAAGGGTCTGGACTTTGCCTCTGGCCAAGGAGGGACCGGACACAGGGCTACTACCCCCGGATGGCCACTGTGCAGAAAGCGGGCACAGGCTGCTCAGGTGGAAGAGTGGGATGGGGTTCAGCTGGCAGAGAGAGGCTGGGCTTAAACAGGGTGGGGCTGGGCTCGGCCCTGGGCTTACCGCTGAGGAACCACCTGAAGAAGGAGGAAGAGACCAGGGCTGGGGTTTGGGGAGTGGGACCCCACATTAAAAGCTCCCCCGCTCCCCATTCAGGAAGGACAATGCTACTGAGCCACCGCCTTGTTCAGTGTGCAGGTGCCCAGTTAGTGTCGGTAGCTGCACTGGCTGAGTCCTAAGTGGTTTGTTGCCATGTGGACAGCAGCTTCCACAGCCAATTCAGCAAAACCATCACCAAGTACTAGTACTTAAGGCACCTACTGGGTACTGTGTTCTAGATAAGACTATGCATAAAAGACACGACAAGTGAGGTACAGTAAGCAAAAAGAGCAAATATGGCCCTGGCTGGGTTGGCTCAGTGGATAGAGCGTTGGCCTGTGGACTGAAGGGTCCCAGGTTTGATTCCGGTCAAGGGCACATGCCCAGGTTGCGGGTTCGACCCCCAGTAGAAGGCGTGCAGGAGGCAGCCAATCAATGATTCTCTCTTATTGATGATGTTTCTATCTCTCTCTCCCTCTCCCTTCCTCTCTGAAATCAATAAAAATGTATTTTTTTAAAAGAGCAAATATGAAACCATAGCACTGAGCAGCCCCTCCCTCTCTCAGAGCCAGCTAGCATTCTAGAATCTCAGCCCCTCTCTTACTCTTGGCAGCGCTGACTACTAAAAGGAACATGGTGAAGTGGGTGGAGCGTCACTGGGAGTCAGAGAGGGACTCCCGGCTCAGCTCAGTGTCCTGGCCTCCTGGTCCTCATGTCTAGAGCGTTCAGCATGGCCCCGGCCCCACGTGCCTTGCAGAGCTGTGGGAACAATGCCTTACACCTGGGGCTCCGGTTGCTGTTCACGCAGTGCCTTACCTGCCCCGCCTGCCTCCCGAGCTGCAGCGGGCAGCAGCGAGGAGCATGTGGAGGCTTCCTTATCCTGGCTGTTCCCACCCACATGCTCTGTCCTCTGCACAGAGCCCTGCCAGAAAGCCGTTGTTAGGACGTTTCCTCTCGTAGGGAAGGAACCAGGCTGAGAGAGGTTAAGGGATGATGTGTCCAAGGACACACATCCCGCTTGGGCTGGCGGAGAACAGGCAGAAGTCTCCCCCCGCCCTGCTTCCCAGCCCAATGCTCGGCCTCTCCCAGGGGAGATCCAGAGACAGCACCCACAGAGGGTGCGTCAACTGCAAAGGGCCAGGGCAGTGCTGTTGCTTTCAACTCGCTCCCCTGAGACCACTCAGGCAAACACCACACTCTGGCAGCGAGTGCCAGGCACTTGACCTCCCCGTGTCCTCAGCAGCTTGCGTCAGAATTCCCCTCTGGACAAAGCTGGAGATGCACGGCTCCAGGAGAATCGCAGACGTGGCTTCCAGGAAGCAGAAATGCCCTGGAAATTGCCTGTTTTGTCTTTTAAAATCATTGTCGGTTTTTCATTCTTCTCCATCATCATCTCAATTTTTTAATATAAACAGAATGCATTACCCCAAAAAAGTTGAATAAAATTGAGCATCGGAAAGATCTGCCATGTAGCATCCTTTGTCTTTGTGTAGCATCTGCCACACACCGCAGTGTGCGAGTCACGGACGTGCTCGCCTTCTGGTCCTCATGGCATCCCACGCTAGTACGGTTCCCCTTGCTGGTCTAAAATGTCCTCCTCTATGCAGTGAAGGGTGGTGCATGTCCACCGGGGACCCTGGGACTTTGTGACCTTACTTGTTTGCAGGAATATGTCCAAATAGGTTGATGCCATCGCTTGATCAGCAACAAGGTTTATGGATGGTCTGAGTTTCAGATTTACTGAGAAGGGGTAGGGCTCTGCTCCTTTACCTGCTGGGTGCTGTTTACTCATCTGTGACATAAGGACAACAACAATTCCAATTCGGGGAGGGGGAGGGGCCGTGATGGGGACTTAATGGGCTGCTACATGTAAAGTCATTTGAACAGTGCCCAACACATAGTAGGTGCTTAATGAATGTCTGGAGCGCCTTCCATGTGCAGAGCTCTGTGCTGAGCATCCTGACAGATCCAGAGACGGTCAAGACCCATTCTCTGCAGTCAAGGGGCTTGGCCTTTGCTTAGAGATTCAAGCTGGTCTCTCAGAAAAGAAGAGCCAAGAAGGAAATGCATCATCCAAGTGCATGGATATACTTATTGGAGGGGTCGGAAGAAGGGGAGGGGGCGGGCAGGGAGAACAAGAGAGGAAAGTTCTAGTTGCTGAATATGTGAATGTACACATGTGTATGTGCATCCATGTGGGTGTTTGCCAAAAGTGCGTGGACAGCGTTTACCCCAGAATGGTTGTGTTGCCTGTGGCTGTGAGCGGGAACGCGCCTGCGGTGAGCACAGGAGAAACCCTTGTGCATAACCCAGGGTGTGATTAATTTAATTATTTCAAAAGCCCCTTCGCTATTTCACGAGGGTCGTGCCCCTGGCTGTGGGCTGGAACACAACTGCAGCAGGTTTCAATAAAATCAATTAATTTAATTTGATTTGGTTTTATGTACTTGGAGCTGGTGCCTCTTGAACTCAGTATGAAAATTATTGCAGAATAAAAATGCATATTAGTCCTCAAACTCCGTGTCCTTGGGCTCTCTTCAGGGAGCCTGCAGGCTGATCACAACAGCAAATCCCCCCTGGCCTGGCAGGGGCCGCTGCTGCCTGCCGTCCCACTGGCCACCCCTGCAGTGTTTATGCAGGCTGCCCGAGCTATTTGTATGGCTCTCTCACTTCCCGGAAGCACTTTCTCACCTGGCAGTGAAGCGAATGCATTTTCATTTTGCTTTTATGAAAGGAACTCAGAGAGGTTCAGACAGCTTACTGGGGTCTTTTGTTGGGGTTGTTGCTAACTAAATTACTTGGAGGCAATATGTTGCAGTGGATTAAGTCAGCCTGGGCTGTGCCCCTGAAGAGACGTGAACTTGGATGAGTCCCTTCACTTCACTGGACTATTGTTCCTCATCTATAAGTGAGGGGCTGGACGCCTGCTTGCAAGGCTCCTTCCAGCTCAAAGAGCCATAGGTCCCGGGACAGCTGGTCTTCTGCCTGGAAAGGCCCATCCAGGGTGGAGCCCCATCTCCCTCACTAAAGAGGGCTCCGCCAAGTTCATGGGGTGGTTGGTGGGAGTGAGCCCTGCACCTCCAAGGAGGCGTGGCTTCTCCCCCATGTTCCTACAGATCAGAGCAAGTGCTGCTTTCAACAAGATGGAGGGGTGCAGCTCAGGGGGCCAAGAAAGCATCCCACCCACCCTGTTATTTTACAGATGAGAGAACCCTGCTCCAGAGGCACAGCCATAGCCACAGACAGTGACTCCATTTAGCCATTAGAGGGTGGTGATTTTACTCGGGCCGCATTTCCCAGCTGTCCTTTCATTCCTTTTCCTCCTGTCAGGATGGGAGAGAGATGGCCAAACCAGCTCTGGGGCCTCCCCAGGAGGGTGGATGCTGCCATCAGTCATTCGGGAGCACCTACATCCCCTCTCAAGCTCCGTGGCTGCCCCTTATCCTGCTGGGAGAGGGTTAGGACGGGGTGCCATTCAGAAACAACCCCACGGATGCATGAGAATCACCCTTACAGTTTGTTCTTCCTGTAGGTGCGGAGGGCACACCCTTCTCCTGGCCTGGCATTGGGAACTGCGCTCTGACCCCCCTGAGTTAGTGGTTGTTTTTTCCACAGGCAGCTTATCTCCCCAGAGTCCCATGTAGCAGACAGGGCGTCTGTCCTCTCCATCCCCACGCTCTTCGCTTTGTCCAGCCTCCCATTCACGGAGAGGCACCTGTTATTGTGCCGAGAACTGCCCTGGACACTCTCATTTAAGCCTGCACTGGCTCTGCAAAGTGGGTGCTGCTGTCACTGTTTTACTGTTGGGGGGACTATGACTCAGAAAGGAGAGATCATTTTTTCAGGATTGCACAGCTACTAAGGGACAGGGCTGGGATTCAAACCCACAAGACTCTTGCACCACACCAAGCGGCCTCCCTTCCCCACAGCCCTTTAATGGCAGATTATACTATAGTTGCCAAACAGCAGATGCGCCCCAGAGAAAATAATTGATGTGAAGTATATGATGAATTAATTGTAATGAATATATTAATATTATATAAATAATTAAGATGTTGATTTAGATAATATATTATTATTTAGATGATATATAATTAGTTGTGTAAGTAATTACAGATTATATAACTAATACAAATAATAAGCAATATAATTAATATTAAGCAATGTGCCAAATAACAAAATTTACAACACACCGTGAGGTGGGTTCTTTATTATGTCCATTTTACAAATGCAACTACTGAGGCATAGAGGAGTGACCTGCCCAAGGTCACCCAGAAAATAAGTGAGCTGGGCTTCCCTCCTGCCCCGACAGTGAGGCCCAGCCCCTAGCCTCCTTGTTGGAACAAGATCTCAAAGCGAATTGGGGTCCCTGCCTTTGGCCCTTCCAGGCTCTCGGTCTCAGGTAGAAGGTGCTGCTATCCGGGAAGGAGGCCTGGGGGTGGTGAGGGTGGTATTTGTGCTTCAGGGATGCCTGCAGCTGGCACTGCCCTCCACCCAGCTGATAGCTGCAGCTTGGCTGGGTGCCTGCCTGGCCCACACTGGGCCTTGGAAGGGAGCCTTGCCTGCGGGTGAGGGGAATGGGACGGCAGGGGTGAAGGTCCAGCTCTGCATTCTCCCCTCCTGGCCCTCAGGCCCTCCCCACTGCCCGCCCCTCTCCCTCTCTGGGTGAATGCAGTTCCCCGGGGTTAACTGCCCTCCCGCAGGGGAGGCAGCGGGTGAGGAGGTCGGGCTGGGGAGTGAGAATGCGGAGGAGAGGCCAGAGAAACAGGCTGGGGCCAAGAGGGGCTGGGGAGGACAGGGGGCGGGGATGCCCCAGAGGAGGGCCCGCGCTGGGAGAGGGCGGGAACCTGGGGTGCCTGCAGGCTCAGGCTTGGGAGGGGGCGCAGGGGTAGGGGGCCTCTGCTGTGGCCGGGGTGGAGCGGCTGTGGTTACATCACATTCCCCAGGCTGCTTTCTCAGGAATCAGGCCAGGGGGCTGGCGGGAGGGAGAGGTGGGCGAACCAGTCTGAACCAGCCAGGCAACTCCAGGGGCGTGGGCCCAGCAAACTGGGGTGCTGCCCAGCACCCTCTACCCTCACCACCCTCGGGAATTTGTGTAAATCCACCCCGTTGGTTTTACAGTCCCCCCTCCCCATTCCGGCCCCACCCTCTCTCCTGACTTGCCTTGCCTCCCTCCCCCTGTTGGCTCCTCCACAGCATAGGTTAGCCAAAGGGAGGCACCCAGGCCTTGCCCTCCACTCTCCCACTCCCGCCCCCCCCCCCGCCCCCCTCTTGGGGAATTCAAATCCGCTGCTGCCCTCCCTTTCTCTGTCCCTGCGCCGCCCTTTCCCCAGCCCTCTGGGGCTTAGTGAAGGAGCTAAGCTAATCAGCCCCAGGGGTCCTCCCTCCCCCACAAAGCCCTTCAGGGGCCTTTCAGGGTACCTACCCTCCTCCTCCAGTCTTTGGGGCGATGCCACAGTCCTTCAGGCCCCTGCTGGCCAGGAGGGAAGACCCAGGCAACCTTAGACGGGTAAGAACCTCACCCTTCTCCTGGGTCTGCGTTTTGCATAGAGATTCCTGCAATGGAATAAGCCCCCCCCCCCGCCCCCCACTCTACCCCCTTCGCCTCCCAAGGAGTTGCTCTCAAATGTGGAATTCCAAAGGCAGGACACCAGACTGGGGGGAGGAGGTATTGGGGGCAGGGGAGGCCTTTCAGGGATCCCTCAGATCACACTGAGAAGGCCACCACAGTCCCCTTAGGCCCTCCAGTGCCCTGCCCTGTGTCTCTCTCCCTGTGGCCAGTTCAACTTCTACTTCATCCCCTAGACTTCCTATATTTCCAGGTGGTGAATCAGAAGCCTTGCCATGGAAGGGGGGACTTCCTGGGTTGCTGAGCTTATGTCTGTCACAAGCTTGGAGCTCTTGGATCAAGATGGCCACTATCTATCCATCAGGGCTGACATCTAACAGATTAAATAACAGGGATCTTTTATTTAATCTGTTAGATATCAGGTCCATGGGTTTCATCAGTCATGGACTGAGGGCTTTGAGCCCCAGAGCGGGAAGTGGCCTGTCCCTGTCACACGACTCCTTAGTGGTGGAGCTGGACCTCTAGCCCACCTCCTCGCTCCCTTTCCAGGGAGCTGTGATTTTAGGGTAGCTCTGTGTTAGGACCCAGCTTAGCACCTGCATGGCACAGAGGAGATGCTCAGTAAATATTGGTGAGGCGAACAGCCCTCAGATGGAAAACTGGAGAAATATATTACTTGGGAGAAGTGGAAGACCTCCCCTCCCCTCCCGCCTGACCCACACAGGCTTGGGAATCTAGTCCCTTCCCACTGAGTGTACAAGTGGAATGTTCCTCTGGCCAGCAGTAACCGTCATGTGGAGACTGGCATCAGCTTTGGTCACTTCAAGCCCCGTCATTGTGCCCAAGGAGACTGTGGGTCTGGAGGTAGGTCTAAGCCAAATTGGCAACTCCAGGTCAGAGTGGTTAATGCTGGGACTCTTCCATTCATTGTCCTCAGCCAGTATCAGAGCAGGTTGCAAAAGATGGAGGCATGTCTGTTCCTGCAGGTCTTGTCATCCTGGGGCCCTGCCAGCCATTGTGTTAGGAGACCAGAACCTCAGGGCTGGAGGCCCCTGTTGCCGGCTCCGGGCTGCCCAGGGTTCTGGGTCCTGCCTGCTGGACCTGGGCTATTCACAAGCACTGCTATGGCACCTGGGGCTGGAAGAGCAAAAATGGGAGAAATTCAAGTCAGTCAGGCTCCTATTATTCGTTCTATTAAAGTATTAGGAGAGGAAATAGGCTGTAGTGAATGATTAAAATGGTGCTTCCGGTTGTAGTAGAAGCTCATGAACTTGGCTCTTATTGATTTGGGTTTGGGAGAGCGGAGCTTGGCTGTAGTAAGGCCACCTTTGCACTGTCTGTGAACACAGAGCCTGGTGAATAAGTTAACAGTGCACACGTGATTTAGAGTAGGAAGGAAGGCGCGTGCATGAGACTGTCTTGTGATGACACATTTTGACCAGAAGCAGGTCAGCTCCATTCACCTTCATTTTCTGTGTGCCAGGCCCTGTGCTAAGATTTCTATAAGCATGAATTTTTTGAATCCTCATGAGAACCCTCTGAGGTAGGAATTATTATTCCCATCTTACAGACAAGTGAGGCTGCTAGTTGGAAGACTGCCATGATTCGCACCAGGACAGTCTGGCACTAGGGTTCGTGCCCTTAAACACCACATGTGCAGCTATTTTATGTGTTAGGATAAGGGGGATAGGACATTTTAAAAAAGGACAGGTCATGGCCCCTATCCCTGCAGATGCTTCTGATATGGTTGGGCCTGGAATATAGTAGGTGCTCAATAAGTGACTTAATTAGTTAGGGAATGGTCAAGGCATGGGTTGAACTCCTTGAGGGAAGAAGTGGGTTTGAATCTCTCCGCATCCCCCAATGCTTTGTGCATAGGAAACATCAAATAACCAATAAGATTTAGGAACTGAGGGTGGGAGAGGTCAGCATGTCTAGCCTGGGCATTTTTCAGATGAGGAGACTGGCCATGAGAGGGAAGGGCTGTGCCCAAGGCTACAGGGGTTCCTGGTCTGCTGCTTCCTCCGTCTAGCGTTCTGACACCCAGGAGGTAAGGTGGACACTCTTCCCATTGGCCTCTCCTTGTCATCTTCTGCCTTTGGAGTCCTCCCTCTTCTCTTCCCAGCAGGCAGGGCAAGGGACATGGAGACACTTACTCCAGTTGTTTGTTGAATGAAAAAACACCTCTCCTTGCTGCTAGGTCAATACTGTAAACTAAGAGAGTCTTGCAGAAGAAGGCCCTGGAGCCAGGAGAAGGCAGGTCCACCAACAGCCATTGGGAATTCTGCAGCTCTGGCTCCAGAACACGTCCTCCAAGCTCACAGATGAAACAGTTGAAAAGGGTCATTCAAATTCATTGCCCCCTCTCCACCTCCCAAGACCCTCATTTTACTGATGAGAGCAGGGAGGACCTGGAAGGGAGTAGCATTTGCCCAAGGACACACAGCGCCTTCACTGCAGAGCCGGGCTAGAAGCAGGACGCCTGCCTCCCACTTTGGACCCTGCTGTTTAGTGCATGGGCCCCTGGCTTTGGGGAAACACAGTTCAGTCCCATGGTCATCCCGTAGCCTGTTAGGGAATGGTCAAGGCATGGGTCATCCCGTAGCCAGCATTATGAGAAAGCCAGCCAGGGCTTGTTTGCCCAACATTTTTGCAGCCCTCCCCAAAGTCATTTCTGATGAGTGCCCTTGGCAGCAACTAGAACAGATCCACCAAAGCAAAGAGGAGGGGCAGGAGGGGGAGGCCAGATCTGGGAGCTGGTATTTGGTGGGAACCTGGACATAATGAATTTGTCAGCTCATCCGTCCCAGATACCATCTTGTTCCTGCTTGGCACTGGCCTGTCCAGCCTGTGTGTTCTTCTTTGGCAAAGTCCTAGAAGGGAGAGGAAGTGGCACTGTCCCCAGGGCACTGGGAAAGGTTGCCAGCTGCCCGCTCCCCACCTGCATGAGGCTCTAGCCCAGGGGTGGGCAAACTTTTTGACTCGAGGGCCACCATGGGTTCTTAAACTGGGCTGGAGGGCCGGAACAAAAGCATGGATGGAGTGTTTGTGTGAACTAATACATGTTAACACTGCTGCTGGTGAAGGAGCGGAGGGGAGAGCAAGAGAACCCTCCGCTCTTTCGGCTCCGTGGGCAGGATAGAACAGCCGAACGGGCCGGATCTGGCCCGCGGGCCGTAGTTTGCCCAGGGCTGCTCTAGCCCCTCTCTCCACCCCCAGGGACGCCTTGACGGACACTGAGTGGGATGAGGCTTTCCCCCACAGGATGGAGCGCAGGGGCTTGGGTCTTGCCATTGGGCGGGTTTGGTTTGGGGGCTGCAGAGAAGGGCTTTGAGCTGGGAGTGTATGTGTTTATCCTGTTTGTGTGGCACTTCATTATGTGTCGGGGACTTTTCTGAGCACTTTATAAATATTGGCTCAGGTAATATGTGTAGACCAATAACTTTTCCAGGTGAGGACACTGAAGCAGAGAGAGGCTAAGGAGTTGTCTAAGGTCACTCAGTGAGCGAGGGCAGAACCGGATGCAGAATCTGGCTTAGAGTCCATGCTTGCAGCCCTGATTCCAGCTGCCTTTCTGCTGGGACAACCAGATTCTTGCCATTTTGACAAATACTTTAACCAACCCAGTGTCCGTTTCCTCGTCTATAAAATGAGGATAATAATATAAACTCTGCATTAACCCCTCATGGAGTAACTCTGAGAAATGGGAAGGGCTCTATAGACAGGAGGGCTGGTTCCTACCCACCCATTTCCCAGCTGAGGTTGATCCATCCCACTGCTTACTTGTCACACACACACACACACACACACACACACACACACACACACACACACACCCGCAGCCCTCTGCCTGCCTTCAGATCAGCAGGTTTGGGCAGCAATGGCCTGGTGGGACCAGTGAGGAGAATGCTGGACCCCCTTTGCCCATAGTGACCTTCCCATGTTCGACCCCAAACCAAACATACTGTCCAGATGTTATTCAAATGATATTTCTATTATTATGATTATTTATTATTCCTTTTGCTCTGAATACCCTTGTTTATTGGAAAGCTCTTCTTGGTGGGTACAGCAAAAGTCACAGAGGGGAAGCCAGCCGAGCCCCCCAGAAGCTCTGCTCACCCAGACTTGGTGGCTCCTCTGCCCCACCCTTCCCTTCGCAATCACAGCATGCCCATTGCAGACCACTAGGTAAGTTTCCTGAAACTCCTGGCCTGTGTTCCCAAGATATTCCAACCCCAACACCTAAGGCTGGAGAAACCCTCTGGGTGACAGGTAGGGGAAGTACCTGCCAAACTGCAGCTGGCAAGAACCCCGAAGGGTCCCCTCTCCCCTTCACCAGCCCTGCTCTCTCTTCTCCATTATCCAACATCATTCCACAGCAGAGGAGAGAAATTTCTTAAACTTCACATTAGAATTTTGTATTCCCTGCTGCTCTTAAGTACCTTCACTTTCCCCACTGAAGCAAGGAACAGGGAAAGGGGTGATGGAAATGGGCATGATTTGGGCTCAGAAAATGTTGCAAGGCTTCTTTTCACCCAGTGTTTGGACAGTGTTTGGTGTTCTTAAGAATGCACAGCGAATTCACTTTGACCGACTGAAACCTGGTGGCCACATCAGCCAATGGGAAAGGAATAGTGACTCATTCATTACAAATAGACAGTGAGGTGATTAAATGATAAACCTTTTGTGCCCTGTACTTTCAGAGTGCGTTCTTTTACGTACAGTATTTAACTTGATCACAAAGATTCTGCAAGGCACGATCGGCCCATTTGACAGACTGGAAAACTGATGCCTGGAGAGGGAAATAGCAAGTCCTAGAGAATAAGAAAGCAGAGCCCCATAGGGCTAGTGTATTTCCCCCTACTCTTGACTGCTGGGCATCTTGCTACCACATCTGTAGCCATTCTGGATTAAGCACAGAGCGCTTGCCAGTGTCCACTTTGGGTGCTGACCTTGAGCCTGACTCCGTCTTCTCTCTTACTTTTCCCTTGCTTCATTTTGCTTTCTTATTTTTTTTTACATATGTCTATCTTGCATTGCAGGCACATTCATAAGGTCATTCAGATCCTTCTGGAACAAGATGGGTTATAAATGCACACATTCCACCGGATGTTGTTGTTAATCATTTCATAAGGTCTCCGGTGGAGGAGATATTTGCAGATTGGCCAATAGCTTCCTTTGTAATCTTGGACACACCCTGCTTCCTCAGGGGGAAAGTGAGGGTGTAGGTCTGTAGGGGCTGTGATGTCTGAGTATGCTTCTGTTTCCAACCCTGTTAGAGTCCCACAGCTCATTGAGATAAAGTAAGTTCCAAAGGTCTGGTTTTCCTAGTACAGTTCTGACTGCACTGAACCAGTAGTTCTGTGTGGGCAGAGGAGCAACCCTGGATCCAGAGCATCCCCCTCCTCCACCAAGATGGCCACACTACACACATGCCAAGGCATCGAGAAGGGAGTCATTTAAAATTCCAAAGAAATAAAGCCCATGCAACACAATAAAAGAATATTAGAGGTATAGGGAAACCTCCTTCATTTGCCTGCTTCCTCTCTGGGACATAGCTAAGAACCTGAGAGAAAAAGAAGACAATTTTGAACCATGCAAAGAAGTCACAGGACACAGGCTCTAACACGCCTTCCCTGGGGCCTGAATCACTTGGGGGTCTATTTGTTCTTGTTTTACGCACAATTCTAACATTCTAGGTTTTCTAGCTTCACACCTGCACGAGACCATATGGAACAAGTGAGAACACAGGGTAGAGGACTGCCAATGAAAATGCAGTTTTGTATCCACTCTCTCCACACTTGCTGGCTCTGAGAGGTAGCCCTGGCTGATGGCTAGCATGTCTGGTGACATCTCTCTGGGTTTCTGTTATGCAAACTTCTTTAGAGTATTTGAGCAATTTACATAAAGAGACCAGGATTTCAGCGTTTAGAAGTGACAATGTGACTCAGAGGGTATCTTGCTTAATCTGAGTACACAGATGCCAGCCAGAGGCACTGGCAGGTCAGACTTGCAATGAGGTGGTGAGAAGTGCCCAGTTGAGGGACGGTGGCAGGGAAGCGGGGGGGGGGGGAGAGTTCATCGTGGAAAAATGCTCACCACAGTGGCCAGTGAGGAAAATAGGATAAAAGAACTGCCTTTATCATAGAACCATAAACACGTAATGTTTTCTTTAATGCCTGTCTATTACTTTCAAGATCAAGAAACACAAAAATTTTATTTTCGGAAATGAAAGGGATAACTAGACCCGAGAGGGCTGTAGAGTCAGGGAGGGAGCCCCCTAAGAACCAAATGGGGTGGCTGTGGAGACGCCTGGGAAGAGAGCAGCTGTGGGGTTGCCTGGCTTCCAGGACAGTCACCAGCCACAGTCTCAGGAGGGGCCACTCTTCCTGGCCAGGCTCCTCGTCCTGCCCTGGAGAACAGACCCAAGACTCCGAGTGCGAAGCCCTGCCCCTTCCGCAGAGAGCGCCTCCCTTGCCTGGTGTCCCTAAGGCTCACTGGTCATTCCTGAGAGGCACCCCTCACCCCACCAGGGCCTGGGATCCACCCCAGACTGTCTCCTGCCTTGACTGACCTCCTGGCTGTTCAGCCGGGCCCCTGATCCCTGATCATGCTGCTTGTTAGGAGCCCGGGCGAGAAGGTCACACATCTGGCACAGACACCTGGCCTGAGCCCTGCTTGCTTCCTTGAAACGTGGGCTCCATTCTCTGCCCCAAAGGCCTCTCAGACTCTGCGTCCAGCTTTGGCCTCTGGGCTGGACCAGACTTGCACAGTCCACCCCCACCCCTTCTGTTTTCCCAGCCATGACCCCGAGCCACAGACATGACCCTGTCCATCCCATCTTCCTCGCTCCATCAGGGGCTGACTGGCCCTCCTGCCTCCTGCATTGCATGCCTTCCAGGCTCTACAGCTTCCAAAATCAAGGTCAAAACCCGAGACAGAAGAGGAGTTAAAAGGGCCACCAATTTTTATCAAAGGCTCATGCTCCACTTGCACCTGACTCTCACAATAACATGTGAGGCTTTGGCCTCAACAATTATAGTTAAATTCCAAAAAGACATGGGTCATGCCTCTGCTTGATCCTGGAGTGAGTGACTCAGGTGGACTGAGTCACAGCACTGTGGCCAGTGGCCAGTGCCCACTTTTTACGGCTCTAGACTTGGATCATTCATTAACATCTTGTGCTGCCTGACACATAGTCCATGCTGTGTTCACATTTCCTCCCTCCCTCTCTCCTTCCTCCGCCTCTCCCTTCCCTTCCCTCCATCCTTTTTTCTCTCTTTCCCTCCTTCATTCCTTTCTCTCCAGTTGACCATGGCAGTGAGCTCCCTGGGCCTTTTCCATGCCCTGAACATGAGGAATTCAGCCCCTTGCACCTCCGTGCCCTGCATTACCCGGCCAGGCAGAGAAGCAGGAAGAGCATGGGTGCAGTCCAGCACCCTTCCACTCACTAGCTGACCTCAGGCAGGTTATGTAAACCTCCTTGGACCTCAGTACCTCTATCTGTAAAATGGACACACTGACATCTTGGAAGCTTGTATGGATGACATTTTTTAAATGTCTGCAAAGCCTTTTGTATGTTTTCTGACTCCGATGCTTAATTAATGGGAGGTATTGCTATAAATGCTACTACTACTATGACTATTTTTTTATAAATATAGACAATAAGTCAGGATAATTTCAAGTATATTTACTAAACTATCCCTTTTAAGGCAAAGAGAACAGTTAGGTTACGGTTCACAGGGTCTAGCCCTTTTGTGGAAGACCAGGATGAGGTTGATTACTGACCACACGATGTGACTGCCCTCAAAGGCTGCGGGATCCAGTCCGCCTGGCTTCAGTGCCTGCTATTCCACTCGCATGTGAAGTCGCCGGCTTTAGTGACTCCCATCCCCGGGCCTCCTTTTCCTCTTCTGTAAACGGGAAGGAATAGTACTGCCCAGAGCGCCAGGGCTGCTGAGGAGTAAACAAGCCAATACTTGTTAGCGCTTAGCACAGTACCCGACGCCCACTCGGTGCTTGGGAAGGGCTCCCTGGGATTATTTTCAAGTGTGTCCCATTTTACGGAAGAGGTGGCTCTAGAAAAGTTGTGAAACCAAATCCTTTCTTCCCACTAACGAACTCGTCACTTCTCCACCAAGGCTTTATCTTTGCCTCCGATCGTCCTTGGAGGGCAGTGACTCTGAGCACCTCAGCACCAGGTTCGCCATCTCCTCCCAGCGCTGTCGGCTCCTTGTCACGCAGGGGAAAGGACAAAACTTAGGGGCACCAATAATGATTCTTTATGTTTGTTAAAGGTAGATTTGATCTATCTATTTATCTATCATCTATCGTCTATCTGAGGACCAACTATAATGATTTATTCTGTCTTTACCATGGATAATCTATAATAATAAAAGCATAATATGCTAATTATACCGGATGACCTTCTGGATGACCTTCTGGACGACCTTCCGGACTAAGCCGAAGCACCATGGGGGCTGAAGCAGAGGCAGCCGCTGCGGCTGCGGGGGGGCCAAACCCCTTGCATGAATTTCGTGCATCAGGCCTCTAATATATGCATATTTCTGACATGATAAACAATTTCTATTTCTACTTGATTTCTACCTTTCATCTGAATTTTATTTTTTGAACTCCTGGCGGGGGGTGGTGGGGCGGTCGGTCAAAAACATTGTTGAAAATCTGATGAACACATGGGCTGTCTCTCCAAATAAAGGAACACGCTCACGCATTCATTCAACGTTACCTCTGATTTAGCTGTGGTTTAAGGGTCTTCTGAGCCCACCAAGACCCTGTTAGGGACCCTGTTGAGGCCAGAGCCCACCTTCCCTATGGAAACAACGTGGGTCCCAGTAGCTGCAGATGGCTGGTTAGACATGTGCTCACCGGTCCTTGAACTCCCTCATCTGGCATGCCCAGCCCCAGACACCTCCCATGTATCTTTCCTCTTGGGCACCCCCTGCTTTGGCCAGTCTGGCAGGCCTTGGTCCCTCCCTTTGGCTGTCATGCCTTTGCCCCACGGCTTCCCACGCATTTACCTACAGTTAACCCGCAGGCAGTTTGAGTAGTAATGATGCCCTCTGAGTGGTCAGAACTGGGTTCACAGAGAATGTGGATTTGAGCAGAAAGAGGAGAGGCCGGGTTTTAGAGGCAGAAAAACAATGAAAGCACTGAAACGTGAGCTCCTGACATGGCTGAAGTCAGAGCTGGCAGGGACAGCGGGACAGAGAGAGAATGATGCACCAGGAGGAATTCTTCCCTCCTGCCTGGTGGAGGTTGGGAAGCCAGCAGAAGCAAAACCCTTTGCCCAAGGGATCAGAAATCCCCGGTTCATGTCCCTGCTCTGGCATTGACTAGGTGTGTAACAGGTCACAGGTCAATCAGCCGTCCAGCTGATCGTCTTTATCTTTAAGATGAGGGGTGGAAATGCTGGCAGCGCGGTAGTAAGATCGACTCCTGAGCATTGTCAGCCCAAATGTGCAGCCTTTTTGAAAATTGAAGTTTAGCACTATATGTTAGGAGCCATGAAAATGTACATGCCCCTTTCATTTCTCTTCTGAGAATCTAATCGAAGGCAGTAATCCAACATATAAGGGACGTATGCATAAGGATGTTCACCCCAACATTATCCATGACATGGAAAAGCCACAGTGTCCATGAGTAGGGAGTGGTTTCATGTGTAAAGTGTGTCCACTCTGTGGAGTTCTATGCAGTTATTGAAAATGGTTGCTGCAGCCCTGGCTCAGTTGCTTGGGCATCGTCCCATGCACCAAAAGGATGCTGGTCCCGTTCCTGGTGAGGGCACATGCCCGGGTTGTGGGATCGATCCCCGGTAGGGGGCCTATGGGAGGCAGCTGATGTTTCTCACTCTCTCCCTCTTCCTTCCTCTCTCTAAAAGTTAAATTTTTAAAAATGGTTGATGCAGAGAACATGCTTAAGGTGCAATCCAGCAGCTGGAAAAACTCCTGCTCCTCACTCACCCCCACATATACCTGAAGGACCTAGGTTAGTGATGGTGGCTCTTCCCAGCACAGACTCTCACCCAGGGGCCACAAACCAGCAAAGCCAAACCAACCAGTTACCGGTCACCACTGCTCCTGCCACACCAGTGTGCACCTCCTAGTAAGTCTGTGCACATGAAGGTTGGGGTTCCGATTCTGACTGAGTGGACTGAGGTGCGGCCCAGGAACCTGCGTTGTGACCATCTTTCCAAGAGATTCTAGCAGAGGATTGGAAATCCGTATTCTGAGAACCATCACCACACTTTATCAAGTCTTTAGGAAGGACTTCTAAATTACACTTGTCCTAGAACTCACTGCTAGGCGAGCCTGCTAACTATGCCGGACGGATGGCCATTTAGTATCTGCTTGGAGATGCCCCAAGCAGCATCTACAGCCTCCAGCAAGGGCCTGTTCTGCCTGTTTTGCCGCAGTTTTACCTTCTGTCTTACTGGTCTCTCCTACTTTATTTGAAGTCACCTTGTGCCGCTCCCCAGGATTAAAACAGACTGTTCGAGGTGGTCAGTGTGACCTGAGTTCAAGTCCTGGCTCTGAGCTGCCCTCTGTAAAAGGGGAAGAATATGTACTGACTTTGTGGGATGTTGAGGATTATAAGAAATCATGCATGCGAAGCTCTTAGCACTACACTTGCGGCTCTGATCATTATAATTATTTTCCTGTCCTGGGGGGTTAACAGTGAGTCTTTTCTTTGATGTGGTCCTTAGAGGAGGCCAAGTTCCTTGTTTTAATCTCCATTCTGGTCTTTCAGTTCTGCCTTGTTCCCCCGTCCACCCTACACGCCTGACTTTGAACTTCAGTGAGAAAATCCCTGCCACCCTCACAATATGGTGAAGGTCACTGTGCTGACTCTCCAGTCTGGCTGGTTTGTCTGGCCCTGGGGAAGGGCTGTGGGCTGGCCCAGCCACGTTAGTACCCCTGGCAATGGCATGCGGACCAGCACCATCGGTGAGGCCAACCTCTGACGGAACACACAGGGCCAGTTCGAACAGACACTTTTCTAGAGGGTGTCACGACCCTGTGTGCTGCTTTCTCCAACAGAGAAACCAGGTACACACCCCTCCCCAGCTAGCAGTCAGCCACCCAGCCCATCTGCCAGCCTCCCACCCACCGGCCCTCCTCACACAGGACACCCACGTGAGCACGCCTGCACGTACACAGCCCTGTCCTCGTCTTCCCCATCACCACCACCAGGGAGGGGACAACCGGGCACTCAGGAAGTATTTGTTATGCCCCAAAGATCCCAATAACCTGATTGGGTAATGGGGCCCTCACACATTTGCAGGGACTCTGAAGGGACAGGCCAACTTTCTCAATATTTAAATATTCACTAGAGGGGACTTGGGTCAAGGCCAGAGCGTGCAGCGAGGAGAGCCTGGACCTCAGCTCCCCAGGCGACCTAGACACACAGGGTCCTTCCTGTCATACAAGTGTCATTTAATATTAGGTGAGTTCATTGTTTGTCTAGATTGAGGTTCTTAGTTATTGTCTCGTGGTTTGTTTTGTTTTGTTTGTTTGTTTTCTGTGTATAAATGTCCCCTTAAAAAGTTTCTCTAGAAGCACAGAGTTAAATCCTCCCCTTGCTTTGCAGGTAAGTCCAGGTGACTATGCTAAGGAAGTGGGACAGCTCTGGGCGCACTGGGCAAGGAGTCAGGTAGATAGTATCCCGTGGCAGTTTGACCTTGGGCAAGTCATATGCCACCCTCAACCCCAGGTCCTCACTGTATGTGGGACAGTGACTTGGCCGCATGCATCTGACTTCATGGTAGATGGTTATCTGTTTATTGTTTTTCCCCTGCGAGAAGTCACCTCCTTGAGGGACAGGGCTGTGTACATGCACAGCCCTTGTGCTTACCACGTTATAGCTAAAGCCTAGCGCAGTGGGGGCGGGGGACACAGAAAGGCAATCAGTACAGACCTATGGAGGGAAGGAAAGGAGGGAGAAGGACGGAGGGAAGATAGGGAGGATAGAAATGCCTCCTCTGGCTGGTAGTCACACCTCCTTCCCAGCCGGTGCCCCACCCCCTGGGCCAGGTCCTGGCTGAGCTGTCTCCTTCCCTCAGGCTCCCAGCCTGCTCTGGTGGTGACAGGCCCAGTCACCCAGAGCCCCAGCTAGGTCTAGCTGAAGCTCTTAGCACCCTCCCTCCTCCCACTGTGGGTGCCTGACTGCGCCACCCAATATAATCTGGGAGGAGGGTGAGGCCCTGGCAGCCACAGGGCCCTTGGGCTGTGAGCAGAGGCTGGGACCCTGTTCCCTCGCCCCGTCTATTATGCAGCCAGCCCCTGCTCAGAGTCCTTCCAGCACCCCAATCAGGCGGGGTACTTTCCCCTCACTTCCCCCACAGAGAACAATCCCTGCATCTCTGCTCAGCCAGCACCGCCTGCCCTCCGAGGTCAGGACAAGCTCTGGCTGGTCTCCCTGTACCTGAGAGGGGGAGGCGGCTCCAGTCTCAGGGCCTCCCCTCTGGGCCTCACCCTCCAGCTCCCACAGGACGGCAGTCAGAGGCCAGCCAGTCACAGCACTCAGCTTCTCTGGATCACCTCGTGGGGAAATGGAGGAGTTTGGTCAAGGCATTGGGCAAACTGCCAGTGGGGTGGGTTCCGGATGACTGGGTCTGCCCCCTAAAGTACAGTGGCAGTCATGTGTGGAGCACTGGCCGCTGGGTAACCTTTGCCACTGTATGAAGGACTGTTAACACCTTGCTTAGACTCCATTTGTAGCTCCTCTGCTGTCCAGGCTGAACAGCAATAAGTCATCATTCCAGATCTGCATTTTAATGCATTTCCGTGAAATCTGATCTGTGGGTCAAAGTGATAGCCTCAGGATTGCAGTCAAGACCCCTGTGACAGTAGTACAAACAGAAGACTTCAGAGTGACGAGGGCTTGGAAGCTGGGGGGCCTCGAAGGAAGAGGCTGGAGTGCCCAAGTGCCACCTCTTCCTCTGGCTCCAGTGGCTGAGTTTTCTCTCAAAGTTTGGATGTCAGATAAAAACCCTGGTCAATGCAGTGTGGACTGAGAGAGAGAGAGAGAGAGAGAGAGAGAGAGAGAGAGGGAAAGAGGCTGAGACCAACTGCCCTGAATTGCTATGATGCTACAACTATTAGCCTGTCTCATAAATTTCCTCTACGATGGAAGAATTTCATATACATATTTTTTCAAATACATTTCATATATTAATATTATCATAAAATTATATATCCCTATACTAAAATTTTTGCAAGAGTTAATCTCACTGGAGTTTTTCAATCTTAATTTCAAAGGTCTCCATTCTGCCACTCACTCACTGTTTAATCTGGGTTTTAGTTTCCTCATCTGCAAAGTGGGAGGCGGGGAGGTGGGGAATCCCTTCTTGGTCCCGTCTCAGGTTGCCATGCAAATCAACTAGGATAACAGGTTTAGAATGCCACTAAGGCACTGTGTGAAGGGAAGTGGACATCATTGAAGGTCGGACCCTCAGACCTGGTGGGTTGGGGGAATCCTGGCTATTGGGGTGGACATCCCCAAATGAAATCATTTGGTCTTGTGCTGGTTCTGCCCAAAGTAGGAACTGCTTTCTCTGGACAAGCCTCGGTCCCCACGCTGGTGTGGCAGCAGGGGCTGTGGGCTGGTTACAGCCCCGAGAAAGCCTCAGTTCTCACACGCTGATTTTTCTAACAAGTCACCGGGGCAACAGCAGCAAAGCCTTCTCAAAGCCATCTCAAGTGCCTTATAGCCAGGATTCTCTTCCTGCTTATTGGGTGGCACCTGCAAGTTCTCAGAGAGCGAAGGCCAACCTGACTGCAGAGCATCAGACGTGGCAGGGACCCCGTTGACAGAGGGTAAAGCTGAGGATCTGGAGGGCATGGGACATCCCCAAGGACGCAGAGCCAGGACTAGCTCCATTCTTCCTATCTCCTGGACCTGGGGTTCTCTCAGCAAACCTTTGTCCTGCACATGTTTGCCAGGGGCCTACTATATACCATGTACATACAGTGCAAAAGAAATACGAGGTCCCTGCCCACAAGCAGCCTCCATTCTAGGAGGAGGGATGTCAAAAATAATTCAACGTAAGCATGTAAAGGTGTGCAAGTTGCAGGAGGGTCTGAACTAGATAATGGGGTAGGGAGAAGGTCCCTAATTTATTTGCGGTGGTCAAGGAAGGCCTCTCGGAGGAAGTAGCATTTCTGCAGGACTTGATGTAGGGGGAAAGCATGTCGGGTCGATGAATTCACACATGTGGAGTCTCACAACAGGAAGGAAAAGGTACTCGGGAACATCTGCCTGTGACTGGAGGTTGAGGTGGGAGCCCTGAGTGAGTGTGCAGAGGGAAGCAGGACAGTTTAGGTTGCATTTTAAGTGCCTGTGATACAACCAAATGAACACTTTAAGACGATTCCTTGGGCAGCCGTGTGGCTCTGGCTGAAGGAGCAGGACAGGAATGGGACAGTGGGACCAGTTATGAGGCCCCTGCAGAAGCTGAGGTGAAAGGGGGTGGCGGCTGGGCCTAGGGCATGGTGGAGGAGGTGGCAGGAAGAGGGCGGCTGGGAGATCTATTTTGGAGATAGTCTTACAGATGGATGGATTGGCTGGGCGGGGTGTGGGGCGGGAAGGAGAGGGAGGCAGCAAGGGTGACTGAGTTTCCGGCTTGAGTAACACTCAAGCCCAGTCCTGTGTGCATTCTCTAGGGAACACTTGCTCGAGCCCTTTACCAAAGTCCAACCCCCAATCTCAGCCTCCTCCTGGCTAATAATAGCCTCTCGGTTCAGTGAGGGTCATCACCCTGCCTGTTTAGCAGGTGGAGAAACTGAGGCACACATCAGCAAAGTAAAGACCCAGGTGTCACGTTCACTTTTCTGATTCATCAAGCCCTGTGACCTTGAACAAGTGGTAAGACCTCTCTTAGTCTATTTCCTCATCAGGAAAAAAAAAAAAAGGGAAAGAAGAGACTCTACCTCGTAGGGTGGTTGCAAGGAGTGAGGGGTAGATCCTTAGCAGATATTAGTTATGACTATTTCTAGGTTGCAAGGATCACCTCTGCACCCACCGCTTGATACAGGCACATCTAGTCCCTCTGGGTGTGTGCCTGGGCTCCTCCAGAAGTCTCTGTGTGCCTGGGTCACAGCAGATGCCCAGGGCCCTGAGGTTTCAGGTGAAGACCGGAGCAGACTTGCTCCCCGCGCTTCTGTTCAGCTTCTGAGCCAGGTTTGGCGGTTGCAGTGGGAGCTTTCATCCTCCCTGGAACAAGAGTGAGTTGTGGGTTTGGAGGCAGATGTGAAAAGCCTGGCGCTTGTGAGCCAGCCTGTTTCCCAGTGCTCAGACTGACCTGACCCCGGAGGGGGTGGGGCGGGAAGGAGGGGTGAGCAGGGGAGAGTGAGTAAGAGGGAGGAGGCCAAAGAGGGCCTAGGAAGGGACCACATCCCAAAGGGAAATGCACAAAAGCAGATCTAGAGTCTGGCCTGCCCGGAGCCTCTTCTGGGGGCGGCTTTGAGAGTGTCTCTTTATGGTCCTATTCCCAGGAGGCAGCTGGCTTGGGGCTGAGAACAGGGAGGTGAGGCTGGAGGGGTGGTGGGCAGGGCTCCCCACTTTTTGCCCAGAGCCATTCGGAAGGGTGTGTCCCAACTGGGCATACACACTCAGTGATTAAAGGGGAGGGAGGAATGACATTCACTGTCCACTGCAGGATCCAGCCAGTGGGCTGGACAGTGGCCAGCTCTCCCCAGGCTCTTGGCTGCAGAATCATCAGCCTTGGCACCACCCACTGGCCTACTCAGACACTCCTTCAGGTCCAGGGGCTGGAGCCCCACTAGGAGGGGCCGCCTGGGGCAGGCTGGGCTGTGCCTTGCAACTCTCCCCCACCCCCTCCCTGCAGCCTCCCTCCTCCACCATCCCCTCTGCCCACAGCCAGCTCCAACCGGGTTTGAAAGAGGTGCTCCAATCCTCCCTCCCTCTTTAGCAGGCCTTGCCCTGCACTCTGTCCTTTCAGCCGGAAGCTGTTTCCATAAACTGGTTTCACCCTGCAGACCCAGCCTGATACTTTATCCACTGGGAGAACTGTCTAAACCAAGCCAACTGCCCCCTCCCCCAGCTTTTCCTCTTCCACCTGACATGCCCTCCTGCTCCCAGCAACACAAGCTTCCTGGCCTGCCTAGCCCACCCCCTGGAGCCCTCTCTGATGAGCCCTGTCTTCATGACCGCTCTGGGCTCCTTGTCTGCTCTGCAGAATGAGTGCCCTGGTCCTTAATGGACCCCTCACAGTGCAGCCCCACACTGACCGGCCCACTGTGCTTTATCTCCCCACAGAACTGGAGGCTCTGAGGGCGGCACCGAAATGTACCCGCCCCACCCACCTCCACCCAGGCCATTGAGGCAAACCCCTGTGGCGCACAACAGACTCTTCTGGGTGGGTACTGATTCCATCCAGTCATGTGTTGGCACCTTTATCTACCTGGTCTGGGAGTGGAGTGTGGAGTTACCCTTGATTGAACATTTAATAAGTGACTTTGTGAACAAAGGGATTTGACTTTTCATTCTTTGGCCTGGGTGTTGCGGGAGTATGTGGGTTTTGATAAAAAGCTATGGAGTCATCTGATTTTGGAAACTGTCCACCTGTGCTGATTAAGTGCCTCCCCTTCTGACCTTCAGTGCCCAATTTCCTGATTTAGCACCCCCTTCCCACCCTCCCTGACTCCAAGCCTCTGTCCCCTCATGATGCCATTCATAGCTCTCGCACCATAGCAAGGAGGGTCTGTCCCCTTGTGGAGGATCTCCCCCCCGCCCCAATCCTACCCGGCCCAGGGGTATAGACAGTTTTAGAATCACAGAGAGAGACCCTTCCTGCTTTACTGAAGTGATTGTGCCAGCCTGGCACCGGCTCTGAGCAGGGTGTGCCCCACAATGGAATGAATCACTAACACTGGGGTTTCAGGCAGGGGGGGTGGGGGGCTGTTGGAGGAGATATTTTAGTCTTGGGGTTCCACAAATCAGAGCCCAGTTCTTGGCCTCCATGGACCTTTGGGCTTTAAGCTCATGGCCTGTCCATGGAAGAGTGGCAGAGGCCCAGAAGGCCAGGCCTCTCTTTGTGCTGATTCCCTGGCACACAAGGCAGCTGGTCACCAGGGAAGAGCTCCCCCTAGCTCCTCCCCCATTTCTGAGCACAGCCAGCCAAGTACCAAGGAGTTAATGGTGGACCACCCCCCCTCCCCCCAAGGTTAGGTCAGGTCCCTGGAAAGGGAACTGACAGCCACTGGAGCCTCCTGCCTGGCAGTAGGGGTTAAGGAACTGCCTGGGAGGGGGTGCTCAGGCCACACCTCTCTGTGATTGGCAGCTGGCCCACCTCCAAAGTGAACTGTTGGGTCTCTGGTTGGCGTTTCTGAGTCAGTCTTAGACCCAAGACAAAGCAGAGGAGAGCCTGTATGATTTGTGTATTTGCTGGGGGAGGCTGTCCAGGGGCCCCCCACCTCCGGCCTCAGGACTCCCCCTGGGCCCAGCCCCGCTGGGCAGCCGCTGGAGAGGCTGCAGCTCTGTGCTTCCCTCCTGCGTGTCTCTTTCTTCTTTGCCACTTGATGCTTTCTGTACGGTGTTTGAGTTGGTTAAGTTACACTCACGGCCCTTTAAGGAGAAAACATAATTCTAGTAATTTTATTGGGCTCAGATTTCAAGCAAATGGAAATAAAATTGCCTCTAAAAATAAAAGACGTGCAGACTTGAATAAAACAATAATAATAAAAAGCCGCCCCTGATTTGAGATAAGTGGTAAGGCATTTTGTGAAATAGTAGAGAAAAAATAAATAAACGGAGAAGCCAGAAGAACAGGGGCGGTTTGGGGAGGGGATCTGCCACCACCCGTGCTTTCTTTTTGGCTCTACCTTTTCCAAGGAGCTTAATCTGCGTGTTGTAAAGTGAGGCTTAGGCGCGACTGGTGAACCGGTCCTTATCCGGTGCTCACAGTACAGGTGGACGAAAGGGGCTGCTTGCCAAATACTTCTGGTTGGAGGGAGGGGTGGGAGTGCTTGCTCAAAACCACTCCTGGGATGGCTTAACTCGCCCAGCGCGAATCAATGACAGCCTCTGCCGGCTGCAGCAGGCGCCCCGGCAGCGCTGCGCGGATCCCAGCCCGGGACCCCGGCGCGCTCTGGACTTGGCCCCAGCACTAGCACCGCGTCCCCGGGCAGCCAGGTGGGTCTCCTCGGGCCGGCTTCGGTGGGGAGAGGGATGTGATGGGGCCCCAGGGAACCAAGCCGGGGGAGAGGGGAATGGGAGGGTAGGAAGGAAGCCCTGCGTGAGTCCGGGAGAGCCCTGGGGCGCCCAGCAGCTGCGCCCCCACCTCCGGAGCTGCGGACACTCAGCTCCCCGCAGGGGGTCCCTCGGGTGGGGTGGTGGCCACCTCTGGCGCTCGCTGGGCAGGGTCTGCGAGAAATTCAAACCCGCACCCGAGCTGGAGCCCGGAGTGCTAGGGAACCCGGGGCTGAGCCCCCGGGCTGATGGGGGGCGTGCGGCCATACCTCCTATCGAAATGCGATGCGAGAAAGAATCTGAACTCGGCGCGAAGCAACTCTCCTGCTTTCTGGTTGCCGTGGCCTCTCCGGCAGGCTTTGTGGGTGGGGAGTGTGAGAGGCACCCAGGAAGGTAATGGTACAAATACATTGTTAGTTTAAATCCCCCCCCCTCAGAAAAAGCTTACCACCCCCCCCCCAGGGTCAGATGCAAAACTTGGGGGGGGGGGGCGAGGACAGAAGCCATGGCGACTTCTGGCTCAAGTAGAGGTCCGAGGTCCGGATAAGGGCAGAAATTGAAGAGGATTGGTGGATGGGGGACCCCTCCCTGCGCTCCAACCCGGCGGTGCCAACTCCCTCCAAGCTGGGGTCTTCGGGCTCCAAGGTGGCCTGAGGGAGAAGTGATGGTGGGGGGACCGGTTCCGGTTCCGTGCTCCCCCATTCCCGTGCGGCGATCCCGAGAGCCTGGTTCCCTGCAGTTGGGCGCAGCGGCTGCAGGGCTGGCCTGGGAAGGGCTCTGGAAAGAGCTGGAACCCCCTGGCATCCCAGCGCAGGGCATCCAGTCCAGGGGCAGTAGTCTTAACGCAGTGGGATGGGGGCGGGGGGGGGGGTCTGGTTCCGTGGTCCCAGTCTCTGGCTTCTGCTGTCCTGGCTGCAGGCGGCAGGCAGGGGATGGGACAGCTGCCCTCTTTCTTTTAACCCCTGGTACTGGACTCTGCACCCCAGGCAGCCTCGTTCCTGTGATTCATTGGCCCACTGGTGGCGCACCCCTTCCAATCCCTCTAAATGTAAAAATTTGAAAATGAAAAGGAGGTGGTTGCAACCATCAGGCAGTTTTCTCCAGATTCAAAAGAAGATTTTGTGTAAGGAGAGAGGGGGAGGGCCAAGCCCTGCCAGGTTCAAGTTTCAGCTCCACTCCTTCACCCAGTTAAATCCTGGGGATTAAAGGGGTTCAGGAACCTCCTTTGGCTAGATCAGTGGTTCTCAACCTTCTGGCCCTTTAAATACAGTTCCTCATGTTGTGACCCAACCATAACATTATTTTCGTTACTACTTCATAACTGTAATGTTGCTACTGTTATGGATCGTAATGTAAATATCTGATATGCAGGATGGTCTTAGGTGACCCCTGTGAAAGGGTCGTTCAACCACCACAGGGGTCACAACCCACAGGTTGAGAACCGCTGGGCTAGATCTTCAGGAAAGCAGGGTAACCGGGGTGCCACCCTGTCCCCTTAAGGTCCAACCTGGACTGAAAGAGAAAAGAAACCTCCTGTCCCCGGGTAAGGCTGAGCTCGGCCCGCCTGTGCTGCGTTTCTCAGCGTGTGGTGCCTGGTACTTTCCCAGGCTCTCCCCGCCTACCACACTGAGGACCATGCAAGGGCATTCTCCAGTGTCCTCATCACCCCCAGTTTACAGACAAGGAAATGAGGGGGGCCAGGCAAGGTCAGTGTTCCTTACACAGAACCCTGCGACACCTGTGCCACACGGGCCCTGAGGCCACCAGCTTGGGTCGCGGAACTCAAGGCTTAGCCTGCTGTGTCAGTGCTGAGAGATCAACCAGAGAGGAGACAGGCAGGGAGGAAAGGGATGGGACATGCAGGGCCACCTACCCTGTGCCAGACAGACACGGGGCTTGGCATACATTATCACCTCTGACCCACATAACCTTTAAGATAGGAATCATTAGACCCACTTTGCAGATGAGGAAATTGAGGCCCAAAGGGTAAATTAAGTAAGCTGCCCAGCTAGTGATAGAGCCAGGAATCAAAGCTACCCATTATACCACAACCTTTTAGAATCTTATATTTTAGTTGGGGAGACAAGAATCTGGTGTAATTATAGCACAACACAAAATAGTATGTACGGCCCTGGCTGATGTGGCTCGGTTGGGCATTGTCCCATGTACCAGAGGGTTGCTGGTTAAATTCCCAATCAGGTCACATGCCCAGGTTGCAGGCTCAATCCCTGGTGGGGGTTGTGCAGGAGGCAGCTAGTCGATGTTCCACGCTCACATTGATGTTTCTGTCTCTCCCTGTCCCTTCCTCTCTCTCTAAAATTCAATAAAAATCTCTTTAGAAAATAGTATGTGTTACCAGAATATTAACCTTTTGAACCTCCATTTCTTTCCATTCAATCAATCAATCAATCAATCAATCATTTACTCAGCAATGGTTGCATTGTCTAATGTGTGGTTCCAGGCACCATGCTAAATGCTGAGCGTACATTGGTAAGAAGACTGACCTGGCCCCTGGCCTCTGTGAATGGGGATAGTAATAGTAATAGCTCACCCTTCAGTGGGAATTGATTGAGTGAATGGAATGAGACAGTATGTCAAAAGGTGTTAAAAAGTATTTCCATGAGGAAGGAGAAGCAGCAGGGGCCTGGGTGAAGAGAGGGTGGGTGGTTGGAAGGATGAACTGTCCCCATGCTATAGTCGGGAGGACGCATCCCCAGTTCCAGGGGACACTGTGAAGTGCACATGGTGTCCATGAAGCTGTGTGAGCCCCTGCCTTTCAGATGATCGGTTTATGATTGTGGGTTCCAAGATGGGCCTTTAGTTTGGGAGCATCCCTGTGCAGCCTCCAAGAAGACAGTCTCCTGTCTGGAGAAGTGCCACTGGGTGGAGACCCTCCTCTCCCCCCCTCATCCCCCCGCCCCACCCCCATGATCACCCTCCTAATGCACCAGCCACGTTCCTCAGTGGCCATGATGACTTGCCGCACTGGCAGGCCTGGGGCTGAAGCTCCGGGACCCTCATCCTAGCATAGGCGAAGCTTGTCCACATCCACAAGACTTGGCAGCAAAGCCAGTTCTAGAACCCAGGTCTCTTGGTCGTCCGCAGTTCTCAGAGCCGCTCACACCAGCCGGTCAGCACATTTTGGTGCTCAACTGAGAAGACTATGCTACATTCGCTTACACAGTATCCCCACTCACAATGCCATTTCCCAGTGCTCCTGTCCATCTCCCTGTCAGCTGACCCGACATATCTGTCCTAATAAAGTGGTCTCGGAGGGATCTCTGAGACTGAACAGCCATAAATATTCCGGGACATTTGGCCTGCTAACTTGCCTTCCATCTCGAGTGGTGTAATAGGTGTAAGATAACTACCTCTAAAATTAACTCTCACTTCGGTGGAAGGTGCACTGATAAATCTTGCCTTCAAGCGAAACCCAGCTGAGTGATGCTCTAGGCCCTAGACCAGTGATGGCAAACCTATGACACGCGTGTCAGAGGTGACACATGACCTCATTTTTGGGGATGATTTTTCTTTGTGAAATGGCATTTAAATATAGAAAATAAATATCAAAAATATAAGTCTTTGTTTTACTATGGTTGCAAATATCAAAAAATTTCTCTATGTGACACGGCACCAGAGTTAAGTTAGGGCTTTTCAAAATGCTGACACGCCGAGCTCAAAAGGTTCGCCATCACTGCCCTAGAATCTAGGGCAGGGGTGGGCAAACTTTTTGACTCGAGGGCCACAATGGGTTCTTAAACTGGACCGGAGGGCCGGAACAAAAGCATGGATGGAGTGTTTGTGTGAACTAATTGACACCAATTCTTTCGGGGAGAACAGTTTTCCTCCTTCTTTCTAAAAAACCGAAAATCACAAGATCACATTGCGTGTCATGTCGATGTCGTGGTGCCCGAATAAAGGCACTTTTCTCCGGTTATTGAGGTGAGCAGCCTGATAGGAGCAGTGACCACTCCCCCCCGCCAACCTCCCCCCCCCCCCCCCGGCTGCCCGGTGTTCACAGCAGGGACACAGGCGTCTCCTTGCGTGGGGATGTTTGTGTGCTCAGGCCTTGCTCAGCCGCGCAGCCCTCCAGGCTGGGCCAGGGAGCGGGCTGTTCGGTTTATTTTCCTGTGGCTGGGAACTGCGGAGATGAATAGAGGGAGGAGAATCTGGGGATGAGAGATTATTGCCAAGAGCAATTTGGAGTCTCCTTCATATTAGTCAGAGATTGTGTTTTTCCTTTCTGGAGCCGCCCGCCTCATAGTAACTTCCACGGACGATTTTTTTTTTTCCATCTGTGAGCGAGTATGCGCACTTGTTAGTTTTTATTTTGATTTTTAACTTGCTGGACTTCTCGTGACTTAGCAAAAAAAAAAAAAAGCTTGGGGGATGGGATGATGCAACAGGCCCTTTATACAATGCATTCTTTATGTCATTGCTTAATAAATTTGAATCCCGATGGACCCGGAGGTTCCATGGTGGGGTGAGCTGGGTAACTCCTTTGAAGGGAGAGTTTATCTCCAGTGGAGCAAAACTGCAGCATAATTTAACTTTCCCTCTGTACCTCTTGAGTCTCTGTCGAGAAAAAGAGGAATGCGTGCTCTCTTCGCTCAGACTTCCTTTTATTCCATCTGGAAGGCCCCTCCATCTGGGCCTTTCTTGGAAGAGAACCAGCCAGGGTGGGCCTCCATCTCTCTGTCCCCCCTGCACCCCTCCACCATGCAGGAGGCCAGCCCGTGAGAAGGAAGCTTCCTCCCGGGCAGGAGATCTTCCCCAGCGGTGGCCTGGCTCGAGTTCGTGGGATGCAGAATAGGAAAGCTGGCACGGCCGAAGCGAAGCCGGCCCCTCCTTGGGCAGGAACCGGGGCAGGTTGCTCTGCATTTGTCAAGTAGTCAGTCCGTCCCCTGAGCAGACTGAGTGGGACAACACGGAGACGCCGAACTGGGAAAATGCCTAATAATAGAACACCCGATCTGTGTCGGCTTTTTCAAATTGAATACAAACCAGAAACAAATGTACATGTGACCCTCTCGAATGATAGCAGAAATGAACTTGACCTTCTGGAAAATTCTGCCTTGCCTGCGCACACATAGATGCACACATACACCCGGGCTCTTGCTTTCTGGGCTGTGGATTCTGGCTGACAGTTCTGTTAAGTTGTTTCTGGAGATAACAGGTTGGCCCATGGGTCTTTGTGAAGTTACTGGGAAAGGTCACTAGAGGCGTGACCTTGACTCCAGTTCCTACTGACACCTACCCCCACTTAAGCCCAAGGGAAGCCTCGCAGAGGATGCAAGCAGAACCCAAATAACAGGACTTTTTCTAAGTTGTTTTTTTCCAATAGCAGCTTTATTGAGATGTAATTTACATGCCATACGGTTCACCCGTTTAAAGTGTACAATTCAATGGTTTTTAGTGTATATGCAAAGTTGTGCAACCATTATGACAATCAATTTTAGAATATTCTTATCACACCAGAAAGAACCCCATACCCATATGCAGTCACTCCTCATTTCACCCCGAATCCCCAGGCCTAGGTCATCAGTAATCTGCTTTCTGTTTCTATACAGATTCCCCTATTCTGGACATTTCACATCAATGGAAGCTACAGTATGTGGTCCATTATGACTGATGTCTTTCACTCTGCATGTTTTCAAAGTTCATCCACTTTGTAGCATACGTCAGTGCTTCAGTTCTTTCGATATCTGAACAATATTCCTGCATGGCTGTGCCACCTTTTATTTATCAGTGGGTAGATGTTTGGGTCGTTTCCATGTTCGGCTTTTGTAGAAAATACTGCTATGAACATTTGTGTGCAAGAGTTTGTGTGGACATCGGTTAGCATTTCTCTTGGATATGTTCCTGAGAGTGGAATTGCTGGGGCGGAACAGTGATTCTGTTCTAGCCTCTGGGAAACTGTCGGACTGGTTTTCACCGAGGCTGCACCATTGGACATTCCCATCAGCAGGGTAGGAGGATTCTAGTTCCTCCACATCTTTACCAACACTTGTTGATAATATTTGCCTTTTTATTATAGCCATCCTATCTTCAAAGGGTTTATATGCTCAAGGAAGCAACGCCAAGAAATTTTCTGGGATCAGCTTCATCACATTTGCATGCCATGCCTTGCCATGCCTGGTGTTTCCCCTGCAAGTCCCAGAGCTCTCACCAGGTTATCCCCTAAGTTTCTATGGGACAGTGTGGATCGCACAGTCTGGTGCTGCCTTGCTGCTCTCGTTCTGTTTTCCTGAGGAATGCGCATACGCTCCAGAGGTCTGGCTGTGGGGCCACTCCCTGAGCCCCACTCTATCCAGATGCAGCTGCTGCTGAAAAGCCAGGGTCTGGGAAGGAAAGAAATTGACCTAAAGGGGAACGAATGTGACATTCTTAGACATGCTGTTCAATGTTTGGGACTTTGAGTGGAGACTTGAATGCAATTCTAACCTTATTATTTCCTTAAATCACTCCTTTGGAACCACAAAGAAAGCTGTTGGAGAGCCCTGACATCTTAGCCAGGTAGCAACCCGTCAATGCAAGGCCATCTGGTCCCTTTCTTGTTGGGGCCTTGAGCTGCTGGCAAGATCCATTGATTTACCCCGAATTGTTTGGTGCAGCTGGGGGTTCCACGTTTCACTGGTACTTCAGCTCCACGGTGAAATAATTTTATCTCATTGTTATAGCTGTGGACTGACTGGGGTAACACTCTTAGCAGAGGTACATAAGAGCCAAGCGGTACAGGGAGACTCACCTCGCGCGAGAGACTGTGACAGATTAGAAAGAACTACCCTTTCACCAGAATATGCTGGAGTCCTGCGGCCATTCTCTGGCATCATGTTCAATATAAGCAAACCTCAGTACCAGAAACCAATCCCAACAGCTTCTTAGAAACCTTTGTCACAGAATTTGGCTTGTATGACCCCACGAGCAGCAGACATCAGGCTCTGCTACTAATGTACTCTTCACCTAGTGCTTCATCCAGCAATTCCCAAACCTGGCTATAGGTCATAACCACCTATGAAACCCTTTAAAAAGCTAACTGGTGCCCAGGCCCCACTCAAGAAGCACTGAGGCAGACTCTCAGAGGAGGAGGGCACCAGGCACCAGTGGAGGTTATGATGAAGTCTGAGAACACAGGTTGACCTCTCTGGGCCTCCGTTTCCATACTTAAAACGAGGTGTTGGGTTAGATCAGTGATGGCGAACCTTTTGAGCTCGGCGTGTCAGCATTTTGAAAAACCTTAACTTAACTCTGGTGCCATGTCACATATAGAAATGTTTTTATATTTGCAACCATAGTAAAACAAAGATTTATATTTTTGATATTTATTTTCTATATATAAATGCCATTTAACAAAGAAAAATCATCCCCAAAAATGAGTTCGCGTGTCACCTCTGACACACGTGTCAGAGGTTCACCATCACTGGGTTAGATTGATGTTCTCCAAAGGAATCCCCGAGCTGATTCAAGCAGAGCAGGTCTGTGTGGGTCTGTTTTCTTACAAAATTTTATTTGCATAAGGGGGCTCTTGCTGCTGAAAAAGAAAATTAGAGAGCCCTTGAGTAGACAGTGTCTGGAGTTCATCTATGACAATTCTGAGTGTCACATTCTCCAAGGACAATTGTCCCGACTTCTTGGAAGAGGACTTAGCAGGAGTCATACACATGGCAGTTACTGATAATGGAGTCTTACTGATAATGGAGTCATGCTCTTTTTTTTTTTTTTTTTGCAATTATAAGTAGCATTGCTATAAACATAGGGGTGCATATATGCCTTCTGATTGGTGTTTGGGGATTCTTAGGATATATTCCTAGAAGAGGGATCACTGGGTCAAATGGCAGTTCCATTTTTAATTTTTTGAGGAAACTCCACACTGTTTTCCAGTCTGCATTCCCACCAGCAGTGCACTAGGGTTCTTTTTTCTCCACACCCTTGCCAGTGCTTATTGTTTGTTGATTTATTGATGGCAGCCATTCTGGCAGGTGTAAGGTGGTATCTCATTGTTGTTTTAATTTGCATCTCTCTGATGATTAGTGACATTGAGCATCTACACTAATAAAAGAGAAATATGCAAATTGACCATACCTTTGCAACACCCGCCAGCCAATCAGGAGTGCGTATGCAAATTAACCCAACAAGGGTGGCTAGTTAATTTGCATATGCAGGTGCTGAGCCAGCCACCCCAGCTGCTCCAGGCCTCTGGGCAGCATGGGGAGGCAGAAAGGCGACTTGGGGCCGGAACAAAAGTAGAAAGGTGTCTGGAGTCATGCTCTTTGAGGGCAGGGCCTGGGCTGCCCTGGCTGGCCCGGTGCATGGGTGATGTGGTGGAATTTGACTTGCACCCCTTTCTTCTCCCATCCCCCTGGTGGCATCCAACCCACTTCCCCTGAGACTCAGAGCTTTTCTTCTTTTCTTCTATTTCTAATAGCCCAGAGTCTCCCTCGCTTCTTTTCTTCCTTCCTTTCTTCCTTCCTTCCTTCCTTCCTTCCTTTCTTTTCCTTCCTTCCCTCTTCCTTCCTTTTCCTTTCTTCCTTCCTCCCTTTTCCTTCTTTCCTTCCTTCCTTTCTTTTCCTTCCTTCCTTCCTTCCTTCCTTCCTTCCTTTTCCTTCCTTCCTTCCTCCCTTTTCCTTCTTTCCTTCCTTCCTTTCTTTTCCTTCCTTCCTTCCTTCCTTCCTCCCTTTTCCTTCTTTCCTTCCTTCCTTTCTTTTCCTTCCTTCCTTCCTTCCTTCCTTCCTTCCTTCCTTCCTTCCTTCCTTTTCCTTCCTTCCTTCCTCCCTTTTCCTTCTTTCCTTCCTTCCTTCCTTCCTTCCTTCCTTCCTTCCTTCCTTCCTTCCTTCCTCCCTTTTTCTTCCTTCCTTCCATCCTTCCTTCCTTCCTTTTATTTATTCATTCTTTTATTTATCCATTTCACCAACATTTCCCGAATATATCCTATAAATGACAAACCGACTCACACTCCATTTCTATCCTCAAATAATGTGCCAGCACATCTTAACCAGAGGCAGCCAGCCTGAGGCTAATGCCTGGAGGTGCAATTTCAGGGCTTCTTGATTTGAATGAAGGGGGTTTGGGAGAGGCCCAAATTCATGGCAGGTAGGGAGGGGCACCCCACCTCCAACCCTGTCTGTAAGCTCTGCTCCCCCACCTCCCCCCACTGGGGCTCTACCCTCAGCCAGCTGCTCAAAAAATGCTTCTGTCACCCCTGGTCTCAGAGCTGTACCCTCCTCCTCAATTCCCACCTGCTAGGGAGCAGGCTGGCCAGTGGGAGGGAGGGAGGGTCGGTTTATTCAGAGATCTGAGCTCTGAGCTCCAGCCCTTGGCTCCCACCCCATAACCCTGACTGGACAATTCACAGGACAGCTGTGCTCTGAGAGCTGAAATAATCACTGTTTATTAAAGCTGTTGGCAGGAGGGGAAGGGGGCAGGCGGAGGAGGGAAGGAAGGGTGGCATTTCTGCCTTCCAACTAGAGGGGCCAGGTGAGACCCGGAGCTCTGCCTCCCTCGCTGGTGAATGCACACAGATCACATGAGAGCCGCTGCTTTGGGGTGTTTTGAGAAGTTTTTTTTTTTTTTTTAATGAAGGAAGCACCTTGAAGATGCATTTGAATAGGGATTAATGTCTCTGTGGCCTGGACCTGCGGAGGAGGAGGAATTCTAGAAGGCAGGAGTTGCAATGAAAGGAAACAGGTTTGATCTGCCGCCTCCCACTGATCACTGAGGCCTCCTTGGTTGGCAGTTGGGAAGGGAACAGACTTGGGGGAGATTTCTGGGCATTGCGGTACTTTCCTTTGGTGTGTGTGTGTGTGTGTGTGTGTGTGTGTGTGTGTGTGTGTGTGTGTGTTCCTCAGTGAAAGTGCCACTCTAAGAATGTTCACTGTGTAAGCTTCGGGGTTCTAACAGGTGACAGGGACACTGGGAAGTTATGAGCCACCTGAGTGTGTCTTTAACCTCGAGTTTTTCATCAGTCCCTTTTGACTTTTTTTTTTTTTTTTTGCAGAACAGACATTTACAATAAACTTTTTTCCCTGGCATTTTCATGCTGTTCTTGTACGGCTCAAATCCACACACCCATCCAGAAATCCTTCTGTGTTCCCAAACCACCCCCACCCACCCCCAGCTCTGAGCACTCCTTCAGAGCTCTTGCTTCATCCTCTCTTTCTGATGATCCAACCTAGTTATAAGGAGAAAGCCAACTCTTTATGCTAATTCACATGGAGGTGCATAAGACACTGACTGTCCTGTTGCCCCCTCCGTGGGGTGCCTGTCTTTGAAAGAGGAGGCCTGTGGGCACACATTTCTAATGGTGGGACTTCAGGATGGGGAGGAAGCAAAGTAAATCACCCTGGGCAGTCCGTGGGGGGAATGGGGACCCCCTAGAGCAGTGGTTCTCAACCTTCTGGCCCTTTAAATACAGTTCCTCATGTCGTGACCCAACCATAAAATTATTTTCGTTGCTACTTTATAACTGTAATGTTGCTACTGTTATGAATCGTAATGTAAATATCTGATATGCAGGATGGTCTTAGGCGACCCCTGTGAAAGGGTCGTTCGACTGCCAAGGGGGTAGCGACCCACAGGTTGAGAACCGCTGCCCTAGAGGCTCTTTGATCAAGCACATTGTTGCCTTCTTGTGAGGCCTGGGTACTGGATTGGCTAAGGTGCTGCAGGAGTGAACTGAGAGGAGGGTGAATGAGCAGAGGGTGAATGCCAGGGGGAGGACTGTCAGTTGGGGTGCACTGCAGGAGAACCAGGGGCTTTGAAAGGACAAGCTGGGATTGGAAAACTAATGGAGTACACGCAGACATGGCGCTTCAGGGGTGCTTCAGAGGACTTGGGCCTTGGGGCTGTGGGCCTTTGGGGCTATGGACCCCTGGGCTGGGCATCACCCCTGGCCGGCCCTTGTGCACACCTCATGTGGGGCCTCAGCTCCACTGCCTCCTCTGGTCGGCCTCCCCTTGTCAGGGCTCCCTGCTGAGGGGCACTCCCTCCCCCATCCCTCCCTCTCCTCGCTCTCCCGCGGTGCACCCTCTGAGTGAACCTGGCCTCCAGCTCTTGGAAGCCTTTTCAATAACACGGTGGTGAACTCTTAGCAGAGCCAGGCCAAGGAGAGGGCCTGAGCCTCAGCCAACTGGAGCCCATGCTGGGATGAAAGGCCAGGCCAAGTGAGCCTCCTTTGGGGCGCCAGGAGAGGATGGGTGGGGCCCTGGGGCCAGAAACATTGGCCCACAGGGACTTCCCCGCAGCCAGTGGGGCCCCTGCAGGTGATGCCTCATAAGCAAGTACAAAGGCAGCCCTCCTGTGTTCTATGCCCCGTCAGGCCCCAGCTCTCTGGTCCCTGCCGTCCAAAAGTCCACACAGTTTACCCGGTTAAGCCCAGACTCTGAGAATGAAGCAAGATTCTATAGCCGGAGTGTTACACTCAGCTACGTGGTCTGGAAAGGTGCTGCTGCTCAGAGTCAGGGCAGGGGACGAGGGGCAGAGGGCTCGGATGTGCTCTGAGCTGGGCCTGCAGGCAGCTACATGGCACAGCCTCTTAGCAAGAGGCTCGGGAATCAGGGCCAGGGCATGTCCCAGGCTCTGTGGCCTTGAGTAGGTATTTAACCTCTCTGTGCTGCTTTTGTAAAATGGGGATGAGACTTCACAGGGTTGTTGTGAGGACTAGAGAACCCTTCTGCCCAGCCTGTAAGTGTTGGCCTTCACCATTTGGACAGCACGCACTGTGAGGCATCACAATGGCCCATTCCAGACAGGTGTCCCTGGGGACACGAAGCTGGAGGGGGCCATCTATAGGGCCAGGATCTCCCCGGGGGGCAACTGAACTTGGGAAATAAGCTCAGCGTCTTGTGGAAAGAAATAGAGGCATAAATCCACTACTGGTTCAGATGACGGGATTCAAGAGCCGCTATGGTCACATGGAGCCAGCTGGGCACTGAGCCCTGCTCTGATGGGGACAGAGGGGCGTGGCAAACCAGGGCTGTCTTCAAGACCCAGGGTGTCAAGGGTAGATTAAAGATCCAGGTATTCAGGTGTATTTAACGAGAAACTCCTTAGACCTGTCTTTGGCAAAATCCTGGCCTGCTCTTAGATTAAGTCCATTTATTGGTGATAGTGTAGAATGATCATGTTCACAGTAAGTATCAAATCAGAGCAGGTACTAATGGGGGGAAGAGGGGAAGTCGGCATGAGAGGTAATAAAGGAAATAGAAAACATCAGTATGGAAACTTTTAATTGATATCCTTTGAGGAGATGAGCTGTTAGTATAAAAATGATGTACCACCCAACAGTGGCCCTGGCCAAGTTTGCAGCGCCTCCCGGAGCACACATGCCACTCGAGGAGCTCTCTCGGTGACCCGGCGCTAGCACCCCCGCTGCTCTGCTCTTGGCACAGCCCTCTCAGGTCACTTGCCCAAAGCGACTGGGAAAGGGTTCTCTGTGTCACGCATTCTTAGAATGCACCCCTGGCTCTAGACTTCCTCCTGCTTGTCCCTATACTGGCCACTGCTATTCTATTGGTCCCTCTTCAAGAAGGTGTGGTGGCCCCACTCCTGGGAGTGTGGTCAGTGGTCAGCCCTTTAAGGATCGCCCGGGCTGCGGCGTTACCTGGTCCAAAGTCATGCCCATCCAGGGGTGTCCATTCTGAGACTGCCTGAGGCAACAGGGGCTGTACAAAGGCATAGGGCAAACCTGAGGGGGCCATGTCAGCTCCAGAGGTCCTGGGGGCGGGGTGTGGGGAGGGGGGATGAGGGAGTGGGGTTGGCTGACACTGTCTGGGCTGCCTCATCGGATGCCCTTCCTGCTCGCTCCCTCCCTCCACCTCCTGCGGAAGTTGAATCCCCAGGGCACTCCTAACGGACATCCGCACACTACGCCGCCACCTAGTCGCTGCCCAGAGCCCTCAGACTTGGTGGGAAAAGGAGCCAGAATATAATCTCTACAGTAATATTCAGGGTTAATTCTGTAGTTCGGATTCTAAGTGCCAGAAGAACGATGGCTGTAGAAATAAATGCTGCAAGATGCATCCTTGAAATACAGTTCGCCTAGGAATTACTACGTAAGGTTTTATTAATTTGTAAAACACAAACATTTATCTTGCAGCCTTGTTTATGAGTATGAAGAGTTGTTTCTCCCGTGTTTTCTGTGTGATGCTCAGCTTCGGGGTCCCTGATGGACAGGAGGGGGTGTAGCCTGGGGACGCTGAGGTGGTTTCTCTCCTGCAGGGCTCAGCCGGCCAGGAAAAATGCCAATTAAGGCAAAGCCATCAGTGAGGCAGCATGTCAGTTGTCACATTAACCCCACAACCTGGGGGATCACAGGCTGGGTACTATCTCCCCGACTCCCCAGGCAAATGGAGCCCCTTTAATTGTCATTTGTTCCTTTGGGCTGTGGTGGTGGTGTAATGTGTCCTCTGTGGCCTGTATATGGCTCATCTTTCTCATTAGTTTGTAAACTCCCTATAGACAGGAAGTGTATCCTACACTGCTCTCTCTGTCCCCCTGTCCCCAGAATGGAGCTGAGCACAACGTAATAGGTGATCATAAAGCCGTCAGTGAACTATGCTAGGGTACAGCCACAGGCAGCAAGCTTGCTGGGGGTCTCTGTGCCTGGGGACCAATCACCCAGGCCGCAGCTGCTAGGAGGGAGATGTTACAGCTCAGGGTGTCAGCCCCTCTAGACAGGTTCCCAGGGACACCCTTTCCCTCTGCAGGGAGTCAGGGACAGGAGGGACTATTACAACTTTCTTGGGAGCGGCGATAAAACTGTGTGAGTTACATAAGCTGCTCCCATCTCATCTGTTCATTCATTCATTCATTCATTCATTCACTGAGCACCTTCAATGATGCTGGCCCAGTGCCACAGAGGCACAAGGTGTGGGCAGTTTCCTTCTTCATGGGGTGGGCTGTATGTACAGCTGAATGGGAATCCTGGGCTGTGAGAACTCCCCACCAGGGAACCTCCCCACTCCCACCCCCCCCAGGGAAACCTCTCATCCCCACAGCCCAAAGTGGCTGGTTCTCTGTTCTCACTTGGGACCCACCCTTGCGCTTTGCTGCCCTTTCAGATACTTCACCAGAGTTTGTTGTAACACATGAAGTCAGCCTAATTGCCATGCTCCCAGCCTCCACCCACCTCCGCTACTCTGGGCCCTCTCAGTAAAATTGGCTGTAACCACATGTGCCCCCCACACACCCTGCTCCAGCAGCTATGTGCCTATAAAATAAAGAGGAGACAACCACCACATCTTCACAAGAGAGAAAAACAATTATTAACAATCACTGTAGCCAAGAATAGGACAATGTTAATATCCATTGTCGTATTGTCGACCATAGAGAGGACAAAAGCAGACATTGCACAGCAACAGGGGAGTGGGTTTATGAAGCACCATCAGAAGAAGAAAAATAACAGAAATTACGTTGCCCACATACTGTGCCTCCCCTGGGCTGCGCTGGTACCGCTGTCAGTCACATAGATCCCAGCTTCCCACCTCAGCTCTCCTGGCTGCAGGACCCTGGCACCTCCACCCTGTACGAGCAACACACCTCCCATTCCTGCTGTGAGTCACCAGGGACCTCCTGTCTCCCTGGGCCCAAGGCACAGGTCAGCTCGGCTTAAATCCTCCAGCCTCTGCCACTGCATGGTGAGAACACCACCTCCCCTGGGTCACCCGCATCCCTCAGGACCCAGAGCCACGGTGTACCCAGAACAGCCCTCTTCCTCTTTCTGCACCCCGTTTGGCACCAGGCCTGGGCCTCTCCTGTGTGCCCGCATTCCACAGACCCTAACTATCTGGGTGGGGGCTCACACATCAGTCTCCCTGTCTTCCCTGCCTGTCCCCAACCCTGCAATCCCAAGCTTCCCTGGGACTCACTGCCCATCAGTTCCGCACACAGCTAAGCCCAGAATCCCATTTGTGTAAATGGGAACGCATGGAGTGACAGCTCAAAGGCAACTAGGAAACGGAAACAGGCACATTGAGGGTGAATGGGGTGAAGGGGGCAGGGGATTCCAGTGTGCATGTTCAAATTGCCCTTTAGTATTGTGATTATATATGAATTAAGTGAGCATTAAGTCAATCTTATAAAGGAAAAAGGAGGGTCAGAGCTTTAGTAGAGGGTCATAAAAGGTTCAGGGTACGCAGCAGGAGCCGCTGGTGTGGCTGAAAAGGGGAAAGGCTCTGGGGGCAGCGAAGGGGTATGGGCTGATTGTGAAGCTACAAACACATGGGGGCCTGGGAGCTTATGTAATGATTTTACCATCGGATCATGTCTCTTCCTGCCCCGCCCATCCTCTGGATTGCATTCCCCTGGATCTCCCTGGAGTGGAACAGGGAGGATGGGAACTCCTGGGCGTGGCTCTGCAGGACGTGTAGGAGCAGAGCCTCGGGACCGGGGGACAACTCTGGCACGGCCAGGCCAGCCCAGAATCCTGGCTGACCCCGGAGGGGCCTGCTTGGCTCTCCGGGACTCCCAAAGCCATCGGCCACCTGCAGCCATGCGCCCTCCTTTCTGAGCTGGTGCTGCAGGAGGCCTCAGGCACAGACATGGAGGATGTGCTTCCCTAGCCTCCCCTGCAGGCCAGTCAGGGAGGCCTGGGACTCAGACTGTGTGTGTGCTGCCGAGAGAGCCCGTAGCTCAGTCCCCAGGGGACGGTTGATGGGAGGGTGGGGCTCGGCCTGCCCTTTGGGGTTATGCAGACCTACCTGCTGGGTGGCAGCTTCAATCTCCTTTGCTTCCACTCTCCCTCCTCCCCCTCTCCTTCCCAGTGTCCAGTCCCTCAGCTTGTCCTGCCAGCCCTGGTTCCAAGATGCATGCACCCCTCTCCTGGACCTGAGCACATATGTACCCCTCTCCTGGACCTGACCATGTGTGCACCCCGCTCCCCCCGCCTCCGGTGGTCCAGCACCCTGGGCTCCCACCCAACTCCTGCCTCTCTGCTTCTGCTCTTGAGCCTCCCACACATTCTTCCCCCCAGAATCATCTTTTTAAAACATAAATAGGAACTGTCACTCTCCAGCCTTACCCTCTCAGTGGTTCCCTATTGTAATTAGGCTGAAATCTTCACTCCTGACTGTGGCCTGAGGTCTTGCTCAGAGGGTGGTCCTGGGTCAGCACAGACCCCACCTGGGAGCCTGGTGAGAATGCTGCACCTCAGGATCTACTGAACTGAAATCCCTGGCCTTGTACATGGGACACTAGCGAGATGCTGTCCCTGTGACCTCACCTAGGACCATCGCACTGCAGACACAGATGGCCTCTCTGAGCCCCCAGCTAAAGGAGTAGCCCCCAGCCGCAGTCTGTTCCTCTGTTTTATTTTCTTCAGAGTACTCATCCCCATCGATGAAATCATTACTTCTGTTTTTGTGATATTGAATGTCTCCCCACTAGAAGGTGAGCCTCATAAGGGTAGGGCCCAGCCAATCCTCTCCATGTCCTCCCAGCCTCTGGCGGCCCCTGGAGCGCAGGAGGGCCTCAATCAAACCAACACACATTTACTGGGCACCTGTGATGAGCCTAGGCACAGTGCCTGGGCCCACCAGAAGTTTATGGTTGGGCTGGGGTGACCCGCCTGTCACAGTGAAAGTTAATTCAAAATATAGGAGCTAAAGATTAATGAGAAATGATGCCATTCTCCAGAGTTCATTTGGTTGAAAATGAGAAGGAAAGGGAGGTGCCCAGCCCAGCTGGTGTGGCTCAGTTTGTTCAGCATCAACTTGTACACCTAGAGGTTGCCCATTTGATTCTAGGTCATGGTATATACCCAGGTAGAGGGCTCAATCCCCAGTAGGGGGTGTGCACGGGGCAGCCAATGGATGTTTCTCGCTCATTAATGTTTCCATCACTCTCACTCTCCCTTCCTCTCTATCTAAAAAAATCAATAAAAACATGTTTTTTTAAAAGGGAGGTGCCCAGTGATTTCAGGGAAGGAATGCTCGGAACGCAGGTCTTCCGATGTGTGGGGCTGGCAGTGGGAATAGGATGTCTTGCATGTTGGGCTTGTGGTGATGTCTGGCTCCTCTCTCACCTGGTAGAAACAATTAATCAGTCTTCAAAGATCAAGGAGATCAGGCACAGTGCTCTTCATTTCCTTAACCTAGATGGAAACAAAGCAATGGGAGAAGGATACCCTTTGCTACTGTGCATGGTTCTCAAAGTGTGTTCCTTAGATCAGCAACAGCATCTGGGAGCTCGTCAGAAATGCAGAACGCCAGGCCCCACCTCAGACCTCCTGTCAGAAACTCTGGGGGGGGACCCGGCCATCTGTGTTTTGACAAGTCTCCAAGGGAGGCTTGATGGGCACTGGATTTTGAGAGACTGATTTGATAAAAGTAAATCCCTTTTTTCAGTTATAAAATTATACATTTATTATAAAAGTTTTGGAGAATCAGACAAGTACAAAGGAGATTAAAATGTCAGTAATTCCACCACTCATAAATAACTCAATTAATACTTTTAACATCTTGGTATATCTTCTTGCAACTTTGTAAAAAGCATATGTATATATCTATTTTTTACTTTACCTAAATTGAGATTATTCTGGGCATTGTGCTGCTTTTATCACTTAGCATTTTAGCTGTG
Source organism: Myotis daubentonii (assembly GCF_963259705.1). Taxonomy (NCBI): domain Eukaryota; kingdom Metazoa; phylum Chordata; class Mammalia; order Chiroptera; family Vespertilionidae; genus Myotis; species Myotis daubentonii. Next base: position 84,537,459 of record NC_081847.1, on the reverse strand, counting down.
AGCATTTCCTAATCATTCATAGAAAATCTCATTTGAATGGCTTCATACTATTAACTCATATTAATGTATCATAACAGCTATATATTTGGGTAGTTCCCAATTTTTCTCTAACATATGTAGAACTACAATGAACATCCTGGCTCGAAAAACCTGATTATTTTCTTAGGATAAAATGCTAGAAAAGGAATGACTAGGCAAAGGATAAATATTTTATTATTCATATTAATGATTCATATGTCTCGATGAACTCTTTACTATTAAACGTTTAAATACATATGTATGTATTCCTAGCACATATGGCCAAAAAGTTCACAAATGTAGATTATATATGATAAATGGGCAATTTGCATAGGAGGCAATGTTGAGCCTCATTACTAGTGAAAGCTCAAGTCATAGCTCCAAGATACCACCTTTTTCTTTTTTAACTCATCAAATTCATAAAACTTTGTTTAAAAAAAAAAATTAGGCTGGCCAGCAAAGATGCAGTGAAATGGGCATTTCCACCCATGTCTTCTGGAAGAAACACAAATCGGTAGTGCCTTCTTGGAGAGCAGTTAGTTACGTTTTACTAAAGATCTGTTCTACTTGGATAGCACATTAGGTGTCGTAAAGACCCCGTCCACAGATCAGTGTTTCGTAAGGTGAAATGAGTGAGTTATTTTGTTGAACAGGATGAGTGACCTCCAACTCCGGGCATATCATGGCTCAGGCACTGTTTTAAGTGCTTCACTTGTGGCAACTTGCTGAACCTTCACAACCACCCCTGAGGGGCTATTTATTATTTCTGTTGTATAGGTGAGAAAATGAGGCCAGAGGGGTTGAGTAACTTGCATATGGTCACACAGCAGGAGAGTGGCTGAGCTAGGATTTGAACCCATACATCTCCCTCTAACGGCTGTGCTCTTCACCCCCATGGCAGGCTGCCTCTCAACATAGCAGGCACTGAGAAACAGGGAGGTTCAGTGACCCTCCCCTGAGCCAGCTGAGACTGGGAGGCCTTTCTCTTGCCAATTAGCTCATCATTCAACCATCCCTGCCATGACCCTCCATCTACTGACCTCTGCTGTGGGTTCTGGTCAGCCCTGCCTCCAAGATGCTTTCTCTGCTTTTGAAGCACCCACATTTCAGATAGTCTAAGGAATGATTCATGGTTTATAAAGAGCTGAAAACTTGCTTTGTCCATGGAGGGACTGGTTTGTTCTGGGGTAGCCTGCTTTGGTTGAAAATATACCTTCATTTTCTATGGCTGTAGGGTCGTTGGAGCAGAGTGGCAGCTGGCTAGATTCATAGCTCTGACCCGTTCCCAGACCAGTTGCATCAATGGGACCTTCAGAAAGTCCTTTCTCAGGTCACAGCTTTTCCTCAGGTGCCCAGGGGTATGCTTATGCCATGGGAGGCACAGAAGATTCAGAGGGTAGAGGTCCCCCTCCTCGCCCCCTCCCCCCCCCGCCCCCCCAGCTTGAGAAATGTACCGCCCTTGTGGGCAGTTCAGACCTACTTCACAACATGACTGGAGGAGAATGAGATGGACTCAGTGATGTCGGCCCTGTGCTTTCTCTATTCAGATACCAGCTTCTGGTGGGGTTAACCAGGAAGGCTTACTGGAGGAGGTGTCACCTGAACAGGCCTTGAAGGATTTCATAGCAACAGATGAGGAATAACAGAAGGAAACACATGGTATTGGCAGGCTCAGATATCCTCAGATTAGGTGGGGAGAGGCAGGATCCAGACAGAAATGTAGGTAGATCCTACGGTAGGGAATTCAAGGGACAGGCCAAGGACTGCGGGCCATGTTTGCTTCATTTTTTGTCCCCCCAAGTTCCCAGCATAGCTTGCAAGAGTCTTAGGACTTGCTGAGGGCTCAGTGTGTGTTTGTAAGTGAATGAATAGCTAAATGAAGGAGGTGACAGAGGTGTTGGAGCCAGGGAATGTCATGATTAAAGTGTGGTTTTGTTAAGATAGGTGTTGCTTAGCTCTGTTGATATGAAGAGGAATCCTGGGCAGGGTGGTGAGAACAGATAAGGTGATGCCCAGTGGGAGGCATTTCAAGGCATCAAGACTAGAAGGAGATCGTGCCAGTACTGGCAGAAGCTGCACTGATGGGAAACCATCGCCAAGTGTGTGTTCATCATATCATATCTGCAAGAATCTCTGGGAGAATGGCCACACCCCTTTGGCCCCGCCATCCCAGTCCTTGTCCCGGGATTTGGGGACTCTGATGAACAAGGTTTTTTATCAAAGATTTGGTCTGGCTTCTGGGTCTCAGAGTGCTGCTGGGCCACCTCTGTGAGGCAGCTTTTGAGCCCTGGGTGCCTGAGACCACTCCCCTCTGGGTGGGAATGCACAGGAGGTGCAGGCTAAGATGAGAAGTGGAAAGGTCCCTATGTGTCAGCGTCCTTGGCCAAAGGCAGTTTGATTGTGCTAGAAGAATTGGTTCCACGTGACGTGCAGGATGGGCACCTGCCTGATGGGGACAGAGGCAGAGGCGGGTGTGGTGTAAAAGCAAACCAGACTACACCGAGGCTGGATCACCCTTTGTGAACCATCCCCCAGCGCTGTCAGCTGCTCATTGTGTTATAGCAGTGCCGGAGCCATGATGGCCACTGTCCCCCGGTCACTGGGCAATGAGAGCTTGTTGAGCACGTAAGGGATTGCTGTAGTCTAGGAGCAGAGGTGATCCGCACACAGAGGGCAGATGTCCAGACAGACAGTGGCCAGGATAGCCAGCAGAGGTGAAAGGTCACAGCAGGGACCCTTTGATGCTCTGGCAAGTGGCACCAGGAGAGGCATTGGCATGAAGGCATCAGGCGTGGTAGCCATGGGAAGATCAGCACCTGGCTGCCCCCAGTGCGACTGGCTCAGCGACTGGAGATGGGTGACAGAGAGCAGCAAACTCAGCAGAGACTGGGGCGGGAGCTGACTTTGGCCTGGCTTCATGTGCTCTGAGGACTGAAGAGAGAAGGTAGCCTCAAGATGATGACTAGATGCATGTGATGTGGCTAGAAGGGATAGCTTTCTGAAGGCCACAGCTGTCAGCTTCTGAAAAGAGGCTGCTGAGAAATCTTGACATAATCATTTATTCATTGAACAAACGTGGATAGAGCCAACACTATCTACCAGAGTCCAAAGATCAATGAGACCCACTGCTGCCCTTGAGGAACTTAGCGTCTAGTGGGAGAGGCATGCTGACATCGGGCTTCTGACCTTGACTGTACCTTGAGCACAGTGGGGGTCTCCCTATTACCAGGAGCTATGACACCAGGGAGAAGTCTGTGTTGCTGGTTTATTGGGGTGCAGGGGCATGGATTGGGGTTTTCCTTTACATTTTTATTTTTGTAATGTAGAATTTGATATATGCAAAAGAGTATCTATCGTATATGAAATAATAAACTCCTGTGAACCCATCTCTCAGCTTAAGAAATAGAACATGACCAAAAGTATTAAAGCTCCTCGGTCTCCCTCTTCCATGGTACCCCCTTTCACCCAGAAATAATTATTATCCTGGATTGTGGGCCTATCATTCCTTTGCTTTTCTGATGGTCTCATCACTTCTATAGGACTCTACAAGTTTTTCTGGCTCCTAAAAAAGTTAAATGTAGAATTACCATCTGACCCAGCAATTCTGCTCCTAGGTTTATACCCAAAAGAATTGAAAACAGGGATTCAAACAGATACTTGTATACAAAAGTTGATAGCAGCATTCTTTCTAGTAGCCAAAAGGTGGAAACAACCCGGGAGTCCATTAATAATAGATCAACCAATAAACAAGTGTGAGAGAGAGAGAGTGTGTGTGTGTGTGTGTGTGTGTGTGTGTGTGTGTGTAGTGCAGTTAATTGGTGTCACAGATGACTCTAGTGGGCAGCAGGTCCAGGGCCTTTTTCCTTATATCACTGTCCTGTTCACAACAAAATGTTAATGCTTGGGACCAGAGGAAGGACACCTTCAAGGAATCCTCAAAAAATATCACCCTATCAGCTTCGTGGTTTTGTGCAGGCAGATTTTCCCATGATGCGCACTCAGAGTCAGGTGCTCCCCACACACAGGCAGGTGTTGCCTGCACGGATACTCCATATTCCCTCTCCCTGAAGCAATGAACCCACGTTCAGCACTCAGCATTGGTGAGGCCACACAATGATTAAGGGCAAAGCTTTTTACATTGGAATAGTCATTTTATAAAGAAAAATGTAAACAACAAGTAGAGGGGGAAACACCCCTAGTGCCACTACTTTGAAATGCAATTCTTAAAAGTGTATTAGATATTCGCATTTTCCTCACTTTTTCTCTCAGTGTTTTGAACACACAAAACAAGGGATTTCTGCACATACACTTAGCAAACTCATTTTCTCAACCATGTATAATAATCTTCTTTCCCTGGAAACACCATATATCATTTTAAATCTCTTCTTAAGTATAAAAGTAACACATGTCCAGTTTTTAAAAGGAAGGAAGGAAATAAGAAAATGAAAATTAAACTATTGTAATCCTCCTACTGAGTATGATTGCTATACTCCAGATATTTTTCTATAAACATATATTTTATTAAGCAAATTGGGATCTTTCTGTACAACATAGCACACATCACAGCATAGCATATTTCCATGCCAGTAAAATATTTATTTGTATTATTTTAATGGTTACAAAACATATCATTATATAAATGTACTAGAGGCTCGATGCACGAAGTTCGTGCAAGGGGCTTGGCCCTTGCAGCCCCGGCTTGGTCCAGAAGGTCGACCGGAAGGACGTCCGGAAGGTCATTCAGCTGTCCAGTCTAATTAGCATATTACACTTTTATGATTATAGATATGCTTATACTTTATTCAACCTTTTTCGTTTAATATTTTCATTGGACATTTTTAAATTTTTTTCCATGGCACAACAATACTGAGATTAATAGTAGGTAATAAAACCATCATACACATTTAACTATTAGGATAAACAATAAGTGGGATTCCTGGCTCAGAGACAATGTACATAATCTTTTCAGGGTCCCAAGTTACTCACTTGCCTCCAAAAAAATTGTGCATTTGTGTTTCCCCTCTTTTTTTATTGACTGGCTATGTCTGAGTCTCTCTCTCACTCTCTCTCTCTCTCTCTCTCTCTCTCTCTCTCTCTCTCTCTCTCTCTGTGTGTGTGTGTATTTTTTTCTGTGTTGACAAAGTTTGTCTTTAAAAATGCATGGGCACAGGACCCATTCATAAGAAGGTTCAGGGCCACTACTGTGGCCAAGCTGCCTCTGCAGCCACCTTATCATCTGTCACTTGTAAGGTTAAACGGGACAGGCCTCCCTGTGTCCCCTTCCTGCTGGCCCACCATCCCCAGGCCTCTCCTCTGCTCCCCTCGCCTCCTCCCCTGCAGAACTGCGACAGGACCAGAACAGTCCTGGGTAGTGGCTCACCTTGGATTACCAAGTATTTAGAAAAGGGGTGGGGGTGGGGGTGGGAAGCCTTCTAATGACTCTTTTGAAGTTTCATATTGCATTTTTAATTTTTTTAATCTTTATTGTTGAGATTATTACAGATGTCCCTCTTTTCTCCCCTTATGGCCCCCCCACGTTTTTAATTTTTAAATTCATTGTTAATTTCACAGATATTGCATGAATTCATTCTACTCCTTAGGGAAAAAAATTAAAGCATGAGAAATAAATCCCCACTGACATTTCCCCAATCTGAATATTCCACTTTGTATCTGTGTTGAGATACAAAATGATTTATGATTTGTTGAATCTGGGCTTGTTTTCTATTCTGACTCGAAGCCACCAACGATCATTGAACACCTGTCCGGGGAGCTGTGAGGGGGGCTGGGGACACAGGTATGAGTTAGGCACAGTCTTGGCTTCGGGTGGGAGTGGGGGTGACAGACAGACCAAGATACCTACAATCAGGTTAGGGGGGGAAGCGGCACAAAACAGGGGGAGTCTTTTTGTACCTCAAAGGCTGGGGGTCCAGCAGCCGGAGGCTGGTTTGCCCCCCAGGCAGCTCACACCATCCTTGGCATAGGTCTGATTCTCAGGAAGTCATTCTAGGAAACCCAATCAAACCTCCACACAACGTACTCATGGATCCTTCTGTCCACGGAGCAACAAAATCAGACTCTCTCTCTTCTACCTGACAGCCCATCAGATTGCTAACCCTGTGCTGTGCGGCTCCCCCTGCCCCCGGGTCTGGGCACTCTCCCCCACCCCCACCCTGGACCCCCGCCGTGGGTCCTCCTGTCCAAGCACGCCCTCCACAGGACAGCGGCCGCTGGCACAGTGGCCCGGCCTCCGCAGCCGGGCTGATCGCTGCAGGGGCTCTCGGATCTGAGCAGAAGGGAAGGCCGCTTGGCTAGATGGAGCCATTCTCCCTGTCGCCCTGGAGAAGAAAGACATTCAGAGCCGTGTATTCTAGGAAGGCCAAACGGTGCGGAGAATTAAACCTCAGGGGTTCTGACAGGAAAAGGAGTGATTAAAAACCGTAATTAATAATTTGACGTAGACAACAAGCCTTTACAGCAAGGAGCTGCCTCGCACAATTGTTTCATGGGTTTTTGCATTATTAGCAGCCTCATAACTTAAGCCTTCCTCTAGATGCACTAATTGGGTAATTAGCTCCCTAAAGAGCATGCCTCTTAGAAACACACTGCAGGCTGCATAGAGGTGCCAGCGACCAAGGGCTTTTAAAGCTCCGCTCTTCAATCCAGGTGAGTGGACAGGGCAGACAGGGTGTGGACAGCAGATAGTATGTGGTTGAGGAGGTCACAGGCGTCCACCCTCCAAGCACTGTGGCAGGGGACTGTGAGGGACCCCAAAGACTGTGTGTAAGAGACACAAAGAGTGGGACAGTAGTACTGTGCCCATGGATGATGATGATGATGATGATATGATGATGGTGGTGGTGGTGATGATAAATGCAATAAAGCAGTAAATGGAAATGATCACTGAGTTTATATGAGGATCCATGGTCTCTCCCACTAACCATGTCCCATGGGCCTGTGGTTAAGTCACTTTACCTCTCTGTCCCTCAGTCTCCTACGCTGTGAAATGGGGCCATCCCTCCAGCCTGCAGCTCCCTTTGGGCTGAGTGGTCTGTGCTCCTTCAGCACCATATCTGGGGAATAGGAGGCAACCACGTTCCCTGAATCTGGGAATAAGGTAGACAGGTGTGGACAGGGTAGCTGCTTGTGGGTGAGTTACTATCTGCACAACAAGGTGCCTCTTTTTTAATTTTTTTTTTGTGGAAAATTTAGTATATTTTCTCCTTCCCATAAATTACATGCATTTGTGTCCATTATAGCAGTAATGCATGCTCAGTATAGAGCATCTAGAAAATATACAGCTACAGGCCTTCTCCTGCTCCTCCACGTAGCACATCTCTCATCCCAGGCCCTGCCTCATTCATCATTTGGCTGTATCCCTCCTCCTCCCTTTCCATGCATGTGTGTGTGTGTGTGTATGTGTGTCTGTGTGTGTGGTGTGTGTGTCTGTGTCTGGTATGGTGTGTGTGTGCTGTGTGTGTGTCTGTGTGTGGTGTGTGTGTGGTGTGTGTGTGTGTGGTGTGTATGTGTGTGTGTCTGTGTGTGTGTTTGTGTGTGTGTGTGTGTGGTATGTGTGTGTGGTGTGTGTGTCTGTGTGTGTCTGTGTGTGTCTGTGTGTGTATGTGTGTGTGTGGTGTGTGTCTGTGTGTGTGTCTGTGTGTGTGTGTGGTGTGTGTGTGTGTGTGTGTGTGTGTGTTGCAACACAGTGATTATATGGTTTACAATTTTGCACCCTGCTTTTTCACTCATCTTCATGAGCATTTTCTAGTTATAAACTGTTCACAAGCATACTTTTTAAAAAATACATTTGTATTGATTTCAGAGAGAGGAAAGGAGAGGGAGAGGGATAGAAACATCAGTGACAGAGAAACATTAATTAGCTGCTTTGTGCACATCCCCTACTAGGGATGAGCTCACAACCTGGGCATGTGTCCTGACTGGGAATTGAGCCAGAGACCTCTTGTGCAGGGGTCGATGCTCAACCATTGGGCAACACCATCAGGCATACGCATCATTTTTAATGGCGGAAGTAACTTGTGGGTGTTTCCAATTCTAGGAAGGGAAGGGGCTCTGCGGGTGGCTAGGATTGGGAAACCAAGGGTGGGACAGGGCAGCCGGGGCCCCTCTGCTCAGGGCTGCAGGCGTTGGCATGTCCCTGGCCTCTTGCTTTTCCCCTGGCTGTCCATTCTGACTGCCACCTCTGGCCGGTTCCCGGCAGTGCCCCAAGGCTATTGCTGGGACCACTTTCCCTCCCCCCACCCCATCCTGGGAAGTGTGGTCTTTCCCTCCAAGCTTTTCACCTCTGGGAAGTCTCCCCACTCCAGAACCTTCTGAGGAATAGCTCCTGCCAGGGCTTTGTCTAGCTATAGCTCACTGTCCCTCCCACCTCCACCCAGGGCTCCCCTCTCCCCGTTTTTTACACAGCATTTCAGGGACATTTAACAGCTCTGGTCATTTCCTGACCCATGGCAAGGAGCAAGTCCAGCCTCAGTGAGAACGGAGAAGGTGGAGCAGGACAAAGGGGAGGGAGGCGCGGGCCAAGCCCCGAAGGCCCTGCCTGCAGAACTCTGAGCCAGGCTGCTTGCCCATGAGATCGCCCGAGGGCACGTGCAAAACTCCATGCCTCGGTTTCCCAGCATCGGCCTGGGGTTCATTCTGGCATCTCTTGAGGGCGCTCCCTCGTTTTGGTGCTGCTGACCTTCCCACTCACATTCCTGGTCTCGCCCCAGGTCCTCTGACTTGGTGGTGCGATGCGTGCTGAGCCCTGACACAGAGAAGAGAGAGCTGGTCAGCGAGTCGGGAACCTGTGTTCTGGCCCCTCTGTCCCAGACCCACGGGGGGCAAGTCCTTCCCTTGGAGCTTCAGTTGCCTTGACTGTAAAAGGGGGTCCTTAGATTACATGAGCCTGGAGGTCTGTGCGCACCGCCTTGTGTGTGTCTTGCCCCCTGGACCTGCTCCACCAGGCGAGCCTCCTTGCGCTGAAATCTCCCTCCTGCAAGGTTCCTCTGTCCATTTCTTATTTCCCACCTCCCTGCTCTAGGTTTCCCCTGCATGAGAAAATCCCAGCCCCTGGACCTTACAATCCCCCCACATCAGCCTGCAGCTGCTGTTTCTGGGTGCTTCACCCTCAGGGCACCCCACTGCTCCCCTCAGCTGGAAAGGGCCCAGGCTGTGGAGTCAGACACCTGTGGCCATGAGCAAGTTGCTTCATTCAGTCTCCTAGCCTCAGATGGACTCAAAGGAATGACTTTCTAATGGTCGAATGTCATTGTTTGTCAATATTGTGTTCTGACAAATATTTGGGGGGAAGGTTTTACTTCCTGAGGGGAGGAGGAAGAGGTGACATTTGTCTAGGCATAAAATCAAACCCCAGGAGCCTCCAGACTCCTGTTGAGAGCAAGGGAGGATGGGGGCTAAGGAAATCCCCTTTACCATCCAGTTCCGCTGGCACTTTCTCGGTAGCACAGGCTCCAGGCAACGTGCCCTTCACTTTATTGGCGGGCGCTAGAGCCAAGCTCCTACTGGAGTTGGGGTGGGGGTGGGGGCTGCCCTAGACTCAGTCCTCATGTGAAAAGCATCCCCCAGGGGCTCAGGGACGGCTGTGCAGACAGGGTCCCTGTCAGTGCAGTTCTGAGATGCACCCCCCCGCCCCGCCCCCCCCCCCCTCCCCAGGCACTGCAGGCCAGGCCAAGGACCAGGGTTCTCTCCAGCCTCCACCCAAGCTGGGCTTATTTCCAGAAACACCTCCCCTTTCCATCCTGGCTGCCTGGAAGGTGTTGGTGACCTCCAGGCATCTTCTCAGGAGCCCACTGTGTGAACTTCTCCTGGCCCTGCTGTGTCAGCGCCTTTCCTGCCTTCTCAGCCCTCCTCCCTCCCTCTTCCTCCTCCTCTTCCTGCTTCCCCCTGCTCTGCCCTTCCCCACCCCTTTCCCTGCTCCAAACCCTCCTCCCTCCTCCTCAGCCCTCCCTCCCCCTTCCTCCTCAGTCCTGACCCTTCCTCCACCCTTCTCTGCAAAGCTCCCTCCCCACATTCTCTACCTCTCCTCCTTCCTCCCTCCTCCCTCCTCTCTCCTCCCTCCCTCTATCCTATCCCTTTGGTAAACTTTGCATCCTGGTATTTAAATCTCCTCTTGTTTCCTGGTTCAGCTAAAGCTCTGATTCCAATTATATCACCTTCATCCTCACTCCACAATTCTGGGCAGTCTGAGGCTTGCTGAGCCTGCTTATATAACCATTTCCTCTCCTCCTCCCTTCACCCCTCAGGGGCCCCTGCAATCCAGGCGGGTTGGAGGTGGGCAGCAAGAGAAGACCCATCATCCCACCTCATCTCCCTCCCTCCCCCAGATACCCTTTTCCTGGTTCTTCCTAAGGCCAGGACCAGCTTGCTCCAAGCTGCTGGGTCCCTGTGTCCAGCCAAATACTCAAGTCCAGTTTCCCAGTGTGCCTGGAGGATGCTTCGCAGCTTTAGTGAGGTATAATGGACACACAATCAATGGCGTGTGTTTAAAGATACAGGGTTTGGTAGGTTTGCAGGTGAAAGCAACAGTACAATCAGGGTAGTGAACAAATCCGTTACACCTCCCCCTTACCCCACCCCCACCCGCACCAGGGACCTCCTGCCCCTCTCCCTGCCCCAACCTGGGAACAGTCTCAATACATTTTTCCTTCAGGGTTCCTTTTTCTTTATTGCTGAAAGTGTTACAGCCTCCTTTTATCCCCCCATTAGCCTCTTCTAGCCTGCCCAGGCCTTCACCATCCTATTGTCTGTGTCCAAGGGTTACGTATATATGCATACAAGTTCCTTGGCTGATCTCTTCCCACCCACCCACCCTCCCTGCTTCCCTCCTTGCTTGCACCACCTGCTCCTCCTTCCCTCGCCCTCCCCCATTGTAACAGGGCTCACACCTCTTGTGTCGTGTGCCAGCTGCCCTGTCTGCTGTGCTGGTCTTGCAGGGCCGCCTGGTCAGCTCACGCCCGGGTCTGGGACCCTTTGCCTTCTTCCTTTGTTGCCTCTTGGAAATGCAAGGTCCCCTGGGCAGGGCAGCAGGAAGCCCACCGCCTGGGGATGAAGGAGCTGCAGGCTGGGAAAGGCTAGGAGGGCTGAGCCGGACCCTTCAGTCCCTTACAGTGGGGGGCAGGGCCTGCCACCAAGGCTGGGTGGAGTGTGAGGAGCAGGCAGCTTCCGGCCCTGTGCTCACCTGGCATTAACTCAGCAGCATGGCTGTTCAGTGAAATACTCTTCAGTTTTCTTTTTTAAAAATATATTTTTATTGATTTCAGAGAGGCAGGGATAGAGAGATAGAAACAACAATGATGAGAGAGAATCATGGATTGGCGGCCTCCCGCACGCCCCCTACTGGGGATTGAGCCCACAACCCAGTTAGTTGTTCAGTGCAGCCATCCTTCAAATGGGCATCATGGGAGAATTTTTTTCTGGAAAACTGGTTGTTTTTCTATCATCACACCACTGGTCAGGGCTGGAGGCCCCTGGAGCTCACCAAAACACTGCTTCCTAGCCCGTGCCCTGGAGCAGTGTCTCCTCAGGGCATTTGGACAGTGGGTAGGGGGCTTATTTGGGGCCGAACCACTGCGGGGCACGACTGGTAATAAGGGGGCCAGGACCACGGACACCAAGTGTCCTCCTGCAGGGCCCCAAAGTCGTTGCCCCCAGAGCAGCGGTGCCTCTGCTGAGACGCATTAAGATGCTTCGCCAGGCTCCTGGCTTTGCAGCGAAGGCTCCGCGTGCAGGGTGACGGAGATGGGCACTCGGCCCCACCTCCATGGCCTGCGGCCACTTTGCTATGGAAGGTCTGCCATGGGCACGGGAGCCAAGGTTGCCCATATCCCTAAGTCCCATTCCAGACTCTTCCCAGGTCAGCAGAATTGGGGCTGGAAGGGAGGGCTTGTCTTCTGAGGAGGGGACAGAAATGAAGGGGACGGGGGCCTCCAGCCTTTGCAAACACTCTGGACCCGGTTTAGCCCTATGCAGGCGAGCCGCCCTGTGGAAACACATCTCCTGCAGAGCTGCCAAGGCATTTATCAATGTGCTGCCAGCCAAGGCGGCAAGCGCTAGGGAAGTGTGGCTTTAGCAGCGGTCAAGGCCAAATTCTCCTGTGGCAGCTGGGTGTGGGCTCCTCTTATATAAGCCCCACACCCAGCAGCCACCGGTTGCTGCAGGGCTGGCCTGCCCAGGGTCTGGGAGGCTGCAGGTGTGCCCTGGCATTGCACAAGGTACCCACGCCCTGCTGGGCTGACTCTTTGTTCTCTGGGCCTCTTCACGTCCCACTTGGGAATGGGCCACCCAGGGAAACCTGAAGCCGCTACCTGTTGGGAGACCGGCTTAGGAGGGCATTTAGGTCCCCAGGTTGCTTGCTCCTCTTGCATCTTCCCAGCAAATAAGGAGAAAGGATCTTCTGTTACAACTGACAATGGCCAGGTACCTTCTACATGCTTTTTATATGGCAGCCACTGGTTGGATTTTATATATAGTTATGTCTTTTTTGAATTATAATTCACATCCTATGCAATTCGCCCCTCCAAATTGTACAGTTCAAAGTTTTAGTATATTCACATAGTTGTGTAATCATCACTATCGCCACTGTTATTTTTTAGGATATATTCATCACCTGAAAAAGAAACCCCATACCTATTAGCACTCACTGCGCATTCCCCCTACAGCCCCTCGCAACCACTAACCTACTTCCTGCCTCTGCACATTTGCCCATTTTTTCACAAAAATGGAATCATAATATCCATGTTCCTTGGTGTCTGGTTCTGCTCACTTAGCATGGTGTTTTCAGGGCTCGTGCATGTTGTAGCTGCTGTCAGTACTTCGTTCCCTTTTATTGCCAAATAATATTCCACTGTATGGACCTACCACATCTTGTTATTGAGTCAGCAGTTGATGGGCTGCTATGAATATTCATGTACAGGATTTTAGGTGGACAAATGTTTTCATTTCTTTTGTGTAAATACCCAGGAATAGAATTGCTTGGCCATAGGATAGCTCTACTTTAAATATATTTTTACCAGTTTCTACAACTTGCCAAGGCAGCTGTCACTACCCCTATTTTACAGAAAAGTAAGCAAGGCTCTGGAAGATAAAGAGAGTTGTTTGAGCTGGATTTAAACGGGTCGTGTGACTCTCTCCCCTGGGCCCTGTGCCTGTTGCTCTAGGTCAGAATCCTTTGCATCCCAGCAGGCCGTCACTAACGCCAGCCTTCTCTTCTCTCAACTCCGTAATCCATGATCCTGTTTGCTGTGACATCTTTGTCGTTTCCTGGTGGGATCAGACCTGCCCTCTCATCTCTTTCTGGGAATGTGCTTATCTGACCTTTGGAAGCCTTAAGCTGGCCTGTGAGCCACTATGACCCTCAGCATTTTCTTCTACTATGTATACCTGCAACCAGGGTTTTCCTGTCTTCTATTTGCCTTTCCTGCCTCCCTTCTTTATAGCTTTAATCCGTTGAATTGATTGTGATAAAATGTAAAGCCAAACACCGTTGCTCTGGATGACGCCCACCTATTGGAAAGGCTGGCATTCCTCCCCCACTTGCCCCTTTTTATGTGTCTTTGGGCAGATCTAGTGAGGATGATTGACCGTGTGCGACACAAACGCAGTGTAGCCATGAGTCATCACGTTCTCTCCCCTCCTGCCTTCCTCCTCCACCAGAGACCTTGCTCTCCTTGCATGCGAACCAGTCCGCTTGGGTCGTCCTACCTGTGGTCGGCAAACCACGGCTCGTGAGCCACATGCGGCTCTTTGGCCTCTACAGTGTGGCTCTTCCACAAAATACCACGTGCGGGCACGCACGTACAGTGCGATTGACACTTGGTGGCCCATGCGCAGAAGTCGGTATTTTGTGGAAGAGCTGGTATTTTGTGGAAGAGCCACACTCAAGGGGCCAAAGAGCCGCATGTGGCTCACGAGCCACAGTTTGCCGACCACTATAGCCTATTTCCCTGGTTTTGGTAACCATTCTCGGTTGTGCTGGGGTAAAGTCATTACTATGGATTACTGCAGCTATCAAGCCCTGTCTACTTTCTCTGAGCAGCCTCCGTTGGTAATTCTTTCAGCCAGCATTTACTGAGCATCTACTAGGCTGGAGTATGTGGTGCTTTTACAGTGAATGTGTATCGTTTTGATGTTGCGATAGTAGTAGCTGGGGAAACAGTTGACTGCTATCTTTTGCTCTCTTACTGCTTGGCAGTGAATTTTAGGATGTTTTTCAATGCTTCAATGTCAGAAGTTGTCAGTGTCAGAAGTGTTTTTTTTTTAAATATATTTTATTGATTTTTTACAGAGAGAAAGGGAGAGAGATAGAGAGTTAGAAACATCGATGAGAGAGAAACATCGATCAGCTTCCTCCTGCACATCTCCTACTGGGGATGTGCCCGCAACCCAGGTACATGCCCTTGACCGGAATCGAACCTGGGACCTTTCAGTCTGCAGTCCCATGCTCTATCCACTGAGCCAAACCGGTTTCGGCAGAAGTGTTTTTAAGAAGTTGTTTTTTAAAGGCTATCTTTTTCTAGCTAACCTCTTGATTTTTTCCCCCAAAGTAAAGACTGCTTATTGGCAAGTTTCCTATTTGAGGAGCAACTAACACACAGGCCTCTAGACAGGCAGCTGGCGTCACCTGGGGCTTTCATGACCAGGGTATTAGTCCCAGAGCCAGCGAGCCAACTGTGCCCAGATGGCTTGGGATGGTTAGCACCTTTGCCAGGTCTTCTAGGGCTCAGATGAATTAGGCATCAAATATATGCTGAGCCCATAGCTACAATGTGCTCCATTTGGGAGTAGCACTCACAAGCTCTGAGACTTAGAACAAGTTACATAACCTCTCTGCCTCAGTTTCCTCACCTGTAAAGTGGGCATAACAGTAGTATCTGCTTGATGAGGTTGTTGTGGTAAATGAATTAATACATGCAAATTGCTTAGAAGAGTGCCTGGCATAGAATAAGTGCTCGGTAACAGTTAGCTACGTGGAAAACCAAAGCGTATACCTGTTTCATCCAGAACATAGCCTCTACCCACATGTGGCCATGGAGCACTCGAACTATGGCTAGTCCAAATTGAGCTGCACCGTCCGTGTAAGATTGCTATGAAAAAAGAATGTGAAATAGCTCACTAACCATTTTAAAAATACTGATTACACGTTGAAATAATAATATTTTGGATAGACTGGTTTAAATAAAAAATATGTTGTTAAAATTAAATCTACCTGTTTATTTTTACTTGTTTAAATGTTGCTACTAGAAAATTTAAAATTACACATGTGGCTCACATTATATTTCTACTGGGCCCTACTGGTCCAGAGCAATAACACGTAGCCAGCAGTGACTGCCAGAATCTTGAGCATTCAGTGTGAGAAGGGCCAGTGTGGAACCCATGCTGCAGAGGCAGCTGTGAGGCCAGGGGAGGGGGAAATGGGACTCTGGTGATGGGCAGAGGCTGGGGAGGAGGAGCTGGGCTGGGCCTGCAGGCTGCCTCCTTCCCCTGGCAGCAAGGAGGAATCCGGGGACCTGGGCACAAAGGGGTGGCAACAGGTCAGCAAGCTCCTGAATGAGGTACAATAAGGCCAGACCACCCCACGACCTGCCCCAGGCTAGGACGGCCCTTCCAGTCCCCCACTGTCCCACGGACAGGGCCCCGCTCCCACTCAGGTCCCCATATTTGCTCATCTGCATCCCCCTTCCAGGTCTCGGGCTTGATTTGCAACCTTGTTTTCCAAAGGCGGGCCTGCCTCCCGGCTCCCTCCCCCAGCCCCCAGGGGGGGGAGGGGGGGTGGCTTCAGTCTCCATTACCAAACCCTGTGACAAGAAATGCAGCCCCCTTATTAAAATAATGTAATGTCTAACTAAAATAGAAACCCCAGATAACAGTTTTTGATGTTTTAATGACTGGGCTCATTAGACAGACTTCCCACTTAAAGTGTCTGTCTAGCAATTAAGGCTAAAAAATCATAAATGATGACCACACCTTCTGTGGCTTAATGGTTACTCTGAAGGCTGGTCTTATTATCTCGGTGATACAGTCTGTGATAAAAAAGAATTTAAGATACTCTCCCAAGATTTATTTCCCCATTAGCAAGCTGGAGGAGGAAGGTTAAGAGTACTCTTAAGGTCAGAAAGAGAGAGGGAAGGGAGAGGCTGAATAATAAGACGCCTAGAATTTCCCTCCCGCAGAACCAGCCCCACGGGGAGGCCCGCACTCCGAGGGGTTTAACTTCTGCCTGTCACAGGGAAGTCTGTGAATTGTTACTCCAAGTGACCCCAAGCAGTTTATTTAGTTAATTGTCAAGCACGCAGGCTGAACTGTAGAATCGCACTGCCTCCAAGAAAATTATTTGCCATCCTAATGTGCTGACGACGGAGGAAAAGGGAAAGGGAGCGTTTGATGGGAAAAGCCTGGGAGACTGCCTCCCAACTCCCCCGAACCGAATGTCTAGAATGAGGGGTTGCTGATGGGAGCGAAGGGAAGCGCAACCAATAGCTTGCTGTCGCCAAAGAGATGGGGTCGCAAGTGCCCCATCCCACCAGTGACTTGGGCTTAGGAGGAGGAGCCTGAGAAGGCTGCCCGCAGTGGCTTCAAGGAGACACACACTCGTGTTCAGAAGGAAGTAGGGAAGGGGGGCACCTTTAGCCTTTTATTAGGCCTGTCTGAAGTGATGAATGATATTTGGACAACTGAGGCCATTAACAGAGCCCATGTACTTGTCCTGGTGGGAGGGGCCTGCAGCCAGCTGTCTGAGATTGGAGGGTGATAACCAAGCTGCTGCTGCTGCTGCTTTTTTAAATCCTCCCTCCAGGATATGTTTACTTATTTGAGAGAGAGAGAAAGAGAGACGGGGAGGGGGGAGGAGGGAAGAGAGAAAGAGAGAGAGAGACAGACAGACAGACAGACATTGATATGAGAGAGAAACATCGATTGGTTGCCTCCCATACGCACCCTGCTGGGGATCGAACCTTAAACCTAGGCATGTGCCCTGACCAAGAATGGAATTTGCCACCTTTTGGTGTCTGGGACGATGCTCCAACCAACTGAGCCACCAGGCTGGGGTGATACCCAGGCTTCTTATAGAGGGGCCTACTCCGAACCAGCTGGAACTACCTGGCAACCTCCCCAACCCCAGCCAGCAGGAGGGGTTGGTGGGGCTATACCCTGCCAGTTCATTTTCAGGAATCACACTTCGTCCTCAAACTTGCCCGGTCCCTTGGCTGGATCTGTCAGTCTCCTGGTAGACAGGTAGGCCTGGGGGCGTTGAAAGGTGTGTATGGAGCACAGGGCATGCTGGGTGGTCACAAAGTTTAAAGCGATTGTGAGAGTGGAAGTTCACTTACATGTCATCCACAGGATGGGACCTCCTTGAGCTGGCTTCACCTCATACAGAGAGACTGGGAAGCCCACAGGCTCAATGGCAAGACATTGAGGTGTGTTCTTTCAACACTTGATTATTATTTATTAAGTATTGATTCTGTGCCAGGCATTGTGCTGGGATAACTTGTGTGAAAGATGAGATGACATACTTCAAAACCACTTATCAGAGTGGTGTTATCATTTACCCCTAGGGCCTGCTTGGTAATAAAGCATTTCTAGGCACTCAGTCATGCCTGACAGCAGGAATGTGAAGGATAGCTATTGTTAATCCCATTTTATTGATGAGGTAACTAAGACAGAGGGTAATCGAACTTTTATGCCAATGAGAGAAGACCCAATTCAAGCTGGCTAACGTGAGCCAGCATCTGAATTGGCTAGGTAAGGCAATGATCTGGGCTAGGCGCAGATTCCCACACCCCTGCACCCAGGCTCAACAAACACAGGATGCGGGTATCTTTGTCTCCTGGCTTCTTCCCACATGAATTGACCTTGTTCTCAGGTGGCAAGATGGCAGCAATAGGGACGGCCTCACAGCCTTACCTGTCCAAGTCCAGTAGAAAAAGAGAAGACCTCTTGCAGATTGTTAAAGACCAAGACTTAGGATTAGCCTGATTGGCTGTGCCCATCCCTGAACCGTTCCCTGTCGCCAGAGCATGGCACTCACTGATTGGCTCATGCCTGGTCATAAGGTTCACCCTGGAAGTAGATGTGGAATCCTTTCTTCCAACACATGGACCACAGAGAGTAGGAATCAAAATCCACATGGAGGGCTAGTGAAAGTTCAAGATTCACTAGAGGGTTCACTGGGGACAAAGCCAGGCTTCTCCAGGTCTCATAGGCAACTGGGAAGCAGTGGGAGAACAGTATGCTGGCCCTGGCTGAGGCCAACTTTGGCTTTGGTTAGTATCCCTTTTCTAAGCAGATCTTTCTAGAGCATCCTAAACAACAGTGACAAAACAGTATTCTGAGACCCAGAGACAGCATACTAATATGTCATTAGGAAGACACAAAGGTGTGCATTGGATTCATCCCTTATGCAATGGCTGACCCACAGAGATGCCCTTGTCATCCCTCGCACCTGAAGTGCATCCTGTTCATCTCAGCCTGGTAAAATCACAGCCAGTGTTCAAGTTCATGCTCAGAAGTCCCTGTCAGAATGAATCACTTCCTCTCATAGACTTTGGGATAGCCAATAGTTTGTAGGGTTTGTTTTTACCAGTAGATCTTTATCTTATCTATGAACTTGGCTCACCTGGTGATGATCTCCAGATGAAGGATTCTGAGGCTTACCAGGAAGACTCCTGTGATTGATTAGTGATGCCTGCTGAAAGGAGCAGGGTGGTAACCCTTTATTAGTTAGGACATTGTCTATTGCAAGTAAAGAAAATGAACTAAAACTAACTTAAGCTGAAAATGCCGTTTATTATAAGATTACAAGGATATGTCATGGGTCTTAAAAGCAGAGAAAACACTATAGCCAGACCTCATGAAAGACTGAAACCATTGGAAATCAATTATCTATAATAATAAAAGCATAATATGCTAATTAGACCGGACAGCCAGACATCTTTCCAGACAAAGCCACGGGGGCTATGAGGGCCGAGGGCAGGTAGCCCTGGCGCTGGCAGCGGCAGCAGTGGTGGGGTGATGGGGGTGGCGCCTTCCCCTGATTGGCCTGGTCGCCTCCCACAGAGGGAGGCTAGACTGCATCAGTAGGACATCCCCTTAGGGCTCCCAGACTGTGAGAGGGGGCAGGCCAGGCTGAGGGACACCCCCCCCCACCCCCCCACCCCCGCTGCAGTGCACAAATTTTCAGGCACCGGGCCTCTACTTTCTTCAATATTTATCTATCTTCTGGGGCCATATGCTATGTCTTCTTGCAGATGACAGAAGATGGTCATACATGATCTATATTTATATGACCATCAGGTCTAGCAACATGTAGAGAAAGTCTTGGCTAGTCTAGTTTGAGTCATTTATCTACTTTTGATCCAATCAACTATGGTCAGTGAGTTGGGTTCCTTAATAACCTGGGGAACCCTGTGAGGTGAGAGAAGGGCCAGTTTTCAGGGAGAAGAGGCTCATCTGGACAGACACTTCAGAAGAAGGCTCCTTTCTATGTTTTCTGTGTATTTGCTGACCACACCTTGATAGTAGTGGTAGCCACAGTGATAATGGAAGTAGCAATATGGTGATGATGGTGACAGGGATACAGAAATAAGTAAAACTTAGACTTCCCTTCAGGGACTTGCAGTCCAGTAGGAGAAAGTGACTTAGATACCACACAGGCTCTGATAATGTCCAAAAGGCAGATCCTGGAGGGGCAGGATCATTGAGTTGAATCAGTTCACCCTACCTCCTTGCTCCCTCTTCACCCATTCCTCTCAGACTCACACAAGATGGGGCAACGTCTATTCATAAGCTTTTTAATCATGTTGCTTTCAGACTTTTGACCTCAGATGAAAGCATCTTGTCAATTGTCCCTTCCCCACTCACCCCTACTCCTGACAGTTGGAGGGGTACCCTCAGCACCCCAACAAACTTGATATCCAGCCAGCCCCCTGCCATCCCGTTCTGCCATCTCCCTGTCAAACATCGTCACAACCTGATAATTATTTTATTTTTAAATATTTTAACCATTATTAATTTTTAGAGAAAGGGAGAGGGAAAGAGAGAGAAACATCAATGTGAGAGTGAACCATCTATCGGCTGCCTCCTGCATGCCCCTCACCGGATATTGAGCCCACAACCTGGGTATGTGCCCCGACTGGGAATGGAATCAGCTACCTTTCTGTTCACAGGACGACACCCAGCCAACTGAGCCACACCTGCCAGGGCCTGATAATTATTTTTTTAAAGGGGAAAAAATAAGGTTGAGGTCATGCCAGAGCCCAGGAGGCAATCTGTGGCCCCCTGGTGTCATCAGGAGCTCTATTTTCTTTAGTCTAAGTACCCTGCCCAGCAAGTATATTACAGCCTCAGAACTTAGCATTTCGGAGCTTCCATAAGTCACAGCTCAGTGTGTGGCCTGCCTTTAAGGGGTCAGGCTGTGATTCCGTTTCCTCCCTCTCTTTCTCTCTTGCTTGCTCTCACACATTCTCTTTAAAAACCAAAATGGTTCCTTTCTTTTCTTTCTTTTTTTTGGTTTTCCAATCAGATGCTCACAATTGCCACCTTATTCTTTTCATCTTTCCTACTAGAAGAATGTAACTGTGTACCTGCCTGAATTAAAAGGATCTTCTATCAGAGGAGTAGGAGCACATTCATGGGACCAGGGGCCTGAGCCCCCAGTAAAGGCAGAGCTGCAGGTGCTATGGGACAGTGACAGAGTTTCCATAGGAAGTGCCGCTTTCAGAAGAGATTGGGTGATCGCCTTGATTGAAATACGGCTTTCGGTGTGTTGCTGGGTTCTGCGGAAGAGGTTTCCAGCTGTTTGTCAGCTTGCAGGCCATGGGCTTTTCCTCATCTGGCTACTCAGGGGGAAGCATGGGTAGATGACAGACATCTGTCCCTCAGCTGTGGGCTGAGGAGGACACCTTGGCGAGACTGAGTCTTTCATTCATTCCTTTACCCAGTCATCAGTTTCTGAGATCCCCACTGGCTGACTCTGCCCTGGGATTCTCCCAGCTTACTCTGCCCTCTTTCATTTTGACCTCCGGCCTGAATGAGAGTGCAGGTCTATACGTGGCTTTGCTTTTGCAGACCTCTGCTCACCTCTGAATAAAATGGCAATACCACTGCTTGCCACGGAACTGCCTAAGAACGGCCATGGGAGTTTAGGACTCATTTTTCTCCAGACCCAAGAATGCCTGAGTCCATGCACAGCATTTGGGAGTATTGACATAATCTGTTACACCGCCTAGCGGCCCAGTGATGGCGAACCTTTGAGCTCGGCGTGTCAGCATTTTGAAAAACCCTAACTTAACTCTGGTGCCGTGTCACATATAGAAATTTTTTGATATTTGCAACCATAGTAAAACAAAGACTTATATTTTTTATATTTATTTTCTATATTTAAATGCCATTTAACAAAGAAAAGTCAACCAAATAAATGAGTTTGTGTGTCACCTCTGACACGCGTGTCATAGGTTCGCCATCACTGGCCTAGCTAAACAAAGTGAAATGATGGCTGCTACTAGGAGGGGATTGAGGGAGATTTTTTGCACCAAATTGACCTGACTCAGAGTGAGAAGAAGAACCTAGAAATGCCTCACCAAGTTGAAAAACGCTGTGAAGTGCGGTTGTCAATGCAATGACTGCCGCTCGGGCGGGGCAGCTAATGAATGAGCATGGCCGGACGCCGCTTTCCATCACCTTGGCGGCGTCTCCCCAGAGCTGTGTCCAGGTGGAACCATTCTGCTCCGTGCTCTCATCTTCGTTTCTAAGTGTTCAATTTTAATAAAACAGATATGAGGTCAGGGAACAGAAGTCACTTAAGAAGTAACTGCATATGCAAACCACTGTGTAACTCACTGCAATTGAAAATGCAGTAAAACCTTGATTAACTGCACCCCAAGTAACCAGAACTCTCAATTAACTAGGATTTATTTTGTAGAATTCTGCTTTTAGGGGGGAAAGCATGTGATGAAGGGGGGAAATCTCATCTCAGGGATTTTTAAAAAACATTTTCCAAGGTCTATCTGATCTCAATCTCCCTTCTTCCTAATATCCCTTTCTTCTTCGCCTCCATTTAAATGCCTGTGTGATGAAAACTAATGTCAGAAGGGTGACCCTGGAATGTGTCACGTCAGTTCAGCTCCGTCATTTTACAGGCAAGGACCCTGAGGCCCAGACGGGTGGAGTGACTTGCCCGAAGACACATAGCTGAGGGCTGCCAGCAGCGAAGTCTCTGAAATGCTAGTCAAACGCTATAGCTGTGACCTGCCGCTGCCACTGCCCCTGACCTTAGCTGCCTAGTCTTGTTAGTCACCAACGTGGCTGCCTATGAACTGAAAAGGTGGGGGGAAATGAGAGAGCCCAGCGATGAGAGCGTCATTATCCAGGCCTCCGTGCCCACACTGGGTCCAGAGCACCTGACTGTGGCACGGCAGATGGACAATAGCCAAAACAGAGTGAATGGCCATTTAAGTTAGTCATCCTTTGGATTTTGGTTATAATCAACAAGAAGTCTATTAGACTTTAAAAGCCTTTTTTAAAGAAACTTTAAAAGCCCCTTTTATTTTTTTGTTTATCCTCACCCAAGGATATTTTCCCATTGATTTTTAGGGAGAGTGGATAAGAAAGGGAAAGATCGAGAGAAACATCGATGTGAGGGAAACACATTGAATGGTTGCCTCCTGCATGAGCCCTGACCAGGACCCGGGCCGGGGAGGAGCCTGAAACCAAGGTATTGGTTTGACTGGAATTGAACCTGGGACCCTTTGGTCCGCAGGTCGACGCTCTGAGCAAACCAGCTAGGGCCAAAGTCCCTTTCAAAAAACTTTAAAAGCCTTAAATATGAAAAGGCTGGGATGCAGTGGGCATTGCCTCCTACTGAAGACTTCTGATTTCCCCAGGCTCTTTGTCACCTCCTGCCTGTAAACACCTATGTTTACATCTCCGCCCTGTTTTTTCCTCGTAGCTGCCCTTAAGGCTAGCCTCAGAATAGCCAGTCACGTATGCAGCAGCATCATAGGGCACAGGAGAACAAACCTTTTTCTGCTCTGGCCCCAAATATCCACTTGTCCATGACCAGCCATTTAAAAGCATCTTAACTTCCACTCCCTGAGTCATTCACTGGAGACTGAGTTTCAGGAGCTCTGGGCCAGGCCTGGCCTGTTTGCCCTCACATGCATTTATTTCTTCCCTGCTCTGCTCTGCATCCTGGTGCTGGCCCACCAGCTGCATGGCCCGGGACCCCTTGCCAGTGAGTTTCTGGCTAGATTTGGTCAAGGAGAGACCCCAGCTCGGGGCAGAAGGAAGGTTCTCCCTTCTCCCTGGCTTCTCCCTGGGAATCTTTTCCTCTCCCCAATTCCTCTCTAAATCCGGTGGCATTGCCATTATGCCCGTGTCCCCTCTGGCTCCAGCTCCCCCCGGGTATGCCACCATGGCTCTGGCACCCATGGGAAGGCTGAGTCAGCGCCCTGTTAACACCTTCCCCTCTCTGGGTATCCTAGCCGCTTCCTGCTCTTGTTAGTCATGAGTTCCCCTAATTAAAGGCTCCGTTGAATGGCCTGGTTGGGACCATTCAACGGAGCATTTAATTGGGTCCTTGGCCAATGAAAGAGCCCTGTATTATAGTGCAACCTCACTGTTCGATGGATACCGGCTGTATTTCATGGCCTTCCCCAGGATCAGAACCACAGTTATTCAGTCACCGGAAACCAAAGGTATATGAATACCTTAAATCTTTTATTTTAAGGACATATGCATGTACATTTCTTCACCAATCTCTTGAGGTCCAGTGAGGCCTTTTATCTGCATATGGGTCTAATGGTTAGGGCTCCCCACTGTTCTTGCATAAGCCGCCCCTTAAATGAAGTGTCTTCTGGGGTTTCTAGAATGGATGTGTTATGGTTAGGAACTTAAAGACAACACGCAAAGCATATCTGAGAGCAAAATCCTCCCAGGTTTCTGGTTTGCTTTCCGATATTTATTATCTCATCCACACCTAATTCAACAGCTTTTTTTTTTTTTTAAATGACTCACTTTTAGGTCTGTCGCTTTGGTTTGTGTGAAAACTTCAGCTTGCTTTCTTTTTGTGGTTCTGTTTCATCAGTTTACATTACGTTTAATTAAGTTGTGAAATAGTAACAAGCACGAATGGCAGGAACAGGTTTGGGCACAGCACAGGCGCTTGGCTGATGGGTGCAGAAGAGAGAGAGAGGTGTTCAGAGCACCTGGTTCAGTGGGTCTGCAGAGGGGACGGAGAGCACAGTGAGTCTAGTAAGTGGAGGTGACACTCCTTCTGTAATTCCAGCCTGGGCTCTGTGGTGGAGGTGTGGACCCCGTATAGAGAAGCAAGCATTCAGGCTGATTGGATGGATGCTTCCTTCATTATTGCAATATCAGTGCATTAGTGCATGAATAACTCCCAGAATGGCTTCTGCTCCACACCCTGCCTGTTTGCCAAGTTCCTTCTTCTTTGTGTCCTTATCTCTCCATGGCTAAACCCAAGACTGGAGGAGTTGGGAGGCACCGGCCTGAGTGTGAACACCCAGAGCACTGGACTCTCCCAAGTGGATAAACAAAGAACACTGAGTGGCCCCTATGGTATCTCTGGGCACTGATCCGTCGGTGCCATTCTCAAGGATCCATCCTGGGTGAAGGGCAGGGTGTTCTTGCCTGGAGAAGACCACACAGACTGAGACACAGAAAGACTGATCAGTGGTTGATCAGCGGGTGTTGTTTGGAAGATGAGACTCCAGCCTGCCTAGACCTTCTAGTCACTCTGACCCAGAGTGAGTCACATCCCTCACGAACAGAGGAGTTGGACCAGGTGGTCCTAAGATTTCCTCCAGCTCTCCCCTCCAACGTGTCCGTGAGCGCGAATGTGTGGTTCCTTCCCTCGAGCTGCGTATAGTCAATACACTAGCCATGAGCTGCCTGTAGCTATCGAGCATGTGAAATGTGGCTGTAACAAATTTGGATGAGCCATAAATGTAAATACCAGATTTTAAGAATTTAGTACAAAAAAAATTTAACAAACTTCAAGATTGATGCATCTTCAGTCCGTGGGCCTATGCTCTATCCACTGAGCCAGACCAGCTAGGGCGCAATGGATACATCTTGACACAATCTTATCTTGGACATACTGGGTTAAAATATATTCTTAAAATTAATTTCACTCTTTTCATGTGGCTACCAGACAATTTTAAGTCTCACATGTGGCTTATGATATGTTTCAAAAGGAGAGCATGGGGCAGAGAGAAGCTGCATGAAGAGACAATGGGCATCCAGGCAGGGCCTGCTGCAAGAGCTCACGAGGGAAGAGGGGGTGGGCTGGAGTCATCCAACAAGACATGGTGGGAAGGTGGGTGGGCCTGATTCAGATAATGGAGAGGTGCGGGCATATCTGTCTGGCCTGGGTTGGGGAGCAGAAAGCACTCATCCTGCTTGCAAGTGGCCTGGTTGGCCAATCTTTCTGGAAGCGACGGCTTTGGGAGGGGACTAAAGAGAGCAAAGACTTGAAGACAGGCCTCAGTCATGCTGAGCATTCATAGTCCCAGCCTCTCTCCACTCCCCTCACTTCCCCCAGCGATCATCTTCCATCCTCTGCTCCTCTCTCTTTCTCTTTTTTTCTTAAAAAATATGTCTTAGAGAGATGAAGGGAGGAGAGAGAAACATTGATGTAAGAGAGAAACATTGGTCAGTTGCCTCCCCTATGCACTCCACCTGGGGATCAACCCTGCACCTGGGCATCTGCCCTGACAGGGAATCAAACCTGCGACTCTTATGTGGGATGACGCGCAACAAACTGAGCCACACCGACCAGGGCTCTTCTTTCTTTTTTGGTGTTCCGCACTGAGCATGCTCAGCCCACCTGGGGGCAGTAACTGAGAGAGGACTTGGTTCATTCTTTCGCCTTGTTTGTCTATAAGACCAGTTCAGTGTTGCTCACCTGGGGACAATGATTGTTCAGAAAAGTGCAGAGTGGCACCTAGAACTCTGTAGGTGTCATTGCAAATGACTTTTTGGTTCTATGGCAAGAACTCCCTTTGATAGAAATTCAAACCCCAGGATTAGCCTGGATAGCCAAACAGTACAGAGAAAGTGGTTCCCGGTCGCCAGCCAGCCAGCTGGGGGAGTTCGGGCTGTTGAGCACTTTTCCTCACCCCTGTCCTGGGCACTTGTGCTTCCTACGTCAGCACACAGACGCACATGTATGTGCTGCCTGGCCTTCCCTTTTATGACCTGAGAAAATCCGGGGGCTCATAGGAAAAAGCGCATGCTGTCTGTGGATGCGGGTGTTTTCCTGTCACTTTCCGTGCCTGTGTCCCACCCACATAAACCTTCCTGAGCGCCAGCCGTGGCCAAGGTGGGGAAGGGCTTGGGGCTGCCCACCTCACTGATGGGCGACAGGCCGAGCTCCTTCTGCCTGTGCCCAGTTCTCAATCATTGGACCATCTTGACGGTCTTGGGAAGAGAGGAGCGCTTACCTTCCAGAGTTAGGGGTGGCGGATCTCAGCCCTTCTGGGGTGGTGGATCTCTGCCCACTGCATGTACCTGAGGAGCTTTTAAACTCTACCCAGGCCTGGCTCTACCCCAGAGAGTCTGATTCATGAAGCTGGAGTAGCTGGATGAAACCATCTTTTTAAAAGGCTTCCAAGGGTGGAAAACAACTCTTTAGCTTTAGGACAAAACTTGACTACCAGCAACCCAGCTGATTCTAATTAATGGGAATAATGGGTTTAGGACTTTAGTCTTTTCCAGCACTTTTCTTCCCTCTCTGATTAGTAAACCAGGAGGTTTTAGTCACAGTACCACGAGGTGAATTGTGTTTTCAAACCATTACTCTTGCACCCCAATAGCTTCAGTGGTTCCCCATTGCCGATAAAATTGAGGTCATATTCCTTAGTCTGGCATTGAAGAAACTCCATCATTTGACCTCCTGTCCATTGCCAAGTTCACATCCACAGTTTCTATCAATCCATCCCACCAACCAAGATGGAACCACCTGATACACTACACACATCTGTATTCATTTCTTTGTTCCCTTGTTTAGACAGGTTTTGCTTTGTTCCATTTGGGGTTTTTGTTAGGTCATCTGCCCAGGCCCCTCTCTGCCTAAAACTTACCTATCTCTAAACGTTGTTCATCCCTCAAGGCCCAGTTTCTCTGGCAGCCCAGCCTCAGAGCAATGAGTCCCTCCTTGGAGCTCCTGTAGGGCCAATTTAAGACCATCATCACTTGATGGAGCCCAAGGTAACTGCAGGCTATGGAGACCTGCTTGTTTTTCTGGGCGTGGGTGTTCTCGCCCTGTTAGACCGTGGCCTATGCCTGGCCGGAGTTTCATTTGATGGAAGGTGGATGTTCAGAGTAATGAGGTGCCCTCCCCACGCTGGCGTTTTAGTGACCGTTGTTGAGGAGGGTGTTAGTGCTGGTGCTGGTCACACATTCATTTATTTACATGTTTATGTAAATCTGCTGCTTCTAGGCTTTTTGAAAAGTGAATGGTGGCTTTAAAGAATAAAAAAGGTAAAGTAGATCAGGGAAAGAAATTCATTAAGAAGTAAGAAAAATCTGGGAAACTGTATCCTTTGGGTTCTGTCAATCACTGGTCCTGGGTCCTGTATTGCTCCCAGGAGCAGGGGGTGGGGGTCAGGGGGCAGCACCCCTGAGACCAGCTTTCGTCACCCACTTTGAGACCCAGCAGAGGCCCAGACACAAGGTAGACTCTTGAGTTCAGCTGAGTTGATTTGAATGAACTCATTCATTCTAAGATGTGAATGACTGATAAGACTTTAAAGACACCACTCCCAGGGATGGGCATTTTAATATGGGCTAAAGTCTAGGTTGGGCTTCCAAAGGAAGGAAGGTGTGATTGTGGAATCGGGCATCAGCCTGCCAGGGAGGGTGGAGGCCAGTAGGAAAGGGGTGAGGGTGACAGAGGCACTTCCTGGCCCCCAGATAACACCCCACACCAGCAGCCACCATTTCTGCCTGTGCCCTGCCAGGTGCCGCCAATACATACTTTTCAGTCCTGATGCACGTGAGGAGCCCAAGAAGCACACGGGAGGGCTCAGCACAGCTGAGAGTGTTCTGGGAAGCCTGTTTTACCATCCTGGGGCTGAGTCTGTGAGACCTGGGGCGGGGATCGTGTTGAAGGGGCCTGAGCAATTCCTCCGTCACGGCTCCCAGCCTGTTGTGGTGTCCAGGCATAGGAGGGGCACCCCAGTGAAGTGCTGCGGTGGTGTCCCCACCGGAGTCAGCCTGAGGGGCACAGGAGCAGTGAGGGAGGCAGGCCAGGCAGGAACCACCTGCAACCACTCCTAGGAGTTAACCCAACGCCAAAGACGGAACCACTCCCAATGCAACAAGGGAAATAAAAGTTGAGGTGAAACACAGGGCAGTAGGTGGAGGGTCACTAAAACGCCAGCATGGGGAGGGCACCTCATTCCCTGTTTGCCCCGTGACCTCTGCTCCAGGCTGCCAGCCCCGGTCTCTGCCTTCTGAACGCTAAGCCTCAGCTGGGCTCACGCCTGCCCCCAACACCCCTCTCTACCCCCGTCAACTGCTCTGGGACTGGGTATGTGCCCGCTTCTTGCCTCCCAAAGCTGCACTTCAGCACAGTGGAACGTTCACCCGGGGGTAATGGACAAGGAACATGGGTGTAGAGGAGGTGTCATGCTCACGGAAGCTTCCAGAACACTAAGGAGTGGAGACCTTTAGGCGCTTGGCAGAGGGGTTGAGGCTGTCCCTGCAATAACCCAGACAGACATCTCCGTCATGTCTGTGGGTCTGCCTTGGCCAGCACGATTCCCCATTCACCATGTGGATGAAGGCACGTCTGGAGGCATTTCCTTCTCCAGGGACAAGCTAGGAGGAAATATGAGCTCCGGACAGGGGTTGCTAAAATAAGGCTCTTTATTACCTGATGATCAGGAGGGACAAAGGGGTTTCCTTAGACTGGCACCGTTTACAGTCAGGAGAACTTCTTCAATTTCATCCTTTTCGGGGCTCTGAAATGTACTTTGCTGCCAGATTGGGCCGTAAAACCCCATTACAACAAACTCTATTACAGAGACGCATTTCTTTATAATAGAGAGATTTCCGTGTCTCTGCAAAGGGCCTAAAGAAACCGGGATCTGCTGATGGGTTCGAGGTAGTATTTTGAGCAGGATTTCAGTGAGCCCTTGCCTGTCTGTGCCAGGAGGGGCGGGCAGCTGGAGCTCGATGGGCAGGGGAGGCAGTGAGAGAGGACAAGGCAGAGGAATGCTAAGAAGAGCCGAACGCTGGTCTGAGACCAAGGTGCTTACAGATTTTGTTTGGCATCAGTCATAGCCCCTCAGGATGTTAGTTCTGGAGAGACCCTTTAGAGCAGTGTTTTTCAAACTGGAGGTGGCAATTTATTATGGGTCATTTGATCAATCTAGTGGGTTTCAAATTCACTAGCTTTATATACATCTCTCTCTCTCTCTCTCTCTCTCTCTCTCTCTCTCTCTCTCTCTATATATATATATATATATATATATATATATATATATATATATATATGCCCCCCTCGGAAGTTCAACCAGGAGACCGGGAGTTCACTGGCTCACTATGATGTGCGCTGACCACCAGGGGGTGGTGTGGAATGAAGGAAGGCCCCGATCGGCCCTGATCGCCAGCCAGGCCTAGGGACCCTACCCGTGCATGAATTTCGTGCACCAGGCCTCTAGTATAATAGAATAGAAAATACCAGCATGAATCACATGTAGTTAAAGTGATGATGTTCAATCAACATCATGTGCAAGCTTTTCATGGTTATACCATGAAAATGGTATAGTGGATTATAGTTGGAAAAAAGTAAAGACTGGTCTTACTGTATACACCAATACCTACATTTTCATTTTAAGAAAATTGAGGTCCAGGGAGGAAAAGCCTCTTATCCAAGGTCATCCAACGTCTGAAATTTGACTCTAGAACATGTGGCCTGATTTCTAGGCCAGGCCTCATTCGCCCTCAACCCCCAAGCAATTTCTATAGGAGCAAGTCAGAAGCAACCTGCACTAGGCCCTGGGAGAGTCACTGAATCCTCTGAGCTTCAGTTTTCCCATCTTAAAATGGGCCCACACTCACCCAACAGGGTCATGGTGAGGACTGAGATTTATAAAACCCATGCCCAGCCCAGCCAGTGTGGTTCAGTGGTTGAGTGTCACGGTTCAATTCCCAGTCAGGATACATGCCCGGGTTGTGGGCTCAATTCCTAGCGTGGGACATTCAGGAGGCAGTCTCTCTCATCATTGATGTTTTTATCTCTCTCCCTCTCCCTTGCTCTCTGAAATCAATAAAATATATTTAATAGAATAAAATAAAACCCGTGCCCAGCACATGGAGAGGACCAAGAGTATGCAATTTACTTTTACCTTTTCTTCCTTTCCATATAGCTAGTCACAGAATACAACTCCTCTAACCAATACCTCCACACAAGCAAACATCCTGGGAAGAAGGCAAAGAGCTGAGACTGTTTGTCCATCTCCCTTCCCAGCCATTTCTCTGAGCTTGCTGGTTGTCTGCTGTAGGCCTGAGTGACAGCTCCGTTCCATCTTGGGTCCCTGCAGATAAGGAACATCCTTGCTAGGAACCAAGGGGTGTTGAGAAAACCAGCATGACTTGCAATTTGGTTGTACATGGAGACCATGGTGGAGGGGTTTCACTTGCAGTCTGACCTGTGGAGAAAATGCTGGCTCGGATCCCACCTCCTGTCCCAAACCTTCTCACACTCTGCTGCCCTGTCACAAGGCTCAGTGAACGAGAATCTTCTCCAAGCAGGTAGCAAAAGGGGATGGTGCGTAAACATGTGGGAAATAAATGTTTTGTGGAGACAGCTTTAATTGCAACTCACTTGGAATGCCCCTGGCCCCAAACTATCGTGATGCCTGAAGGGAGAGGACTGGGTTTCTTCTCTAGGCGTCACTAGAGTATAGACCAAGACTGTCCTACAGAAATATCATGCAAGCCACATATTCTCTTCAAAATTTTCCTCGTGGTCACATTAAAAAAAAGAAAGAAAGCCCCGGCCGGTGTAGCTCAGCTGATTGAGCTGTGCATCTAGAGGTCCCCCATTCGATTCCAGGTCAGGGCACATGCCCTGGTTGCAGGATGGATCCCCAGTAGGGGGCGTGCAGGAGGCAGCTAGCTGATAGATGTTTTTCTCTCCCCTCCCTTCCTCTCTCTCTAAAATCAATAAAAACATTTTAAAATGTATTTTTTAAAAGAGAAAGAGAAATAGGTGACATTAATCTTAGTGATGTATTTTAGTTAATTCAACATATCCCAAATTATCATTTTATTATGTAATGCATATAAAGTGATTAATGTTCCACTTAACATCGTTTTTGTACTGTCTTCGAAATCCGGTGTGTACTTTACCCTGACAGCTCACCTTCATGTGAGGAGCTGAATTTCCTGTACTCAATGTCCGCACATGGCCGGAGGCTTCCATGGTGGACGGCTCAGGGAAAGGCTGGACACCTGTTGAACTGGAGGCAGTCTGCTGAAATGTGAGGACAGGGATTGAGAGGAGAGAATGAGAGGAGCGCCTTGGGAAAAAATCCCTTAGATTCTACGGCTTAGAATGAGCAAAATCACAGCCTTTACAACTGCTGCAGAACTGCCTCCCTTCTCAGGCTATTTCGGACTGGTTAGGTGTGGGTCACGACAGCGGTGCTTGTGTGTGTTGGTGGGGCCAGTCGCACTATGCGGGCAGGGGGCATATGAAGCCTCACCAGACGTGTGGCTGGATAGCTGGCTTGGGCTTGAGAGCTGGCCCCCTGAGGTCTCATTTTCCTTGCAGGCGAGGTTTCTATTCCCCTCCTTGAATATTTGCATCCAGGAGAATCATAATTGCAACTTTCGTTGTTCATGCATTTCAAGGAATCCACCCTAGATAAGAAGAGAAACTCTGGTATCTTTGGAGAGGACCAGTTCCCACCCTCCTTGAGGAGACCGTTTGCTTTCGTTGTTGCAGCACCTACCCAGGGCCATCTGCTGCACAGATGGGGCTCAGCTGGTATTTGTCGAATTTGCCTGAACCTGCCCTGGGGAGGAAGGAGTTAAGGGAGGGAGGACGACGGAGCAAACATTCCCTTAGCACCTAGCTCTGGTGCCAGGCACTGCACTGTCTTAGGTGCATGTAGATGGATTATGTGTTCGGTCTGCCCCTCCCCGACTGGAAGCAGGCCTGGGGTTGTTGATCTCCGGGAAACTGCAGGTGAAGCCCTCAGATCCCATTCTGGGAGTGGGGAGGCAGGAGGTGAAATAAATCAAACTCAGATTATGCAATCATCATTGAGCCGGTGACCTCCGCCAAGCCCACAGTAGGGGAAGAAGGGCTGCCCTGGGCTTCCTGGAATTCCAGGCACCAAGCAAGGTCCCTGGAGGTTCAGGCACATGCCTCCTCTCTGGCCGCTTCCCTCTTGCTTCCTGCTGTTGTCTCAGGGCACGGGCTTAGAAGGTGTCCCACATCATCACCCCACCCCAGGCAAGAATGCAAGGAGCTACGACTAAAAGCAAAGGGTCCCTCTTGTGCCCCTTGCCTCCCATAGAACAGGTGGGCATGTGGGCGGGGAGAGAAGGACTAGGTAGAAACTGAAGGTCCACTGAGTGGCTGTTTAGCAATGTGACCTCTGGCGGCGTGCACGCTGATGAAACTCACATACAAATTTCTCAGTGATAAGGCCTGCATGCTGTGGGCTGGGAGAAGCAGGGCTTGAGGAAGTACACAGTGGAGAGGCCTGTGTGCCGGGAAATTGTAAAACACCCTTTTCTCTTCTCTTCTTGTACCTTGTGCCACCTCCCTCTGCTCTGGGCCCTTTGATGGATGACCTATTTTGATGCTGGCAAAGATGTGATTAAATTAACTCCAAGGGGTCAAAGGGTCAAGGAAAATTTGAGAATTTGAAGAAAAGCAAGTGCCAGTATGTTAATAAATCTGTGACCCATCACAAAAGCATCACTAAATGGGAAGGACTTTGGGCAGCAGGAGACCTAGGTTTCAGTTCCTTTGATGAGCCAGGTGACCTTGACCGTGCTATTTCCCCTCTGTCTCTCCCAGGCTTTGATTCTAAGTTGGGTCACACAGAGCATCTTTGAGAGTAGGCTCTTACTCTTCTCTTCATTCTATTACTGGGAGGTTTGTGGGGGTTGGGAAAACTGGGTCACTCTGTGCCAGACCGCGTTCCGTCTTTAACTGACCCGAGGATATCATGGAAACCCTCCTCCTTATACAAGAAGTGTGCCACCAAGCAGCTTCAGTGTGTGGTTCTCCTCACAGGGATGTAGGAATGTTCTAAGCCGCTATGCTCTTGGGGGAGGGGGGGGGACCATTGGTACTCATCCATTCATCTGACAGACACTTGCTGAGCCCCTACTGTGTGCCAGGCCTGCCACTGGAGGGCTAGACAGCCACCAAGACAGGGGAGATCCCTGTTCCCGAGGGCACATGTCCCAGCCGGCAGTGTCACCAGGTCCCTATAGGGGCTGAGAGGCAGGGCAGGAGTTTATATTAGGGTGGAGAGAGAAAAGGGGTAGAACACAACCCAGGACTGGGGTGCTGAGCACACAGGAGCCCGGGCAGGGGCTGAACCACGCACACCAGCAGTAGGAGGACCTGGCTCTTCACAGGAGTGGGTGGGGGATCGGGGCGGGACCGGCTGGCCAGCCACAGCCAGACTTAGCCCTGCAAAAGGGAATTGCCAGGTCTTGTTGGTGGGAGGGGAGGAGAGGCCTTGTCTCTGCTCGGATTCATGGCCTGTTGGAATTCTTTGGCCCACAAGAGCAGTCTGCTGGGAGCCTGCCTGTACCTGCCTGCAACACTGTGCCTGTCCCCGCCCCAAAGACGCCTCTGTTCCATTGTTTCCTGCACCCCACTCCCCAGCCCCAGAATAAAGAGAGCCACCCCTTCCCTCCACCACCCTCCCTTTCTACCCGGTGACTCAAGCCGGTGGCCGGTGGCAGCCGCCCTGCTCAGCCTGGCTCTGCTCAGCTGCCTACATCTGCTGTTGATTTGCCTCGGAACCAGTAGGCCTTTATGTCTCTGCGACCTAAATTAGGGTGGGTTTTTTTTTTCTGGATTAAAAAAAAAATGGTACCTTTCTCCCCCTGTGGTGTGCAGATTATTATAGTGTCTGCTTGCTTCGAGGGGACAAGAAAGAAAGTGAACTCGGACAAGTCCAGTTTAATTGAGACATACAGCTGCCCGAGGTCTCCTGTCCACTCTGGCCAGTTCTGAGCCAAACCAGTTTTCCATGGCCAAATGGGGCCCAGTTTCCACCGCGTTTCCTGTCAGGAAGTTCCCTCGCCCAGTATGTGCTGTTAAATAGGATCCTTTTCATTCCTTTTCCTCTTATAAACTTCCCTTTCGGGTCATCCTGAAGGGAGCATGGGGATGTGGCCGCGGGAGGGGAGGGAACCCCCGGCTCCACTCCCAAAAGGGAGGTGGCTCGGGAAGGGAGGCCAGAAGGGCACTGGGAAGGGGCAGACACCTGGGGTCCCAGCTCCAGGACAAAGAATAGGGTGGCTTCCTCCTCTGCAGAGGGTGCCAGCCGCCTGACCCACCCAATGAAGCTCGGGGTGCCCCTCTCCTCCCTGCCCCACAGAGGAGGTGGTTACGGGTGAAGTGGGATTTGAGGAGTCGTGGCAAGAGTACCCCATCCTAAAAATACCTCCCTCCTGCTCCCATCCTAAAAATACATCCGCCACAAACTTCCCACAGTGTACAATTCTACCTTTCCCATTTCAGTCCGGGCTTGTTTGCTTGTTGCAAGCACCCTGGGGAGGTACTAGTAGCTTTGCCTGCTGGCCCCTGCCTCTGCCACCGAGTCCTGGGAAGCTGGCGCTGCCCTTGGGGACTGGGACATGGGAAGGCTGCAACTCGCTGGGAAAGGTGAGCTGGAGTTGATGCCAAAGGCAAACCTGGTCAACTGAGGCAGTTGCGGGGCCCTGGGTGGGAGAAGGGAGGAAGGAGCAGGTGGGGCAGAGTTCACTGCTTCTGGCCCTGGGCTACAGGCTTCACATCTATCATCCCACTCAGTCCTGGGATCTGTTTTGTAACATGGGTATTGCCCTCCTGTTTTGAGTCTTCTTACCCCATTTTACAAATGAGGGACTTGAAATTCAGAGAAAGAGTCACCCGATCTCACACCGCAGGCATTAGAAAGTATGGCTGTCTGATTCCAGAGGTCTGTGCCTTCCTCATGCCCTCAAAGGGGCGTCCATGCTTCATTCATTCATTCGCTGTAAAATATACATAACATACATTTCACCACTTAGGTGTGTAATTCGGCGGCTTACGTACTTTGAATTCTTGTGCAACCATCACCACTATTCGTCTCCAGATTTTTTAAAAAATATATATTTTATTGATTTATTACAGAGAGGAAGGGAGAGAGATAGACAGTTAGAAACATCGATGAGCGAGAAACATCAATCAGCTGCCTCCTGCACACCTTCCATTGGGGATGTGCCCACAACCAAGGTACATGTCCTTGACCAGAATTGAACCTGGAACCTTTCAGTCCAAAAGCCGACGCTCTATCCACTGAACCAAACCGGTTACGGCTCGTCTCCAGATTTGCTTCATCATCCCAAACTGAACTCTATTTCCGTTAAACAAGACTCCCCCTTATTCCTCTCCTGCTAACCCTGACAACCATCCTACCTTCTGTCTCTGAATTGGATTACTCTAGTATCTCATATACGTGGACTTACACAATATCTGTCCTTTTGTCACTGGCTTATTTCACTTAGCGTAATGTTTTGAAGGAACTTCATTCCTTTTTGAGGTTGAATAATATTCCATTGTATCGGTACGCCATTCTATTTCTCAACTCATTTGTTGGTGGATTTTGGATTGTGTCCACTTTTTGGCTGTTGCGAATAAGGATGCTATGAACAAATACCTGTTGGGTTCTTGCTTTCAGTTCTTTTGGGTACTGACCCAGAAGTAGGGTTGCAGAATCATATGACGATTCTCTGTTTAATTTTTTGAAGAAGCACTGTACTATTTTCCATAGTGGCTGGAGCATATTACATTCCAATCAGCAATGCGCAAGAGTTCCAATTTCTCCACATCTCACCAGCACTCATTATTTTCTGTTAGTTTGGGGTTTTTTCATTGATAGTAACCATCCTAATGGGTAGAAGGTAATATCTGAATCTCGTTGTGGTTTTGATTTGCATTTTCCTAATAATTAGTGATACTGAGCAAAATATTGAGCATCTTTTCATGTTCGTCATTTGATCTAGAGAAATGTCCTTCAAGTCCTTTGCACATTTTTGAATTGG
Source organism: Myotis daubentonii (assembly GCF_963259705.1). Lineage (NCBI taxonomy): Eukaryota > Metazoa > Chordata > Mammalia > Chiroptera > Vespertilionidae > Myotis > Myotis daubentonii. The sequence continues at coordinate 84,501,135 of NC_081847.1, read as the reverse complement.
GTGGTTTGTGGGGGGTTGTTGTTTTTTGTTGTTGTTGTTATTGTTGAGTCATCCATGATTCTTTACTCAAAATTGCACATAAGGAGGAGTTTTTCAGAGAATCTAAAGTCATCATTTATGTTCATAACGAGGACCCCTGGTTAAGCTGCTGTGCTCTCTGGACCTGCTAAATAGTTCATGCAGTGGTTTTGTGTAAAGTGTGTTTTATTGCATTTGAAATATCTGAAAAATCGACAGCTCCTGTGAAGTCTCCATTCATTTATCATGCATGTATTAAGAACCTGCTATGCACTAGCCACTGTGCTGCAAGCATGAAAGATGACATGACCCTGCTGGGGAAAAGTAGCTACAACACGAAGTGATACATGCACATTTTCTGAACCAGAAATCTCAATGTATAATGTGTTGGGAATTTGGGGTGCACTAGGCTGGGCTCTGAGGTAGGCTGGGAAAGGGGGACGCCTAGGCTCAGAGGAAGATTTAAAAAAAGATCGCACAGAAACATCAGGAAAGAGGAGAATGGGGGGGGGGTTCTGGGTCTCTAGACTCTTCCTGTCCTGAAGCTATCATGTTGGCATGTCTGCACCCCATCCTCCAAAATGCACAGGTGCCTGTCCCCCTTGACTGCTCTGGGCTTCTAGTTGGGTACAGACTTTTAAGGGAGAAATGGGGTATATGAATGCAAAGTATGACTCAGAGCGGATCTCTGAACTCTGGGTGCTGGTTCAGGATGGGGTTTCCCTTCTCCAGGAGAACGTTGTGTGGTGGAAGGTGTGGCCCCCACACTGAGATGAGGCTGGTCCTTTCCAGCTCTGCTGGGGCTCTTGACTGGCACCCACTGGGATAGTGGGGCAGCCTTCCCCCTCCTTCCTCCTGCTGCCTCTGGACCTTGACCAGCAAGATAGCACTAATTCTTTTCTTGGGTGACACCATTTCATGAGAGTGTCTTCCTGGTTTTCACAGCTGGAGACCAGGTACCTCTCTGTAGCCAGAGGTTCATGTGCAAGGTCCTGGTGGGGATAATTCTGGAACCAGGCAGGCAGGTCCAGTCGTTACCTTCCAGAACTCCAGGGACTAAAAGTGTTCCATCCTTCATTCACTAGACTGGAAACTCACTGTAGACTTGTGTTAACTTCTCTATGCCTGGCGGTAGCTGGCACACCATACCTATTGAACATTATTTGTTGAGTGGGTGAAGGAATGAGTCCCCGTCTGCCTCCTTGACATTCACTGGGTGCCCCCTTGAAGTCACACAGCCCTGGGTTTGGGTAACACAGGAGCGCGGACGCCTTGGGTAGGTTGATTCATCTCCATGAGCCTCAGTTGCCTCACCAATGAAATGGGGTAGTGATTCCAGGACCTTCATCCAGGGAATGTGCATCAAGGGCCTAGAAGAGTGCCCGGCATGCCACTTCCCTCTCCTCCCTGTCCAGGAGCCAGACCTGACTACCCTGGAGGATTTCCCAACCACGGATTCCTTCTCCTTGATCAGATCTTCTTTCTAATCTCCCACAGTGGCTCAAATCCTGCCCTGCATTCCTGCCTTTCTCAGGGAAAATCAACACCCTTTTTCTGCTTCTCTCACGGGGCCATGGGGAGGTCCTATGTCTAGTGGTTAGAGCATAGGCCTGGATTTGAAGGAACAGGATCTGAAATAATGCGTGTAAAGCTCAAAACCTTGTTCCTGGTAACAGAGGCACCTCAGATGGGGGGTGCAATGGTGGGAGAGGTTAGAGTGGCCCACTCGCTTCCTTGGGCCTCTGTTGACCACAAAGTAGAGATTTCTCTGGCATGTGCCACGCGTTCTCACAGCTGCCTGCTCTGGGCCAGCCCTGGACAGACCCTGGAGGGTGGCCTGTCCTCAAGCTGCTCAGGATCTGGGGACAACCAGGATAAAGGCAATGGACAAAACTGGCAGAGCGCTGGGTGGCAGCTCTCAGGCCTGCCTGTGAATCCCATCAGGTGCAGTGGTGGGAGAGAGAAGAGTCAGGGAAGATCTTTTGAAGGGAAGGGGTGTAAGCTGGACCCTGGAAAATGCTATGAGCTGAGACAACAAGGAAGGGACAGGCCTTCTCAGATGACAGCAAGGAATTGGGAAAGGGGAGAGGCATGCCTCCCACAGAAACACCTGGACAGGGATGAGCCAGTGGTGGTGAGACAATGTGCTCATTTATTCAGTGACGCAACACAAATGTCTGAGCACCTCTCTGTGCTGTGCCTGCACTGGAGCTGGGGATACAGGGGTGAGTGGGATGCTGTGTGTGCCCTCAGGGGTGCAGGTGACCTTCCTGGTGGGTGACATGTGCCATTGGTGAGGGAGGGAAAGATACAGAATTTGTCTCCTTTTCAAATCATGGTGCCCTGTTGGCTTCTTCCGCTGTGATGTCCTTGGCCTTCATTTGGGAGGGGCTGTGTGTCCCAGCCCTGGAACTTGGACCACAGAATGGTTGGTTGTCAAGGTGAAGAGAGCCCTAAGAGGCACCACATGTCCAGGGCTCTCAAACTTTAGAGAGCATCTGACCCACGTGCTGGGGAGGTGGTTAAATCGGAAGATGACAGGAGCCACCCCAGAAAGGCTGATTTGTAGGTCCTGAGTGGAGCCTGGGGAATATGCATTTTTAATAAGTTCCAAAGTGACTCAACAATGGTTCTCAGCCTTAGCTGCATATGGGAGGCCCTGGGGAGCTTCAAATGCTGATGGTCTGGCCCATCCCAGGAAGTCTGGGTCGGGGTCTAGACACTGGTGGTTTTAACAGCTCCTTCAGTGATTCTGAAATACAGTCTGGGTTAATACCCAGGACTCTCCTTCATCTAAATCAGTGGTTCTCAACCTTCCTAACGCCGCGACCCTTTAATACAGCTCCTCATGTTGTGGTGACCCCCAACCATAAAATTATTTTCGTTGCTACTTCATAACTGTAATTTTGCTACTGTTATGAATCGTCATGTAAATATCTGATATGCAGGATGTATTTTCATTGTTACAAATTGAACATAATTAAAGCATAGTGATGAATCACAAAAACAATATGTAATGATATATGTGTTTTCCGATGGTCTTAGGCGACCCCTGTGAAAGGGTCATTCAACCCCCAAAGGGGTCTCGACCCACAGGTTGAAAACCGCTGATCTAAATACTTTGCATTAGTCAGGGTTCTCCAGAGAAGAGAACCAATAGTGTGTGTGTGTGCGTGTGTGTGTGTGTGTGACACATAGAGAGATTTATTTTAAGGAATTGGCCCTGATGATTGTGAGAGCTGGCAAGTGCAAAATCTGCAGGTAGACCAGCAGGCTGGAGATCCAGGGAAAAGTTGATATTGCAGTTTGAATCCAAAGGCAGTCATAAGTCAAAATTTTCTGTTCCTCTGGGGATCTCAGTCTTTTCTCTCTTAGAACCTTCAACTGATTGGATGAAGCCCACCTATATTAGGTAGTATAGTGTGCTTTACTCAAAGTTTACAGATGTAAATGTTAATCTCATCTAAAAAAAATACCTTTACAGCTACATTTAGATTAAATATCTAGACTAAATACCTAGAAATCATGGCCTACCCAAGTTGACACATAAAATTAACCATTATACCCTTCATTTTACAAATAAGAATTGAAACCCAGAGAAGTAGAACAACTTCTCCAGGGCCCCATACCTGGTTCCTCCACTGCTGCTTTTCTTGTCATAGGCTTGTATATCCTAAAACCGTAGGTAAAGTCCAACTCCTTTGTTTACAGAGGGAAGCTCTGACTCCAGGAGGCTAACCACCATTCCCAAGTCATGCATTTTGGCAGGGAAGAGAGCTGGCCCTTAAACCCAAGCCTCCTTTCTCTGTTCCAAATGGCAACAGAGTGAGGGCTCAAAGAGAAGTACCTTTCCATGATCATGTGAACAAGCCCTGCCTCTCTCTCTCCAGCCTGCAACCTCGCTCTGCAGGGTCTTGGGAACAGGGAAGGGGGAAGCTGTAAACTGACTCTGCCTCTAAGTAGAGGGGAGAGTTGGGAGCCTCACAGTGGTTGCTGACTCCCTGCATTTATATCCAGGCCCCACTGGTATCTATCATTTTGTGGCTGCTTCCTTTATGCTTGGGTTTGCACGCTTAATGCCATCATCCACAGAGATGGCCTCACAGAGACGATCACCTCTTGTTTAGCATTAACCATGGCTTATGCTTTAAATCAAAGCCCAGTTACAATTGTTATTCTTGCGAGTAGCATGTCACCCTCACCTCTGCCCCCAAAGGGCTTGGCAGTGCCCACATCGATGGGGTGTGTGGGCCCTATGAAACAAGCATGTGATGTTGGCCAGATGTGACCCAGAGTCTGGATGAAGCGGGCTGTGGGCAGACAGAGAACTCCAGGGCCGAAAATCATGGCTGGCAGAGCCCGGGTGGGCACTAGGCCAGGCCCCAGGGCTGCCCTGCAATGATTGTGCGGCATCAGAAAATGTACAGCAAGGAAGCTAAGCGTTCAGCTGGCTGGGAGATGATACCTGGCTGGCATATGGAGAGAGCAGACACTGCATGCTGGAGACAGGGGGCCTCCAAAGGCAGAGCTGCCTGACACAGGAAGCTTCCATGGGCTGCCTGTTGGGGCTGGATCCAGGCACAGGTTGCAGGGAGAGGGAGGGGCAGAGGAAAGAGCTGGCAAGCCCTGACCCTGGGACGGTGGCTTGAAAGATGGGCTGCCCACCCTGCCTTCTTCATGTGGTGGCAGAAAACAGGCGTCCTCAGATAAGATCACATCTCCAAGAGCTCTGGACAGGGATCAGTGCAGTGGAAGAGGCCCCGCTGAGAGTGCAGACGCCCAGGCCAGGCCACAGCTCCCTGTGACCTCGGGGAGGCAGGTTGGAGCCAGAGCCAGGGCAGGAGTCAGGCCTCTAGGCTCCCATCCCCGAGGGCTCTGTCCTCAGACTCAGAGATCTCCAACCAATGGCTTTGATTTGCTCCAACTCAGAAAGTGACCCCCTAAGTCCTCCTGTCAGCTGAGCAGCCAGCAGCCTCCTACTCCTGTGTGTCATGAACGTAGCATTGCTCTGTGGATCCCATGATTGGGAAGGTTTGGGAAGCACAGCTCCCCACCAGTGTTCCATGCAGGGTCCTCGTCACACCAGTGCTGCAGATTTTGAAAGGTGCAGGCGAAGTAGAAAGATTAAGCAAGGTCAGAGAATTCAGAGTTAAAGTTAGAAGGTACTGTGGCTTTCTCAGAGGTGAGTGTGTGTGTGTGTGTGTGTGTGTGTGTGTGTGTGTGTGTGTAATAGCCAATGTGAATCTCCAACAGGGCTCTAGTATTCAGGTCTCCCAAACATAGTCATGTCATTTGAAGTTCATAGTTGCAAATAAGAGACACAAACTGCTTTTGCTGGCTGCCTTTCACTTCAGATCCAAAGTACTGGCAGCAGTGGCCAGCCGGCTGGGCCTGGGCCCGTGAGCTCTCTGCCAGGGGTGGGAACAGGAGGTAGGATTCTGCTTCCCACCGAGTTGTTCATAATGGGGGCCTCTCCTGAACCAGAAGGACATGTCAGACCTCGGCAGCTGAAATCCTTGACGATGGGGTCCTCTCCTTGGATCAGACAGGAGACCTCCAAAGGGAGGATGCTTAATAGCGACCCCCGACCCAAGGAGCCAGTGTTACGAGAGGCCTACTGTGGGCTTTGCCTCTCAGCACTAGGGTGTGCCCTGCTGTTTCTCTCTAGCCCCTCCCGCTTTCATTCCCTGCCCCTGGAGAGGCCTCCCCTGCTCCAGGCCCCTTCCTCGCCCCGCTCCTATCACCGTCCTCTCCGTCCCACACCTCACATGGCTGGTGGTGTGGACAGGAGCCCCTAGATCCCAGGGAAGGCTCCCTGGCTCTTCTGAGGAGACAAACAGCTGACCTGATACTCTCACACCTACTACTCTCAGGCTAATAAAAAATCCTTGAAAGCTTAGATGCAGGGGAAAATGGCCTTGGGGGAGTCCCACCAGCAGAGTTCCTTGTTATAACCTCTCCTGGTGGGAATTCTCAGGGTGGGCACAGCAAGCTGGATGGCATCATCTCGGGCTGGTAGAAGAGATGTGCATTGGGGTGGGTAGGGCTCAGTGAGGTGCCCTCCGGCAGCTGCCCACATATGCAGCCAGGCCTGCTCTGTTTCCCAATGGATTGGGCCGCCTTCTCATCCATAATGGTCATATTGCTCAAATTTCCAAGATAATTATCCAGCCGTGTTGACAGTGACTTGGAAAGACCTGCTTCAGAGGACTGGATTGCCAGAGATAACTATCGCTATTGTCACCGTCCTTACTAATGAACATTGAAGAGGCTGCCACACGCAACATACCACGAACGTGCTAGTTTGGGTGCAAAGTGTAGTTTGACCTGACTTCTAACACGGAGGGTTTTGCCTTCCAGTCCCACAGGCTCAGTTTTCTCAAAATTTACAAAACGGGGGCATGAAACCAGGTAGTTCCATAGCCTCATGTCTAAATGCGCCTCTGCCCCGTGGGTATTCTTTGAGACCCAGACCACAGCTAGCATGGCCATTGGTGGTTCCCTTACTTATATGACCATATCGCCATCTCTCCTTCTTTCTCTCTTCCTCCACACCTGCCTCTTCCCTACCTCGGCTCTCTTTGCTCCCTGTCTGTTTCATCAACTTCCCTGCCCTCCTTCTTCCGTCATCACATCTTTCTCCCCCACTTCTGCCCCTCCCTGCCCCATATCCCTCTGGGAGCCTGAGGCAGAGGGCTGCCCCCTCACAGGTAAAGCAGAAAGGTGCCAGGGTTGAGCAATCCTTGGTGACAACAGACATTCTTTCTTTAGAATTGACTGGGGCAGGGCAGTACCCCAAGGGTGTGGGCTGGGGTCCAAAGCCCTGCTGTGTCTAATGAAGCCCGGCCCCATGATCATGAGGGCAGCTGAGGCAGGGGGTTAGACAGGGGCGTCTAGGGTTTAGGTGGAGATAGTCTAGGTGACCGGCTATCCCACTCTGCCTGGGGGCAAGGGGATTCTGAGAATGCCTGGCTTTCAGTGCCTAAACCAGGAAAGTCCTGGGAAAACCAAGACGCAATGGTCCCACCTCTTTCTTGGCTTTGGATGGTGGAAGGAGGGAAGGGAGCTTTTGGGGGAGAATGGTGCGTTATATTCCTCTCTGGGGTGCTGGCTGGCCATCACAGACTGCTCCCCACCTGCTGTTGCCTGGGCCTGTCCCCCACAGTGGAGAGCTCTGTGTCTGCCACTGAGGTTCCCTGTGCTAGAACAAGCACTAGGACCATGGCTAAGAGCTCATGCTGTGTTTGCTGCCACGACTCGGTGGACAGGTCTTTTTCCCTTCCTGGGCCTCAACATTCTCAATTACAAAAGGTTCTGTTTGGTCCTGACATCCTAGAAGCCTTCTACAGGTGTTGGCAGACAGCATTCCCAGCTCTTTGTACCATTATCCCAGTTTCTGGCCTTTGGATGCTTTCAAATGGAGCTCCCAGAATGGAACACACCACTGACTCACTGCTCATCCTGGACGTGGGACTTGACCACTCCTGGCTCCGTCTCCTCATAGGAAATGGGGGTTGAAGTAACCAGCTCACAGGGTGATTGTAAGGATTGAATGAGGAACTATCTGTAAAAGAGTCCATTCAATACCTGGCACTTAGTAGGTGCTTAAGAAATGGTGCATGAGATCAAAACTACTCCGGTTGTGGTCTGACATGGTCTGACATGCTCAGAGTTCAGTGGTTCTATGAATATGACAGGATATGATACTTAGCACAGCAGTGATTTTGTGGACCAAACAGTGTGGAAAGCCAGTGTGATGCACACTTCCAGCTCACCCAGGTCCCCCTGGCAGAGGGGGAGAGGGACTGCTCTCCTCTCCCTTCCCAGGGGACCAGGCAGATGCTCCCCTGACCTCTCAATGGCGAATACTCGGGATTAGAACAGAGAGGCTCATTGTGGCTGTGTGTGCTCTATTTTGAGATGATAGCGATTGCAAAGAAGAAGGTTGTTGGAGGAAATCCTTTTTCTCTCAATTCATAAGTTGCTTACTCAGAAGAAACAAGATTCTCCCATTTTCCCGCTGGGAGATATAACTCACAAGAGTTTTCTGGTGTCACATTTTGCTCTCCTTGGCTACATAGAAGCATAGCCAGGCCTTGCATTACTGGAGGGTGAGCATTAGCTACTTACTGAGGGCTTTGCCATTCATTACTACTTAAGCTCCCAGGTTACTTCCTCCATGGGAAGGTCAAGGTGACACTGATCATTTCAAGGTAACCAAGCCCATGTTTGCTCAATGAATCACTCAGCAAACACATGTCAAATGCTTGTGGGTGTGAAGCTCCATGCTCCATGCTCCATCCCGTGGAGGCCATGGAGAAGCAAACCATTCTGACCATCAAGGAACTGCTTACATTCGGTCCTGTGGGCTCCATCCTTTGGAAGATGAGGATCCTTTTTGAACTGAAAACATTTCATTTCATGGACGTCTACCTGGCTATATCCGTCTTGTATGATTCTGTATGTTGTTGTGTACATACGTGTTGGATCCATCACCATCCAATCTGCACACATGTGAAAGCTAGCCATATGTGTATATGTGCAAAAGTATTTGTTCAGCATCCTAATGGTGTAGGAAGTTTTTATGAGTCTGAATATCCCTGGCCTTTATCTCCAACTGCTTAAGGGGCGCAATGAGCTTTTGGACTATTGGAGGGAGATGGGGGCTCAGGGTGGGAAGGGGAGGGCACCTCTGCTGAAGGAGGCCAAGAGCTCCAAGGTGGGAATGCAGCACAGGGCACTGGCCCCTCAGTGGCTGACCATGGCGAATGCTGGGGTGAAGGAGAAAGGGAAAGAATGACATTTTCCTGGGGAGAGAAAATACCAACTTTTGTGTGACCCTACTCTTGTCTGGGTAAGGAAACCTTTCTCACACCCTTCGTTGCATGTGGATTCGCATTGTTCCATTTACAGTTTAATAGCCGACCCTTTGTAAATCGCCTGTAGCGATGTCTCAGGGACCCTGCCTCCCTCACTGCAGGGTAAATGCCTTGGCCTACAGAGACAGGGCAGGGTCAGCTCCCGTCTCTGCCTTTGTCCATCCTACCCCAGTCCCCACTCCACGACTGCTCAGTCACCACCTGTCACGCACCTGGCTTAGCCTGGGCTGCATTTCCCTGCATTCCTGGCGGTCCCTCTCACCTCATTTGTTATGGGGATCCCCGACACCCCAGTGCTCATCCTGCAGCCCTCACCATGATCTGTCTACCCTGAACCCCTCCCTCTCAGTACCTCACATCCTATAGTTACTTCTCCCTCCTCTTCCCCACATCATCTCAATAACACTTATTTTCCAGTTACATCTCCATGTGGTAAGGACCAGGAGAGAGGGAAGGAAGGGAACATGGAGGACAGGCACCTAATTCAGGAAGGCTTCCTAGAGGAGGTGATGCCCAAGCTAAAGCTAAAGGATGAGCAGGAGTTAGCCCAGTAAAGGTGGGTTAGGGTGAAGAAGTTGGGAGGGAAGCGTGCTTCAGGAGTGGGGACAGAATAAGCAAGGCCAAGGTGGTGGGAGTTGGGTGTGCAGGTAACACCTTCCAGTTGTCGGAGGCAGATGAGCAAGATAGTCAGGGGCCGCATGATGGAGCCCAGCATGTATATTCTGGGAGGGGAGTGCTGAGGACAGACTCGCTCCTGAACAAGCAGCAGTGGGAATGGAGAGGAGGGACAGGTGAGAAAGGCGGTGCAGAAACAGTGGACTGATGTTGGGAGCAAGGGAGAGGGAGACCCGTGATCTCCGCCAAGGTGTTGGACCTGACGGCTAACATGGAAACAAAGACACGGTGGAAGGAAGCCAAGGGCCGACCTCCCGAGTGCCTGCTCAGTCTGCTCCCTGCTTTCCCGTTCTTCCAGGGAATGGGGCCTATGTGTTTGTTCCTTCACCCCTCTGCTTCCCCCTCTGGCACAAACTCCCCAGAAAAGCTAAAAATTCATCTCATCTGACCCAAATCAGAGGGTGGATGCGCTGGGGCTTTATTACACACTGGTTAAATGGGTCTTGTGGGAGAGGATGGGCTGCGTATAATTGTCTCCTTGGTCACCTCCACCCAGCCGGCCAGAAAAACAGTGGGGCTGCCTCTGTTTAGACACCAGTCTACAAAAAGGCCGCCTCCTCCCTTCCACTTTTTCTGATTAGTCTTGAAAAATCAGACTGCAGGCCTGGGAAAGAGATGGGAGGAGGGAGAGAGAGGAGAAAGGATCCTGCCCTCCCACCCGGCTGCCTTTAAGGAAAATAGCCTGGGCGGATTTGAGATGTCTCTGGGGACAGGGCGGGCAGGCTCCGTGAGAGCCTGGGGCAGGAGCAGCAGCTCCCTTCACAGCATTTTTTAAAAAACGATTCTTAAAGTCCTAAATTGTTCTTAGGGTTTGAGCATGCCATCTATTTAGAAATGAGTGTCAGAAATACTGACAGAGGGGGCCATCACTCTGGCTTTGAAAGAAGTATTTTTGGAAAGGGTGGGGAGCAAGCAAATAAATCATGAGTAGCATTCGGTGTAATAAGTAGGAAGCAAGAGCCCTCTCCTGGCCCTCCCCTCCCCTCCCTCCTTCCCCGGAGTTGGGCGATGAGCCTGACTCACCGTGGAACAGTGGGACCGCTCACACGTGAATGCTCCGCTGTGAAGGTGAGTTGTAGGTGTTAGGTGGTGGGTTTGCAGGTAGCTTGCCTGTGCGGTGTTTGATACTTAATGAGGGTACCAGTCAATCAGGAAGCTTTGTGCAATTGTGTACGGTAGCCTTTCTACATACCTGCCTTCTCTTCATAAAACAGTAAGCTCGAACATCACTGTGAATCTCTCCCTCTGTTCCCAGCCTTCCACTAGGCATGATGGGAGATACAGGGGAATTAGAAACCACACTTGTTTATGTGTTGTTGGTTTTTTTGGGGGGTGGGGGGGGTGGGGGGGAGGAGACAAGATTACACACATGGAAAAGTTAGGTGAGACAATAAATGGGCAAGGGCCAAGGGCTAAGGTCCTAACTCCTAAAGGAGTTAAGAGGAATATACATTAGTTAGTTGTTGCTGTGTAACAAAAATGCCCCCAAAACTTTAGCAGCTTAAAACAACAATAAGTATGTATTATACTCATGATTTTTATTGTCAGCAATTCAGGAGCAGCTTACCTAGAGAGTTTTAGCTCAGAGTTCCCCATGAGGTTGCAATCATCTGCATGCTTTTCAGTTCAGTCTTAGAGTTGGTTCTCTGCACATCCGTATACAGATCGCCTCATTCTTTTTAAAGGCTGCATAGTACTCCATGATGTATCTAGAGAGCCTCCCACTGCTGAACCAGTTTGCTTCCAGTCTTTGCTATAGAATCAATGTGCAGGGATGATCTTTTTATGTAAGTTGGGTTCATATGATAATAAAACTGTAATGATAAATGTAAGAGAAATTTCTGGATCATCAGATTTTTTTAAAATTTTGCCCATCTGATGGAAGAAAATTAAATCTATGTATTTAATTTTTATGTCTTTCATGCTGAGTGATGTGGAGCATTTTTCATTTTTAAAAAAGCTATTTGTGTTCATTTTTCTGTGATCTCCCTGTTCACATTTTTATGTTTTTTTCACCATTTTTTCTTGCAAGCTATAGGTCTTTTCCTGATTTAATATAAACTCTATAAAGAAAAGTAGCCCTTCATCATATGTTGTGCAAATATTTTTCCCAGTTATTTGTGACTTGATTTTGTTAAGGAATTACATAAATGTTTGTCATTATTTAGTCAAATTTATCCATCTTTTGTGGCTTCTGGATTTTCTGCCTTACTTAAAAAAAGCATATCCCCTTTAAGATTATAAAATAATTCTTCAATATTTCCTTTTCATGATTCTTCTTTCTTTAACTTTTAAATCTTTGTTCTAGTTGTCACTAGAACAAAGGGTCCTTATTTGGTGCAAGGAACGAGGAAGAGATCCAGGTTTTGATTTGTTTTGTTTCCTACATTATTGGCCAGTTGTGCCAATCTCATGTTTTTTAAAAAATCTTGTCTTAAAATAAACAGTGGAATTCCACCTTTATTATGTGCTAAATTCTCCTATATATGAATTTATGTGAGTCTATTTACAGACTGTCTATGACTTGCTATTGATCTGTCTCTCTGTTCATGATCCAGTACCAGATATTTTATTTTTATGGCTTTATACTGTGTTTTTATATTTGATAAGGCTAGTCCCCCCTACTCCCATTGCTCATCTGTTTCAAAAATCTCTTGGCTAGTCTTAAATGCTAATTTTTTTCTATGTGAACTTTAGAGTCAGCTTATCTAATTTCAATAGAAATTCTCATAGATATTTTTATTGGGATCATATTGCATTTATTGAACTATCTAGGGAAAATGGACATATTTACAATATTGTGGCTCCCTATCCAAGAGTAGGGCATGCTTTCCATTTAAGTCTTTTTAAAGGTGTTTCACTCATATTTTTATACTTTCTTTGAATGGATCTTACACATTTCTTAGGAGCTTATTCCTAGGTGTTGTATCTGTTCTCAGTGCCAGGTAAATGGGATCCTCTAACCTATTTTTGAACTTGTCTGTTGTTTGTATAGGAAAGTGTCCAATCATATCCTCAGCAAATAATGCTGTTTTTTGCCAGCTCTTTTCTAACTTTCTGACCTTGTTTTTTTTATTCAACATATTTTATCTTAAGATTTCAAAGGGGAACCACTTTCCTAGGTTTGCAAAAATCACTGCGTCCATTCTCATCAGTGGATCTTCCGGGCTTCTTTGGGCTGGGGGCTGAGGGGTGGGTTCTTGTGTCTTAAGGGTATTTCCAGTGTAAGTTATAAGAGTCTGGAGACCAAAACTCTTGGCGCAAATGGATGAGTCATAGCGATTAGAGTGGGAAGGAGTGGGTAGTTCCTCTGTAAGGTGCTGACAGGTGAGGCACCCTCCCAGAGGCTGAGAGAAAGTCCAGTCCTTGTGCTGGGCTCCTGGGTTGGGGCAAATGTAGCAGAGGGAAGGCGGGTTCTGCCTTTGGGATGTGCACCAGGGAAACAACATGAGGGAGGCGGGGCTCCGGGGCCGTGCTCTGTGGGGGACCCTTGCTCACCATCATGCAGTCTCCATCACGGTGGTCTGACGCTGGGGTCCTGCCCAGACACCCACCTGTTACTTACTGGCACTCAGCTCACATGTATTCCTTCTTGGTTCCTATTTCATATATATATATATTGATTTCAGATAGGGAGAGAGAGATACAAACATCAGTGATGAGAGAGAATCATTGATTGGCTGTTTCCTGCACACCCCGTATTGGGGATCGAGCCCCAAAACAGGGCATATGCCCTTGATGGGAATCGAACCCAGGACCCTTAATCCACAGGCCGATGCTCTATCCACTGAGCCAAACTGGCTAGGGCTTGGTTCCTATTTCTCTCTAACACAGCAGGTCCTCAAATAACATCAGTTCACTCAATGTTGTTTCACGACAGCATTGATGAGATGCTGTAGGAACTTAACTCGTGTTTATATCAATTAGCCTGTGGCAAGATTGCTTTTGTCAGACATCAATGAGTTTAGGTGAAGCCTTACTTCATATGCTGTGGGTGAGTCTTACCTGCTCAGGGAAGCCAGAGCCCCTCAAAAGCAGGTTTGGGGTCTTGTTTAGAACTCCGCACAGCAGGAAGCCCAAGTCAAGCACATGGTGAGCGAGGAATAACGTTTGTTAACTGTGTTTCCACTCACATTCTAATTGCCCTGGAACTGTCTAGCCCTCGGCTTCTGCAGGAGGCAAAGTGGGAAACTGTAGCGGAGGAGGGACTGGGCTGGAGTATAAATAGGAAGAGGAAACGCTTGGACTTTCTCGGCGCAATAAAAGTTATATTATAATATTATATACAATTAAGCCTGAAAATTGCAAGCTTCCAGTTTGTTCTCCCCAGCTGGATGCCAGGCGGTTCTCGTGGTGGATGGCGTCTGCTTAGAAGAGAAGGGCAAGTTCGAAGGCAAATCTGAGGTTTCACTTCCTTTGGAAAACAGATCCCTGAGGGGGGCCAACTGGGCCGCTGATCTGGGCCTTGTTTCCAAACTGAAGTGGCCAGGCAGGGAGGCAGAGGTGTTCCCCGAGGCATAACCAGGACATCGTCCACCTGGAGGAGGCCTTGGAGTTCGACTCTGCCCTCCTTCCTCCCACACCCCCTCCCCCACAGGAGCCCCTAGACTCGGTTCCCTCCCCAGAGGTCTGGGGCCGGACAAGGGCACGGGCACGGCTGTGAGTAATGAGCAGCAGCTTCATGGTCTAAAGGCACGATCTTCTAGCTGGTTTCCAGCCGCCCTCCCCTGCCTTCTCCAGGACTGCCGGTTGCTGGCAGCTGTCGATTCCTCTCCCATCCAGAGCCTTCTCTGACCTCCCCACCCCGCTGGGACTCGCTTGCCTTTCTGAACTCGCCGACCCTCTGCCTTGGAGCCCAGCACCTCCACTGCTCGTTGCTCCCGCCATGCTAAGCTCACACTTCTGTGCCTTACTTTCCCCACACTGTGCCCTTGGCCGGAATGTTCTCCTACTCCTGCCCCACACCCCTGGCTGCCCCGGGGCCTCGGGGCTCAGCTCATCACCTTCTCAGTGGAGTCCCTCCGGACCCCAGCAGAGCCCTGCCTCCTGGCGTCTGCCCCCCAGGGACCTGTCCACACCTCTGGATAGCACTTAGCACTAGGTTAGGCCTTGACATGTCTCTACCGCCTGCTCTTCTGAGAGTTCTGAAGGCCAGGAATCCCATCCCTTCACCCCATTTCTCCAGCCCTGAGCAAAATGGGTCCATTCTCCTGGACAATGCTTAGGAAACCTGGCATCCAGCTGCTGGGGTTGAAGTCTCAGTTCTACCTCAGTTTCCCCATTTGAAAAACAGGGGAATGATGATGGCACTAGGTACCTCCTGGGGTTTTGAGAGGATTAAGTGAGAGCGTCCACGTAGAATATTTAGGACAGTAGCAGCACAGAAAGAGCACTCACGACATCTGTTACCTCTTTGATCCTATCAACCTCAGTTGGAGGAAGCTCAGCATGAACGCTCTGTCTCGCGTATATTGTATCTCTGTCAAGCTATGTCCCTGTCTGTTCCCCGCACCCCACACTCAGGGCCTGTGGGGTTGTTGGTAATGCATTTGTACACAGTCTGGAGGAGCAACTTCCAGACACTGCCCCAGCAAACACCCTTGGCCGCTGTCTGAGAGTCGGGCCGTAAACCCGGATCCGCTTCCTGGCCTCCCTCGGGGGCCTGGTGAGGGAACAGTCAAGTACTTTGTACCACCGGCCGGTGTCTCATCACTTCGCCCAGCGTGGCCTAAAGCTGATTCCGCCTGACTTTGTAGCACGCCCGTCCTTTAAAAGCCCAGCATACGCTGCTCGTGACCCTACAGTCCAAGGATCCACCCGGGAGCCAAAATATTTAAGTGGATTAGTTGGAGGGCAGCATAGAACCACCGAGTGTGTGGGCGGCAAGGGACCTTCAGAGCCTTCTAGTCCACATTAAAGAAGAAACCGAAGCTCAGAGAGGGAACTCGGCCGGCCAGGGCTGCCTGTAACGCGTCGCGGAGCCGAGACTAACTGTAAATACAGGCTTTAATGATGGCTCTTCCCCAAAGGGTGCTAGCCCCTCTTTGCACATCGTACACCTGGGCACTTCTCAGCCCTTACTCCTCGCATTTTCCCCCAAAACAGTGGCCCTCTCGCCTGGCACCCGCTTTCCCTTCTCCCACTGTGAAGTCCCCTGGCTTGGTGGCTGTGGGGGGCGCTAGGAGTCTTTGGCCCACGGGTCAGGGTGGCCCGCATGCAGAGTGCCTCCAAGGCTGGCGCTGTGCAGCCGTGCTGGTGCCTCTAGGAGAGACACTAAAACAACCCCAGGAAAGTCCAAATGCCACCTAACCCAGGTGTCCACACGCAAACCCGGGTAACTACCAAAACCTAAGCCATCCCCACTCTTCCACAGGAGCTGGGCCTCTGGGCAAGATGCTAAAAAGAATGGGGCTCCTGTGTGCCCCCGCCTCCCCACCCCCCCGTGAGTGTGAGACTGGGGGGGACAGCAGAGCAGCTGGGACGCCTCCTGGAAAGGCTGCCAGAGGCACTGGGGCTCTGAAAGGCAGTCACGTGGGCCTGGTGCTGTTTATGGGGGATGAATGATTTATTTTATTATCTACATTTTCAGTGGCTTAATAAGGTTTAATAAGCTTCCCAGGGAGTTTTCTGGCTCGGGAAATGGCCTCTCATAAACACGAGTAGTAAATCCTTTATTTTGAACATAAAAAGGTGTGCAATTTTTCTTAAGAGGAAACAAGTCTTCCCCCACCCCCTCTCCCACCCCCCGCCTCACTCTCTAATAAATAAAGGATGGATAAATAATTAAAGAACAATAGCTGGAAGGGGCACCACTTTATTTGTCTGGCCCACACTCCCCAGGCCAGCACACTCCCCTGGCCTGCTCTGCTGGCTCTGAGCCCCTCCAGCTCCCTGAAGGGGGCGCTCCTTGCCTCACGAGACCATGCAGCCCCTTAGAGACCCACTCTGTCTTCTCTGCAAGGTCACCGCTCAGGGTAGGAGAGAAATCAGTACCTTCAGGGGACATGCGGGTTGTCCAGGAGTCATTTAACCACATTACTGTGTGACCTTAACCTCACTTCCCTTGTATTTCCTTATCTGTAAAATGGGCACAACACTGGCCTCACCTGCCATCAAGGAGGTGGAAGTGCTTTGACAAGAAAGGCTCCAAGCCAGCGCTTGGGCGAGGGTTCCTGGTGGGCAGCTGCTGTGAAGAGGAAGGGGTTCCTCCAGGGGGTAACTAACAGCTCAGACACACATACCCCCACCCCCATCACCAAAGCCCACGTGAGGAGCTGCCCTCACTCCTCCTCACCCATCTCTCGGGCCACCTCTAGGCACCCCTCCAGTCTGTCCCAAGTGTGTTTCATCCCGGTAAGAATTGAGGGGGGGGAGGAGCTCACCCTGGCTTCTGCCCCTCTCCCAACCCCTGTGGGTGGTCCCAGACCTTGTTCTGATAAAACCAAACCAGTGCAGCACTGAGGGAAGGGGGAGGTGGTGAGGATGGTGAGGGAGGGTCTGCAAGGGATAGCCCAGGGTCCCGTACAGTCTGGTCCCTGTCACTGACCTAGTGCTGTGACTTTGGGTAAGTCAGCTCACCAGCGAGTTTCGGTTTCTCCTCAGAAAAGTGTGCCAAAGAATTCTTTCTGTCCCCTGGATCCTGGGAAAATGCATGGAGAAAGGAGATTTGAACAAGTCATTCTGAATCTGAAGCTCAACAGGGCGGTGGCAGTGCTAACTCGGGGGCTTCAGCAGAGGACAATGCAGCAGAGGCGCACGTGCCTGGTCACAGGAGAAAAACGCAGACCCCCAGATATAGGGACCTCCAGCTGGCCGGCTCCCAGGGCAGTGGGAGCCGGCCAGCTGGGGCAAGGGAGAGAACCCACGTGTGCCTGCCTGCCAGGCCTGGCCTCTGCCCTGGGCCTCAAGTCTTGTCCTGTGGTTGGGGGACTAGGCATTGGGGGGACACAATCGTGTGAATCAGGGAGGGCCTGCATTCCAGCTGTAAGGGAACATCTGGTGGAGAAGGGAAGCTCAGAGCTCATTTCACACAAACCAACCAGCTCTAAACCCTGGGCCTGAGGCAAGCTAGGGACTGTGGGCTCCGGGCGTGTCCTGGCAGGTGGCAGAGCAGGTGGGGCCGGCTGTGCTCAGTTGTGGGCCCTCTGCCTAGGGTGCTCTGGCAGATGGGGAAGAGCCTAGAAATTGAAGTGGCCCTGCCCAGCCTCCTAGCCCACACAGTCGCCCCAGCCTCAGGGGCAGCTGAGGCTCCAGGGCATTCTGGGGGCAAGAGGTGTGGCTGCCCTGCTCAGGGAACTGCCAAGGGCAGGGTGGGGCAGGCCGCAGAGCTCCAGCTGCTTGGACCAGGCCTCGCTGCCCTCTCTCCTGCCACCCCCGCCCTCCCCCCCCTCCCCCCACCGCAGGTTTCGGTGCCTACACAAACCACAGGAACTACAGACCTGCCCAAAGGGTGCAGGTAGCTGCTCCCCACCTCATCCCATGTCTGGGAAAGAACCACATCCTTCTCAGCCCCTGGGCGGCACCCCCACCGTCACCGCAGCCACCAGTTCTGCAGGTGGCTCTGAGGTCGCAGCCTGGGGCAATGGAGGAGGTGGAGGCTGGAAGTGGTGGGACCACTCCCGGGGCAGTGGGAGCCGGCCAGCTGGGGCCAGCCTGCCCTGCGATTTGGCAGATTTGCTGAGCTGAGCAGGATTTCGGAAGGCGCTGGACTTGTGGATCAGAGCAATAGACTTGTCTCAGAAGTCACACCACCAGGCAGCCACAGAGGACAGGAAAGAGGTGGGACTCAGAAATCAAGTAAATCAAGAAATCACTTTGCCTCTCTGATCCCCACCCAATGGGGATCATAAAAAGGATAAGGTGAATGAATGTAAGTGCCTTATGAATGACAGGGCTCTGTTCCAAGCCAGAGGACTGGGGCCACCCCTCCGCCTTTTGTGACTTCCAGGCTATCTCTCCTCTGTATTTGGACTGATCTCATTCATTCAGGGTCTACCATATTCATACTAAATGGCATCCTGGGAATGACACAGGCATATAAGAAACAGGCCCTGCCCAGAGCAAGTGAGATCTAAGCCGTGAATCCCCCATTTTCCAGATCGGCAAACTGAGGGCAGTGGAAGTATATACTTTGCCTATGCCCCTGTGCTTCACGTTCCTGGTAAAACCAATCCTACAACATGGGGCCCCTATTAGCCAGACAAGCCTGCACCTGGCTGAGGGCACAGGCTTGGCATCAAAACACCCTACTTCTAGTTCTACCTCTGACACTGATTGGCCGTGTGAGCTTGAGCACCGGTTCCTCTCTGTGCCTCATTTTCCTCATCTGTAAAATGAGTATAAAGCTGATACCAGCTTCGCCTGCCCCATAGGAGTGCATGAGCTAGGAGATGTGAATGAACCTTAGCACATAGGACTCACACCTGCCGGGGTGGCCTGGGAACTTGTAAGGGCTGTTCTCAGAGTCTCTGGTTGGGTGAGGTGCTTACTGGTAAGTCGATGGACCTGCAAAACCATGCGGAAGGCAAATTGGCTCCCAGTAGGGCCCCACCGCCCTCTGTCAAACCCCTATGATGAGGCTTCCGGGCATTCCGGGGCCAAGGGGTGTGGCTGCCCTGCTCAAGGGAACTGCCAAGAGTCTTGTACTTCCTGGACTGCAGAATTGCTAGCCTTGGTTGAGCACCTACTATGTATCAGGAGGCCTTCGCTCACTTGACCCATACAGCAACTCCGTGAGGTCGACACTATGATCCTCTCCATTGTGCAGGTGAGGAAACTGAGCTCAAGGACGGAAATACCACGTCCCAGAGGCCTCAGTGTGGGTGTCAGATGTGGACACGGGCGGCCTAAGAGCAGGGCTCTCACCCTCCACCCCTCCACGTGGGCCGTGGGTTGTCAGATGACCATCAGCCAACCTCAGCACGTGCTGGCTGGGAGCGGCTTCTGGTGCAACCCCACTCAGGATCCAGGTGAGGCACACCCCCCTCTACCCAATATAACCCGCTCTATCCTTCACAGCTCAGAAAAGCCCAGCCCACAGGGATCCAGTGCCGTGCTGTTCATACCTCTCATTCACACTCAGCACTGAGACCTCCAAGCCCCTGGCATGTGTGAGTCTCAGCTCATCCTCACCCCTGGCTCTGATCAAATCTCTGAAGAGACAACATTTGGGGGGCGGGGGGGAAGAGTTCAAATCTCCCTGCCCTGTAGAGGGCAGTGTGGTAAAAGGAGATGGATGTGAACTTTGGCACCAAATACAGCTGGGCTCAAAGCCTGGCTCAGACCCTTGTGGCATTGGGCAAGCCACCTACCCTCTCCACACCTTTTCTTTATCCCTAAGTTGGAGATGATGATACAAATGTGTACCTTTCAGAATTCCATTGGTTGAGGAAAGAGTAGAGGTGCGATGCCTGACATGTAGCAGGCGCTCAATAAACGATAGCTACTATTGACTATTCTTATAAATGCTGGCTGGCTAGCTTGCTTCATTTGGTTATTAGAACAGGACACAAATAAGAAAACTCAAGTCTCACTCAAGAAATTGGTCGTGGAGGACTTCTGGAGCCAGATTCCTACAATGCATTTCTGTGGTGGGAGGTCCTCCGGCCCCTTCCAATGTCCCCACCCCCACCATTTCTCTGTTCTGCTCATAGACGCACCCTGTCTGTCTGTCGATGGTAAACTGAGGGCAAGATCCCTTCTCGTGGCAGGGAGAGAGGGGAATGCAAGGAAGTTACCCAAGCCAACAGAGTTCTCATTTTACAGCTGAATAAACCAAAGCCCGACATGGGAAGTGCTGCCGTGTCAGACAGGGTTACTTGGACATTCTGGGCTCTAGCACCTTCCACTGGGAGCAGAGGCCCTAGGAGGCTGTGGCAGGCCTCCTGATGGCTGGAACCACGCCTGCGAAAGTTCCACCTGCCTTCTTTCTTCCCCTAGAATCTCCTTCCTCCGTTTCCAAGCATCTCTTCCCCTCTTTCCCTCCTCCTTCTTTGTTTCTGATCTGTCTTTATACCTTTTTCTATCCCCTTTGGACCAATGACCATCTTTTGGGCTAAGCCTCTCCTGGCTGTTGAGAGTCTTTGTTTTGTTTTGTTTTGTTTTGTTGTGTTGTGTTGTGTTGTGTTGTGTTGTGTTGTGTGTGTGCTTCTCTTTCGTGAGCATGTTATTCTTGGAGACAGAACTGCCCTGGCTTAAGCGGTGGGAGGGGAAGGAAGGAGGGCCTAGGTGGGAAGGAGGGGAGGTGGGGGTGGGACATGGCCACCCCTTTGGGACACTGCTGTCTGGGTCCTCCAGGGAATCTTAGGGTCATCAGGGAAGCTCCCAGAGTGAAGGGCAGGGACATGTCTTCTCAAAGAGACAATGAAACAGCAAGTGTCAGCCCTCACCTCCTGCCTGGAAAAACAGCCCAGCTACACAGCTACATCCCCTCCTCCAGGAATGGGACAAAGGCTGCAACCAGGCCACTGTGAGAAGTGGCTGCTGGGCAGAGCAGCCTGGAGTCCAGGGTCACCCTGGCCTGTTGCCCTTTCCTCATCCAGGTCAACTTTGCCCTTCTAACCTCTCATGGTCATGGCACACTGGTCATTAGATTTCCCATGACCACCCATGACAAGATGAGGCCACAGGAGCCCAGAGAGCTGAGCAGCCTCCCAACGTCTCAGAGCCGTGGGCCCTGATTCCCAGGCTCCAGCCGACGTGGCTACTACAGCACAGAGATGGGACGTTTAGGCGAAAGGACAGCAGTCTCCATCCCTCAGGGAGCTTGGCTGAGACACCGACCACCAACACATGGCCCAACAGGTTCAATTCCTCTCTGCAAGAAGGTGGGGAAAAGCTTAAAGAATTGTGGGCATTTCCCCTAAAATAACATTTAAGAACATTGTCATCTCTAAAGCAGCAGTTCTCAACCTGTGGGTTTCGACCCCTTCACAGGGGTCGCCTAAGACCTTCGGAAAACACATACATAATTACTTATTGTTTTTGTGATTAATCACTATGCTTTAATTATGTTCAATTTGTAACAATGAAATTGGGGGTCACCACAACATGAGGAACCCTTTAATACAAAAGGGCTGCGGCATTAGGGAGGTTGAGAACCACTGCCTTTGGCGAGCAAGAAAATGGCTCTAATTTCCTGAGATTTTACTGACTTCAGCTTTTCACTTAACAGTCCAAGGGGCATTTCATTCACAAACAGTCTTCAGAGGGGAGGGTCCCTCTGAGGGTCAGGACCCTACTACCCATTTGGAAGCTTCATGAGAAAAAGGTGTCATTTCCTCAATACGTATTTAGTTTTTAAAGAAACTGCTGAGTTGATCACAGAATGGCTGTACCACTCGTACTCTCACCAGCTATGTATGAGTGATCCAGTTTCTCCACACCCTCACCAGCATTTGGTGTTAGCACTCTGTTATTCTAGCCATTCTGACAGCTGTGTGGTGATAGCTCACTCCTCTTCAGTGAACCTTGCTGTACGTTTCTCACGGTTGTGTCACTGCTCTGGAGGCTGGAAGTCCAAGATCAAGGTGTCAGCAGGTTTGGTTTCTTCTGAGGCTCCTCTCCTGGGCTTGCAGATGGCCATCTTCTCCCTGTGTCTTCACAGGGTCTTCCCTCTGTGTCTGTGTCCTCATCTCCTTTTATGCGGACACATCATAATGGATTAGGGCCCACTCAGGTGACCTCATTTTAACCTTAATCACCTCTTCAAAGGTCCTACCTCCAGACATAGTCACATTCTGAGATACTGGAGGTTATAACTTCAGCCTATGGATTTGGTGGGGGACACAACTCAGCCCATAACAGTAGCCAGTAGCCAAATGTTAGTCTGTTACAGGAGTCAGAGGAGTTTTGCAATAAACCAGAGCATTTTCTCAGCAGCATTGCGTCATGAGAGAACATTCCCCCTTTGGCCTCAACCCGCAGATGCTGTGTGAGGAAGTAGTGGACGTAGCAGCTGAGTGTCAGGTGACTGTCCGTCCTGGTGTCTCACCATTGCATATGAACAAAGTTGACTTCAGTGAAATCATGCCCACGAGAAGCCTTTGCCAAACAGCCTACGCCAACTGCCCCATAGAGGTCAACTCCGTGAGGGCTCCGGGCAAAGACCCCATGGGCCAGTGAAAAGCCCCAGCCTATGAGCTGGGCTCTGCACTGCAGGTGGGATTTAGAAAAGCCGAGAGGGAGGAGGGCTGGAGGCGGGGGGAGCCTTAAGCAAAGGCAGGGGTGGTTTGGACCACCATGCCCACCAGCCTCGCCTCCCTGGTCCGGCATCCCAGAGCTGGGTGTCCCCTCCTGGGACTGCATCCTCTAACCCGGTCTCCCTCTCTGTGTCTGTCTGCAGGGCTCTGGCTGAGACCATGGCCAATGGCATTGACGAGCTCATCGGCATTCCCTTCCCCAACCACAGCAGCGAGGTTCTGTGTAGCCTGAACGAGCAGCGGCACGATGGCCTGCTCTGCGACGTGCTGCTGGTGGTGCAGGAGCAGGAGTACCGCACCCACCGCTCCGTCCTGGCGGCCTGCAGCAAGTACTTCAAAAAGCTCTTCACAGCCGGCACCTTAGCCAGCCAGCCCTACGTCTACGAGATCGACTTTGTCCAGCCAGAGGCCCTGGCCGCCATCCTCGAGTTCGCCTACACCTCCACGCTCACCATCACCGCCTCCAACGTCAAGCACATCCTCAACGCCGCCAGGATGCTGGAGATCCAGTGCATCGTGAACGTGTGCCTGGAGATCATGGAGCCTGGCGGGGATGGCGAGGAGGAGGACGACAAGGAGGACGACGACGATGACGAGGATGACGATGACGAGGAGGATGAGGAGGAGGAGGAGGAGGAAGAGGATGAGGAAGAGGATGACGATACGGAGGATTTCGCGGATCAAGAAAACTTGCCCGACCCCCAGGACATCAGCTGCCACCAGAGCCCTTCCAAGGCGGACCATCTCACTGAGAAGGCCTATGCGGACACACCCAGGGACTTCCCGGACTCCTTCCAGGCCAGCAGCCCTGGCCATCTGGGCGTTATCCGGGACTTCTCCATTGAATCTCTGCTGAGGGAGAACCTGTACCCCAAAGCCAACATCCCCGACAGGAGACCCTCCTTATCTCCCTTTGCCCCAGACTTCTTCCCACACCTCTGGCCAGGGGACTTTGGTGCCTTTGCCCAGCTGCCCGAGCAGCCCATGGACAGTGGGCCCCTGGACCTGGTCATCAAGAATCGGAAGATCAAGGAAGAGGAGAAGGAGGAGCTGCCCCCACCCCCGCCCCCACCCTTCCCGAATGACTTCTTCAAGGACATGTTCCCGGACCTTCCCGGGGGGCCGCTGGGCCCCATCAAGGCGGAGAATGACTATGGTGCCTATCTCAACTTCCTGAGTGCCACCCACCTCGGGGGGCTCTTCCCACCCTGGCCCCTGGTGGAGGAGCGCAAGCTGAAGCCCAAGGCCTCTCAGCAGTGCCCCATCTGCCATAAAGTCATCATGGGGGCCGGGAAGCTGCCGCGGCACATGCGGACCCACACCGGGGAGAAGCCATACATGTGCAACATCTGCGAGGTCCGCTTCACCAGGTGCGCATGGCGGCCCCCAGGTGGGGGTCCCAGCTGGGAGAGGGTCGGAGGCTGCAGTGATGGCAGCAGAGAGGGGATGGGTGTGCGGGGGTGGGGCAGGGATGGAGAGAGAGACCCAGTTCAGGGGAGGTCCCACTGGATCCTAGATGCACGTCAAATTCATTGCAAGAAGGCGTGCTAGGCATTACTTGGTGCAGTGATTTTCAAGCTCTTTTTAAAAGGGAAAATAGTTCCTTTAAAAATATTTTTTTTCTTAACTACAATATTAAGTGGAAGGCAAAATATAAAACAGATCAGAGCAGAGCTGTAAGACAGAAGTGAGGAGCCTTGCTCACTTGGCCTCCCTCCCTCCCCAGTGTAGATCCACAGAAGCCAATTGAAGTTCCCCCGAGGAGTGGAGTGCAGCCCTTCTATTTTATTTGGAGCATGTTCAACATGCCAGGGCTGACCTAAGTGTATTCTCTATCCTCTCACCCCAGCCCTGCCCTTTGAAGACAGGGAGGTGCTATATGGCCTTTGTTTACAGATGAGCACTCCATCCCCCCCATGGCTGGGTGGCCACTCAGAAGTGCAGCTAGGAAATGGCAGAGCCAGGACTTACTTGTAGGACAGCAAAATCTGAGACGGGTGGCTACAGAGAACTCTCAAGTTTTGTAGCCAAAATTGGTGGGTGGGACGTGGGGGTCGGATTTGCCCACTGCTAGGTATTGACGGGCCTGGAATGTTGTGTTGGTGCTGTGAGACTGATCTTCCCAGCCATTTCCTCAGTGGGGACGGTTCTGGTGGCGGTCTTGCATCAGGGCTTGGTCGTTTCAGTGTGTCGGATGTAGATAGCATCTTGTGGATGTCTGTCCTGTGACCCTGACCTTCTCAAGGAGGTCCTTTCCCCACACGGCCACTGTCCGTCAATGAGCTCACCCCGAGAGACCCACACGTCTGCCAACGGTGCTGCCGTCAGCCCGCGTCTGGGAAATGTCTCCGTGGGAATTGCTGGGGGCTTGTTCTTCTGATTCTCTTCTTCGATGGGCCCAAACCTTTGGTCTTTGAGGATAAAGCGAAATTTTTTGAATTATGTCAAATATTGAATAAGGGCCATGTTTTTTGGGGGAACACAAGTTCTGTGAAGTAACGAGACCTACGTTTTTGGGTGGCCTGGAACTCTATCAGAGCTTACCAGAGAAGGGCATCAGAAATACATGTTCAGGTGACACTGGCATTGCCAAAATAGCTCAGTGGGCTCGTTCATTCGGTGACTACTTCTGGCCTTGGGGTCCTCGCACAGCTGCTTCTGTGAGGGAATCCCCAAGCAGAACTTCTCCCAGACCCTTGGCGCTAACAGTGGGGGGAGAATCTGGACCTGGACCTCAGATTCCCTCCCCGAGATTCACCTGCCCTCAGGTGTCTTTCATTACTGGCCCTGCCACTCTAATGCTGCCTTAGGCACTGCTTGCCTCTCCCACCCCACCTCCTCCTGAATTCACTGAGCCCCACAGGCCTGGCTGGAACACCTGAATGAGGCTGACAGAAGCCCAGGAGAGCAGACGGGAGACCAACCAGAACATCATAGGGGGCAACACAGCTCACTCATCTCCTGCCGGTGACTCCCCAGCCCAGCCCCAGGGAGTGACTTCAGAGCGTTGCACTCTTCCCAGGCCAGATCCAAGACAGGCAGCCCTGCAGTGGCCCCGAGCTTCCCCTCCTGCCACCCAGGGTCCAGCTCCCGAACTTCCACGTCTGTCCCCTGTGCCGATGGCTGCCACTGAGACCTCTCCCGGCAGGAGGGACTCAGGTCCACAGCTTCAACAGGATACATGTCTCAGGGCACAGCACCATGACCCTGCCCAGCCCCCTAAGTCTCCACCCTTATTCCCTCCCTGTTCCTCCCCTCCAGGCCTTTTCCACCTGCAGTGTCTGTGAGGACCACACCAGTCTGTGGGCCCTGCCTTCCCTCGGGAAAGTTTTAAACGTGGGCGGACAGACTCCTCTCCCTCCTGACACTAGAAGGTTCTCTGAGTAGGCCTCCCATTGGGCAGCGATGCTGGGTTGCACAGGAGGTCTGCATTCCAGAACCCTTCCTCCCAGCACATTCCTGGTGATCACTTAGGGTGGCCTCGTGCCTGCAGCCTCCCCACCCTCCAGGTCAGATGGCCTGTGCCCTCCTGGCCATCCAGCCATCTGCCCTGCCCTCCCCTCCTCAGTGACATTCCAGCCTCCGTCAGCACCTCCCCCTCAGGGTTCCCCCTGGGCTCTGACAGGCCTGAGAAAGATCAGAAAAGCTCTGGCCCGCCCGGCTTCCTGGGAGGCTGGAGCGAGTTTTCCTGGCTCCTTCGGAAAAGGGACTGTACTTGTCCCTGTGGGCTGTGCTGTCCCTGTGGAACACCTCCCGAGCCCCTCCCTGGCACATTCTTCACAGTCACTGGTTCCTTGCTTCCCTCCTGCCACCTCCCTAGAGCTGCCCTGCACAGATCCTTTTTGGTCTGTGGAGAATGCCAACGCTGGCCTGCCCAGCTCGAGGCTTCCTGTACCTGTCTGCAGCCAAATCCCCCTGCAGCCCTACTCTAGGGACCTTCCTTGTGGCTAACTTCCTGCAGCCACCTTTCGTAACACCTCTTCCCCTTCCCCAGCTGGGGGCTCTTCAGCAGCCATTTAAAGCAACAGCTGCTGCCTCTTGAACTCAGAATTCCCAGGCTCCCTTGCAAGGCCAAGCCACTCCCTGGGACTGGGCCCCCAGAGGCCGAGGGAGCCAAACCTGCTGCCTTCAGTCCTCCTCCTGGACAGTTTCCCTTCCTGAATCTCAACTGAGCTTCTGCTCTCTGGCCAGGCCTCCTTCCCTTCTCCTAAATGCTGACCCATCCATCCCTCTTGGGGGATGTTGGAGAGGGCCTACCCTCCCCCTGCAAGGTGACCCTGTGTCACAGGCTCCAAGTTATGGCCTCAGATGCCAATGCCCAGAATGTCCACACCCTGTGAGGACATCATTCCTCATGACTTCAGCAGCCACAACAGGGTGGAGGGGCCTGGGGGTCCTCCCATGCTCTGTCCCTAAAGGCTGCCTGCACCTTCCGTGGTACGCTTCTCTAAGAACAGGGACCGCCATTGCTGTCTATTCCTTGGAGTCGGAGCCCTCACCTCTGAATCAGCTCCAGATTTCAGCCAGTCCCACCAGTTGTCCCACCACTGGTTGCTCCATAGATGAGACACCCCTGGAGCCCTGAGTAGGGACTCAAAGACTTCAACCAGACTGTGCTTCTGTGGCCCCTTGCTGACCCCACTCAGCTCTGGCCACCACTATGAGTCCCTCTGCCTTGCCTGAGTCTGTGTTTACACTCTCCAGGAGTTGTCCAATGTCACCATTTTCTTCCTTAAAAAGAGATGGCTTCACCAGGCTGGTGTGGCTCAGTGGTTGAGCGTTGAACCATGAACCAGGAGGTCGCAGTTCAATTCCTGGTCACGGGACAAGCTTCAGGCTCAATCCCCAGTGGGGGTGTGCAGAAGGCAGCTGATCAATGATTCTCCCACTGATGTTTCTATCTGTCTTTCTTTCTCTGAAATCAATTTTTAAAAAAATGTTTTTAAAGAGAGAGATGGCTTCTACCACAGCCGATCCCACTGGCTCCACCTTGGGAGAGAGAAGTCTGGATCAAGGCTCCCCCAGGTCCTCTTCATCAGGAGTCCCGCTATTCCCAGAAAGTCTGGAAGCAGGGCCGAAGGTCAGGACCACAGGGTTCTGCCAGACCTGGCCCCTAGCACGGGCCTTGAAGAAAAGGGAGCAAATGAGCGGGGAAGATGAGAGGCGTTGTCTCTCTGCATGCAGAGGGATGCTGCTGCCTTGGTGGGCATTTTCCCTGCCACCCAGACCACAGGTTGTCCTCCCGGTTGTCACACTGCAGCCCTCATCACTGCCAACAGGGCCTGGCCCTGGGCTGTGAAGGCCTCAGAAGACCCTTAATTTTCCCTAATGTCTGTCACCTTGGTCCTTGGGTGCAGGCAGCCTGTGAGGGGATCACCTAGAGAGCATGGCTGGGCAGCCTTCCCTCCTGCAGCTCCTGCAGCCCCTGCCGCCCGGCTATCAGAGGTGCTCCAGCCACGTCCGGCCGGGCTGGTAATAAAGGCATGAAACCTCAGGATTTGTGAAAGGACCAGCCCCTGAGCCCATCCTGTTCCTGGGAAAAGATGGACAACCTTTGAGCCCTGAAAAGTCACTCTCTGGTGAGCCATGGTCTCCCCAGTTTCCACTGGATCCCCTCCCAGCAGCCCCTAAAGGTTGCAACTTCTAGTTTTCAACCCCTGCCTCCAGGGTGAGCCAAAAAAGCTGTCTGCTCTCCGAACAAGGCCAGAAGCATGGCTTCTTTTTCATTCTGTATTTTCCTTTTAGCTTTCCCAGTCCTGGCAGCTCTGGGGACCTTATTAAGATAATGTAATGTCATTAGCAGTGGCAGCAGGAAGAGTTGGTCTCCGACCATCAGGTTACCATGAAGTCTGAGAGGATGGTGCTGGGAAAGCATTAGCCTGACAGAGGCCTTCGTGGAGGCCTTCTTTTCCCTCGGGGTGCTCACGAGTGCGGGCACATCTTTCTTGATGCTGAGTTCTCCCAGCTGAAAGGAGGTGCAGATCAAGGTTTGGGTGCACGTGACCTGGCTGGTCCCTGGTGCAGGGTACAGGGAGGGGATGGCAGACAAGGGGATCGGGATGAGAAAGGACCATGCTGGAGTTTCGGGTTCTGAAAACTGGCCCTGCACCAGCAGGTCATTAGTCAGTCAACAAACGGTCCAGGAGCATCCACTCCATTCAGTGTCGTGCACTGAGCAGACTACAAGAGCGTCTGACAGGTTCCCTTCAAAGCAGGGGCCAGTACCATCTGCGCCTCGTGCTAGATGAGGGCCGAGAGAGCAGCACCTGGCACTGGCACACAGAAGAGCAGCTGAGTGAGTGGCTGGATAGCTAGCATCTCTCAGTGACTGTGTGGCACCTCGGAGAGAGCACTAGGCGACCGTCAGGAACCCAGGTCCGGGGTCTGGTACTGCCTCTAACTAGCTGTGTGACTTTGGCCAAGTCTGCTCCCCACTCTGGGCCTCAGTTTCCCCATGTGTAACATGAGGGGGTAGGAGCAGGTGCTCCCTAAGGTGGCTCCCTTAAATGAAGTTTTATGACTTCATTTACATATTGCCCACGATCAGGAAAGCTATGGACGGACACAGGACTGATGGAGGCTTTTCATGGGAGCAGGGCAGAGCGGTGAGTAGAGTGGTCAGAGCTCATGGGAAGTTAGTCCTGGAAAAAACGTAGAGATCATCTGGTTTATCAAGAGCCTGTTAACATGTCTGATTCGTAGTCTGAGTCAGGGGGCCCAGTGACCTGTGTTATGTGCAGTACATTTCGCAGGACTTTGAAAATTCTGATCTAATCCAGTTTGCCTTCATTTCCTCATGGGAGGGGGGACTGGAAGTCCAACTCATGCCAGCAGGAGTTCAAAGATGCAGCGTTGACTGGCATGTGGCCTGCGAGGGGAGCCGCATGTCCGTGGTGTGTGGGTGCAGTACTATGTACAGGGAGGGGCGGGGCTGGCAAAGTAAGTGGGGTGATCTTTTCTTAGCTTTCCTGAGATGTAATTGACATATGTCATTGTATATGTTCAAAGTATACACTGTGATGATTTGATATGTGTATTATTGAGAAATGATTCCCACAGTAAGTGATTAACACTCATCACCTCACATCGTCACCTTTCTAGTGTGGGTGTGGTGGAACAGTTAAGATCTACTCTCTTAGCAACTCTGAAGTTCACACTACATTCTTGCTAACTGGTCAACGGGAGTCCTCAGAACAGTCATCTTGTAAGTGATTGGAAGGGCTGAGCTTGTAAAGGCCTGGAAAGCTATGCTAACAGTGAGTTAGCACCTAGGCCACTGGACGGAGGAGACCTCGGGAGGTTTTAAGCAGGACCACAGGCCTGCAGTCCTGGCGGGGGGTGACCAAGAGCTCAGCTCCTGAGGTCCAGGCTAGAACACTTTCCAACGACACTCATGCTGTCTCCACGAGCAGCTTAGATCCGAGAAGAAGCAGGCGTAGAAGAGCCATGCTACGAATATGAAGCCAACTCACAAGAAAGAAATTTGGGTATACCCCTTTACTCAGACGCAAGCACAGAACACCAGAGGTCAAAATGGTACAGCCCAGCCTGAATTTTAGAGGTCAGGAAACGGGGGGCCCACGCCAGCCAAGGGCCTGCTGTGGTTCTGGGAGTATGCCAGGCCCAGCCTTGCCAGTGTGCACACACATCCCACTCTCCACCCCACGTCCATTTCCCAGGCGCACGTTCAGTACAGCCTGGTGAAAAGGTCACTCCAGGAATAAGGAGGCCGTGTGATCTTAGAAGCCCTCCCCTCTCTGGTCTGTGGTTTTCTCATCTTGAAGGTGAGGGAACTGGATTAGATCAGTATTTTCAAGGTCCCGCGAAATGTACTGCTCATAACACAGGTCACTGGGCCCCCTGACTCAGACCTGTTAACAGGCTCTTAGCAAACCAGATGATCTCTAAGTTTTTTTTCCAGGACTAACTTATCATGAGCTTTGCCCACTCTACTCACCACCCCGCCCTGCTCCCACGAAAGGCCTCCATTAGGCCAGCTCCCTGCCCAGGGCTGGGTTCCTACCGCAGCATGTCCCAATCTCCTGGGCCCAGAGGCAGAAAGCTGGCAGCAGGTGCCTCATCTTGACTGTTCTGGTCTTCACTTTCTGGGGCAGCCCTTATAGGCCTTGGGCTGAAAGTCCCAGTTTGAAAACCCACCTGTTTTCAACCTCAGAACAGCTTGCAAACAAACCACACCCCAAGTAGCTCCCAGCTCCCTTTGCCCATCACCGGCTGGATACCTTTGGGAAAGCTGCTTGACTTCTCTGCGCCCCGACTCTTCCTCTACGTGAGGAAATTACTCCAGGTGTGTTGAATCGAACTCACATGAACCTAGATTTCCTCATTAGCCCCGAACAATAGAATTACTGTCTGGCCCGCGGTTCAGCTCCGTACAGAGGGTTAAATAACGTGCCTAAAGGTGACCCGGCAAGTTAGTGGTGGGTCTGCTGCTACAGCAGGGGCTCCAAGACTCCAAATAGGGAACCCACCCCTACACCATAACCTGCCTCTGAATAACAGCTTTCCCGGGTCACTGAAATGGTATATTCACCTGCCCATAGCAGGTGCTCTATGAAAGGAAGATATAACCACCTTCTTGGTACTTCTCACACATTTGAGCCAATTGCCATTGAAATGTGATTTGTTTTAGATGCCCGAATGAAAAGCCTGGGAGAAGCTGTGGTTATGTACAGTAGGCCCTTGCTATTAGGAGATTTACCCTTTGCATTGTCCATTATTTGAGGGTGACCCCTCAGGGTCATTACTACAAATTATGTGTAATAGTGATTTTGAAAAGAAATCTACCTTATAAGGCTGTGGTGAGGCTTAAATGGGGTGCTATATTTAAAGTCCCTGATGACTCTAAGCCAGCGGTTCTCAACCTGTGGGTCGCGACCCCTTTGGTGGTCAAACAACGCTTTCACAGGGGTCGCCTAAGACCGTCCTGCATATCAGATATTTCCATGATGATTCATAACAGTAGCAACATTACAGTTATGAAGTAGCAACGAAAATAATGTTATGGTTGGGTCACAACATGAGGAACTGTATTTAAAGGGCCAGAAGGTTGAGAACCACTGCTCTAAGCTGAGTCCTCCGCCTGGTGAGTTCAGGAGTCAGACAGCCAGTGGGTGAGCCTGGCTGACCACCTAACGCCAGTTTCCATCAGGGCCTGGGTGAATGGGTGGGGTCCCAAGACATGTCCCTCAGGACTGTGCAGCTTTGCTCTCAGGGTTCAAGTGCACTGTGCACCCCACTGTACTTCCTACAGTGGTGAGGAAAGAGGCCTGGGCTGGGAGCCAACAGGCCTGATTCTCGTCCCAGCTCTGCCGTTAACCTCTGGATGGCCTCGGTGACTCCCCCTCCCTGGGCCTCAGTTTGCCCACCTGCAGAGTGAAGAATGAGCCTAGGCCCCTGGTTCTTAAAGTGGTCCATGGGCTCACTAGCGGTGGCAGCGACCAGCTTGTTAGACATGCAAATTCTCTGCCCTCTCCATCCCAGACCCACTGAATCAGACTTCTGGGAGTGGGGCCCAGCACCGTTTCATCGAGCCCTGGTAATGGTTCTGATACAATATCAAGTTTGAGGCCTGCTGGCTCAGATGCTCTCTAAGGCTTCTTACTGCTCAAACATCCAATCATCTGGGGGAAACGAGGGTTACAGCATGCTGGGGGGAGGGGGCATGGGATGTCACATCAGGGAACTACGCAGCCTGGGGGCAGCTGGTGGTTGTGGGAGGGACAGGGGATGTGGAAGAGAGGAGGGGCTGGTGTGTGGAGGACACCAGCCAGCCCACTTCCTCCTCTCTGCCCATCCCACTCCCCACACCCACGTCCATTCCTCCAGCCTTCCTGTGAGCACAGGTGGAAGGGGCAAGTCTGGTCCCCTTCCCTGGTCCCTGCCAGTGTACACAAGAGCCTCCTGCCTGGCCCCTGAGGAACC
The DNA here is from genome assembly GCF_963259705.1 of Myotis daubentonii. Lineage (NCBI taxonomy): Eukaryota > Metazoa > Chordata > Mammalia > Chiroptera > Vespertilionidae > Myotis > Myotis daubentonii. Next base: position 84,468,422 of record NC_081847.1, on the reverse strand, counting down.
AGTCAGAAAATGAGAGCCAGTGAGACCTCTAGTGGCCAGGGGACCCCAGGAGACCAGGCCCTCTGCTCCTGCTGTCCTGGGGTTGTGTTAAAGGCGGTTTATTTAAATCTGGCCATTTTAGGGTGGATACCTGAGCTCCATGTCTGCTCTGAGGTCAAAGCCCAGCCAAAAACTACAGGCAGATGTCCCACCCAAGCCAGGCCTGCGGGGTGGAGGTGGCCGAAGGACACAGAGCTGCCCGGCCTGCGGGTCTGACCAGGAAAAGCTTCCGAATGATCCTGAGAGGAGTCCTTGCAGCCCAGCTGACGCCACCACAGCCAGGCTGAACCACTCCTTGAGCTGGTTCATGCAGGCTCAGTCTTGAGGGGAAAACCCTAGGATGTCAGCTTTCCTCTCAAGACCGCCAGGAGGTGTACTGAATGTTGTACAACACAAACCCGCATTCTCTTCGTCAGCCCAGGACAGTAGAAATTGACGCCTGGGCGGAGGTTCGGCTCTGTGCAGAGAGGTTAGGTAACTTGCCTAAGGTCCCCCAGCATGTCAGTGGTAGGTCTGCAGCTGGAGCAGGGGCTCCGAACCCCCAGTGCGAGCCCCACCCAACACCATTCCTTACCTCTGAATAATCCCACTTACACCCTCAGGAGCTTTGCCGTGGATTAGGCTACATTCTTGTTGCACCTGGCTCTTTTGTAAACCCTGGAATTGTCTGCAGACAAAGAGCAGAGCCCAGGCTTGGGATAAGAAAACACCATGCAGAAGACTTGAATGAGGTGTGCGGCTTCTATAGCCTCCCAGGTTAGCCCTGAGGACAGACGGAGCCCCACAGCCCGGCTGGGATGGGCGCTGGGGCTCTGGGCCAAGCACATGACAAACTGGGGGGAAGTGGGCAGGAGATTCAGGTGCAACCCAGTCTCAGAGGTCACTGCCCCTCCGGAGGACTAAGGACAGACTGCTGACTTGTGGGGATGTGTGTCGCCAGCAGGCCTTTGTCCAGCCTGTGGGCGGCCCTGACAGACTGGGAGCTTCGCTGCTCAGAGCTCAGCAGTAGGAGGGGTTCTGAGTGGGGGAGGTCTTTCAGGACCCCGCTCTTTCTCCAGCCGGCTGAGCCAGGTGACAGCCACACCTGTTGGGGTGGGGCAGTGGTGCCATTCCTGGGGTTTGAGACCAGGGCAGCATAGCCTGTTCTGGAGGCAGGGGGCAGGGGCAGAGAGTTAGGACTGACTCCCGGCTCTGCATTGCAGGCAGGACAAGCTGAAGATCCACATGCGGAAGCACACGGGGGAGCGGCCCTACCTGTGCATCCACTGCAACGCCAAGTTCGTGCACAACTACGACCTCAAGAATCACATGCGCATCCACACGGGCGTGCGGCCCTACCAGTGCGAGTTCTGCTACAAGAGCTTCACGCGCTCCGACCACCTGCACCGCCACATCAAGCGCCAGAGCTGCCGCATGGCACGGCCGCGGCGGGGCCGCAAGCCCGCCGCCTGGAGGGCCGCCAGCCTGCTCTTCGGGCCCGGGGGCCCGGCCCCGGAGAAGGCGGCCTTCGTGATGCCCCCGGCGCTGGGCGAGGTGAGCGCCCACCTGGGCGGGGCCGCCATGTGCCTGCCGGGCCCCAGCCCCGCCAAGCACTTCCTGGCAGCGCCCAAGGGCGCGCTGAGCCTGCAGGAGCTCGAGCGGCAGTTCGAGGAGACGCAGATGAAGCTGTTCGGGCGCGCCCAGCTGGAGGCCGAGAGGAACGCCGGCGGCCTCCTGGCCTTCGCGCTGGCCGAGAACGTGGCCGCCTCCAGGCCCTACTTCCCGCTGCCTGACCCGTGGGCCGCGGGCCTGGCCGGCCTCCCGGCGCTGGCCGGCCTCAATCATGTGGCCTCCATGTCTGAAGCCAACAACTAGGCTGGTCCTGTCCGCCCTGGTCCAGCTGCCCCGGCCCTTCTCCCAGCGGGCCCACCTGCCCCGTCCAGCGGATCGGAACTTATTCCAAAATCACAAAGAAAGAGATGACATATCTGTCAGCAGCAATGGTATTTCCCGGGCCTCCTGAGGCAGCTGCCCCCCGTTTGCTTCTGTCTGAGATGGGCATCTCCCCTCAGCGGGGCCAGCCTCTCCCTGACTGTCTGGCTCTCACAGGGGACTCACAGGGTCCCAGCCTCAGAGGAGGCCCCACGCTGCCAGCACTCCCGAGCTGTGCCTGCAGGGAGGAGGCTGGGCCAGAGGCAAACCAGACGCAGCAGAGATGAGGGGAGGGGCCAGGCCACACCCCTGGTTGAGCCGCACAGCCTAAGGCAGAGTCCCTGCGGACACTGCTCTGGTGGGTCCTGTTGGCGGGGAGGCCTCCTGGAGTCTGGAGTGAGTCTCCTGGAGTCCGAGCCCATTTTTTCCTCACCGTCCTGTGACCTCGAACGGGTCAGCTTTCTGTACCCCAGTTTCACACTCCTATGAAGGGGGGCTGGTGATTTAGTTTTTCCTCTCCCACCACCCACCCACTTGTACATGCCTGTTCCTCCAGAAGCAGTTCTCGTGAGGGCAGCAGCGGGTGCAAATGGCTGGAATATGGGAGTTAGTTTTATCACATCCACCTCTGTAATCGCCCAGGTGAGACATGTGGCCAAACTAGACACCGGTGACAGGGAGAGGGCTGGGTGGGGATTGGCCACAGGCCACAGGCAGCTTTGGGGAAGACCACACATTCCCCTCTGTCCTCTGGGCAGCCTGCTGTGCATGCCTGCGATGACGTTAGCATCTACCCCACCTCCACGCACCCCCTCCAAAGCTGCAGGGCAAGCATGTCAAACTCACAGCCCGAGGGCCACATGCCTCTTTATTTGGCCTGTGTTCGCCTTTGAGTTTGACATGCTTGCTGTAGGGAGTCCTGAGGTCAACAAAGAAGGGATGGGGACCCTGTCTTAACACCGGCCAACCGCCTGCCTCTACTTTGATCCCCGGAAACAGACCAAACTCCTGGTTCCCCCGGTTTATCTGTTTGCTTTTCAAGTTGTGGGTTTCCCTTGGCTGCATTTGAACACCCTCGACCCTTCCCTCCAGGGATGAAGCTGGGGGTGTGGCTCCCCTCAGGGCAGGGAGGCTGAGCCTAGGCTCCAACATGGGTCTGTGAGGTGGGCTGTCCACACACTCTCCCTGGTTCTCGAGTTTGTAGCAGGTCCTGAGAAGGAAGACAGCTCTGCTGGCCCAGTGCCTTCCTGCTCTCTCCCCTCTCCTGCCTTCCCTCCCTTTCCCTGCTGAGTTTGCTTTTGTTTCCCAGTAGCCAGGAAAGGAGGAGCGTTCATCCACACAGGCTGACGCTCCCACCCCCGGAGCTGTGGGCCCCCGAGACTTTATTCTTCTTCTCGCCTTGGCTTCTTCCTGCAAACACAACGAACAAAAAGGCCAGAGAAGACCACGACTCTGTCACGCCCCCAGCTCCCCAGAAGAGACCCCTGACGCCACACGCCCTCAGATGCCATTACGCCCAGAGGGGATTGATTGCTTCGGACACCCTCTTATCTTCACAGTCACTGCTTGGGCAGCCACCTCTTAGATTTCTGTCTCCTTTCCTGACACTTGCTGACATGCCATGTCCCCCCAAGCCAGGGGGTTGGGGCTGACCCAAACTTTAAAAGAAAACAAGGGAAATGAACTAATTGGAATCCAGTGGTATCGGGCTTTTGTTTTTATTTTGTAAAGGTAACGCCTTCTTATAAACTCCGTTTTTTTCAGATGACTGGTTAGTTCTCTTTGTTTTCTCTTGGCTGCAGTCTGGAGCTGTACATTGTAAAATATCCAAAGATGCTGAGTACTGTACGTTCAAGGAGAACCTGAAGCGAATGGGTTGTGGGGCAGGGGGTTGTTTGGTTTGGTTTCCCTTCTATTTTTTTATTTTTGGATGTTCCGATTTCCCTGTCTGTCTGTGGGAGAACTTTGGGATTTTTTCTATTTATAACTCTTTTTTTTTTATGTGATTGCTTTATGTAAAATGACTCTCAACAAAGTTTGCCTTAGTGATTCAAGGGACAATCTTCCGTAACGTTGGTCGCACGCCGCATCCCGCCGAGAAAACTCTCAGCTACTTTTCTGGCCTATTTATTAAACAGTATTCCTTGACTTGATTAAATTATATTGAGAGGTGACAGCAACAAGCCAATCTGTAAACGTTTGTGGCTTAAGGTTTTGACGATTGGGTGTCATAAACTTGCAATAATGTCAAAGACACCTTTCCAACACAGCACAACCCTTGGCCCTTATTTAATCATTTGGAGAACAGTGTTTTGAGGGAAAGAAAGCTACCCCTGCTCAGTGCCCTGGTTACTGTGGACGCCCCCTGCCCTTTCTCATGTTGATTGCCAGTGGGTGGTTGACTGATGGGGAGGCCAGCACTCCATTCTTTAATGGTCTCCTGCATTTCAGCTTTGGGAGCCACTGTTTGATCATAAGCTTTTGGACATCTGGGAGCCTGAGTGTGAGAGTGTGTGTGTGTGTGTGTGTGTGTGTATGCGCATATACACACGCATGTGCAGATACAGCCTGTGGTGTGTAAGCGAGAGAACATCGGAGTGTTGCTGACCGTTTTAACGCAACCAGTCCTACTGGCTCCCCGGTGTGGCGTCCAGGGGGTCTGCGGGCGGCCCTGCTACCTGGGCCTCCTTCCTCACGTTCCCTGGCACTGGAGTTGGACTTCTCTTCTCACCTGAGCCTTTTCCCCGACGAGGGACTGCTGGATCCAGAAAGAGGTAAGGAAACACACTCTGCCCTCGAATGGGGTCAGCTCTGCTCAGAACCCAGAGCACAGATTCTGAATGAAACTGTCCTTTGAACTGCGTTTTCCGGATAACCAAAGCCAGCCCGGAGCCCCTTTTCTGTGCTGCTTGCCTTGCTTGCCATAGTAAGCGCTCCTATAAGCCTAGTGCAACGCTTCTTGGTACAGAGGAAAGGACAAGCCTGGGTTTCAAATCCAGACTCCCCTGAGCTGTGCATCCTCAGGTTAATTACTTCTCTACTCCGGTTATGACGCCCCTCTCCTCTAATAAAAAGGAGGTTGAGTACATCAGTGTTTCTCCAAGTTCTCTACCCAAACACCCGTCAGCAGAGGGAACCAGCCCGCTGGGGGACGGCAGAGCCCTGAGGAACCTTTGCGTGGGGTAGAAGTCCTCTGCGGCCTCAGGTTCTGGCTCTGGCCAGGGCTTGCCCTTTCAGAGGAGCGGGCAGGGCCTCGGAAGGTGCCCACCTGCAGGGCCGCATCCCGACAAGCATTTTCTCCCACACGTTCCTTCTCTCCTGGGACCCTGCCAGCGCTTCCTCCCGGAGGTCCTCTGAGCTACTGTGGTGCGTATTTCCAGAAGCAGCACCACTGGGTGTCCCCCCACCCCCCACCGTGTGCACCCTCCCTTCTGAAAGCTGGGGGAGTTGGGGCTTCTAAGGGAAAGAGAGAGGGCGGGGCAGGGAGGCCTTGTCTGCCACAGGCCCCTCCTCTGCAGAGTCTGTCCTTCCCAGGAGCAGCCAGGGAGGAGGCCCTGCAGGAGGGAAAAGCAACCGGCACGCAGAGGCCCTCCAGGGACCTGGGACAGATTCTGAAGTCAAGCATGTTACTATCCAGCGGGCCCACCTCCCGACCCCCCAGTGCACGCCTCTCTCCTCCGGGTGCCCCTTCCTACCCCAGCCGCCCTTCAGGATGTAGGTTCCCTCCCTCTCTGCCCTCCCCTCTGTTCCAACGCTGAACGCTGACCAGAGCCACCCAGGGTGCACGCGACTCACGGGCTCCCTCTCCTGACCGCAGCAGCCCCTGTGCCTCCTCCAGGCTAGAAAGAAACACCCTGAGCCAAGCGATGTCAGACCTCCAGAGCAAATAGGGTGGCTAATTTGGACAGCTGGCCTTGAAATCAGACCAGGGGGCAGTTACCAGCCAGCCTGGGCCTCCTGCTCCCTCACCTCCCTCCCTCGCCCCACCCCTCCGATCCCAGATGCAGGAGGCCTATAGCTTCCATCCTTCCCTTCAGGTTTGCAGTGCCGAGGACTGAGTCAAACATGCATTTCCAGGAATTGATGGGGAGAGGATTCCCTGGGGAGGCCCCACTCATTTTCCCTCCTCGCTACATCCTGGGCAGAGGCGCCGTGACCTTGGTCGGTAGCACCCACATGGCCTAAGCCAAAAAAATACGGGTCCAGAAGTGGCCTCACAAATAAGGACCAGACATCTCAAATCGGACAACCCTGGAAAACCTGAAAACTGATCACTTTACCTGCAGCCAGACATGCACACACACAGTCATCAGACAAATGACACACAGGCTGCTGTCATCCTCCTTGTAACAATAGGAGACATGGCAGTGCATGGACAAGACCCGGCAAAGCCGTCTTCCCCACGCGTCTCCCTGCTGGAATATTTATAACGCACACTCTCACTTTCATCCCCGTGGTTCCCCTATTGAGCCATGAACTCTGGCCCTGACAACAGAAGCAAATGAATAAACAAATCATTTTCTGGAATAAGGAAGGAAGAGAGAGTGAATCAGACCCCTTTCTGGTGTTCCTCTAAAAATTAACCAATTAAGCACAAACCCTCCGAGTAACGTAGTGCCTTCTCAGCGGATTTGGAGTCCATTGATCAGTGGGATTTAGCCCCAGGAAGCACACACCATAAATACATGTCCCCGTTTGTATCAGTCGGAGTTTCGTCAAACACCAGAACCCACTCTAAGCAGCTAGAGTAGCAAAGGCGTTTATTAAAGGGAACTAAGTCTCTCACAGAATTCCCACCAGGGCCAAAGAGCCAGGCCTGCAGGGCCACCAGATCAGCTGTGCGGGTTGCGTACTGCACAATAGTGGCACCGTTGAGGGGTGCCCTTCACACCCTACACTGATTTGTACGTTTTTTACAATATACATTAGATCTGTATATCATAGCAACTTCCCAGCAGATGGCAGTAATGTGTCTAGAAGGAGTTCCCTGGTCTAATTTTGCACAAAGTCCAGGGCCTGGAAGCGAGGAAGCAGGGAGAACCCCACACGGCAGCATCAGACTGCTCCTACAGAGATGCGATTGCTGCTGCTGCTGCCAGGCACAGACCCCACGCTCACCCCACTGACACGAGGCCTGCCCGGGGTACTGGGACTCTACTCTTCTCCCCAGAAAACAGATTTCACGTGTCTGGACTCGCATTGCTTAGTGCTGGTGCATCTGATTGGGAAAGCCATGCCTCTGTTGATTTCAGGTTGACTGGGAAAGGAAGCTTCTGGCTTCTACCTTTTTTTCTCCTCCAGGCAGAGTTCCAGGTGGCTGGGGAGGACCCAGAGACTCCCTCCAGTCTGCATTCAGACCCAGCCCTCACCCTGGGGTCGCTGGCAGACTGACCCAGGGCTCCTGTCCAGTGGGTACCAGTGTTCCTCAGCATCCTTGCTCAGCCTGTTTCTCTGTTCGTAAAAAGAAGGAGGTGATACCATCTGCTTGGAGGGCCTCTGATGGGGTTCCAGGGGGCATAGGGAACACCAGCCCTGCCTGCCACCTAGTGCCTCCTCTGTCAATGTCGGCCTTCTTTCTTCTTTCCTCTGTGATCCATCAGTAACGTTGAGAATGGTGGTGCTTATTTATGTTTCCTCGCCTTTTATTCTTCAAATGAAAAAGGAAGGAGGGAGGGTAGGAGGGGGTGAAGGGAAGAGGAGAGGGGAGGGGAGGAGAGGAGGAGGAGATGCACTCATTACTAATCCCAGTGATTATCTGAGTTGCTGTTTTGGATATTCTGATGATGGTGGTTAATCAATTGCCAGTTCCTGTGGGAAAGCTGGAGGAGGAAGTGACAAGGACACCCTCTTTTTAAATCAGAACGTGGAGCTGCTGATTTCTCAGAGTTTGCTGGCATGTAAAGCTGTTTGAAGGCACCCAGGGAGACCCATTCAACTGCAGAACTTTGATTACATGTGGCTGGGGCCTCCTCTCCAGATGCTTCCCAATTACAGCCCAACCTCCCTGGGCTCCCCAGGGCCCGGTGGGACCTCTCTGGGGCTGACAGAGCTGTGGGCAGGGAGGCCAGCAGAGGCTGTGGTGCCTGAGCCACATGTTGGGGAAAAGGAATCACAATCGGATCCTAAGGATTAGGCTTGGGAAGATGGGAAGAATCGTCAGCACTGCCTTTTGGCCTGGCAGCCAGGCTCCTGCCCTGGCCCCATCCTTTGCAGGGCTCCCCGTGGGGCATGGAATCTGAGGAGCCAGGAGCCCGTGCCCCTTATGGGCAGAGAGTGGGCAGGGTACTTGGGACCCTCTATTCCCTGTTCCCAGCACCTCCATGGACCTCCCCCAGGTGTTCCTTCCTGAGGGCAGGTTGTTGCTGGCATCCCTCTGCCTATACTGAGGGGTAGCCGGGGCAGGGGGCTGTTTGTGGGGAGGATGGAGAGCTTGGCCATGTGGATTCAGTGTTCACACGCACGACCTCTCAGCGTCCCTAACAGAGTGAGGGGCAGGAAGAGGGGTGCCCCAGCCAGCAGACTGGCTCTGCCCCACCAGAACCCCAAGGATCCGAGGGTCTAACTGGGATCTGGCTTTCCAGGTCTCTGTGCTGGTCAAGATAGGAGGATAGAACAGAGTTTATTTAACAGCTTGTTAGCTGGACGTCTGTGTTTAAATATTTATTTTTTTAAAATATTTTTATTGATTTCAGAGAGGAAGGGAATGATGGTTTCTGGGCGACCCTCCTACAACCTCAGCATGTGCCCTGACTGGGAATTGAACCATGACCTGGTTCATAGGTCAATGCTCAACCATTGAGTCACACTGGCCGGGCTGTGTTTAAATATTTAGACATGACACGTGGACCTCTATCTGTATTCTAGCCCAGGTAGGGAAAGATGGAGGGAAAGCTGTGCTGGTCCCATAAGTTCTATAAAGGAAGGGCAGGGGGTGTGAAAGTCTGGCAGGTGGTGGGGACATTGGGGGGCTGACACTGATTTGCACTGACTTCACTTGAAGTTGCCTGCACTTTGTTGAAGGAGCCAGACACAGTAGGGTGCCAGCAAGAAGGTGTCATTCCCTCCCATCACTTCCCTTCACCCAACTCTGCTGGGTCTTCCTTCTCTGGCTCTCCATTTTGAGAAGATCCCATACATTTTCTGGGCATGCTCAGTAAAACAAAAGTCTCATTTTCAGTCATCTAAACAGTCCAGCCCAATCCAACATCAAAACTTCCCTCTCACCCATCACTACATTCCCTTCCCAAGGTCCTTCATGCAGGTCCTGGAGCAGTGGGGACAGGAACAGGAACTCTATTCATCTGTTCAGCTGCTATAACAAAGTACCACAGACTGAATGGTTTACTAACAACAGAAATTTGTTTCTCACAGTTCTGGAGGCAGGAAGTCCAAGGTCATGATGCCAGCATAGCCGGGTTCTGGTGAGAGACCTCTTCTGGTTTGCAGTTGACTATCTTCCTGCTGTGTCCTCAGTGGCAGAAGGCAAGGAGAAACAAGTTCTCTCATGACACTTGCAAGGGCACTAATTCCATTCATGAGGGCCCCACCCTCATGACCTCACCTAACCCTAATTACCTTTCAAGAGCTCTACTTCCTAATACCATCACATGGGGGTTGGGTTTCAACATACACATTTTGGGGGACACAAGCATTCAGTCCACAACAGTTGCATTTCGCTCTTCGCTCCATGTCCTCAAACACCCACCAGCGACTGTGTCTGGCTCCTCTGGGGGTCAGCAGAGAGGAGAAAGGCAGGAAAAAGGTAAGGTCACACTGCAGGTGGACAGCGCCCTCTCAGTGGCAGATTGTTCTCTCCCCATTGGGCACTCCAACCTTACACTGTTCCCTGATGGGAAAGACGCCCCTCTAGCTGAGTTCCTAGAATAGTTACAGTATCCCCACAGACCAGCCTGGATCCCAAGCCACTTGGAGCCGCACTAAACATTCCCCTGCCTGCAGGTGGGTCTTTTCAATTGCATGAGCAGCCTCTCACCCCAGCATTGGTCACTCATGAATGGAGACAAATGACCGAAGGGGTGCTGGTGCCTTACACACGTTTCTGCAAGCTCCACGGGGTGACCAGCTGGATTGGAGACATTCTGACCTTTAAAATTCCTTTCCCTGGGGCCCGGCTGTCGACCCTGGTGAAAATTAATTATAACCTCCAACTTGATTTTATTTGGACATCAAAGACGAGTGCCTCTGTGATCTTTGTAGTGAGACACACATAACAGAGAGCCAACAAGAGCGCAGGCTATTCATTCTCCTTGGAGTGTAGCTGTCAAGGTCCTTGTGTACGAGCCAGAGGAGACTGGCAGCGAAGGAGAAAGCGATTTATTTGAAGGATATTGCAGCTCAAGGACTGAGGGGAAGAGGGAGCTTCAGAAAACAGGGAGGAAGCAAAAGGGGCAGAAGGTCAGCTCCACCACGACCAGCGTGAGAAGCTGCTGCTCCATGAATATGGCGCCACATGAGGGTCACCGTCTCCAGATGCAAAGTCCCAGGCGGGCGCATCCATGTGGCCAAGGCGACAGCACAGGTCCCCCAGCGTCAGCGGCAAGAGGCAGGAAAAGATTGCTCATGGCCCTCCTAGCTCCCGCTCCCTTTAATACTCGCTGAAGGAGGCTCTCCAAACAGGAGGGTGACTGAATGCCGGGTCCCAGAAAGTGACAGAGGTCAAGCACAGTCAGTGTGCGTGGCCTGAGAGCCGTGGTCACGCTCCATTACTCGCATATGTCCACGTGAGAAAGAAACATCGCTGTGGCTTCGGATGCCAATAGCAGGGGCCAACCATTGGTTTAGAGTTTTTGTATTCCAAAGCCACTTATTTATGATTTGGGGACTTGGGAAAGCTTCCCTAATCATTTCTCATTTCCAACCCTTTATGCCCACTGCTCAGGATAGACGGGTGGGGTTACCAGAAATTAAGAGGTTTCCAAGCCATCCCCCCTGTCACCAACTCTCTGTGCAACCAGGAGGAAGTTACCTCAACTCTAACTCTGTGTTTTCTCATCTGGAAAATGAGGGGGCGGAGGAGATGATCCCCAAGACTTCTTTCTGCTCTCACACCGCGAGACTCCATGCTTCTGTGCCAAGGAGCATTTGAGAAGGGCCTGATTTCCCAAAGGCCCTCCTCATCTCTCTCCAGAACTGCAGTTGCCTATTATGCAGGATGTGCATCACCCTTGAGGTTGTTGGATGTAAATATTATTGAGAATGACTCCACTCTGGGGCCAAGATCACCCACTGGAGATGCCATTCAAGTCAAATTACCAAGCAACACACAGGAAGGCTCCTGCTTTCATCTTTCCTGAGTGGGGAAATTTGCTAAATCTTATTTTCCCATATATCCATCCATCCACGCAGACATGAGGGCACAGACACACATACACACACGTTCCTGTGTTATCATAACTGTGGCTTAGAGCTGCATGTGTAACTATATCTGTAAAAAGCTCTTTTTCGTGGGTCGTGCCTTACCTAAAGGCACAGAACCAGTTCCTTTCTTTCTATTCACACTGCATTTTCCCTTTGTTCTCTATGTTGGACATGTCTTAGCCATGCCCGCTGACATCTGGGGTGACTGCTATGGAAGGCGAGGAAGAGGAGGAACGGTGGGAGTGGAGTCTGATGAAAGTGCCTTTGAGGTGAACACTTGCAGGAGCCTACATCTGATTCCAAGTTTTGTCTGAAGATAAATTACATTTCCATGACCCCAGTCAATGCTGTACCTTGATTTCTGAAGGGAAGCCAAGTTCCCAGCAGCCCCCGGGGGCACTGTGGAGGCAGCCCTGTGGAGAAGTGCTGCAGGGCAATGGCAAGGCAATGCCTGCCCGGGTGTGGGAGCCCCAGCCGGGACCTGTCCTGTGCCTCTCTCAGGCCCACTCTTCCACCAGTCCCTAAACAGAACTCTTAGTGATAAAAAGTGTGTCCACGGACCAGGCATATTATTCTATGGAGAATCCACAGACTTTTATCATATTAGTGACCAGAAAGTCTGCATTGTAAGTATTTTGAAATCCATCCCAGGCCATGGTTTTCTGAGGTTCTCCATGGGCCTCTCAGACCGGCCCTCACAGCAGCTGGCAGGTGGGAGAGCCTGCATCCACAGGTGCAGCCTGTGCCCCTCCAGCCCCCCAGCCCCCACTCCCCTCCCCCTCCCCCAATTCCCCCCCCCCCACCCCCAAGGGAATTAGTTCTAGGAGAGCAGGATCCCGCAAAAAGCGTGTGGTGGTGGCAGAGGCAAGGCAATGCGAGGTCATCCAGTCACTGCCAGGTGAAGAGAAGCGACAGCAGCCAGTGTGCTGCGGGGTACGTGCACTTCGGCAGCTACAAAAAGCCAGGTTCCTGACGTGCTTTCAAGCAGGAATTCAGCAGGGATCTTTCCTCATGTGAGCTGCATGGGAGCGCTGCCTTTGGATGATCCCAGCCTGTGACCTGTGTGGGACCACTCTTATAAAAATGGGGCTAAACTTCCACTTCCACCAACGGCCAACTAGGGTATCTTGGACTAGCCTTCCACTGATGCCACATATAAAATCTGGGGGAATATTTTTAGTACATGTTTATTGATTTCGGAGAGGAAGGGAGAGGGAGAGAGAGAAACTTCATTGGTCGGCTGCCTCCTGCACGCCCCACACTGGAGATCTTGCCCACAGCCAGGGCATAAACCCTGACTGGGAATCGAACCCTGACCTCCTGGTTCATAGGTGCACGCTCACCACTGAGCGTCCTCCCCCCCCCACCCCCCCCACCCCAGCCTCCTGCGGTGGCTGATGGAGTCTGCGAATGCTCCATCAGCAACATCGTCCCCGACCCTGGAGCGGGCCGGGCGCCAGGACGGGGCTTCCAGGCGCATCCCCAGGAGTCTGCTCTATCTAAAGCGGAGGCTCCAAACGGGAGATCACCCTCTGCGACGCCTCTCCTCCTTCCCGCGCCCCAAAACCTCACACCCCATCCCCACCCCCGACTTCAGGAGCAGTCCCGCGCGCTCAGTGCCCAGGGCGGCCAAGGCGGGCTCGGACCAGGGCAGCAGAGGAGGGGACAGGGACAGGGAAGGAACCTGGGAAGGGGACCAGCCCCGCCAGCCGCCGCCAGCCCTGCTGCGCCCCCGTGTGGCCTCCGCGCGCATCTGCGTCGCGCGGGAACAAAGCCCGCGGCGGCGAGGGCGGGGCCGGAGGGGCGGCGCGTCCTGGGGGTGGAATCCGAGGCTCGCGAGCTCGGGAGCTCGGGCTCTCAGGCCCGAGTCTAGGTGGGGTACCCCTGGACGGCGGACGCCCCAAATAAAAGAAACCACGATTCTAGACATGGCTGCTGAAGATTACTCTTAGGGGAGCAAATAAGGAGGGGAGGCAGGCTGTGGCGCCTCAGCCGCTGGGAAAGATCACCCCGTCTTCCGCCCGCTGCCCTCTGCCCCCCTGAAGCTCCAATCTCAGCTCTGATCAGCGGGCAGACAGCGACTCAGAGTTTGAGGGCGAGACGGGGAGGGCGCCCTGCCTGGGAATGGGAGCTCCTGGCCGCTTAGCGAGTCCCGCAGAGCCACGCTGGGTGGTGGCCGCAGACGCCCCACCTCTCAGGCCTGGGACTTGGACAGAAGTTGGCGGAGGCGCAGACACGTGGGAGAGTGTCCACCACCCAAGGCTCCTGTGCGCACCATCAACCCGCAGCCCCCGGTGTGACTGGCCGCAGGGCCTGTGCCTGACCTGGTAGGTTCATGCAGAAACTGAAAACCTGGGAATATCCTTTCTTTCTTTCTTTCTTTCTTTCTTTCTTTCTTTCTTTCTTTCTTTCTTTCTTTCTTTCTTTCTTTCTTTCTTTCTTTCTTTCTTTCTTCCTTTCTTCCTTCCTTCCTTCCTTCCTTCCTTCCTTCCTTTCTTTCTCTTTCTTTCCCTTCCTTCCTTCCTTCCTTCCTTCCTTCCTTCCTTCCTTCCTTCCTTCCTTCCTTCCTTCCTAGGCCTGCCTTTCTCTCTCTCTCTCTCTCTCTCTCTCTCTCTCTCTCTCTCTCTCTCTCTCTCTCTCTTCTTTTTTTTCCTTTTCTCCTTTGCATTCTTTGAACTATGGGTGAGCAAGCCAATGACTGCACAGCGCTTTCATTTCTGGTGACTTCAGTTTCCATTCTTTTAGCTCCAGCTGGGCTGGGGCAGCTGCGAGCAGAACACCTTTGCAGACGGAGCCTTCGCAGAGGGAGCGGAGGAAGGTTGCCTGCTGTGTGTTGGGCTCTGCACAAGCATCTCTTGCCCGGATGGAACATGCCCAGACTCCACTGGCCACACCACGAGGCTACAGGGGAGGACGAAGTGGGTGGGCTCTGCCCCATTTCTCCTCTTGCCCGGGACGTGGTCAAAGGCACTGTCTGCACCAGGGAGTCTTCTGAGAAGCAGGCCGGCGCCATCTCCATCCCAGCGCCTGGGCCTGGGAGCCTCGGGGCTCGGGCTGCATGGCGTCTGGGCGTCACTCCAGGGGCCTCTGTGTCATTTCCTGGAGACCTTCGCACACAGAGGTTGTTAGGTGGGGCAGCCTGCAAAGGCCCAACTTTGCTGGGAACCGGGATAGCATCTGAGGAAAGGCGTCAGCCGCTGCCCTGGGACTCGCCTTCTCCCGGTTCTGCCTCTAACACTCGCCGCCGCAGATTAAGACCCCGGTTCAAGGCCAACACCCTCGCTGTGCAGTTGAGAAAACTGAGACCCAAAGAAAGGGCGGGCAGGCCCTTCTGGTGAGCGACACAGTTCTGGAGTCGGGGTCTCTCCCAATCCTCCATGGCAGGCAGCTTCTCACACCAACATTAACTGTTTATTGCTTTCGCCCTCCCTTACCACCACCACCCCCCCACCCCCAACAGAGCAGCTGCTTGGGCCCTCAGAGGTGGGACCCCGCACAGCAGGGGCTCAGGCCACTGGCAGAACCTTGGGGAGCTGCAGCTGCACAGCAAGAAGGTGGGGTTCTGTCCTCCCTCCCGGGGGGGCCAAGGCCGGGGAAGTGAAGGGAAGGTCAGGTCAAGAAGAGCAGCCTTTCAGGCAGGGCCTGCTTGCTCTGCCCTCCAAAGGGAGGTGGCAGGATGTCCGCCACCGAGGGAGCCCTTGGGGTCCAGCCCCCAGAGCCTGGCTACAGTGACTTCATCAGACATTTCCAGCTTTTATGATCTGCCAACAGGGCCCTCAAGTGACGCAGGCTGACCCCCCCTGGCGGCCCATCTTCCCCGGTACAGTGATCTCAGCCCCATTGGAATGCCGCTGCCCTTCGCACGCCCCTTCCCAGGCCCCAGGCCACAGGAACAGGCCCGGGCACTGAGCAGCGGCCAGGGGGAGTGGTGTGGCTAGAAAAGGACAGGAAGTGCACAGGTGAGCTGGGGATGTCACCTGGGAGGCTGGAAATGGGAGCAGGGAGCACTCAGCCCCGGAGAGACAAGCGATCGGGCTTGAAGGGGCAAAGGAGCCATGACCGGCTGCTCGGCAGGTCCCCCACCTGGGAATCCCCATGGGCACCTTCCAGGTGCTGCTCCCTCTTTGTTGCCTTCCTAGGCTCAGGGGTCTCACACAACCACTATCTCCCTGCACATGTGCATGCGCGCGCGCACACACATGCATACACGCACACCAGACTTCCACATCCAGGTGACAAACCACTAGTATTGTGTGCGTTCAATCCTGGATTGGATGGAATGGCCTTGGGCAAGTTGCTTCCCCTCTCTGAGCCCCGGTTTCTTTGGGGGGGGGCGCGGGGAATGGGAATAACACTAATAGTGTCTTCTTCATAGGGCTATGGTGAACCAATAAATAAGGTCCTACATGATGCTTGGCACATAGGAAGTGTTCGGAAAAGCGTAGCTATTATTGTTACCTTTGTCTCCCAAGTCAGTAAGCAGAGATTCCTGGCAAAGACAGCAATGGGTCTCCAAGTGTGGCTGTTAGGAAAGGGCAGCAACATTTGCGTGATCATTGGTCTCCAGTGGTTGGCAAACTGCAGCTCGACAAACTGCGGCTCGCGAGCCACATGCGGCTCTTTGGCCCCTTGAGTGTGGCTCTTCCACAAAATACCGACTTCTGCGCATGGGCCACGAAGTTTCAATCACACTGTATGTGCGCGCCCGCACGTGGTATTTTGTGGAAGAGCCACACTCAAGGGGCCAAAGAGCCGCATGTGGCTCGCGAGCTGTGGTTTGCCGACCACGGGTCTAGCCCATTAAACTTTAGGCTTCAAGGAATTATTCTCCCTGTTTTAACAAATGACACTCCTGAGGCTGAGAGAGTATAAACAGCTACTCAGAGTGGCACAGCCAATAGATGACAGAATGAAGGTTTAAATGCAGTGCTTCGCTACCCAAAGAAAGCCCCGTAGTTCATCGACCTCTCTATTTCCAGATTTGGGGACTCAATTATGCATATTTGCATTAATTAGATGAATAGGGCATGGCATCCTACGTGACCCTGATCTAGGTATTGTCTGCATTCAAAAGAGGAAGAGATGGCTGGGAAGAGCAACAAACACAAAGCTATTCAAATAAGTATATAGAATCTACAGCTATCAGCTGTGGATAAGTACATTTTACAAAAGACACAGCAACAATTCATTTTGTGCCTGGAAGTAGCAGTGAGGCTATAGAGTGAGCCGTTATAACAAAGAGGCCCACCATTGCGCTGCTATACATTTCTCTCTCCCCCATGATATCTGAAGGTGAGTGGCTCAGGGATCCAAGTTCCGTCCTGCTTGTTCTCTGCCATCCCATCCCTGCCATTCTCAGGCAGGGGTTCTCCCAGTCTATTGATGAGGATTTAGTCGCGTGGGCGCTCAGCGCTGGCTGTAATAGGGTGGCAGAACAAGGTCTCTAGGTTCCGGACCATTTGCCAAAACTCTATTGTAAGGAAGGAAGGGAGGGAAAATTTTAAGGTGTATAATGTGGGGTTTTCTCAGCTGTAAAAGTGGGAGGTGGAAATAGTTTCTTTTTCTCTTTGATCATTTAATGTCATTTTTTCCAATGAAATCGCATGTGCAAACAAAAGCAGGGTGTCTTGGTGAAGTAAGTAAGGCAGGGGGCCCAGGGCCCTGCCAGCCTGGCCTCCCCCTTCCTGACCCTTTCCCTAAGGTGGTTCCCTGAGGCACCTCCCCGGAACCCCCAGGCCTAGAACAGTTTGCAGCTCATGGTCTGGGGCAGGTATCTGAGGCCCTTTCCAAACCTGCCTTTCCCTGATGATGCTGTGGCCCTGAGGACAGGTCGTGTTAGACACTCAGCAAGGGCTGCTTGATCTCCCAAAACAGGGACTCATCTCTGTGGGTGAGGTAGGAAGGGCAGGAAAGGCTAAGACATCCCAGCGGTTGGTTGAGGAATACAGTGAACACAGAAAGAAAGGTGACATTCGGAAACACTCTTTGGAAAGGCAGAATTTTAAGAGTCGGTCACACTTACTTCATATTTAACTCGACCACTGCCGGCTGTGTAACCTTGTGCACGTGACCTCTCTGACCCTCTGTCTTCTCATCTATGAAATATAACGACCTGGTAAAATTTCTGTGAAAATTCAATGAGATAAGCGTTTAATACAGGATCTAGTATACAAAGTACCCAGTAAATGTTTTGCTGTTATTATTAACTAAAGGTGGGCATCTTTAAACAAAAATTTTTGCAGCGGTTCCAGCAAACCACTCAGAAAAGTGCAGCGATTTCAACTTTAAATCAGAGAATGGAAAGGGCATAAGCTTAGCTTTTAGTTATGTGGTCCCATATCCCTCTCTGCTAGTGCCTCATTTCTGGGTTTCCTTTACAGAAAAATAAACAAACTCCTCAATCCTATTTATATGAAATATCCAGAATAGATAAATCCACAGAGACAGGAGTAGACTGGTGGCTGCTTGGGGCTCAGGGGGAGTGGGAAACTGCTTAATGGGCATGGGGGTTTATTCTGGAGTGATGGAAATGTTTTGGAACTAGCTAGAGGTGGTGTTGGCACAATATTGTGAATGTACTCAGTGCCACTGAACTACTCACTCTAAACAGTTCATTTTGCCCTGGCTGGTGTGGCTCAGTTGGTTGAGCGTTGTCCCATGCACTGAGGGGTCGCCGGTTCGATTCCCACTCAGGGCACATACCCAGGTTGCAGACTCAATTCCCAGTGTGGGGGGGGCGTGCAGGAGGAAGCCGGTTGATGTTCCTCTCTCCTTCTCCTTCTCCCTCTCTCTCTAAAATAAAAAAAAAAAATACATAAACATAAAATAAAATAGTTAATTTTATGTTATGTGAATTTCACCTCAATAAATTATCAAAAGTTTAAAAATTGTGTAATATAATTCAGAACCATTGAGGACTTTAGTTGGATTGCTCTGCATGAATTTGCAAATGTGTTTCATGGATGTATGACCAGATTTAGATACAAGTAAGGACCTTTCCTTGATTAAAAATAATTAAATGAAAAGTGATTGCCCGTAGTAACAGAAAACTCAGCACATCCCTCCAGAGACGTGTACCCAGAATTTCCCAGGGCTTCCTTATTCAAAGGACTCAAATACCAGGCAGAGAGAAGTGCCAAGTGTGCGCCATTGAGTCTTCTTGCTGCTTCCGCGGCCGCCCAGGGTGGGGCTCCGTGGATGCTGGGCCGGTGTTGTAACAACAGTATCCATGCTAACAGTGTTACTAACAGTAAGCAGCACTGTCAGGACCACAGAACCCACATCCAGGGCTGCGCTCCTGCTGTTCACTCCCCACTCACCCACTGTTTCTCCAGCATAGTCTCCGTGCCAGAGGGGCTGGTCGAGAGAGCCTGCCCGCCACAACTTTTCCTACAGCCTCTGGGCCCAGGTGATGGGTGGGTGAGCAATCTCCCCTTTCCTCCTGCCCGATAACTGTGACTCCCTTGTAAACTTACTTCCTCCCCAGCCACCAACTAGCACATTAAGACATGTTAGAATAGCCGCACTGATCCAGCCGCAAAAGATCTTACTGTTCACTTTCTCCCAAGACAATTGGTGCCTTTGCAACTTTAGATATTCGCGTATAAAGGATAGCCCCGACAAGACACCTCTCTGCTTCAACTTAGACCAGGAAGCAACTGGCTCTATCATCATCGTCATCATCATCATTATCATCATCATCATCATCATCATCATCATCATCATCATCATCAATAGCTAATATCTGTTGCATGCTATGTGCCAAACTCTCTGCTCTCTTACTATAACCTGTGAGCTAAGTACTATTATTGACTCCATACTTCAGGTAAGGAAATGAGGCTTTGTCATTCACCCCAGCCAGGTAGACATACAAAAAAACTGTATATAGTCTACACTTTGAAAGCAGTGTTTATTAAAATACATTTCATTTTCAAAATGTAATAGAATCTACAGCTCTCAGCTGTTAAAGTGTGTGCACATTTGGGGGGACGCATATCTCATTTGGGGAAGATGATCACTGAAATCGCTTATCTTACTTTTTTAGTCTTGCTACCCATATTAATTCTTTCTGTTACTCTCCGTTAAGCACGTTTAGAAAATACTAGAGTAAACAAATGGTAACGAGTTGGGAGGAATGGTATTGGACTAACAGTTGGAGACCCGAGCTTTAGTCCCAGCCATGCCGTTCTTTCGATGCATAAATTGGGGAGAAATCATATCACCTCTCTGAGCCTCCGTTTCCTCAGCTGTGAGATGACAGATGGACTGAATACTGTCTAAAAGTCTGTCCTTCTGTGTACTAGCCACACTTTAAATCTCGAATCCACGAGGCATGGCAGCGTGTGTGAGCACCCACGCATAAAACACTTCAGGAGCAACCGCTTGGCCACACCATCCATGTGTTCATTCCTCCCAGGCAGCCTGAAGGGAGGGAACCGCTCAGGAAAGATTAGTGGCTTGAAGCAAATGACTGTGAAATCCCTGGGTGAGCCCGATGCTCTTAACCCAGAGCTGGTTATTGGATCTTTTCTGACTCATGCCTCCTGACTGGTCTTCACTGGCTTGTTCATAGCGTGTGCTCTTTCTCCCTTGCTTCCTGCGCTTGTCCATTCTTGTTCCTTTCAGGAATGGTGGGGACCAAATGTCACTCTTCTACCGGGAGAGAAGGTTCTGCCTGGGGAGACCCAGGCCCCTCACGCTCCCCTTGCTTCGGTGCAGACACATGGGTTGTAGAAGGCAGAGCTGATGGTAACAGCCACCATTTTTATCATCTCCTGGGCAGCCAAATATTTAAGTATGGCATGGAACTTTAAAGCTTCGTGGGTGGTTTCTGCATTGATTGCCTGTACTGTGCATGGGTGCTAGTCAATTTCTCATGATGTGATTCTTACACACACACACACACTTCAGAGTTTCAAAAATCTTGTAAAACCCAATGTTGATGAAATAATGATGAAACAGATGCTTTTCAATGCCACCGATGGGAGTACAAGTAGGTATGACCTCTCTGGAAGGCAACTGGACAAATGAATCAAACGTTTTAAAGAACGCACACCTTTGTAGGAGCCAGTGTTTCCTATGAGAAAGTTGAGGTCCAAGAAATAGTCATAAGAATGGCAACATGTAGATATAAGGCTGTTCACTAAAGCATGTTTGTTATTGAAAAATGTTGGGCACAAAGCAAATTTCCAAGAACAGGGGGGTTGCAAAAAATAAATTATGGTGCATCCATTACAAATCATGCTGTAGAACAGCGGTTCTCAACCGGTGGGTCGCGACCCCTTTGGCGGTCGAACGACCCTTTCACAGGGGTCGCCTAAGACTGCATATCAGATATTTACATTATGATTCATAGCAGTAGCAACATTACAGTTATGAAGTAGCAATGAAAATAATTTTATGGTTGGGTCGCAACATGAGGAGCTGTATTTAAAGAGCCAGAAGGTTGAGAACCACTGCTGTAGAAGAACATTTAACAACATGAGAAAATGCTCACGATACTGAATTAA
Source organism: Myotis daubentonii (assembly GCF_963259705.1). Lineage (NCBI taxonomy): Eukaryota > Metazoa > Chordata > Mammalia > Chiroptera > Vespertilionidae > Myotis > Myotis daubentonii. Next base: position 84,447,585 of record NC_081847.1, on the reverse strand, counting down.
GTGAAAAACTTGGGTTCCAAAATAGTACATGTAGGATAACTCCAATATATATATATGTAAAGCAAAACATAACAAAGTAAGCATACATGCCAAAATGTCAATAGTGGACTAATACACGATGCTTAGTTTCTTTTTCTATACCTTTTTAAAATTTTAACTTTATGAAACAGGAGGAAATATTTATATATACATACATAACTTAAAAAACAAAACACATTCAATACATCTTTGTGTCCCAGGTCACCAGGCAAGAGAAGGGCAGGCAGGGGTAAGTTTCCTCTCTCTTCTAGAACAAGCCGTTGTTGCCTTCTGGCCACGCTACCCTCTTACTCTCTGCTCCTCATTCTTCTACTGGGAGGCCTTGGGAATCCTGCAGGATGGTGGTGGTGGTGGTGTGCCGGGAGCCGGTCCATCCTTGCTGTTTCAAGGGACCTGGCATATATGGCATACGGTTCTTAATATGTTTGCTCACCTTCTTGGCGCTGTGTTTTAACCAAGGTCACCTCTCCGAGAAAGGTTGAATCCCCAGGTAGGGATTTTCCCCTGAAGTTAGGGAGGGAATAAAACCCCTCAACTAAGTGCCAGGCGGGTAATTAATCCCTTTAACTACGAACAATCATGCTTAAACTACATAATCTTTTCTCCCTGGAATGGAGATAAGAAACGCCCTAACCTTTGTAATAGAGATTGATAGGATTGAATCAACTGGTATAAATACAGTTGTAACAAGACAGAAACACTCAGAACTCAGAACACAGAACTCAGGAGACAGAATTCAGAAGACAGAACCTACACGGAGCCTAGAGACAGAAGAACTTCGCTGGCAAGAGCATGCCAGAGGATCCTGGACCGGGACTGGCTTCGGAGCCTAGAGACAGAGCCTAGCGGGAGAACATGGCAAGGGATCCTGGACTGAACCTGACTACAGAGATTGGCAGGAGAACCTGACTGGAACCTGGACACTGAACCTGACTGGAGAGCCTGGACAGAACCTGGCTGGAGAACCTCGCTGGAGATCCGAAGCAGAGCCTCTCTGGAGATCAAGACCAGAACTTGGCTGGAGATCCTGGCTAGGCTGCTGATCAACTGAACGCTGTCTCCGTGACATTCCTTCTTCGCCGACTCCGTCCACACCTTTGGGGACCCCTGGACCTGCTGGGGTTGGACCCCGGCAGTGGTGGTGGTGGTGGTGGTGGTGGTGGTGGTGGTGGTGGTGGAGAGCAGGGGCTATGAGTCATTCCATCAGACTGCCCAGGCTTCAGGCCGTCCCCACCAGTAACCCACCCCTGTCTGGGATACTGAAAGAGCTGACTGTGCACACCTCTCCCCAGTGTTCAGTGGCATCATGTTGGTAACTTGGAACTGACCATGATGAGAGCAGTTACACTACAGAAATAGGCAAAAGCCACAACCAGGACTTTTCCGGACACTCTGGGTGGGCCCCGCGATGGGTGTTTTCACAAGCCCTGCAGGTGATTCCGGCACACGCTAAAGTGTACGTGGGGCAGGAGATCCCGGGGCCCCAGGAAGGACCACGCACACCCACCGGTGAGAGGGCCAGGTTCAGGGCTACCCCTCTCTGGCTTTGCCAAACACAGAAATCCTAAACTTACCCCTGCCCACCAGAGAGTACATTATTGCACAAATCACAAAGGCCCCACCCTCTCCCATTCTCCACTTTTCCATGGGGAAGAAGATGTCAAAGACCGTTGAAGCCCTAGATCCTGAAAAGATCGTCTGCCTCGGCCTGCTCCCACACACGCATCTAAATTAAAGTGGCACAGAAGGAGGCTTAGCAATGTTTAGGTTTTGTTACACTGAGGGAAGTGCCAAATACCGAAAGTTTAATCGTCCTCCGCCTCTTCTTTTCACCGTGCTTTGCTGTTTCCCTAAATAAATGCTTTGTCGTCCTCTCAGGTGACCAACCCAGCACAAAATTGCCACCAAGAAGGGGCATACGTTTTCATTCAAGGCCTCCCAAGCAAACCTTGGCAGCTCCAGTCCCCAGACAGCCTTCTGCGAATTCCAAGCAGGTGGTGAGGACAAAGGGTCCCTGTTGATACTAGGCTCTAGCCATGGGGAGCCATGGAGGGTCTGTGAGAACAAGACAGATAATCCGGGCCTTGGTCTGACATCCACAGCACAGCTGGGATGTGGGTACCAATGCTCTAGATCTGATTGGTCACTGGACTTGACCAATGCTCTGAATGGGTGGGCAGCCCCTTGCCAATCAGGACAGAGACATTTTTTTCCTCCTTCTCCCCTCCAAAGCTTAGCTGGATTGTCTTGGCCTCTGTGCTGCCGAAGCGAGCGCAAGGATTGTCTTGGGATCCAGAAGACTCCAGGCATCACCTCCCGGCTGTTTGACCATCACCTCTCATTTCCACGGCAGGCATCTCCCGATCCGCACTCACAGAAGAGAGCAGTCGCGTCAATAACTACACACAAATCAAGTCGCTCACATTTGGCTCCATTATGCACAGCATGTTTCAGGAAGAGCAGATTTGCTCTTCTAATTTGCTTTGGCTGCCATTAATATTAAAACAAGGTGTCAGGGAGCAGGGACAGAGCCTGGCTTAAATGACTTATCACCAGCAGAACACAGAGAGCAGCCAGCAACTGGAACCGTGCCCTGTGACTGCGAATGACTGGCTCAGCAGACACGGGACATGAAGCAGGCAGCCCCGCCCCCCAACTGCCACCCAGGCCCAGCCCAAGGCCACAGCATCAGCCTCCTCACGGCAGTTCTCGGAGATCCCTGCTTTCCGCCTGCCTGATGCCAGAGAGGCCAGAGCTCGCAAAGGATCAGCGTGTTCTCAGGTGGTGTGCATGGACGGCCATGCCACATGGCCATGGGTGGAACTTGTGTGTTTCAGCCCATTGGTTCCGGTCGCCATGGCTCAAGGAAAAATTTCAGCACAGACTAAGGGAGGGAGGCATTGCTTTTAAGATAATGTGCTATCATTTATTTTTAAAAAGAAAATGACCTCCACATCTCAGCACTTCGGGGTGAATAATGCCTGCAACGTGCATCCTCTCTGCTAGGGAAACACCGGAGCCGCCACACCAAGGCAAGGAAACTAACTCCAAGTGAACCAAGACCACGTCCTGTGTCTTCATGGGCCCAGGACCCGGAGCACAGTGGCTGGGACTAGGCTAATGGCCATGAATTGAACAGAGATGGGCAAGAATTAGAAGACCCATAGGGCTCACTCACTAACTTGGAAGGCCTGCCAGAGTGCCTTGTGTGGAAGAAAATTAACTACATATCCTAAAGGGGGTGCCTCCAAGGAGCTAGAGGTCAGAGGAAGGGCGGATGAAGCTGAGTTGGGGTGGTCAGGGAGGGCTGCATGGAGGAGAGGGACTTGAACTTCATTGAAGGTTTGGGAAGTATTTGGATTAGCCTAAGGGCTTGTCCACACACTCAGATAGTGCACTGGGTCAGGGCCCAGGTAGGCAGAGGAGCAGGACTTGAGGCGAAGTGCAGTTGAAGGCAGCCAAGTGTGTCCCTGGTTAGACACCTTTATGTTGAGAGAGAGTCCTGCCCAAGCAGAAGCCATGAGAGGACAAGAGCAGACCAGCACCGCCCCCTCCCAGGGGCTATGACCTCTCTCCTCGAAAGGTGGGACTCTTCAGGCCTGGCCACTTCTAGGAAGTATGTGGCACCCAAGTCCTGGGGCGTTGGGCTGGGAGCTTTGTCCACAGTGCCTGGTGGGTGCCAGTTACTGTGCTAAACACCTGCTCCAGGCTCCCTTTCCACTCTGGGGAATCTGACAAAGTGGGTTTTAACTTCTCACCAGGTCTCCTTCACATTTCAAAGGCAGAGGCAGAGGGTGGAGGAAGTGTCCCTGTGACTACAGTGGGGCTGTGAGCACTGACCTGATGCCCTGGGGGCCACGCCCCCCTCTCACTGGGGCTGAGGGCAGCCCTCCTTCCTGGCTGCCTGGGCTCTGCAGTGGGGGCACCTCTCCCTCACACTCTCAGCTCTGAGGTTCACACAGCCCAAGGGGAATCTTCACTGTCAAGCACTGGAAATCTCACTCCCCTGGGGAGGGGCTCAGAGTTCAGTTGCACAGTTGTTTATTGAGCACTTGCTCTCGGCTTAGCTCTGGGGACCACAATTGGTTTAGGGCCTACTTGGACACATATGGAGCATCCATATTTCCTAATGCTCACAACGACCCTAGTCTTCCTCACTCCTGGTACAGGTGGGGAAAAACAGAGACCTGAGAGGTAAATACCTGCAAGGTCACAGTCAGTGAGGGGAGCACCGTGATTTCACCCGCAGTCTGATTCCCAGATCTCTCTGTTTCTGCTCTTCCTCACTGTGCCCCATTCCCTTCAGATACTTCCAAGTCACCCAAGAGAGAAATGTACGGACCCAAAACAGTGACTAACTTCATCCTCATTACCATATCTGATTCTCCTGCAACCTTATGAGGGAGGAAAAGCACCCTCTTTTCACCAACATCACACAAATGTCACATAAATAAAGTTGGCATTACTGTTGATATGGTGTTACAGTAACATTATTGTAAGTTCAATTTCAAAGTTTTTTTGGAGCCCATGCTAGTGGCCGTGCTCTTAGCATACAACTTGTAAAGAAGACAATGAGCCATATGCACATCAGGGTGGTTGCACAGTGCCCTGGCTGTGTCGCCAAGACCACCCCCACCAGGCCCACTGACCACACTTCCACTCTCCTCTGGTCCCCAAACTGCCCGGCCCCATCTCCATGGGTGCCATCTTTCCTGCTTCCACAGCGGAACTATACACACCCTTGTCAGTCTTGGTCCCCTCATCCCGCCCCCTCATTTTCATCACTCTTTGGACCCATTAAACTCATCATACTCTCCTTCTCAAACATCAGATATTTTTAACCAGCTTCTCGCTCCCACCCTTTTCCATTTTTCTCAGAAAACATCTCCCCTGCCTCTTCTCCTCTCTCCCTTCTTCACTCACTCTCTCCCCACCCTCCCTCCTCCCCTCCTCCCCCTCCACTTCTTCTTGCTCTTTCTGAGTTCATTCCATTCGTAACCTCCAGAAAGCATTGGGGTCAAGGTTGATAAAGTTAAGTGCTGTGCTCCTAATGCTCTACCTCCAGGGAAAGGCGCGCCTGAAGCTTTGAAGTGCGATTAGCCATGATTAGGAAGCCGGCATCATCGGCCGCTGGAGCCTTGGACAGCGCCCTGAAGTTCCCCGAGCCTATCCCTGGGATTCTCTTCCACCTAAAACTAAGCCGCCTTATCCCTTATCCCGGGTCTCCTTTCTGGTATGTCAGAGCGCAGGCATGCACAACACACAGCCCACTTCCTCCGGCAGGCAGGCTGAAATGCTGGGAGGCTGCTCCTCTCACACATGCGCAGGCAGGACATTTAGCCACTAAAATGCAGAGGCAATTTCCCATCAATAAGCTGGATCATTGTGTTTTTTAAAATACATTTTCCCCATGAGACTCAACCAAGTTACTTTCCTTTGGGATGAAAAAAAGCGTTGCCTATAAGTATTTTCACTTTTCTTAGCTTGGTTTTCATGGGGGGGCGGGGGGGAGAAAGACTTGCTCACCGTTAGTATTTGGTGTCACATTGATTGCGGTTTAACTCCTGCCTCTGCTGCTTACCAGCTGTGCAGCCTTGGGCAGGTACTCACATGCTCTGTACAAAGAGGGGTTAGAAATAACCAACTCTTGAGGCTGTGTGAGGAGTAAATCAGGTGGCATGTGACACCCACTGTGGTAGTTAATTTTGTGTCAATTTGACTAATGTTTGTCAAACATTATTCTCCGTGTTTCTGGGAGGAGTTTTTAAAAAGTATGAGGTGAACGTGTAAATCAGTAGACTTTCAGTAAAGCAGATTGCCCTGCAAATGTGGGTGGGCCGCACTCAACCAGTTGAAGCCCTGACTAGAACAAAAAAAGACTGGCCTCCCCCAGCAAGAGCGAACGCACCAGCATGCTGTGCTGCCTTCGGACTCAGACAGAAACATGGGCTCCTCGGGGTCTCCAGCGCCTCCAGCCCATCCTGCAGAGCTTGGACTTGTCAGCCTCCATAACTATGTGAGCCAGTTCCTTATAATAAGTCTCTTTCTATGTATATGCACATCCTACTGGTTCTGTTTCTCTGGAAATGGTACATTGCCCCAGAAGCCCCCAAGTCCACCCCTTTCTCAGGTTTCTGTCCGTTTCCTCACCCAGTAGTGCATCACTAAATCATTACCATACATGTTGCTTTCATTCAACATTGTGTTGTGAGATTCATTTATGTTGTCGAGTGCAGCTTCACTTTGTTCATTTTTTATTGTTGCATACTATTCTGTCATGTGAATCAACCACACTTTATATAGCCGCTAGAGGCCCAGCGCACAACATTCGTGCAGTGGGGGTGGGGAGGCGGTCCCTCAGCCCAGCCTGCTCCCTCTTGCAGTCCAGGACCCCTCAGGAGTCCTTAGCACTGCTGCAGAGGTGGGAGAGGCTCCCGCCACCACCACTGCACTTGCCAGCCTTGAGCCCGGCTTCTGGCTGAGCAGTGCTCCTCCTGTGGAAGCACACTGACCACCGGGGGGCAGCTCCTGCGTTAAGCGTCTGCCCCCTGGTGGTCAGTGTGCGTCATAGCAACTGGTCATTCCACTCTGGTCAATTTGCATATTTGGGTTTTATGATATAGGATCTACTGTTAATAAACTTCCTGTACGAAAAACACGATATAAATTCAGAAAATTTGGTGTGCAACTGGGCCATGATCACTTTTTCAGTAGACACTAAAATTGTGAGGAGGTTGAAAGGTTATGAATGCATCTGAAAACATTGGTATAAAACCAACAAAAAAGAAGATCAACACTGATCTATTAACTAACGGGTCCACTGAATGTGAAATACTTCTGCTGACATGAACCAGGTTTAAATCTAACAAGAAAATATAAAAAATTAGAGAAAGGAATTTTTACTTTAAAAATTGTTGTGAAGTAATCCGCAAATGAACAAGCACAAACCCGAATAAATTATATGGTAAAGAAACAAGTTAGCACCCAGTGCAGTTGTGCTGTAGTTCATGTGACTTTAAACTGTAATTTTTATACACCAGGCCCAGCATGGGTGAGGAACACCTATGGGGTTCTCTGAGACCGTGGCATCCACGTGAGTAGAAGCAGGTATAAGGAAACCATTCATGACCTCAATAAGTGGTAGTGGCTCCTCAGAGCAAACCCTGCCAGCCACCCTGTAAGGGGCAGAAGGAAGCAGAGCATAGAGTTCAAGTCTCATATTCACATTGTGACCAGTTCCCCTCCCTGCTTCCAAATACCCAGCAACATTTGCCCCAAATCCACAGGCAGTGTCTGAGGTTTCCTCGAGCTTAAGGTCAAGGTTAGCATGGCCCTTCCCCATCACCCCACCCCTTGGAACCCTATGCTATTATTAAATAAAGAAAAATCCCCTTCTTACTCCCTTTGTTTATTTAATTGTCAATTTTATTTTCTATTATTATCTTTTTTCTAATAAATATGTACAGAGTTTCAGGTGCATCATGGTCTAAGCCAGCTTTATGGGTTAGCCTGGCACAATCCTATATAATAAAGATGTAATATGCAAATGGTCATTATGCCGTGAAGCGTAACGACCTACCACATAATGACCGGATCACAGATCAGCAGGAGGGTAGGGCAGTGAGCTATAAGTAGGGGGTGGAGAGCTACAGGAGGGGGCAGGGTAGCAAGCTATGAGGGGGACGAGGAGGAAGTTACAGGAGGGCGGGGCAGCAGACGGAGAGCTACTGGAGGGCGGCAGCGAGCTAGCGAGCTACTGGCGCACGGATTCATGCGCAGGGCTACTAGTTATTTTTAAGTTAAGAGTTGAGGTTTCAGGATTTCAACAGTGTTTGTTGGGAGGAGACTGGGAGATGGTTTCTACATCACACCAGGGGAAAGGGAACCAGTATTTCATGAGCAATTGCTCACTGCCCAGCCCATGCATGAGCCACCCCATTTAATCTTCAAAAACCATCATTCCCAACCGGTTACGTATTTTTCTCTGCATTTCACAGTCAAGGAGAAGGAGGCCTGGAGAAAGTAAGTACTTGCTTATGGTCACGCAGCTCATATAACGAGTAAGCAATCATCAGGAGTCTGGGCTGTGAGCTCAGCCGGCTTGGGGGATGGCCCAGTTGCATCACTTCCACATCGTGGGCCTTGGCAAATCACTTAATTCCCCGTGGGGTGGGGATAATCATGGCGCCCTCTCCATGAGCTAATATGTGTGACGGTACATAGGACAAAGCCTGGTAGTAAGCAGTTCTTAAACAGCAGAGCCAGGATATGGACCAAAGTGGGAGCTGACTCCAAACACCCTAAAACAACAGCCATTTCTTTGCTCGTGGCTGCAATTTGGTCAGAGCACTCAGGATAGAAGCTCTCTGCTCTGCATGGCGTCGGTTGGGGCAGCTTTACCTGGGGCTACAGCCGGATTGGCTGGGTCGCCTAGGTCCCTCTTCCTCTCTTCATGTGGCCTCTTCTCTCCAGCAGGGCAGTTAGGCTTCTTCGCCTGGTTCCTAAGGCTCTATGACCCGACTCTGACAGGGAAGTGCCTGGTCCCTTAAGGCCAGAATTGCTTCAACTGAGTTCCATTGGTCAAAGCCAGTCACGAGGCCAGCTCGGTTGCTAAGGGAGGACCAGTGGACTCCAGCTTTGGAGGGAGGAGCAGCGTATCCTGCGGGAATGAAAGCACCTGGTGGCCATCTTCGTGGAGGATGTAGAAATTTAGGGCAGGTGAGCCAACGCGGTTAGACGTCGTAAGAGGAGACATTCTGGAGGCTCTGAGAAGAATGGGTGCGACTGGAAAAGGAGCAAGATATTCCGGCAGAAAGAGAAATTTGAACAAAGACTCGAAGCAAAGTTCCATGAGGTGGCTTGAGACTCGGCCGCTTGATTGAGGTAGGGCCTGTGGATAAGAAGCTGAGCTGGAGGGAGGGAGGGAGGGCGGAGAAGGGCGGTTGGAGCATAGAGGGCTTTGAAAGCGAACCCCAAGGCAGGGAGACGAATGTCCTCTGGATGGAGAGAGACATGCTGCGAGTGGTGTTTCGGGAAGTCGTCTGCAGCGAGTCCCGGAGAGGGCGGAGCAGAGGCACTGCAGCCAGCAGTAACGCGGGTCTGAGGGCAGGAGAGACCAGAGGGTTGTCCAGAGGGAGGAGGCAGGGCAGAGCATCTCTCGTTGATGAGCCTTTGCCAGTGTTTTATTTCCTTCCTATGGTTGTCCTGGAGGAGGGGAGGGAAGAGAGTAGGCCTGCCCGAGCCCCAGCGCCCCGTGGGACAGACCAGACCTCCATCAGGAGCCACAGTGTTCAGAGGAGCGGGTGACACTCAGCCATCAGAGGAGGTGTGGCCCAGTCTCTTTTCCCCAGAAGGACCAGTTTGTTGGACCCATTCTCATTCTTTGCCCTTAGAACAGGGCGCTTTCTCCTAAGTGCTGAGCCCCTTCTTCCTACGCAAACCTTCCCCCCAGAAAAACATCCCCTCCCAGACTTCCAAATGCACCCGAGTCTCCCTGCCCTAGACTGTGGTCTCCTGGGGTGTCTCTGCTCTCTCCTTGTCACCTGCCGTAACCCTTCTCCCATTCAGAGCCCAGCTGCACCCCTCTGCCGGGAAGCCAGCCAGGCACCCCCAAGTCTCCGCTATACTCACACAGCCTCACCACCTCAGCAAACCCCAGCACACTACATGTTTTCTCTGCATTTCACAGTCAAGGAGAAGGAGGCCTGGAGAAAGCAAGTACTTGCTTATGGGCATATGGCCCTTCTAACATGTGGTGTATGAAACCGTCTTATCAGCACAGCTGCTCCGGAGGGCAAGGGCTGTGTCTTTCTCATTTCTCTTTCCCTCACAGAGCTTAGGACAGTGTTGGCTATGCAGTAAGGACCTGACATAAAGGTAGAGAAGATGAATGATTCCCGGCCTCAAGCCCCCTGCTTTCTACGCAACTAACACACAAATTCCTCGATAACTAGCAAGAGTTAGGAGGTATCACAGGGAAACCAAGAGGCCCCCTGAAAGTCAGTCAATATCTATTATTAGGATTACCCTCGATCATTCTTTATCAGAACCATTAGAAGCGCCGATGCTTGTTAGATGTAGTTTGTTATCGGCGGCGATCAGGTTGGAAGATGGATGTCCTAGGCTGGGTTCACTAGAAGCAGAGCCCGAGGCTAGGATTTGGCACGTGTGATTGATTGGGAGAGTGCTCTCAGGAGGGAGAGGAGCACAACCTGGCCCGAAGGACCTTAGCAAAGGAGGTAGTTTCTGCTGAAGTCTGTTCTCAGCCTGATAGAGGGGAGGGTGAGGTGGGGGGGTGAGGTGGGAGTGGGGGGGTGGGGGGAGCGGGGAGGGACGGGGCCGCGGGGCGCTGGCTTGCCTGGAGCTGTCTTCGTTTTAGCAGTGAGAGTTCTTTGTCCCAGGGAACCCCTCAGTTACGGGCAAACACTGTGAGAGGTCAGGTTTGGTACCCCAGGTCCATCAGTCATCAGCTGGGGGTTACGCCTGGGCAGGGGACGAGTGAGGCTCCTAGGCCAGAGACAGGCCTCTGGTGAACAGGTGGTGGTAGTGGTGCGCCAGCCCAGTAAAAGGATGGGGGGGGGGTGTCACTAATGACGTTCACTCCCCCAGACAAGCCCCTCCACAGCGTCCCTCCGCCCTCCACACACACCTGGGAGCTGCACCCAGCCCAGGCCGATCTGCCTGACCCCTGCAGCGGGGTTGGGCCCACAGAGCGCAGCCTCCTCCAGGCCCCTCTCTGGGCTGATTCTGAGAATACCTAATAGGTTTCATAAAACCCTGTTGGCTTCCTGGTTGTTTGCGACTCAATTAAATTAACAAATTGGTCTCTTTGCCCAGAGTCTTCCCACCGCCTGTATTTTAGCATATGTCAGTCAGAAGGCTCAGCATCTCCAGATGGCGACGCACTCACTCTACAGATCTGATGCCAACTCGTTGCTGGGAAGTGTGTGTGTGTGTGTGTGTGTGTGTGTGTGTGTGTGTGTGTAGAGGCCCAGAGACAGAGACACAAAGCCAGAGAGGGGAGAGATGGAAAATGAGGCAGACGAGACAGAACAAACGAGCGAGAGGAAGAGGGAAGGGACATTGAGGCAGGAGAGCCTAGATTCTCCTCACAGGTTAACCAGCAGGGGCCAAGGACCCTCACCTCCCTGCAGGGAAGCCCTCCTCAAGGTTGGGGGGTTGCGGGGGAGTCAGAGGTGCCTGAAGAAAACTCTCAGCCTCGAGTTTCTCTGGAGGACAATGCCAGTGGTGGTTCTCGAAGTGTGTTCCCTGGGCCAGCATCATCAGCCTGACTTGGGAACTTGTTAGACAAGCTAATTCTCCGGCCTCGCCCCAGACCTCCTGAATCAGGCTGCAGGTGGGGCCCAGGCCTCGGGGCTTCACAAGCCCCCTAGGCGTTTCTGATGCCTGCTTTGAGAACCACTCTCCTGAGGTTGCAGCACTTGATGCGGGCTCCACCCTCCGCCATGGCCACAGGCTGCTGCCGCCCAAGAGGAGTGAGGTGGGTGGTCTTCGAGCTGGCACCACGCTCAGAGTCGCCTGAGTGATCCTCTCTAGCCCTCAGTTAAATGTAGGAATGGGGGGAATAGGAAGAGGAGTCAGGCAACGGCCGGAGGAAAGCAAAGGAAGCCTGGAGCAAAGGCTGTTCCAGACAAGGCTTCAACTGGCCAGTGACAGCTCCTGCGTGGCAGGCTCTGGGCTCCCGGCATGCAGGACCAAGATGGAGAGGAGGCACTCATGGAAGTGCAGCCTGACCCAGCCCTGCGCAGTGATGGAAGGTCAGTCTGGGGGGTAATTGTGCTGTGCTGTCTGGATTCTGCTGGGGAGGGGCGGAGGAGGACAGGAGGGGGAGGGAGAGGGTAGGAGGAAGAGGAGTGGGAGAGAGAGGGAGACAGATGCTGGGGAGCTGGGAGCCCAAGCACAGGCTCCTGCTCCAGGCCTAGAGTTTTTGGAAGACCATCATCATTGTCCACCCATCCACCTTGCTCTTCTGGCTTCTGAGGCTGGAGACCAAGGGGTGAGAGGCTTAGTGTGGCCCTTGGGGAGAGGCCTGTTCTCATTTCAGCGGGAGGCGTGGGTATTAAGGTTGGTCCATGTGCCTGGCATGGGTAGGATGGTCAGTGACCTCGGACTCAAAGGTCTTCAGGGCCCAGGCAGATAACAGAAGAGAGGAACACAGGCTGGATGGGAAAGCCAGAGCAGACGTGTGCTGGGGGTGCATGCACTGGGATCCTGGCCCTGTCTAGACCATGCCATCAGACTCCAGCCTGTTGTTAGCACCCATGTGCCACCAGGCTGACCAGCCCCAGATGGAGATATAAGATAGCAGGTCATGCAGGAGAAGCTATACGAAGCTCACTCGTGGCCTGAGGGTGGTGGGGAGGCCTGGCCGTAACTCCATCCTGTGGTGATGAGGCAGTGAGGCTTTTTACGGCGAGGACCACTGTCGTCAGATCCCTCCAAGAATGGGCCTTAGAGGGACTCATTCTGTGTCTCCTCTGTATTCCGATGCCTGCTCCCTTTCTTCTATTTAAGGACAAATGTAATGCTGGGCACCTTGAGTGCATTCTTTGTACAAGCCCCCTGCCTTCAGGAACATAAAGTATTTATCTTCTCTATTTGATCCAGCAGAGCTGAGGACCCAAAAGTGCAATAACCTGTACTGAGTCCTTAGCCAGGAGGTGGGGAATTGGAGACAAGACAAGAATGTAGTCTCTGGCCCCGGGGCTCCCACTCAGGACAAAGATTTTTGTAGGGAGGGCCCTGCAGGTGGGGAGGGAGCAGGGAGCTGGAGCTGGTGGGGCTCCACAATTTGTATTTATCCAAGAACTCCTTTGGCTTTGGCCTTGAATAGCAGCTGCGGCCCTCCTCACCTTTGCCTCCTTCAGTTGTCCTCAAACACCCTAAGATTTATTTCTACTTGGAAATAGCAACAACTCAATGAAGGAATGTCAGGGACACGGCTCACCTTCCTCTAAGGGGCTCAAAGCCCTATGTCTTACTTCCCAATCGGTACTTCTGAGCATTAGGGTGTCCCCTGGGGTTTGAAAACCAGAGGCCTCAGGTTACCTGCAAGCTTTAAAAGTGGTTTCTTTCGTTTTTAATTTTCAATAGAAAAATTATGGTGATTTTTACTTCTTACTTTCTATGTGATTTGAGGGTTCTTGAATTTTTTATTTTTTTAATATATTTTTATTTATTTCAGGGAGCAAGGGAGAGAGAGAGAGAAACATCCATGATGAGAGAGAATCATTGATGAGCTGCCTCCTGCACGCCCCACACTAGGGATTAAGCCTGCAACCCAGGCACGTGCCCTGACCGGGAATCGGATCATGACCTCCTAGTTCATGGGTCAACACTCAACCACTGAGCCATGCCAGCTGGGCTTGAGGGTTCTTTTAAAAACAGGGAGAAGGTAGGTCATTTTAACATTAAAAAAATAAAAAACAAAGGGAGAGGTAAAGAAAAATTATTATTTGTACCAAACTGTTCACTCTTTGGCTTAATGTTAGTTTTGTTTTGTTGGTGGTGCTAAACTCTAAATGCATCAGGAGCAAATGAACTCAACGTTGGGGCTGCTTGGAGCTCCCTTCTCTGCCATGAGCCCCCTCTCCCCGGGAAGGTTTAGGTGCCTCTTAGAATCGGCCAGTGAGCCTCAGCCTGATGGACTTTTCCATTTCAGTAATCAAATGGGGTGGGTGGGGTGGAGATTAAGGTGGATTAAAGGATTACAGTTAGGATTACCGTTAATCAAATGCCCAGCGTCTACAGAATTGAATTTGGGATTGGGGTTAATAGCATGTTCCTGTGAAATAAGGTAATTATTTTAGTGAGGACCGCTTAATGGCTTCTGGTTTACTAAGCACTTGTATGTGTCAATATCTTGAAAGCAGAATTGACAGGGATCGCTTCAGTAACGACCCGGGTGGCCTTGTTTTCTCTTCTAACCGTATTGATTAACTTGGTTTTCAACAGGGCCTCGCCCTCTTTTCTAAAGTTGGAAACAGGAAATGATCTGCTGAAATAAATTTCCCTGGAGCACAGCCATTCATTTAAAAAAAGAAGAAGCAAGGAAGACCGAAACACTTTGTTCAATATATGGGCGATGCCAAGCCCTGTGGTGATATGCAAAGTGTAGAGAGGTTGGAGGCAGGAGTGTGGCTAGGAATTGGGGCGCCCAAAATACTCTCAGATAAAAGGAAAATAAATAGACCTGGCCTCTTCTAAGAGGAAAGAGAAGGGAGAAAATAACCCCACCTTATCTCCTCTCCTTCAGCCCCCACCCCACCCCCCACTGGACTAGCTCATTAACCCTTGACAGCCCCTTTCCTGAGATAGAAAAAAAGAGAGTTTTGAAAAAAAGAGTTTTTGAGGGCCCTGAAAACCTGAGGTGTGTTGCAGAGTGGGAGAAGGGGGTGCTGGGTGTGGGGGTGACAAGGAGGGCCCTGGGCTTCTGAGGGATGACCTTCGGCCTGAGGTAAAGGAGATCTGTGAGGGCCTGGAGGGGGAAAGGAGAGAAGGAAGGTATTCCTAAGGATGGAACAGCAGGTACCCAGGCCCAAGGACCCAACTGGGGGGTTGGATACAGTGGGCATAGGCTGAAGGCAAACTCAGAATTGGTCTGATTCCCTTTTGTGTCCCTGTGACTTTGGCAGTGTGAGGCTGGTCATGTTGAAAGTGGCCGAATCGAGAGCCAAACTGAGCACACGTTGGATAATAGTGTAGCCTAGTGGGAGCGCCCTGGGCCAGGTCCCTGGCTTCCTTCAGGGTGCTGGTGTGGACCTGGCTGGCATCAGCTGCCCTGGGATCAGGAACCTGCTCTCTCGGTGCCTGCAGAGGGGCGGGCCCAGGACCAATCCCTCCCGGCCCCCGCCCCTTGATGGGAGTCACTGCCACTGACCCTGGGGAGGACTTGTGAGCTGGTACTTCTGGGAGAAACAGTGGCATTGGAAAGCCCAGAACTTCGTGAGGGTTCAGATAAATTTGGTTCAAAGCACAGAGTCCCATGTAGTCGAGGAAGGGTGCCACGGCTGAGGGGGTTCAGAAATGGGTAGGGAGATGGCAAGGGAAGCCAACCATGTGGTCACTTCTGAAGGTAGTGTTGCCAGGTAGCACACCGGGTGCCCAATTACATTACAGATAAACTACAAGTAATTGTTTAGTGCACATATAGCCCACATGTTGCATTTCTTTCCTTCCTTCCTTCCTTCCTTCCTTCCTTCCTTCCTTCCTTCCTTCCTTCCTTCCTTCGTTTTGTGTAAATCTGGCAACCTTATCTGAATATAGTAACAGGTGCTTTTTACTCCCTCCTTTGATTCTTTCTGTATTTGCTACATTAGCTCATGACCAGGTATTACTTTGGCATCAGGGGAAAACAATGCTAGTCCCAATCCTACACTAATTTCTGTTGGCCAGGCTTAGGAGATGGCCAGTCTGGAGACAGGAGGGCACTAAGGAGCATGCACACCCTGCCAGCACCCTGACTGGGTCCAGTCTTACATCCTTATCATCATGGATCATTTCAGCCACATCCAATCTCCTTAAAACTCTGGTCTTCCCCTCTTTCCCCCTCTAAGTCCATGAACAGCCTTTGCACCTGAGTCCCTAGGCCTTACAGATCTTTCCTGTCCATCAAGCTTTCCTGGGAGAAGGGCCCTCAGCACCATTGTCTGCTCACCTTACAATCTGAGGCATCTTTCCTGCCCTTCCACTTACCTGGGACTTCCTTAACAAGAGGTTAGACATAAAATCATATAGATACCAAAGTGCCTAATCTCATTCCAACCCTCAATCCTTGCTTATTTTTAGCCTATTTTAATTCTTAGTGAAATTCTGTTTCAGTAGTTCTGGGTGATGTCCGTTCTGTCTTTTAGTTTCACTTTTGAAGTAGTTGTTCAAAGCAGCAAACTCCGGTGTTAACCTATGCCGCCATCTTGGTTCTCCCGAAATTCTGTTTAAGTATAGTACATATACAAGTATTCTTAAAATATTTAACATCCAGACACTGTCAGAGTACTCTTCTGGATCTCACTATTTAGCACTAATTAGAAACAATCCAGTCTGGCCTTTGTCTTTAATGGTTTTATAAGTGCGAGGCTTGCCTTCTAATTAGACGATAAACTGGTGTTTTGCTTCCCTAATCTCTCCCAGGACCTGCCACAGAGTGGGGCGCACACAGCGGCAGCTTAATGACATGTCTCAAGCCAGTGGCTCAGGTCTTCTGTTCTCTCCTCACTGCCTAAGTCCCTGCTCCCAGTCCAGTCCCCCCCTCCTCCCCACCATTAAAAACATGCCGGGAGCTGGTCCATCCTTGCTATTTCAAGGGACCTGGCATATATGGCATACTGTTCTTAATATGTTTGCTCACCTTCTTGGCACTATGTGTTTTAACCAAGGTCTCTGAGAAAGGTTGTTTTCCCCAGGTAGGGATTTTCCCCTGAAGTTAGGGAGGGAATAAAACCCCTCAACTAAGTGCCAGGCGGGTAATTAATCCCTTTAACTACGAACAATCATGCTTAAACTACATAATCTTTTCTCCCTGGAATGGAGATAAGAAACGCCCTAACCTTTGTAATAGAGATTGATAGGATTGAATCAACTGGTATAAATACAGTTGTAACAAGACAGAAAGACTCAGAACTCAGAACACAGAACTCAGAACACAGAACTCATGAGACAGAATTCAGAAGACAGAACCTACAGGGAGCCTAGAGACAGAAGAACTTTGCTCGAGAGAGCATGCCGGAGGATCCTGGAGAGGGACTGGCCTCGGAGCCTAGAGACAGAGCCTAGTGGGAGAACATGGCAAGGGATCCTGGACTGAACCTGACTACAGAAATTGGCAAGAGAACCTGACTAGAACCTAGTACTGAACCTGCCTGGAGAACCTGAGCAGAACCTCTCTGGAGATCGAGACCAGAACTTGGCTGGAGATCCTGGCTAGGCTGCTGATCAACGGAATGCTGTCTCCATGTCATTCCCTCTTTGCCGACTCCGTCCACACCTTTGGGGACCCCTGGACCCGCTGGGGTTGGACCCCGGCATCTGGCGCCCGAACAGGGACCCCTAGGTAAGCGCCCCGCACTCGGGACGGATCGGACTCCACCATAGGAAGAGGGTGGATAGTCTTCGCCGACTCCGTCCACACCTTTGGGAACCCCTGGAACAGGATTCCCTTAGGTAAGCCGCCCCGTTGAGAACCTCCACACTCGGGACGGATAGGACTCCACTATAGGAAGAGGGTGGATAGTCTTCGCTGACTCCGTCCACACCTTTGGGAACCCCTGGAACAGGATTCCCTTAGGTAAGCCGCCCCATTGAGAACCTCCACACTCGGGATGGATAGGACTCCACCATAGGAAGAGGGTGGATAGTCTTCGCCGACTCCATCCACACCTTTGGGAACCCCTGGAACAGGATTCCCTTAGGTAAGCCCCCCCCATTGAGAACCCCACACTCCGGACGGATAGGACTCCACCAGGGTGCTACAGACCCCCCTAAAGAGGATAAGTAGGGTAAGAAGGTGGATAGTACAGAACTTAGATTGAGAAGATGTGCCATACTGAGTCCAAAGAAAGAAGACTCTGTATTGATTCTTAGATTGAGAAGATGTGCCATACTGAGTCCAAAGAAAGAAGACTCTGTATTGATCTTTAGATTAAGAAGATGTGCCATACTGAGTCTAAAGAAAAAAGACTCTGTATTGATCTTTTAACATATGTGCTTGCTAGCAGAGGAATTAAGGTTACTCCCAGTCAGACAGAACGTTTTATACAAGAAGTATGTCCATGCTTTTCTGAGGAAGGAAAGGTAAATGTAATGGCATGGGAGAAGGTAGGCCCAAGGAGCCTTATCCTTAACCCCACTGCAGCCTTTCTACCCTGGGAAAGTGCAGGATTGGCAAGCTCTCCCTGGGATGATAGATCAGGACTCAGGTAATAGCGGAAAGCGCCAATCCTACTCTTAAAATGGATATAAGAGAGCATTTCAGGTTTTTCTTTTTAATGCTTGCTTTTAAAAAATAAAAAAGGGGGAATTTGCCGGGAGCTGGTCCATCCTTGCTATTTCAAGGGACCTGGCATATATGGCATACTGTTCTTAATATGTTTGCTCACCTTCTTGGCACTATGTGTTTTAACCAAGGTCTCTGAGAAAGGTTGTTTTCCCCAGGTAGGGATTTTCCCCTGAAGTTAGGGAGGGAATAAAACCCCTCAACTAAGTGCCAGGCGGGTAATTAATCCCTTTAACTACGAACAATCATGCTTAAACTACATAATCTTTTCTCCCTGGAATGGAGATAAGAAACGCCCTAACCTTTGTAATAGAGATTGATAGGATTGAATCAACTGGTATAAATACAGTTGTAACAAGACAGAAAGACTCAGAACTCAGAACACAGAACTCAGAACACAGAACTCATGAGACAGAATTCAGAAGACAGAACCTACAGGGAGCCTAGAGACAGAAGAACTTTGCTCGAGAGAGCATGCCGGAGGATCCTGGAGAGGGACTGGCCTCGGAGCCTAGAGACAGAGCCTAGTGGGAGAACATGGCAAGGGATCCTGGACTGAACCTGACTACAGAAATTGGCAAGAGAACCTGACTAGAACCTAGTACTGAACCTGCCTGGAGAACCTGAGCAGAACCTCTCTGGAGATCGAGACCAGAACTTGGCTGGAGATCCTGGCTAGGCTGCTGATCAACGGAATGCTGTCTCCATGTCATTCCCTCTTTGCCGACTCCGTCCACACCTTTGGGGACCCCTGGACCCGCTGGGGTTGGACCCCGGCAAAAACAGGCTCAGTTTTAATTTTATTTTTTTAGTTTGTTTTTATTGATTTTTAGAGAAAGAGAAAGAGAGAAACATTCATATGAGAGAGGAACATGGATTAGCTGGCCTCTGCACACCCCCTATTGGGTATAGAGCCTGAAACCTGGGCATGTGCCCTGACCAGGAATCAAACCAACAGCCTTTTGGTGCATGGGACAATGCTCAACCAATGGAGCCACATCGACCAGGGCTGGGCTCAGGTTTTTAACCTATCATTTGTAACATCTGCATTTCCTGATGAATGAGTTACACTTTTTAAATTTAATTGGCACATCACTCAGAATCACACTTCTTTAGCTATTAAGTATGCCCCCAATAAACCTCCACTTCTCTCGAATTGCGGGCAAAGGGTCTTGAGTCTCCTTGATTTCCTCAACTTTGTGAGAGTACTGATTAACATGTATTAGTTATTCACCAATATTGTTGTATATATTAACTTGGATAGCAATGTTGCCATATAAAGCCATTTTAAAAAAAGAAAACATATGTTTCTCTAAATACAAAAGCAATGCAAACTTTAAAAATATAGACAAGCACAAAGGCAAAAAAAACAAAAAACAACTCAAACTTTACATCTCCTATTGTAATCATTTCATATGTATTTTTCCAGTATTTTTCTATTTATACATTATTACAAAGCAAAGGCACGTATAATTTTGTTTTATTTTCCTAGACAGGAAACATTTAGGTATTGAGCTTTAGGTATTGAGCTAACCTGTCCTTCAGAGAGAATTGACTCTTTATTTGGGGCCCCTGGGAATCCTGGTGAGAAGATGGGGGCTTTGCATTCCTCTTCCTGCTGCTCACGCGAGTCACTTATTGGGGAGCAAAAATAGTCTTTCCAGGGACTCTCCAAATACGTCAGCATTTCTAGCTGCTAAATTGTATTCCAGCCTTTCTTTTAGGTGCCTTCACTTATCTATCCAAAGAATGTGGGTTTTTGTTGTTGTTTTGTTTTGTTTTCAAAGAATGTGTTTGTTTGTTTTTTGAGCACTTACTATGTGCCAGGCACCGTTCTAGGTGCTGGGGACATGGCAGTGAATAAAACCATGTTTCAGTCCAGGGCACAAAGAATCTTATGGAAGCTCTGGGCTGTAGATGAACGTGTCAACTGTGAACTTCATCTTAGTGCGTTTGGCCTTTTCCTCGTGGAACCGCCATGTCGGTCGGGACCTTTGGGTCTTTCCTTTGGTGTTGATCAGGTGACCAGAGGAGACGCTATCGAGCTCCTGCATGAAGGGTGAGGTCTGGCTGCCAGACTTCCAGGAGCTGAGTTGGGGAGATGGCACCTGGAAACTCGAGCAGATTCAAGCTAATCTGACGGCATTGGATTCCAGAACCACTTACCAGCTGGGTGAACATGGGCATGTTACTGAACCTCTCTGTGCCTCAGTTTCCCCAGCCCAGATGATGAAAACAGCACCTCCTAGGTTACTGGGAGAAATAAAGGGTTTAATAGCTATCATGCACTTGGGAATTTTCTTGGCATATAGTAAATGCTCAGTAAATGTTAAGCTTGCAGTTACACTGGGTCAAAAATATGGCCGCAACCTCAGGCATCCTCAGATTGCTCTCACAAAAGAAACGCTATTTTAACAGTTTCTCTTCTGGGCTCCTGGTCTTGCTGTTACTGTCTTTTCATTATAGTCTTAACTGTCAGGTCAAACCCTACCTTTAACAGGTACTTTTGAAGAGCATACTCCTTGCTGAGAGCTTGGGTACTGGCCCAGGTCCCAAGTAACCCTGTGTGTGAACTTGTCTTTTTAAACCGTAATACTACAGAACATCTGAAAGATTCATCTGGACAATCAATCTTCAAAATAAATGCAAACAGAGTGAATTCCCAGTTGTGCAAAGGTAGAATCAGTGTCCAAGTCCTTAGCAATTGTATTCTATTACCGCCCTGATGAATTTCTGACTCATTAACAGCATCATCACAGAGCAGGCCGGGCAACTGAAGATGATTGCAAAGGAGGAACTTTCCCTGCTTAATAACACTCTGTAAAAGAAAGAGTTTTGTCGTCATCTTTGTAAGGTAAAGAGGATCTAAAGCACTTGGCTGAGAGAAGTTTTAAAAGTTTGTGAAACCTGTGTTTTGACCCCGTCGCTGTCCCTCCTCAGTGGACAGGTGGCTCAGCCTTTCTGGAGACCAGCTTCCCACCTGTAAAACGAGAGGGTTCCCTTGCGGAGAGATGGCAAAATGCACATTTGCATCGCCACTCTCTCTCTGGAACCCACCAGCATGAACAAAGGAAAAAAATTTCAACCATAATATGACTAGGGAATGAACACAATCTCACAAGACAGATTAAAAAATATTCATTTATTCATTCCTGTTTCATTCGTTCAACAAATACGTACAGAGCGCCTCTGAGATGCGAGCACGGTTCTGGATGCCAGGAGTTCCATCAGCTCCATGTGATGAAAGCCAAGCCCGAAGAAAGGGGAGCACCAAGGTCTGACACCTTTGTTCTCTGACTCAAAACAGGTACAGATTTAGGAATGTAAGCCAGAACGTTCATAGGATTCTGTAGCAAAGACTTTAATCTTTCCCAGGGAGAGGCCTGGTCTTTGCCCTTAGCTTCTGGGATGTAATCTCTAAAGCCCTTGGAATGTCATGCCTGATAGGAATGTTTTTGTTTGTCCAGGCCCTTGAGTCACTCCAGATAGTCTAACAATGTGATTGGGGAGGGGGGTGGGATTGGAGTAACGGTATCAGCGAGGCCTTTGGAGGCTGGAGACTGAGAGCAGGCCCATGGGCAGCCAACCGTGCCTGTGTGGCAGAGCCCTAGTCAGAGCTCTGGACACTGGCCTGGGTGCCCTGTCCTGTGGGCAGTACTCTGTGAGTAGCATCACACATCGTCACTAGGAAAAGGGGCACTGCTCCCACTTCACTGGGAAGGGACAGCTGGAAGGTCTGTGCTCAGAACGCTCCTGGACTCTGCCCCCTGCATCTCTTCCTGTGGCTGACGGTGATCTTCCACTTTCACGAACTGTAGCGGTCAGTGTAACGGCTCTCAGGGAGTTCCGAGTCCTTCCAATGAGTGACTGAACGTAAGGGTGGTCTTGGGGACCCCTGGACTTGCAGTCGTTCAAATCGGCCGGTAGAATATGACTTACACAGATATCCACTTCCTGGTTTAAAAGAGAATAAACCTGGTTTCCTGCCTCGTATTCATTCAAAGATGAAAATGTGAACGAGAAAGGAAGGAAAAAAGAAGCTTTCTAGAGGAAAATAGGAATGAATTCTTTTGATAATCTTGCAATAAGAAAGGCCTTTCTAAGCATAATGTGAAAAGCACAAGCAATAAAGAAAATATTTGATAAATTTGTCCACTTAAAAACTTGAACATTTTTGATGGAGAAAAAAACAAAAGACAGTCTAATAAAGTCTAAGTCCATACCCGGCTGGTGTGGCTCAGTGGTTGAGCATCAACCTATGAACCAGGAGGTCATAGTTTGATTTCCGGTCAGGGCACATGCCCAGGCTGTGGGCTCAACCCCCGGAAGGGAGCATGCAGGAGGCAGCTAATCCATGATTCTCTCTTATTGATGTTTCTCTCCCTCTTCCTTCCTCTTTGAGATCATTTTTTTTAATCAAAAAAAAAAAATTTTTTTTAAAAAGATCACTGCAAAAACTTATTTACAACACATTATACAGATCGGGATTCGTTTCTCTTATGTAAAAATCAATGAGAGATCTTTCAAATTAAGGCCTGATAGTTAAGAAAAACTATACAACATCACTAATACACAAATAGAAAGAAAACAAGAATAAGATTTATTTGTTTGCTCACTAGATGATACCCAATGTTGGCTAGGGTATGGGAAAATATGCACACTCATATATTTGTTAATATAACTTTTTAGGAGGAGAATTTGTCAAATCTATTTAAACTTAAAGTATTTAGACTTATTGGCAAACTCATTCCTTTCAGCATCATTTGTAGCTTCACAAAATTCAAAACAACTCAATCATCTATTTATATGGGGGTCAATGAAACAAATTAGAATACTTTTATTAATTCAACAAAATGTTGATTGCCTGCCATCAGATGAAACTTGCATTTTTGTGGGAGGAATGGCAGAACAAATAAGTAAATAGATACAAGGTTTGTCACAAATGCTTCAAGAGAAATAAACCTGATGATGTTTCCTAGCAAGGATTGGCAAAATATGTTCTCCAGACCAAATCCGCCTGCCACTCTTTTAGTATGGCTTGAGAGTTAAGAATGATTCTTACACTTTTAAATGGTTGGGGGGGGGGGAATTAAAAAACAAAAACAAATAATATTTCACAATGTGAAAATTAGATGAAATTCGAATTTCGGGTCCATAAGTGAACTTATTGGAACAGAGCCATGTTTAGTTGTTTACCTCTCATCTGTGGCTGCTTTTGCCACTGCAGTGGCAGCTGAGTTGCTTCTGTAGAGACTGTCTGTCCCACAAAGCCTAAGATCTTTGTTATCTGGTCCTTGCCTGGGAAAGTTTGCTAACCCCCATTTTAGAGGAAATTAATGGAGGACCCAAGAGAAATGAAAACGTGTATCCACACAAAAACTTGCAGCATTATTCATAAGAGTCCCAAAGTGGAAACAACCTAAATGCCCATCAACTGAATGGACAACAGAATGTGGTAGATCCAGACAATGGAATATTATACAGCAATAGAAAGAAATGAATGAACTATTGGTACATGCTACAACATGGTACATGCTGAACCATGAAAACATTATGCTCAGGGAAAGAAGTCAGATGTATGATTCCATTTACATGAAATGAGAAGAATAAGCATATCTATAGAGGTAAGAGAGTAGATTGGTGGTTACTTAGGCCTGGGGGCTCGAGTGGAAATAGGGAATGACTGCTAAAGGGGTTCTGAAAATGTTCATGGTTCCTTGCCCAACCAGCAGCTCAGCGGTTGCTTGTTGACCTATGAACCAGGAGGTCACGGTTCAATTCCCTGCCCTGGTTGCTGGCTCAATCCCAAGTCGGGGGTGTGCAGGAGGCAGCTGATCAATGATTCTCTCTCATCATTGATGTTTCTATCTCTCTCTTCCTCTTCCTTCCTCTCTGAAATCAATAAACATATATTTTTTTTTAAAAAAAGAAAATGTTCACAGTTCCCGATAGTTTCTTTTGGGAGCTGCTGCACCAGCCCTGGCCTGTTCACCTCTGCACTTCTTGTGATGCAATAAAAAACAATGTTTATTTTGTTAAGCCACTGCAGTGGGGTTACTATTATGTGAAGCTAAATGCAATTCCCAAATGATACAGTGGGTTAGAAAGCCACGGAGAGCAAAGAAATGATCAGTCGCTAGAAGAAGAATCAGAGAAGTATAGCGCCTTAGCGGCCAAGGGAATCGAGTTTGCACCAAAGAAGGCCATTGCCAGCAGTTGTAGAAAGGCCCAGAAGGCGATTGTCAAAAGGGCATTCTAAGGACAAGCGTGGCAGAGCGGAGCTGTGAGTGGATGGAAGGCTGGCAGGGCAGCTTGTATGCGGTGGAGAAGAGGCCCGGGGAGTTGAAGAGGCAGAAGTCAACACATTTGTCAGGTTGTTGACATGAATGTTCAAAGTGACTGGGATAATGGCAGGGTGAAAAGAAAGAAGGGGAGTCAGGTGCCAAAGAGTTATCTAGGAGCTTAGGAGCGGGTCCCACAGAGCAGGGCTGAGTCCTGCATGTAAAGAGCGTCCTAGCAGCGCCCAGACAGCGTTTCACCAGCCGGTCTTGTCTTGGTGATGTCACAGCAACTGCTTGTTTCCAGTTTTCTGTGGTTGGCCAGATGCTCAGGAACAGTCTGTCACTCTCATGATTAGTAAATTTGGACCTAGAGAGCCATGTGCCTATTGACTTCCGGTGGGAAATGTGCCTTTCCTCAGATTAACACGCTGAGAATTTCATGTGTTTCTTGGCCTCCTTTACCTGGTGTCCAGGTAACTGGAAAACCAACTTTATTTATTTTTTTAAAAAAATATATTTCTTTATTGATTTCAGAGAGGAAGGGAGAGGGAGGGAGGGAGAGAAACATCAATGATGAGAATCACTGATCGGCTGCCTCCAGCACATCCACTACTGGGGATCAAGCCCGCAACCCAGGCATGTGCCCTTGGCCGGAATCGAACCTGGGACCATTCAGTCTACAGGCAACCTTCTATCTACTGAGCCAAACCAGCCAGGGCAAAAACCAACTTTAGAGTCAGAAGGTTGCTTGATGAGCTCAGGACCGGAATGCTTAGATTAGTGTGCTTTCTCAGGAGCGGTGGGGCATGTGCAACCCCTTCACCTGGGCTTGTGTGCACCTCTCTCAACTCCGGTCCGCACATCTTTCCTCAGTTGTGCAGAGCCCATTAGGGCTGCTGGAACTAGGGCTTCCTTCATGCTGAGATATCCCGGGTCACCTGGGGAGGCCTGGCGTGGCTGTGTTCCTGTCTTCTCAGCAGCTCTTTTAGAAGCCACCGAGAGCTAGGTGGTGAGACTCCCGTAGACTAACGTTGCATTGATTAGCACCATTTTCACTTTCAAGGAGTGATAGTTATTTAGCCTCATCCTCAAATTCAGGGCTGCATGACTGATACTCCTATAAACCAAAGACAAACGTGGATACTAATCACTTCAGTTCTTTCCAGGTTGATAGCATAGCTTCAAGTCCCAGAACCAATACAACCCCTAACGGTGGCCAGAGGTGGGCCAAGGTGCCGGCCCACCTGTGCTGTGCCTGCTCTTTTCTGCATAGTGGGCAAGGGATGGTCTTCCCCGCAGAGCAGGCAAGCATTTACCTGGTGGCTGATGCACCTACTTTTTGGCTCAGAAAATAGAGCCACTAAACCCATGGGATAACACTTGTTCTGGGTGTTTTCAAAGAGAGTAGAGAAATATTTGGAAAAGGTGAGCAAGTAATATCCTTTATCCCTAGGCACAACTCCGTGCATATTGTCCGGAGCTCCCAGCCTCCCCCCACCCCACGCTGTGTGGCCCCACCCTGGTCTGAGTGCACCTCTTTCAACAATATGGCAGCAAGGCACCTGCCCAGGATGGCAGGGGCGTGAACACCTGGGTGCTGCTGAGCAGCGGGAGGCCCTGGAGAAGGGCAGCCTGAAGATAAGACTGGAGGTGCCCTGGCAGCAGCCATTGGATTCCTGAAAGGGGCACTAGGAAGCCACGCTGGAGGTAAGAAGACTGTGCACGCCCTGGCAGTTGAGTAGCTTGTTTCGAAGGAAATTGGATGCTGGGCAGGCCATCTCACCCAGAAGTCCAGTGACACTGTGAGGAGGAATGTGCAAAAGATTCTTTTACTGGGAAAAAGGTCACACCTTATATAACTTTTGAGATCCCTTCCAACGCTCCTGTGCCGGATTCTGTGACCTGATACTATGGCAATTTACCAGAATTGTATGTAGAGGGTATCTCATGTTTGTGTGTGTGTGTATGTTTATGTATATCCTGGCCATTGGTTGTCAAAATCCTCCCAGCCATAACCTTGCGATGTATAGAAAAGTTTTGGTTGAGTGTAAATGGACACAGAACATCATGACGTTGGAAGGAGATCTTAAAGCAATAGGTATACTTGACATTGAAAATACATAGTTGCATTGTTTTGGATATGCTAACTTATGAAACATAGTCCAGAAGTATTAATTGAAAACAAAGCAAGGGTCAACAGTGTGAATAGCATACCTCCATCCATTTTTAAAATGATATATATGTGTCATTTACAATGATATATATGTATGTATTTATATATTCATACATAACTCTGGAAAGATACCCAGAAATCTGGTAACAGCAGTTGTATCTGAGGAAAACTGAATGACTGAGTGTGTGGAATAAATTATTTTCCACTGGATTTATTTACTTATTTACATATTTATTTTACTTCTATGCAATGTGGTTGTGTTACCTATCAAAACAACAACAATGGCCGAAACCGGTTTGGCTCAGTGGATAGAGCGTTGGCCTGCGGACTGAGGGGTCCCAGGTTCGATTCCGGTCAAGGGCATGTACCTGGGTTGCGGGCACATCCCCAGTGGGAGATGTGCAGGAGGCGGCTGATCGATGTTTCTCTCCCATCGATGTTTCTAACTCTCTATCTCTCTCCCTTCCTCTCTGTAAAAAATCAATAAAAAATATATTTTAAAAAAAAACAACAACAACAATAATAAAATAAACCTTAGCAGCCTTAGTGAGAAACCCAGTTAGTAGCGAGCACAGGGGTGTGTGAAGAGGGCAGCCTCTAGGAGTCCCAGGGAGATGAATGCCCATATTTAAATGAATGTCAACCTTGCCCCAAGTTTAGAAATCATTTGTCGTGAATTCAACATAGAACTAGATTAGTTTGAACTTGAGCCGCCCTCAAATGGATCAAAAGAATGAAAAAGGGTCTCATGACTGTTAATAAGTAAGCAAGTGGCATTCGCTTGGGTTGGGGACACTAATTCCTGTTCTCATGGGTGGGCATGCTGGCACCTGGGCAGGG
Organism: Myotis daubentonii; assembly: GCF_963259705.1. Lineage (NCBI taxonomy): Eukaryota > Metazoa > Chordata > Mammalia > Chiroptera > Vespertilionidae > Myotis > Myotis daubentonii. The sequence continues at coordinate 84,420,242 of NC_081847.1, read as the reverse complement.
TTTCCCTTTTGCCACCAGCTGGTGGTGTGACCTTGAGTAAGACACTTCATTCTTCTTGGGCTGCTGGAGGAGTAACAAGCTCACAATTCGTTATCTGAGTCATTCTGTGGGACTCGGGGTGTGTGGGGGGAAACCACTGCAGAGCAATAGAAACCTAAGGTCCCGGGGAACCAGAGAGCCGATAAAGGAAAGCACAGCAGGGGTGGGCTACGCTTGGAGAGCATTGCCATGTCCTGTTTTCTGCCGGAGCTTGGCAGGCCCTTTACCAGGCTCCAGTGAATCACCAAATCTCTGTCCTGCGTGGCTAGAGGCACAGCTCACTGCACAGATGGTGCTGGGAGCCCAGCGAGTCTGGTTAGGTGGTAAATCTCCTCTCCAGCACTAATCCCAGTAAGCATATGCTTAATTAGGCAAGGCTGTGTGGGACCTCCATCATACAGATGATTGAAAATCAGTGCAGGAGATGGTGCAGTTTCATTTTAAAAAGAAAGATACACATATGGGTAAGGTGTGACTAAATTAAGGAGACAGATTTGCTTAACCTTTGAATTTTTATTGTATACTTAACTTTACAGAGACTAATTTTAACTAAAACACCACCCTAGATTCTTTTCTGATCTTGTTTAACATGCAAACATATGTTTAAAATTATGTATTGTATTTTTATTTCAATGGTAATGCATGCTTTTACAGAAATATAATTGTATTTCAAAGGTAGTCACGCTTTTTATAGAAAAAAATTAAAACTACAGAAATATATAACACAAAATATAAAAGTCATGAAAGACAGAGAAAGAAAAAAGAAAGGTACCATGTTAGTAGGGTTGCAAATTATTCCAGTTATACTTAGCTGTGTTAAGGAATAGGAGTTTCACTGTGCTATAAAAACTTTTAAATGCTCTATTTCTCACAAGCACCTTGCCCCAGATAGTAGAAATCTTAAGACTTGCCAATGAATAGTATCCCCATGTTCTCTGGTTAAACATGTACTTTTAAAAATATGTTTTTATTGATTTTAGAGAGAGAGGAATGGGGAAGGATAGAGAGATAGAAACATCGCTTGTCTGTCTCCTGCACACCTCCTACTGGGAATCGAGCCCGAACCGGGGCATGCGCCCTGACTGGAATTGAACCGGTGACCTCTTGGTTCATGGGTGGATGCTCAACCACTGAGCCACATTGGCTAGGCTAAACATGTACTTTTAATTTACAAATTCAGACTTCTCAGAGGGTAATTCCCCATTAGGCATCAGCTGCTCGGGGACTGGAGCAATCTGATACCTAAACCTGGTTACTACCACTGAAGGGCACAGCACCTCTTTGGATTATGTGCCTCATTGCCAAGGTCTTTGAGCCCAGACATTCCTTCAGCTGCACTTGCTTCTGCTGGTCCCCTGACCCTCTCAGCACTATTGCATCCTCTGCAGGCATTTGGCTCCGGGTGGATCCTTTGCTGGCTGCAAGCAGGCCAGGGAGAACCAGGAACACACCATTTGTCTAACTCCTGTCCGACCCACCTCAGCCTCTCTGCCCTTGAAGTAGCCACAGGTAGGGTTTCTCCCACATGGCATCCAGGAAGTGAGCTGCTGGCCCCACGTTCTTGGGCTTCCCAAAATTTACCTGGATGTTTAAGTGCCCGCCTGGCCAAAATGGGGAGGAAAAATCAGCCTTTCTCCTGTGTTGTGCCCCCTGAGGGTCTCTGTATCATGCCCTCCTTGTCTCTAAGTCAGCCAACCTTGGCGTTCAGTCACGCAGGCGGAGGTGGAAGTTTCTTGCACAGCGGAAGGAGCCGCATGCCCTGAGCCCTCCTGGATTAGCCCCTAATCTGGTTAGCCAGGAGCTCCAGGAATTTGGAAATCCTGTTTGTCCTGACAAAGTCTGTCTCTCAGGACTTTTTCCATGCTATAAAACCCAATTTTGGATATCCAAAGCAAATTATTAACGCTTCCTTTTTCTTATAGTGCAAACTATAAGTAAACACATTAAGACCTGCCTCTCTTTTCCTCTGTCCCCGCCTCCCACACACCTCTCATTCTCTTTTACCCAACACAGATAGATTTCATTGGCTGATTAAAGTCAAATGCATACAATGGACACAAGACACTGGGGGGTATGGGAGGCTAGGGGAAGGTCAAGGGGAGAAAAAAAAAAAGGAGACATATGTAATACTCTTTGTAATACTTTAAGCAATAAAACAATAAAAAAAAATAAAGTCAAATGCATAGAACCGTTAAGCAAAAAAACACATTAATATACTCCGAAATATTACTTCAGTCACATAATTTTTATTGTGCAATTTTTTCTGACGACTAGTAAGATTGAACATTTTAAAAAATATGTCATTATATGTTTTTATTGCTTTATAATAGTTCTATTTATAGTAAGGCTGTTAACTCTTTTTATTTAATGTATCATTTTCCTATAATATGTTTTTTGGTCTTATAAAATGTTTTATGGAAACAGATATATAATTCTTGCATTTCTATTTCTTTCATGATATTATGCTTAGATAATCTGTCCTAAGACCATTTAAAATGTTTACTTATATTTCTTCCACATTTTTACATCACTAAGGTTTTTATTATTTTATTTTTCCCCTTTAATATATTTTATTTTTCCCCTTTAATATATTAATTTACTTTAAGATATAGTGTAAAGTGAAGCCCAAACTTGACTACTTCTAAGTTGCTGATTTTTCCAGAGTCATTTGGTGAATATTCTAGAAACAGAAATATTTCTATTGCTGTATTTGGTGTGGATGTATTAATTTATGCTTTTCATCACTTAACTTTTTGAATGACAAGCATATAGAACCTCTTACAATCTGATGAGTGGTTTCCTCCTGAGTAATCTCGTTAGAAGACTATAATTATTTTAAGGATGCTTCCATTGCTGGAAAATTCTTTGCTGATTTACTTTGGAAATTGGTTTTGGAAGCAGCTTTTGAGCCACATAGAAACCAGTCTGGTAACTTAATAATACTTCTCTTCGGACCCCAAATTGCACGCTGCAGCTCGATTACCCACCTTATTTGCCAGAGAATCTGATTCCAAATGACTCCTTTCTGTTTCCAAAAAGAAAATGCACTTAGAAACATGCTGAAGACAAGCAAAAGGATGGGGCTCCGTTCTGTTATGTTTGTTTTAATGTTGATCTTGTGACTTTGTAGTTGCATTTGATCAAGTGTGTATATGCATGTACGCAAATAAGTTTCTATCTCCCTGCTCTACATATTTGACTAGAGCTATAAATGAAAGTCTGACAAAGAGCCGTGCGCTCTTGGGAAGAAGGTACTGGCCTCTAAACTAACCCAGCGCTCCTTCTCTCTCCCTCCAGGAGGAGACTCATTGGCTCCTGATCCCGATTCAGATTCACCAATGGAAATAGCAAGTGATTCTTGGAATAAGATAAGCTCCGTATGTCAGTAGTAAAGCCCATGGTTCCATTTAATTTTTTCTAGGGCCCTACACACTTATAACAACAACGCTGACTAAAGGAAAGAAATGCCAAAATTAATAGCCCTCTGGATTTTATACATTTCCCAATTTTCTAATTGCTACAGCTATTGCCAACAAAACACACTGAAAGAATGCCCCGTAAGGAGAGGTCTCAGAACACACCACAGGATAGGACTGCAAATTTCAGTGATTACAAACAATTAGAGCGGGCAGCCAACATATAATTTTCCTTTTAGGCATGGACATAGAATGAAAAACTACTTACTAGGCTGGAATAGATAGAAATAGAGCCGTTTCCCTTTGTGTAAAAAATCGCACTTGATCAAGTGGAGATTAAAGCTAATGTGTTCTCCCCCCCATTTGCTTTTAAAATTGAGGGATGTGGAAATTAGTGAAATTAAATTCACAGCTGCATTAGTTGCAAGTAACAAAAAAATCTTATTTGATCTTGCATAAGCAAAACAGAGGAATGTTTGGGCTTGTGGGGAAAAGGAAAGAGTTGAACATCCAAACAGTGAGAGAATCAGGGATGCCGTGGGCCTCCAAGAATGATTGGAATCATGGCCCCAAGTAGGACCAGAACCGTCTCCCTCTGCTCTGCATTTTGGCTTCTTTCCGCACATTGGTTCATTCCATCTCACTTTGGACCAGACTTCTCCATGTGTCAGAAGGGATGTCTGTCCCCAACTACTAATTGTTATTATCTCTACTATTGGAGAGACACTGCCTGTCACATTGTTTTTGGTTTGAGGTCCAAAAATCCCGCTGTTGGAAGGCTACCATTCAGACTACAAATATTGTAGATCTCAACAATATCTGCACAGATAGGCATGAAGTGTCTAGGAAGGGGCACCTTTTCTAATTTCCACAAAGATGCCATATGGGCTTGTAGTGACCCTGGGTAGGGTTCTGATTGGCACAGGTTGGGTCACATGCCCACTCCTGGACCAGTCAACTATGGCCATAGAGTTGAGATCATCTAAGAACATGGCAGCCCCTATGGGATTCTTATAAGTGGAAGAGGAACAGTTTCTAGAGAAGAAAGGTACAGTTCCCTAAAGAAAGGGATATTTATCTGATGGGCAGAAAATATATTCATTGTCCACTATATAACTATCTATAGCAGTTTTGTGAGCCTACTGCACATTTTCTCTCTCCTTTGAAAGTATTTCTTGCTTCTACTCTTCTTTGCTAAATTTAAACTCTAATAGGGCAAGGACTGAAGCTCCATATGTTCCCAAAGCCAACACAAATACTATTTGTTAAAAGAATGCATCAGCCGGGCCAGTGTGGGTCAGTGGATTGAGCATTGCTCTATGCACCAGAAGGTCACTGGTTTGATTCACAGTCGCCAGTAGTGGGAGGCAGGAGGCAGCCGAACAATTGATGTTTCTTTCTCGCTCATCGATGTTTCTATCTCTCCCTCCCTCCCCCTTGCTCTCTCTCTAAAAATCAATACAAACATATTTTTAAAAGAATACAGCAATTAATTTATTAGATGGTTCAACTGAGTATAGGACATCTTTCTCTTCTTTATTTCTTACTTCCTTAAACAGTTAAAGTATTTTCTTTTAGTGAGGATTTGCGTGTGGTAAACTCTCTTGGGTTATGTGTAGGTGTCTATATTTTGCCATCTCTTGCATGACAATTTAACTGTGTATAAAATCCTAGGTTGCCAAATATATTTCTTGCATTTTGAAGATATTTATCCATTATCTTTTGGCCTATATGGTTGCTAATAAGAAACCAGCTGTTAGTCTAATTGTCACTTATTTATAGGGGATAGCTTTTTCTCTAACAATTCTTAAAGATTTTAATTTTGATATTTTGCAACTATAAAGTATCTAAGTGTGGATTCAGTTTTATTTTATTACCTGCTACTTGGTATTTTAAGCCAAGGATGTGTATCATCCCTTAATTCTGTTAAATTTTCAGCTGCCACCTCTTCAATTGTTGTTTCTCTCTATTCTTTTCTTTTGGAATCCTTATTAGATGTATTATTCAGTTTCTCAGTTTATTCTCCATGTTTTACAACTATTCATGAAAACTTTTTATGTGTTTTGTGCTGCATTCTGAATAAATTGTGATACTATCATTTAATCAACTCCTTTGTTCTTTAAAAGTATCCAGTGGCCTCATTTTTTTAAATTTCAAAATCTATATTTTTATTTCAAATTTTTAAAATCAATTTTGTCATATATAGATATTCTTATATCTGCCTGTTTGCTTTTTTATTTGTCTTTCATTTTATGGGTGTGATTTTAGCATGTAACATACTTATAGTTAGGTCTTTATTTTTTCAGAAGAACCTAAAATTTATCTCTAATGGAGCAAATTTGTATTTCATTTTATATTTTTAGGGACAATTTTTAAATTTTATTTTTCAATTATAGTTGACATTCAAAATTATTCATAGTTTTAACAATACCAGCAAATTTGTATTTTAATTACTGATTTCCACTGTGACCTTTCTTAGCCTTAGATTTCTGCATATGCCTTATATAATTTTAGTTTGTAAACTCACTTGGAGAAGGGGAGTTATTTCTATCTCTCTTCTTTATTTAGTAGATTTGTGATTGTTTCTTATTAGTCTCCCCCACCCTCATTCCACTATGTCAGTCTAGGTCTTCTATATGGTTCTTACACATATAACTAGGCCTGATGTATGCAGGTGGGGTTCTGGTCCTATAATGTAGGAGAATGTTTCAGAGCCAGTCATCAGGCCATTCACTGGGCAGCTTATTTCAGTTCCTGGTCATGGGACTGTGTTTCTGTCCCCTCCCTTCCTAGATGTCCCTCCTGCCTTTATAAAACCTGTAAGCACACACATGAGTCAACAACTTTTCTTTTCCAGCTTCCCTTCATGATCAGGAACATCCGTGATCTTGGCTTCCGTACCCTCATGTGGGGCACGTTACTCTGGGGGAGCTGAACACCTGGCCGCCGCCGCTGCCTCCAGACCAGAAGGCCGGCGTGCCATGGCTTCGGCTCTGTTTCCTCCTTGATGTTGTGTTGTTTCTGGGTCATGGAGATTTGTATCTTGTTTTTGAACTGGTGGTGCTATTTTAGTGTTATTTTTTATAGTCGTCTATTACTGCTATGCTTTGGAGTAAAAGGGATGCTTCAGAATTTGCCATCTCCACTGGAAATGTTAACTCCATCATTTCACAGTAAGGAGGTGAAGGGGTTATTCATCAGATTGAACACTAGCATGTGTACTCATTTATTTATACTTTATTCCAGAAATGATTTGAGGAATTTTTCTATAATACTTAAATAGTAAAATAAAATGAGTTTTAAGAGGGAATAGTCATTAGCATAGAATATTAAAATTAGGAGGAAAATATACAATTCACATATTCACACATAGGCTGCATCTTTGGCCCTGAAATTCCAGGATAGCCGATGTGAATAAGCACAATAGATTACCTAGTTCTCTCTTTCTACAATGAAAACCCTTGCCAGTTTTTTTGAGAGAAATAAAGTATTTTTCTGGCAACAAGTTATAAGATAAAGTGGTCCTATGTGCATCATAGCGGGGCACTGAGAAGTGAGACAGATGATGCCTTCGACAACTCTGTTACAACATTAGCTTCCCAACAGAACCTAAGCCATAATGCCCACTCAGCGAGCATATGGCAGCTTTGAGACAAACTCAGGTATGAGTCTTTTTTTTTCTCTCAGAGCATGTTTGTCACAGCTGGGGACAGCGGAACAAGGAAGGGCTGGGACAGAAGAAGGAACAGGAGAGAGTCTCGGTGGTGCTCTCCTCTGGCTCCCTAGAAATGTTAGAGGAAAGAAGCGAGCCAAGGTGGGGCTGCTGGCAGCTCTCTGAAAAGTCAGAGAAATCGGGGCCTTGGAGACAGGTTCAAGGGGTTAACCTGGGATGAGCTGCCACTACCCACTGCTCCCCTCATTACAAGTCTCACGGGAGCCCTTAGAATTTAGGAGAAAAAGTAAAGATGCACACCTGAGGGGGAAGAAAGGCATGGGGGTGCTCCAGAGAGAGCCCGCCAGGAAGGAGTCTTAATCAAGTAATGCTCACAATACTTCCTCCTCTCTGTGGCTCTAAAAGATCTCCATCTAAGAACCTTGCGTTAGATCACTTTGACCAAAATGAGGCAAGAGGTCACTTCCCTTATTAGTTATTACTAGAGGCCCGATGCACGAAAATTCGTGCAAGAGTAGGCCTTCCTACCCCCGGCTGCCGGCACCGGCACCCAGGACCTGGGCTGGCTTCCCCCTGGGCCGCCCGCAGGCACCCGGGACCCTGGCTGGCTTCCCTCTAGCCCCGGCTTTGTCAGGAAGGACGTCCGGAAGACGTCCGGTCTAATTAGCATATTACCCTTTTATTATTATAGATATTTTTATTGTTGTTGCAAAAGACAGGAACTCAGCTCCAACTAGCTTTAGCAAATCAAAATGAAAGTTTTTACAAAATTTTTATTGTCTCATGAAACCAACTAAATAATTACAGAGAAGGCAGGGTAGCTCTGGCTATCGAAACAACTGACTTCTGGGAATCAAACGCTGCCAGGATCCTCTCCATCGTATTTCTCTTCTGTCTTATGTTGCCCTAATTCCTTCTTTCTCTCTGTGGGGCATTGTAGGTGGCCAGAGGCAGTTTCAGCCTCCTGACCAGAGGAAAGAGTACTTCTCCCGTGGATCAAGCTGTAACACACCTTAGGGAATATTGACTGCTGTGGTTGGGATCTTATGCCCTCTATGAACCTACATTGATATTTATTAAGCACTTATTATGTACCAAGGTCTGTCCTAGAAGCTTTGAGTGGATTATAACATTAAATCTTCAGAATAACCCCATAGGAGCAGTAGAAGGCGAAGATAACCACTTTTCTATAGGTGATTTTCTCTTGGTCTTGGCCTCCCAGTTCCTTAATCCCTCACCTGCAGTGACCTTGCCTTTCACCCTACCAAGCCACTTACACACTCCCACGATTATGCCCTAAAATTTACCTTTAATAACAGCATAATCCCAATGTTGTGTCCCACTCTCCAGTCACTACTTCTGGTACCCTGACTGCGGCATTCTTAGACTTCACTAGGTCCTCCAATCCATTGATCCTATCACCTTTCATTGTTTTATCAACACTTTCTATCCTCTATCCCCATAATCCTGTTTTTAATTCTCTCCTTTTCTGGGTTAAAAACTATGCTCCATCATTGTTCTGCTCAGAAGCTGATCGTGAGACCAGGATCTGAGTGCCAGTAGTTTGAGAGGTGATCCCAGGAAGTGTTGGTAGGGGTGTAAGAAAGTCAGAAAGGGAAGGAAAGGAAGTGAATAAAGAGAATTTATTGAACAGGTGTGTAAAACCCCTCAGATTTATTCCCTTCGCTGAGGCAAAGAAACTAGGGTAACCCTTCCTGCATTGGCTGGAGTTTATTCCTGGGAGCACTGACATCCCAGCACTTCTGGCCTGCCTGGAACACAGGCCAACAGAAAGTTGGATGGGGAGTTGCAACAGCTTGGCATAAAAAGCCAACAATTTGTACGGCTATGGAGTACCCCTTGCTTGGGGTAATCTTATGATTGCTGGTGAGAAGCAGATCCCAATTACAATATAGAAGCCAAAAATGTCAGCACCTCACCTTCCCGGCCCTGCCTGCAACTGCTGCAAAAAACAAACGCTGAACTTGGTAAACCTAAGGGATCTGCCCAGCTTCAAAGAGGGAGCTCTGGGAATGCAAAGGAGGTTTGGTGGAGAATCCATTCTGGTGGCAATAACAGGTACTGGAGTGACATCTGGTTTCCAGGAGCAACAGGGCTGGTAATGCCAATGATGGGTGGTGCCAGTGTCCAGTGCCATTGAATTGGAAGTGTAAACTGAGGTACCTTGTGTTGAATGGTGGTGGCAGTGATGGCCACCTCCCTCAACATGCTGTATTGTGATCTTGGCTGTGATCCTAGCTGCTGCCCAGACTTCCTTGTTTTTGCTTATTGTCGGAACCTAATTTTGCAGCCTTCCCAGCAATTGTGTCAGCATCCCAATAGCTTTTCAACAAATTCCTTTCTTCTTAAGTCAGCAATGTCAACTTCTTCTGTTGCTTGCAACTAAGAACCCCAGCTATTACAAAGGATACTGGATGGGTGGGTAAGTGGTTGGGTGGATGGATGGATGAATAGATGAATGGAGCTACATGAATAGAGGTTAATCAGGCACAAATGCATTCCAGGCAGAACAAAGAGCACAGCCTAGCCACTGAGAAATGAGAGAGCATGGTGTACTGGAAAAACTGCCAGGAGTTCAGTCTGGCTGGGGGCCAAGGAGTAAGGTAGGGAGTGGTGAGGTGTAAAGCTAAAGAACTAACTAGGACAGCTCATGAAGGATCTTTTAGGCATGCTAAAGAGTCTTGATTCTATCCGGAAAAAAAAATTTAATCAAGATAGTGACATCAGATTTGCAATTATAAAATATGGCATCAAAAGAAATCCTGGCAGCAGGGAGAATGGTTAGGAGGGGAGCAAGGCTGGATACATGAAGACCAGTTAAGTAGCTATGGCAATAATTCCAATGAAAGATGACAAAGGTCTGAATCAAGGCAGTGAGCTTGGAGAGGAAACATTGGATCTGAGATGTATTATCCTATATAATAAAAGCCTAATATGCAAATCGACTGAACCACAGAATGACTGGTGGAACAACTATTGTCTTTATGACGTTCACTGACCACCAGGGGGCAGATGCTCAACGCAGGAGCTGCCCTCTGTCCTATGGGCCAGGCCAACCCAGGTGGGTGCTAGCGGGGGATCCTACCCGTGCACAAATTTCGTGCACTGGGCCTCTAGTACAGTGGTTGGCAAACCACGGCTCGCAAGCCACATGTGGCTCTTTGGCCCCTTGAGTGTGGCTCTTCCACAAAATACCATGTGTGGGCGTGCACGTACAGTGCGATTGAAACTTCGTGGCCCATGCACAGAAGTTGGTTTTCGGCCTGGGCGAGTCTATTTTGAAGAAGTGGTTCGGAAGTGGGGGGTGTTGGTCAGTTGGGCAACGGGAGACGCGGAGCAGGCGAGCCGCGGGATACGCAGCGAGGGGGAGGCGCGCGCGATTCATGCACAAGTTGAGTGAGCCAGTCAGTGAGCAGTCTCATTGTGCAGTGGTTAGTGCCAGTCGTGTCCGCCAATCGTGTGGGGGTGACAAAAGTACCTACTCAAAGCATAAAGTTACCTGTATTTTTCCAACCAGCTGCAAATCCTACAGGTATTTTTGTCATCAATTTAAGAATTGTAATTATTTTGTGTTGGTGGCTTTATTATTATAAAATGAAACTTATCTGCTTAAGGGGTTTAAATGCCTAACCTTGCTAAATAACTTCTCTCGCTTACTGTTTATTTCCTTCCTTAGCACTCATGACAACTGCAATTATTTGATGTGACTATTTATTTAAAGTTGATCTTCCTCACTAGAATGTAAGTTCCAGAAGGATGTCATATTATCTCCAGCCTTCGACACATAATAGGCATTCCATAAATATATTAGTATATTGAACTCATGTTGTTAATACTAAGTACTCAATCCAAAATTATTAATTAAGTTAATACCTACCTAAATAGTTTAAGTTTAAAAAATTTGGCTCTCAAAAGAAATTTCAATCATTGTACTGTTGATATTTGGCTCTTTTGACTAATGAGTTTGCCAACCACTGCTCTAGTATATTATGAAGTTAGAGACAAAAAGCATTTTGTTCTCATTTCAATATACAGAAATTAAGGAAGAAAGATCATGGATGAGTCCAAATTTTCAGCTTAAGTCAGTAGATGATAATGACACTTATGCATGCAATCATTCATTCAACAAAAATTTAATTAACAATTATTGTAGGAGGTACTGGATACAGACCTGGTCCTACCTTTGCTGTGGTAATACTCTATTTTAGGCTCAGTTTATGAGCCTCTTCTCAGATTTTCTGGGCGTTAGCTTCTCTGGGACTCTTGGCATTTTGCTCTGTTTCAGCAGCCACCATGAGTGACTTAGTTAAGTCCCTTGTGGTTTGATTGTCCAAGGCCGACCAGCCACATACCCACTGACTCCTCCCATCACTTCTGGACTCTAGGGCAGGGCACTTGGCTTTCTGAGTGGCTATCAAAGAATATGGATAACACAACTGGGCAGTGTGGGAAGTTAGCTTCCTGTGGGACAATCTTTGACTAACAGGAAACAGGGGACATAAAGTGCCTCCCTTCCTGGGATTGCTCCAAAACGTGATCACTCCATATTGTCTATATGAAGATGTTCTGTATGGCCAAGTGGTTGCACCTGTTAAGAGACTGGCTGTTACTCTTCAAGGCTTGTCATTAGCGGTGATTATCACAGTGATGCATCACCATGCATTGCTCCCCATTTTTCCTTACCTTTTTCCTCACTGTTGCTGCTTTGGGATAATACCTCCTAAATAAAGCCTCGGCCCTCAATCCTTGAACCAGGCTGTTTTCTAGGGAGCTGGGCTAAGACACACCCACACAGACAAATAGAAGATGAGTTTGAGTGAACTTAAGTAAAAATTATCCATCCATTCAAAAATATTTATTGAGCACCTCCATATATATTTGAATTAGGGATGCTATGGTGAAGAATACAGACATGTTTCCTGCTCTTGTTGAGCCTACCTTCAATGGGGAGTGGTAGCAAATAATAAGTCAGCACAGAAATAAATGAGCGTAATTACAGATAGTGACAACAATTTTAAAGAGCAATTTATGATGTGATAGTGGGACTGGTATATGTGTGGGTGGTCAAGGGGACAAAGAATAGGTAGAAGGAAAAGCCTTCTCTAGAAGGAGGATCAGGTCTTTCACAAAATGTCACCGGGAGAATGAACCTGGAAACAGACATGTTGTATAGTATTGGGGTTTAGATGCAGACAGGAAATGTACCCCTAATTTGACTATAAAAAAGTTGGTCATGACATATGCATAGAAAATAATGGGAATAGGGAGATTGAAGAGAGTAGAGAAGGGATGAGGGTGCAGACCAGGGACAGGTAGAAGAGTTAGTGAGCAGTGCCAGAGCAGAAAAGGTAGCCACTATGTGTATAATCCCTGACACTAAGTGGCCATAGAACTTTGGAGAAGCCTAGTCCTTGGTTTTCTTAGCTCCAAAATAAGGGTATTGATCAAGCTCCATGATTGTATGAAGGCAAGAAAGAGCTGAAATGAAAACTCTATGTAGCTATGTAATTTACCCCTTGAAATACAGCACTGAAGTCTTTAGGACCCAGTAATAATTGGCTTTCTCTCACCATTAATTATATTCTGGCCATTTATCAGGTAACACAATTGTCAGACTCCCTCACCAAAATGTCTTTTTCATAACTGAGAACTGTTTACAGTAAAGACAAACAATTGGGGCTCATTAAATCAATTATTAGGACACTGATTATGCATCTATTGTCTACTCTAGTCAGTTAAGTTCAATAAGCTGTTCAGTATTCATCAGAACAATTATGCTAATAAGCTTGAAATTTCCCAAGAGTATTATACTTTCACACACTTATCCTGCCTACCAGCAGTCTGGCTCAGTCAATATTGTCACACACAGACAATCTATCCTATATAATAAAGGCTAATACGCAAACAGACGGAATGGCGGAACCACCGAACAACTGAACAACTGGTCGCTATGATGTGCGCTGGCCAGCAGGGGGTGTGCATGGAACATGGCAGGCGATGGTTGCAGTGAGATAGTGGAAGAGGTGAGTGGGGGCACCAGACCAAGACAGGGCACTGGTTGCTGTCATCAGGGTGAGCCTCTGGTGGTTACTAAAAATTCTTTGCTACTGCGCCATGGTCCCACCTGGCGCTTGCACCTGCTGCCAGTGCTGGCTCTGCTTCCACTCACTGCCAGCGCCAGCCCCACTCACACCTGCAGCCAGTGCTGGAACCTCTGCTCGCACCTGCTGCCGGCGCCTGGCACCGGTCCCGATAGTTTGGTGCTGTCAGCAGGTGCCAGCCCCAATTGCCCCTCATGGCTTCTCCACCTCCCCCTGCTCCTGAGGGGCGATCGGGGAAGCAGCTGCTGCTCGCACCCACTGATGGCGCCAGCTCCGGTTGCACCTGCTGCTGGTGCTGGCCCCAATTGCTCTGCGCCATCAGTTGATGCGAGTGGGGTTGGTGCCATCAGCACATGGGAGCAGTGGCAGCAGGAGTGGGGCCCGCAGCAGGAGGGGCCAGGCAGTGACACAGAGGATGGGCTGAGACCCACCCCTGTGCCCAATGCAGCCTCGAAGCCCACAGTTCCTTCCAAGGTGCACGAATTCATGCACTGTGCCCCTAGTATATACATAAAAGCCATGTGACTGGAATGATCGGTCACTATGATGTGCACTGCAGCCAGCCAACTGGCCCAATCAGGGACAGGTGGGCCAGCCAACCTCCGTGGCCCCTCCCTCTGGCAGGCCAGGCCCCGATTGGCCCCCTACCGGGGAGAGCTGGCCAGACCCCTCCCGTGCATGAATTTGTGCACCAGGCCTCTAGTTATAAATAAGGCATAAGGCCCTACTGTTGACATATGACTACCAAATTATGCCCCCTCATAATAGAATTGTAAATAATTTGTACATTTGTTCTTTTAGGGTTTAGATATTGGCCTGTTTTCCCCACCCCCAAAATATGTAGATTTTAGATAATATTTAAATGCCTTATGGGAGTATTCATTGCATTGGCATTGTATTATAACACTACAAGTAATATTTGAACAGTCACTGAATTAGCTATCTAATGATCAATAAAGCCAATGATCATTTGTTTTTAAATGTATAAGAAATATATTGTCAGCTGTCTGGAGAATAAGAAACATAACTTGTTTTCCCCAAATATTTTTCTCTCAACAAGAGGCAACTTTTCTCTCAGTCTCTTTACCTCTTTTTAAAAAAAATCCCTAACTCACCCAGCTGGTATGGCTCAGTGGTTGAGCATTGACCTATGAACCAGAGGTCACCTTTGATTCTCTGTTGAGGCATATGCTCAGGTTGTGGCTCGATTAATCCCCAGTGGGGGGTGTGCAGGAGGCAGCCAATCAATGATTCTCTTATCATTGAGATTTCTATTTCTCTCTCCCTTTCCCTACCTCTCTGAATCAATAAAAATATATAAAGAAAAACAAACAAAAACCCTACCTCAATGGTTTGTTTTCTTGAGTGATTTTGGCCACAGAATAATAATAATTTTCCATCATAATCAACCATTGCTTTTATGATTGGCACATAACAGATACAGATAAATACTTGCTGGATCCTTTTTTTTTTTTTTTGTATATGCTTTATTCTTGTCTCCATCAGATGTTAGTTTTCATTTTTAACAAAAGCTAGCATGTGAATAAGGAATGTGTGTGTGTGTGTGTGTGTGTAGGCAGGTGTACACATCTTCAATACAAATTCTTTTAAAACATAAAATTTCATTGTATTGAGATAAAAATCCAGCTGATATTGAATTTTTTCTATCATTATTTACAACAAAAGTAACCCCACAACATTTGTTGTTTACAATTTTTACTGAGGTTATTTCATGTAATCAGTGTCCTTTCAGGTGCAAATAACTGGATGTTTCCTTAAGAAGTAGCAATGCTCACTGCAACTTAGCTCCACCAGGATGAGTAAATACAGAGATCAGATGGTGAGGAGATGCTCCATGGCCGTACTGAGAAGGATGGGGCAAAGCTGTGTGGAATGCTTGTGGACCTATAGCACACACAGAATGCTATACAAATGCTGTCTTTCACTTCAGTTACTTAGTCTTTTGGTAAGGGTGTGGGAAGACAACTGAGAATGAGATGCTTTCCTTATCCTTCAGGAATGTACAATCTAAATGGGGAGACAAAACATACACACATGAGAAAGCTAAAAACCTTCTCAAGACTAAAGTAACAGGCCAAGATTAATCAAAGATTAATATCATCCAGGAAAGGCTTTCCAGATTTCATAAGAGAGATGGACTACGAGTTGTATCTTTTGAAAAATCAACATGTGGATAAGTATTTTTAAAAATTCAAACTACAGAAGAAATAATAATGAACTTTAAGTTTTCCACTCATGACTTCCAAGTTCTCATTCCAGAAGCAACCATTACCATTTTTCTTATACAGTGGGGCCTTGACTTACGAGTTTAATTCGTTCCGAGACCGAGCTCATTCAGGAGCTCGTTAACTCAAATTACTCTATCAACTCAATGCAAAAAATCTGCGGAGAGACAGCTGGTATCTCAAAAAACTCGTTAGTCGGGACACTCGTAAGTCAAGGCCCCACTGTATGTCTTTCTAGTACACTTAACTACTTTTAAATTGATTCTGAATTGATTTTAATTTCATTGACTTTGCAGTGTCATGAGTGATGAAGGGTTAAACTTAGTGTCTATTCACATAAAAATAAGATTCACTCAATATAATTTATGCAATAGGAATCTACTGATGATAGGTCTTGAAGTACCCTAGTGGATTTCCCAGTTGATTGTTGCCACGGCAATCCTTCTCCGTCTGCCTTAAGTTTCTGTCTTGACCCACTTTGGTTTAGACACATTTCTAGCAGAGGGGACAGTAGGCATGTTCCCATTTCAAAACCCTATGGGAAATGCATTGGTAGCCAGATTGCACCTCCTCCCATTTATTCAATCTCACAGATCCTAAAAGGATTCCAGAATGGAAGTTAGGGACTCAAAAGTCTGACACTTTGGGAAGATGGTCTTAAACTTCAAGCATATCATCCTACTGAATTACTGTACCCTTGAATTATACCCTAACTCCCATAGCAGATTCTTCTGGAATCCCGCCAGCTCAGGAATCCCCCATCACCCAGATGGATACCAAATGTACATCCTGGTCACATAGGAAAAAATATTTGTGTGATCCAGGGTAGCTTTATTTTTTAAAAAAATAAATTTTTATTGATTTCAGAGGAAGGGAGAGGGAGAGAGAAACATCAATGATGAGAATCATTGATCAGCTGCCTCCTGCACGCCCCCTACTGGGGATGGAGCCTGCAACCTGGCATGTGCCTTGTCAGGGAATTGAAACGCGACCTCCTAGATCAACACTCAACCACTGAGCCATGCATGCCAGGCCCAGGGTAGCTTTTAATAGGCCATTTCATATTAAAATGGTTGGCATGGGTCAGCAGGAAGGACCAAAAACCAGAAACAGCCTTCCTACATGTAAACTGAAGAGCCTTTGCCCTGGCCTAGACCATCCTCCCTGGTGGCTCCGGGATATGGAAGCAGAGGCTTAGGAGATGGATCAGTTCCATCAGTTGGCTTCCTGGGTGGCTTTCACAAGCTATTTTACACGGTGGATGAGTAGAGCTGCCTCTAAGCTGGCAATGGAAGAAAACACCCTGGAGGTCAACTTCTGAAGAATTTCTGCTAAGTTTATCTTAGCATAAATACATGAAGGCAACCGGAGGGAAGAAATGTTAACAATTACTGATTTTCTTTGCACGTCAAAGCCCTGTGATATGTATTGTTTTATTTAGTCACCACACAGCTACATTTGAATAGCTACCATTGCAGGTGAGTTCCACTTGCCGGAAGGTCACAGATTCGGAACACAGTAGAACTAAAAACGACAATTTGCCTCTCTCCGGGGTTCGTGTCTTTCATCACAGCTTTTCGGCGGGAAGAGTACTTCTGTGTTCGAGGAGGGAGATGGCGGGCATGAAGATTCTGAAAGGACTTCTGGAGAACCTGTAAGACTCAGGGGATGGCCAGGTACCTCTCCACAAGACACCTTCCTCGGAGGAGCCTCCATATCTGAAAGGAAAGCATACACTTCAAGAACTCCGACTGTTGGTGCTTCTTGTTGACTCGTTTATATTGTCAGTGCCCCTTTCCTGCTTAAGCCGCCACATGAACTTCACGAAGGAGCCCATGAAATCGGGCGCTGCACAGGGAGCCCCGAAAACTGCCGTGTCTCGGCCACCAACCACCTGTGTGAGACCTAACTTTCTTTTTAACTTTTGTTCTGTGGTGCTCCCTGCCCGATGGACTAAGTGTTCAATAAATACCGGATGTGATGGATTAGTCGGGTTCCATAGCTCAGCAGAGATCTGGGTGTCCCTGGGGTGAAAGCGAAGTTACCCGAGTGCAGTTACGCCCCCACCAGCTTTGGGCAGCGAGCAGCTTGCTAGCAGTTAAGGGCCTTGCAGCGCAGGTGCTGGGGGCCTACCACCACCGGAACAGCGGAGAAATGAAGGGAAAGAGTATCCGGCAATGAAGGGGCATCGAGCTTATTTCTCGGACTTCACAAGGGTGGTTCACAGCACGCATCATCAGCTGCATTTGTTACCGAAGAGAGAGCCAAGCTTCAGGTTAAACCTGGCACCCCTCACCCTGGCCCTAAAGCCCACAGGTCCCCGCCCCAGGGGCGTATTTACATCCCGGACCCCGCCCCCATCTCAGCCCGGGGCCCCGCCCACTCGCCCGCTCCTTCGCCTAGGGGCGCGCCCGGAGTGGCTTCTGTACCGCGGCTTCGGCGGAACCGTCCTCCGGCCCCTGGCTCGTCCTGTCCTCCAGGCTGGCTCGGTTCCTCCGAGGGGATGAGCACTTGCCCCTCCGCGGCTTGCTGAGGAAAGGTGGGCCCAGCGGCGGCCCTCCCAGGCCCCACCCAATGGCGCTGGAGAGACCGAGAAGGGGACCCAGGGCCGAGGCAGGGGGACGGGTGACCCCGGGGCTGTCTCCCCACTGCGGCAGGACACGTGCTTCCCCGCCATCCCCTCCCACAGCCTCTCTGGGAGCTCCCCGAAGACGAAGTCAACCGAAACCGGGGGCGTCCCACCCAACTCGCCCACCGCCGCCGGCCCGGCCGCGCCTCGCCTCGCCTCACGCTCTACGGGGGAGGCGGGACCAATCAGGGAGCGACGTCTCCCTTCCGATTCGAGGCTCCCGACGCGCGGCTCACACCCCGAGCACCTCGCGCGCTGATTGGCTGCGCGCGCCGCCGGTCGGGCCGAGAGGGCAGGGCGGGCCAGGGGTTGGGGGGGGGAAGGAGGCGGGGAGGTAGTGGCCGGGACTCTCGAAGCCCCGCTCGCGCCCCGGCCCTGCTCGGGAGCTCGGCCTCCTTCCTTCCCTCCTCCGCTTGTCCTGCCTTTCGTGCGTGCCGAGGGCTGCGATCGGCCGGCGTGCCTCGCGCCCTAACGGGCGGCCGGGGGCGCCAATCAGCGGGCGGCAGGGTGCCAGCCCCGGGGCTGCGCCGGCGAATCGGCGGGGCTCGCGGCCTGGGGTGGGAGGCGGGTCTACCGCGCGGCCGCGGCGGCGGAGGAACAGCTCCCAGCCAGCAGCCCGCGAGCTCCGAGCGAGCCTCCCGGAGGTGGGTGCGCCGCGCCGTTGCGGCCGGCGGCGGAGGGCGCGGGGCGGAAGCGGAGGTGGGCCGGCGGGCGCGGCGGGGAGGGCTCGGTGGTCCGGGCGGCGCGGGGTGGGAGGGATGCGGGCGCGCGCCTGAGGGGAGGAGGGGCGGCGGCGGCGGGACGCGCGTCCCCACCCCCTCCTTCTCGCGGGCGGCGTCCGGGCCCGCGTCCCCTCCCCGCGCGCCGGGGCCGCGGGCCGGGCACTCGCTGGGGAGGCGGGGCGGGAGGCCGGGCGGCCGCCAGAGTGTTTTCAGTTCCGCCTCCAACCTCCCATTCCCCTCTCCCCTCTCAGCCCCTCATCCCGTTCGGAAGAGGAAGGAACAAAAGGTCCCGGACCCCCGGCTCCGACGGGGCGGGACCCGGAGCCTCGGTCCAGGTAAAGCCGCGCGCCCGGCGGGCCCCTGGGGCCAGGGGTGTGTTCGTGCGGAGCTCGGGTCCTTGAGGCTCCGCGTCGCCTCGCCTCGCCACGGGGGCTGGTGCCGAGGTGCGGCCAGGTCCGGGCGGCGGGGCGCCCGGCGCTCGGGGTGCGGGAACGCGGGGCCGGGCAGGCCACCGGGAAGGGGTCGGCGCCCGGAGCTGCCCGCCGGCCGGCCCGGGGCCCGCGGGGGCCCTTCCCCTCGGTCGCGAGCAGCAGTTGGTAGTTTGCGGTGCGGGTTTCCAGAGCCGGAGAGACGGCTCTGGGTGAGGAGTCGCCGGGAAGCCGTGTTGGGAGCGGGCGATCCGTGGCGGCCACTTGCTTTCTGGCCCCGTAACCTTTGTTGGCCATTCTGGTCTGGGGGTGCCGGGGTGCGCTCGCCCCGACGAGCCGGCGGCCCTTCTCCCTCACTTGGGAAAGTTCCTCGGAGCGGAGCCTGGCAGGTTTTCCCACCCGCCTTTGGAGAGCGAGCGGAGGGATTTCGCGTATTTCAAACTTGGTCTTCAAATGTGCAACTTGAGTTGTTTTGTTCTCGCCTGGGGGCGGCGGGGAGATACTGTCCCTGGGTTGGGTACTTGTGTCTTCTGCTTACTTAATCCTTATGTGGTTAATGGTTTCCTTTTGATCCTAAACAAAGGAAAAACAGCTCCTGGGTTGGTTTTTGTCATTCCTTCCTCTCGACCCTTTGGCTAAATGCTACGTGTTAGTTGTCATCTGCGCCTTGGAAAGGGCCATCTCCAGGTAAACGCGATTGGAAGCAGCATTTCCCCTCTGCCGTGCCGTGCCGTGCCTGTTCCAGTTTGGAGTAGTTTACATTCTGGTGTTTTAAGTGACACATGTAAGGTAATGGTTAATAAGCAAATGGTCACGCAAACTTCCAATTCCATCTTTTTCAAAAATGGCCCCTGAAATTTGAATTATTTTCAGAATTCCGAATGGTTCTGTATTCCTAGCTCCTTTTCATTTCCTCTCTTCTGATTTTCATATGGATTGAACGTGTACCACTGGCTGCAAGGATGTTTTGTTGGAGCCTAATGAGATAATAAATTGGCTATTACACTGCAAATACATGTGTTATTCTAGTTTTGACCCGCCTTGAAAAGTGTTTCTCTGACATAGAAGAGTAAATCAATTAGTTAAATGGAGTTTGAGGAGTTTTAATGTGAATAAATAAATAAGCAAATGTAACACAGAAATGGGAGAAATAATATAAAATGGATTTCATAAGTGCACCTACCACAGTGTGAGGATTTTCTTATTTGCCTTAAGAAAACCATCCAGGATATCGGTAGACTTTTCTCCACCAAAAGATCATTTAGCAAACATTTTTATTCAATTCAGAAAGTTCCTTGGTTTTTGCGGTAAAATTAGTTATTGTTAGCAAATAAGAATCGAGTCTTGTGGACATTTTTAAGGTGAGTACCCACTTACACCCTTAATAGTACAATTAATTGATTGTAAAGTAGTTCATTGGCCAGTTTTAATTAATGTAATGTGATTGGAAACATCAATTTCCGAGCTTGTTTTAGTAAGAAATTGCATAGAGCCCTGTTTTTTTTACTT
Source organism: Myotis daubentonii (assembly GCF_963259705.1). Lineage (NCBI taxonomy): Eukaryota > Metazoa > Chordata > Mammalia > Chiroptera > Vespertilionidae > Myotis > Myotis daubentonii. The sequence goes on along the minus strand of NC_081847.1, from coordinate 84,399,458 downwards.
TATATCTATACCTTCTAAAGTGAGTTAACATTGTAGATGTTCAAAAAAGTTTGCTTTTTCAAGCTTGTAACTTACCTGTACCTATTCATAAGTGGTCGATCTTTACACAGTCTGTAAATTCATAGAATAATAGTCTTGTAAGAAACTGTGCAGGGTAATTTCCTGCTGTTCGTGGCTTGTCAGGCTTGGTTTGTGTTTTAACACTCAACTAGGAATTTGGGGATGGCTTTTTATATTTCAGCAGAAATCTTTTTAATAGAAACAAAGGTTTTTCTACTGCAAGATGGCAAAAGATTTCCTTTTCATTTTCATTTTGTAAATATTAGAATTATGTTGCTATAATCTCATTACTTTACATTGGGGATGAAAAACACTCAGTTTAGCTGCATAACCTGCTGATCATAGATAGACCTGTTGAGTTTTTACATTTTGCAAATATTTTCAGTTGTGTCTTTTTATAAAGGTCTGAATGCTTTTCTTGTTTGGTTTTGATTCTGCTGGTTTTATATTTTAGGACTGCAGAGACTGTGTTTGTAGCAGCTTTGTTCTACAGGTGTATTTATAATGCATCTAAAAGCTGTATGCAGTTTGGCAGATGGAGGTTTATTCATATTCTTGGGACAAGAGTCATTTTTATAGGATAGAGAGGGGCATGTATGTCTTAGATTCCTTGTCTTTGATGTTAAGTAGAAGAGCCATTTTTAAGCTCTTAGTTTCTGTAAGAGGAAAGATATTTTTCTCTAAGTATTACAAGGGTATGTCAGAAATGTAAAAGATGATGATTTCAAAACCCAATTCAGAAGAGTGCTGTTATGCATTTATTAAACAAATAGTCTTTGATGTGTGCCAGGCCCTGGACTAGGTAGTAAAGTACCTAACAGGGGACAAGTATATTATCCCTGTTCCTTAGTGGAATTAGAAAAGTAGAAGTTCCTCTTATCTCCTGCCCTGTCCTCCAGTGCTTAGAGTAAGAAAATCATGTTATTGCAAATCGTGGGAGCATGTAATGCATTACTGAGCCAGTTTCTAAATATGCTTGCAGTGCTTTCTGTAATGTAGAGGACAGCATTAGAGAAGATGTCAAGTGTTAACTCAATGTCACTGGGAACTGTCAGTGTATGGGGGGTGGAAACATGTCACCATTTTTGCACACTCCATACAAACTGAAGATATGGCTGATCTTTTACAAAGATAATTTGTTTCTGAGCACATGAACACTTGTAGACTTAAGCTTAATTTGGCCTTAGTTCGTTTATTCATTGTTCTTTAGTTATAGGAACTGGTTAGGGAAAGAAAGCAAACTTGAATGGGTCAGGTTCCAATAAAAGCATCAGAAATAAAGTGTAAAGACAATTAGCTAATTTAAGAATAAGGATTGGGTTGCAATATCATGTAGTGGAAAGGCCATGGGTTTTGGAGAGAGGGCTTCTCAGTTACTTTTTGAGGCAAATTACTTAATTCCTGAGCCTTGGTTTTCTAACTGAAAATGGAGGTAACAGCTACCTCTTATGATTATTATATGGGTTAAATAATCATGATTAAAGTACCTAGAACATTGCGTCAGACATAAGCGTCCTCCCAAATGATCTTTTGTTCTGTTTTAGTTGTGGTTTTCAGTTGTTTTCTTCCTAATCCAAATGATTTGCCTGTGTTCTTATCTTTGACCTATTATAAAATGCACTTGAGAGGCGGAAACTAAGCAAAGGAGACGTGGGGTACTCAAATTGTCCAAGTCCATATACCTTAAAGCTTTAGTCATAGGAGAGCCATTGAGTCTCTTAATCAGAACTTGTTGGCATTTATTTCAGATATTTGTAGCAAGTAAAGCTGTCTGGCTTCTAAGTCCACAATAGATTAGAAAGAAGTAGATTGTGAGTAATGTGGGAGGTTAAGGGGAGTGCGGTGGGGGGAAGGGGGGAGGATGGGGAACTGTCCTCCACTGTCTGTTGTAAGAAAAAACAGATAACAGCCTGGTAAAGACAGTAGACTTAATCTACAAGACACAAAAACAAATATTTAAAGCCTATCTAGCATGTCTGGGACCATTCAGTGCAGGACCAGACCTGAAAGTGTAGTAATGCATGTTCATCAATTAGCTTAAGTCATGTTTGGGGAACTCTTTATGAGAATGCAGTAATCTACATAATTTATATTGTCATTCAGGATGATTAACAGCTCTTCTTAAAGGGGTAAAACATTGTACTATATGGAATGACTTATTTCATGGAAAAACCACAGTACTTGCTAGCACAGTACCTGTTAGTGTTTTTCATTTGGTTTGCCATTCAGTGTGCCATGTTACAGGCTAAAAAGCCTTTCATGCTAAGCTACTAGTAAAGAAACGTAATCTAAATGGCTTAGCACCCCATACCAAATCTTTCTTCAGAGTAAGTCATTCGTTTTGTCATCTGTAAGGATGTCATGTAAAACATTTCACTCAGGCTTTGAGATAGAGTGTGCTAGAGATTTCCAGGATCAAACTAACGTGGACAGTAGTTAGCCTAGCCTGTCTGTTGAGGGCTTCTTTCCTCTTACATGTGACTTCTACACAGTGTTAGCTTTGGTAATTTTTTTTTGGATCCTCCTTTCTATCTCAGAGTTACTTTGTAAACAATCTACTCCACCAAATAGTAATTGGTAATGTTTGTAATAAATAGCCTTGACTTTCTTAAAAACAAACAAATTGTAATGTTGCTACTGTTGTGAATCCTAATGTAAATATCTGATATGCAGGATGGTCTTAGGCGACTCCTGTGAAAGGGTCGTTCGACTGCCAAAGGGGTCGCGACCTACAGGTTGAGAACCGCTGTTCTAGAGCATGAGTAGTTCAGTGGGTTCTTTTCAGATGTAACTGAACCACGCTAATAGGACAGATGTCCAGTAAATTAGGTCTTTAGGTTTATACTTTTAAGAGAACAGAAATCCTAATGATTTTATTCTTATTAAAATGTGTGAGTTTACTATGAAATTGTTACTGATTCTTACAAATAGTTCTGAAATTTTTCAAAAACTGGAATTACTTTGGCCTCAAGACTAGAGCAGTGGAACGTGACTGTAGACTTTAGTTGCAATCCATTCAGCACACATGTCCAGTTTGCACTTAAAAAGCTGCATTTTCTTTAATAATGTACAGTGTCCTTACCCCTCTCTCCCTTCCCTTTTAGGGGGGAGGGTATAGTTTCATGTTCAAAGTACTCAGTCAGGAAGAATAATTTTAGAGGAGCCACTAGAAGTTCAAGATTTTAATTAAAAAGAGACTTGACCTGAGGTGGTAGTATAGTAAATCTGTGATCTTATAATTTGCCTGTGTTTAAGTTACATCCTCATATGCTGCTTTAGCTTATTCCAAAAATTCTAGAGAGAGAAAACGGTTAAAGTATTGTAAATATTAAGGAAATACTAGTAAATGCTCCTTCTTAATTGCATCCTTCATTACAAAATGTGGAATGGGGCATCTGATTTGCAAAGTTCACAGAATGAACTCCTGATAAATGGTGCAGTGGAAGCTGGGCCAATGAGCTTTCTTTCTCCCTTGATTTGAATGAACTGTGGAAACTTTTTTTTTTTTTTTTTTACTCAAGATGCTCTATCTGTGGCAGTAAATGCAAATTTTCCAAGTTTAGACCAAGTTTCCCCCATCCCTCCCCCAAGTTTTACTTCATAGACAGGTAGTTAGATAGTTCATGTAAACTGGCTAATTAAATTTTTCTTTATAAATTGTTCTAAGTATGAGGTGGGTCCAGCTTTGGCCTGAGGTTTGTATATTGACCATTTCTGTTTTATATCACTAATTTTCAAACTTAGAGCACGCACACACACTTTTGCACACAACAGCATCTGTAAGGCTCGTTAAGAAAAGCAAACAAACATGCAGAATTTCAAAATGTAAGGGGAATAGATGGGTGCTGAAACCCTGCCTGCTTAGTTTTCCTGTCATTCTTGCCCGTTGAAAACTCCACTGAGGAATAATAGATCTTAGGGAAAAACGTTTGCTATACACCTGCACTGTCCAATATGGTAGCCATTGGCCAAATGTGGCTATTTAGCACTTGCAATAAGGCAACTGTGATGGAGGAAATGAATGTTAAATTTAACTATAATTAATTTTAATCTAATAGAAGGTTCCTTTGGACAGTGCTATTAGACTTTGTTTTGATTGCACTTTCACACCCTGAGAACTGTATACACTTGACCTGAGTGTAAATTGCTGCTCAGCAGAGGGTCAAGACAGACCTAGGAATTTGAAGGTCAATTGGAGTACTGAATATTCCTGCAATTTGAGTCTGGGCCTGTGTAGTCTGATGGATGTTTTTTTATAATCTGGGAATGATAAACCAGTATGTAAGTTTATGTTTACAAGCTGATTATAGAACGTTAGAGTCACGAAAGGTGAAAGGAATATAACTCAACTTCCTTCCCTAGCAGTCCCAATATAATGCGCTTTCACTGAACTAAGACTAATTTTAGGATTAAATTCAAGCTCTAACATTAGATTTAGCAGCTCACAAAATTGAACACATGAATTTTTCTATTTGCTATTGTTTAAAAGACACATTACCCATCGTTCTCCACAGGGCCAACTTAGATTTCCAATTGGCAGTGTGTTTCCTTACTAGCTTATAACTTTGGAAAAAGTATAGCTACAGTGAGAATGGAGAAACCTGTTTTCTTTAATGGCTTTTAATGTATTTTTATTTTTTTAATCCTTTCTATTGTACTGATTTCTTTGACTAAAGAAGTTGTAAAAACCCAGGTCATAAGTAGTCTTTTTTCTCTTCCTTGTATGATAACATGTTCATGGATTGCCAAAAATCTAATAATGATTTTATACTATTTCTGGTGGGACTTTTGGTATTCTTTATGAAGGCAGAACCATTACATTTCAAGTGTTTTATGTTGCAGTATCTAACTTGATTTTTCTCTTGAAGTAAAAATTCATATACTAGGAGGTATTTTTGGGAATATTTTGTATTTGCACTTTGAAGATATTTGAAATTATATTTGCTTTCTATACTTAATCACTCCCTTTTTTCTAGTCTTGGACTTTGTAAAGTGTTTTTTGCCACTCTTTTTTCATATTCTCGTTCACACATGAATTCGTGCATGGGTGGGGTCTGGCTGGCCCACCCAATAATGGCCGATTGGGGCAGGGCGGGCCAGGGGAGGGGCCATGGGCGGTTGGTTGGATGGCTGGCCCTGCCCCTTGACTGAACTTGGGGTTGAGGGGACTTTTTGCATATTAGCCTTTTATTATATAGGATTGTAATGCGAAATTCAAAAGGTCCAAAGGATATATATATACATTGAAAAGTTTGTCACCCTGCCGCTTGCCACTCAGTTGCCTTTCAAACACAAGTAGCATTACTAGGTTTTTGTGAATTATTCCAGAGATTTTATACATGTCTGAGCAACTTTGTGCATATGTTAGCCTTTAGTACAAATGGCCATATATGTTACTTAATAATGCATCTTGTAGATTATTTCATGTTCATACTTTTTACTTTTTCTTTTTATTGCACAGTATCCTTTTGTATGAGTGTCTATAATATACTAGTATTTCATCAGTCTTCTATTGATACACACTTAGGTTATTTCCAGTCTTGTGGTATTAAAAATAGTGCTGCAGCAAATAACTGTTTATTCGTTGTTATACACATACATAAGATAGATTTCTAGAAGTAGGATACTTACATTTGTATGCTTATTTAGGGGATGTATTCATTTTTAAAATAGTAATACATGCACATAGTACAAAATTCAAAAGGAACAAATTAATAAATAATGAAAAGTTAGATTGTCTGCATCCTGCTACCTAATCTACTTTCCAGAATGTAACCACTGTTACTGCTATCTAGCCACTAGCCAAATGTGACTATTGAACACTTGAAATGCAGCTAGTCCAAATTGAGATGGGCTGCAAGTATAATACTTAGCCAAAAAATAGAATGTAAACTATCTCAATTTTTAATACTGACTTGACATTAAAATGATAATTTTGGTATATCGGGGTGAATTAATAACATTATTAAAACAATTTTACCTATTTTTTTACTCTACTTTTAAAATGTGGCTAATAGAAAATTTTGAATTATATATGTTGTTTGCATCCTGTTTCTGTTGGACAGCATTGGTCTAAAGAAATACATTCATATATATATATATATGTATATATATATATATATATAGATAGATAGATAGATAGATATATGCCTAAGTGACTGTTCACAGTTGCTATGACACACTCTTATGACACACTCTGACCACCAGGGGCAGACGGTCAACGCCAGAGCTGCCCCCTGGTGGTCAGTGCGCTCCCACAGTGGGAGTGCCACTCAGCTGACCGATGGGTGTCAGACGCAGGGCTCACAGCTGGCCGCTGCAGCCCGAGACCGCAGTGGAGTGGCAGTGAGCCTGTCGAGCAGTGGTGGTGGCAGGTGCTGCAGGGCCGGGATGAGCAGGAGCAGCAGGCAGGAGTGGCAGGTGGTGTTGGACTGCCAGTTTCCGGCCCGATCCCTGCAGGCTATGCTAAGGGACCCCACCAGTGCACGAATCCGTGCACCAGGCCTCTAGTACATATATAAATGTATATTAATATATGGGAATTCCTCTAATCAGGAATTCCTTTTGCATTGCAATCTATGGGATCCGAAATCTCTTGCTAGGATGTTGGTTAAAAGAGAGGTACCAGCCTGGCCGGCATGGCTCAGTAGTTGAGTGTCAACCTGTGAACCAGGAGGTCTCACGGTTCGATTCGTGGTCAGAGAACATGCCCAGGTTGTGGGCTTGATACCCAGTGTGGGGCATGCAGGAGGCAGCTGACCAATGATTCTCTCTCATTATTGATGTTTCTACCTCTCTCTCTCCCTTCCTCTCTGAAATCAATGAAAAAAAAATTTTTTTTAATAAGAGAGAGACGTACTAGGCTGTTCTTTATTGTTTTATTATTTACTCTCAACCATTTACCTGGATCATTATTGGCCTCGTTAGTGAAAGTCATGCTTCCATTGTCTTTTTTTGTTTTTAATTTTACTTCCATTGTCTTTTAAGATGTATCTTAACTTCAGGGAGAAACCCAGCATTACTCTTGGCTTCTTGTTTTTGAATCTGCTCCAATTTGCACCGGTTGCCTCTCTACACTTAGTACACAGCAGTCGATGTGGATCCCTCTTCACTTCTCTCCTTTGTTAAATCTCATACTCTTGTTTTGTGCTCCCTCCTTTTGATGAAATATTGTTCAGGACTTTTCTTGAGAGAATGTGTATGTGGGGTAAATATTTGGTTATGTTGCACATCCAAAAATAATACCATCATTTTACCCTGGGAAATAGAATTCTGGGTTGGAAATAATTATTTTCCCAGAGTTATGAAGGCATTGCTCTATTCACTTCACTTACAGTGTTAGTGTTGAGAAAACCAAAGACATTCTGATTATTTTCCATATGACCTGTCCTCCCCCCCCCCACCCGGAGATTTTAGGCCCTTTGTCCTCAGCATTCTGGTCTTGATGTTGGTGTGTTTTCATCCATTGTCCTGGGGTCTTGATGGGTCCTTTCAATCTGAATTTCCTATCTTTCAGTTCTGGGGATATTTCTTGTTTTCTTTGATAAACCCTCCTCTCCTCCGCCTTCCGTTATCTCTTTTTGGAAATTCTGTTTGGACATTGAACCTCCTGAGATGTTCCTTCAGTTTTCTTCACTTTTCTCTACTATTTTTCATCTTTCTTTTTGATCTACTTTCTAAGAGATTTCCTCTTATTTTATCTTCCAATCCTCCTATTAGTCCCTTCCCCCATCCCCACCCCTATCAAGCTATTTAAGAGCTCTTCTTTTAATCAATGTTCCTTTTGTACAGCATGCTGCTGCTCTTTCTTCAGGGTGGCTGTATCTTCTCTTATTTCTCTGTGTATATTGATGATTTTTACACTATGTTTTTTCTCTGGAAAGCCTCAAATTTCTTGAAGTTGCATTTTTCTGTTGTTTGCTTTTTCCCCTCAGATATCAAAGTAATACTAGGTTAAGGTAGGGGTCTAGCAAGCTGATGGGAAACGAAGCATGTGGGGGAGGCTTGTCTCCTTTCAGTTTCACTGTAGAGTGATCTGAGTGGGTTGTTTGTTGGTAAACTCTCAATATTAGTATCTGTACATTTTTCCTTTTGGGGTTGGTCAGGTACCCCCGAGAGGAGTCTCAATCTGACTAAACAGGTAAAGGTCTGGCTGCTAGTATTTTGGGAGCCAGAACCCAGTGGAAGAAGGGTTGAGAGTTTACAGTTAGCATGCAGTATGCTCATCTTCATTTACTCCTCGCTTCTCCTAATGGTACTCGGGCCATCTTCTAGTCTAGGGAGACTGTTTCACCCTCTGCCAAGAATAAACATTTAGTTCTCTGGAGAGAGGCAGTTACCCATCTAAGGATCTAAATGCCTCTCAAGTATCTCTCACCCAGTCCTGCCTATTTCATCTCCTTCTCCTCAGTTCCTGCAATGACTGGAGCTGTTACTTCACCTTTTGAAGATTCTGTCCTATAAATCAGGACATTTACCTACAGCTAGCACAGAATTAGTAGTCTCGCTTAGTAGTTCAGTTACTACTCATCCATCCATTTTCCAGTTATCAACATTTTGCTCATTTCCTCCTTACTCTTATCCCTGTCCTTGCGAGATTGTCTTTTCTTTTTAAATTCCTTTATTATGGCTTTTTAAAATAGGCTACTGTCTTCACCTGTAACCCACTGATTCAAGTTTCCCATGAAAAATGTCTTAAGGATAACTCTGAAAGAGTTGGTACAGCATGTGTAACTCCCAAGTCAGTGGGGATGAGGGGGTGTAAATGAAGAAAATTTGATCATTTCAGTAGAGGTGGGAAAGGAGAAAAAAATAAAGAAAAATGCATAGGGATTAGATAACACAAAATGAGTTGATAGAGAATAAATATCTCCATAAGCCTAATACATAAATTCAAAATGAACTTGCTGTTAAAGGAGAATAAATTTTTTTAATAAATCATTTCTGATTTAATTATCTGTAACCTTTAGATACTAATCACATGAAGCTACAAAATTAGCAAATGTCTTAAAATCTGTATATAAAACGTAATTTATGTCACATTTCAAACTCATTTATTAGTGTACCACTCAATCTTTAAAAAAAAAAGGAGGCTCCAAAGATAGTCTTATGGCATTCTTTAAAAAGGAAACTGTACCTTTTAACTTGACTCCCACCCTGCATACCAGTTTCAAAACATATTATTTGATCATCTTGGTCATGGAAATTCAGGATGAGATTTTTGTGTTTTGCTCCCGTAGCTTCTGGTTATCAGAAAACCCACGCTCTCCTTTATTGAAGGAATGTGGTCCTGATGTTGGTGTATCCCTTTCAGTATTCTTCATCCCCATCTTGGCTTCTGGAGGCATTTCCTCGGGTTCGCTATCTTCATGTTCATTACAAGCTGCTTCTGCTACTGGAAGGGTTTTTGGAGAAAGAGTTGGAAGATTTTCTCTAGGTGGTTTGATCCAAGTTTGATGGATACGGCTGAGGCTTTTTTTGTTGTCTGACTACCTATGGCAAATCCAAACTTGGACATCATATGTTACAGGCTTTGTTGGGAGGTCTGCAGCTGCTTCTTCATTTGATGGCTTCTCAGCGCTGTGACTAGATCTTTCCCTTCCATTACTCCTGTGGCTCCAGCGCACTGCCCTTCTCAGGCTTCTCTCTTGCCTTCTCCTCTGCATTTTCCCCACCCGAGAATGAAAAATTAAAAATTTTAACAAAATGCTTTTTATTAGTAGACACACCTAAAAGGATGATGATATAATTTTAAAGTAAAGGAATGACTAAAGATATATACTAGGCATAATCTGTGTCTTAGTCCATTTGGGTTGTTATAACAGAATTCCATAGACTGGTTGTCTTATAAACAACAAATTTATATCTCACAGCTCTGGAGGCTGGGAAGTTCAAGATGCCAGCAGATTTGGTGTCTGGTGAGGGCCACTTCCTAGTTCATAGACAGCTGTCTTTTCGTTGTTATTTCATAAGGCTGAAGGGGGCAAGCAAACTCCTTGGTCTCTTTTTTTAAATTTTTTTATTGATTCAGAGAGGGAGAGAGAGAGAGAAACATCAATGATGAGAGAGAATCATTGATCAGTTGCCTCTTGCAAACCCTCTACTGGGGATCGAGCCGCAACCCAGGCATATACCCTTGACCGTAATTGAACCCCGGACCCTACCCTTCAGTCTGAAGGCTGATGCTCCATCCACTGAGCCAAACCAGCTAGAGCTCCTTGGTCTCTTAAAGGGCACTAATCCCATTCATTGAGGGCTCCATCACCTACCATAGGGCCCACCTCCAGAAGCCATCACATTGGGGATTAGGTTTCAACATGGGTTTAGGCAGGGGTGGGCAAACTTTTTGACTCGAGGGCCACAGTGGGTTCTTAAACTGGACTCAGAAGGAGGAGCTGCGGCCTTGTTTCCCGACGTTGCCATGTTAACACTGCTGCTGATGAAGGAGCGGAGGGGAGAGCAAGAGAACCCTCCGCTCTTTCGCCTCTGCGGGCCGGATAGAACAGCCAAACGGGCCGGATCTGGCCCTCGGGCCGTAGTTTGCCCACGGCTGGTTTAGGGGAAGGGTGACACAAATATTAAGTCTGTAGCAATCAATATAGTAAAGTTGGCAAAATTATGAGGCTAAGTCTACAACTGTGTAATCATAGGAGTTTTAACACATCTCTCAGTAATTTAAGAAAAGTAGATTAAAAATATAAGGTTTTGCTTTAGCCAGAGGCAGCCGATCAATGATTTTCTCTCATCACTGATGTTTCTGCTTCTCCCCGCCCTCTCCATTCCTCTTTGAAATCAATAAAAATATATTAAAATATATACATATATACATAAGGTTTTAAAGGATTAGAAGGTACAGTTAGCAAGCATGCAACAGTTACAGAACATGTATTCTTTTCAAGTACTCATGAAATTTTATAAGAATTGTTTATGTACTTAGACCTCAAAGCAAATGTTAACAAATTCCTAATTATATTTTATAAAGTCATATCCTTGGATCCTAGTGCAATTCAGTTAGAAATATAACAGGAGAATAGCAACAACTCCCAAATCTGAAGTTGTATATTTCTGAATTTATGAGATGAGGAACAACTCATAAAAATTAGGAAGTGTTTAGAACAGAATGATGAAAATACTACCTGTCAAAACTAGATACAGCAAAAGTCCCATTTGGGAAACTTTAGATAGAATTTTAAATGTTTATTAGTGAAGAACTAAATAAAAATTAATGAGTTAAGTATACAATGTAATGAGTTAGAAAAAGGAAGGTAATTAAGTTGAGAAACATTAATGAAAAAATATATAATTGGAGCAACTAAATCAAGGGTGCTAAGTTGAAAAGACTGCCAAGATTGGTGGAGGAAAAAAAAGATTATAGATGTATTAGAAATAAAGAAGGGTTGTGACTACAGCAAACAGATTTTGAAACTAAGAACACTAAGAAGTTTTCTACCTTTAATTTAAAAGTGGAAGAGACAATTTCTAGCAAAATAAGTTACCAAAATTGGCTTAAGAATAAGAAACTTGACTAGATTGTAATTTAAAAACTTAAATTCATTAGAAATCTACCTATACCAAAAGAAAATTAAATAAAAATCCAAACCCAAATAAGTAAAACCCAAGTGAAAACCCCAAATGGCCAAATTCTACAGAACATGAGTCGGTAATTCCAATCAGAATACAAGATATTATAGAAAAAAATCATTTTGCAAGTCTACTGTAATCTTGATACCTCCAACGGGACAAGGGTATTATGAGAAGGGAGAATGTATAGTCCACATCTCAGATGGCAATAAAAATTTTAGGTAATAAAATGTTAGTATTTGTTAAAAAAAATACCATGACTAATAAGGGTTACCTCAAGAATGTAAAGATGATTAAATGTTAGAAAACCTGTAAATGAAGGTCATCACATTAACACAACAAAGGGGAAAAAAACCCATATGAGAATCTTGACTAGATTATAATTTAAAAACTTAAATTCATAGCACCACCAAAATAAAGTTAAGTAAAAAACCAAAAAGAAAAAAGCAAAATCCAAGTGAAAACCCTATCTGGGCAAAGGAAAAAAGACATGATAAAATTCAGTATATTTTTGACCAAAATTCTTAGAAACTATAAATATGAGGGTGATGGTTAAAAAAAAAGGGGGGTCACAGAAGAGTACATGTAATATCATTCAATTATATGAATTTCTAGAACAGGTAAAATTACCTTGATGGAAGTCAGATCAGTAATTGCCTGGGGTAGGAAAGTAGATTGACTGTGAGGGACACAAGGAAACTTTCTGAGATGGTGGAATTATTCTGTTTTGATTGGAACAATGGATATATGGAGGTATACATTTATTAATACTCATTGAATTATATACTTAACATCTGGAGGCTGGGAAGTTCAAGATGCCAGCAGATTTGGTTTCTGGTGAGGGCCACTTCCTAGTTCATAGATAGCTGTGCATCAATGAAGTTGATTAAAAAAGTTAATATGTAAAACCAAGGCATGTGTATGTATCAGCAGCAAACATTAAAAAAAAAAAAAACAACTCACCGTTTAAAATGGCAGCCCAAACTACAAAATCCCTAGGAAGAAATAAAACAAAAACATGTGTGGGACCTGAGTGGAGAAAATAAGACACGTATAATTCAAATTATAAAAGATGTACTTGTGTTTATGACTAGAAGGCACATTACCATAAATCTGTCAGTTTTCCTCCACTTGTTTGTAAATTCAGTGCCATTCTAATTAAAATCCCAGCAGGTGAAAGAGAATTTACTTTATCAGGTAGGAAGACATAGTCTGTAGCTTTAGTAGTTAAGCCATACTATTTGCCTCGGATATAGACTAATTGGGGGGAGGGCGGCCAAGCTCAGAAACACAAATAGCATTGTAATCGGTAGGGGAAAAGATTCAGTTTATTATCTTTGCTGGGGAGGAGAAGATACCTGCCTTCCACCACACACAAAAATAAATTGCAGATGTGAAAGAGAACTTTAGACTTTATAACTTTTGAAAGATGACAGCATATGGAAGATTTTTTAAGAAGGTACACATGTATATATCATTTAAGATTTTAAATTGATGTGCTCAAATTTAAATTGATAAATTTGAGCACATTAAAGACATTCTCTGAAAACATTAAAATTTATTTTTTAAAAATCCTAAATTTTGTGGGATTTGAAAAGCTAAACTTAAAATAACCAACATAAGTTTGAGAAGAAAGGAAAGGGGCTCACTCTGCAAATATCAATACTCTTGAGAAGCAATGACTAAAATTCTGTGATATTATAGGTATGAACAAGTACAGCAATGAACAGACTATAAAGCCCCCAATCAGACATTTATTTTACAGGGATTTGATATGTGACACGAGTGGCATTATGAATTATTAAAGAAAAGGTAAATTATTTAAGTGCTGATAAAATAGTCTGTCCTTACAGGAGATGTTTAGATTGCTATCTCACCCCTTAAATATAAACAAATTCCTGATATGTTGGAAACCTCAATGTGAAAAATAAAACTAAAATGTCTGTGAGAATACATAGGTGGAATCCTATATAACACAAGACTAATATGCAAATTGTCCCCTTGGGAGATCGACCGGGAGACCAGGAGTTCCGTCACTCGCTATGATGTGCAGTGACCACCAGGGGGCAGCGTGGAACATGATGGGTGACCAGCGGGGTTGGCGGGGCACTGAGTGAGTGAGGGAAAGAGGAGGCAGGGAGGCCTGGAGGCGGGGAACCTGATCGGCCCTGATCACTGGCCAGGCCTAAAGACCCTGCCTGTGCACGAATTTTGTGCACCGGGCCTCTAGTATCTTTATAACAGGGTACTTTTTCATGCCTCAGATTCCTCATTTATAATTAACTAGAGACCCGATGCATGAAATTTGTGCAAGAGTAGGCCTGCCTTCTCCCAGCTGCTTGCACCAGCTTCCTTCTGGCACCCGGGATCTGGGCTTTCCTCCAGCTGCCAGCAGGCACCTGGGACTGGGCTTCCCTCATCCAGAAGGTCATTTGGAAGGACGTCGGGTCTAATTAGCATATTATGCTTTTATTATTATAGATGGTACCTATTTCACTGGATTCTGATGAGAATTAAATGAGTTAATGCTTACCTGACTCTTAGACTGTGTCATAGTTAGCATTTATTATATGTTTCCTACTGTAGTTGGGTGCAGAAAGGGGTTTCTTTGAAAAGAAGCTAAATTGTATCATAAAATAAATACCATGGTTAAAATATAAAATTGTGTTCTAAAAGACAAAGTAAAATAAATATTCCAAAGATTTGGAGATTTTTTTGAAATACATATACAGTGATAGGGTTTATCTATATAGATAATCTATACTAATAAAAGGGTAATATGCTAATTAGGGCAGACGTCTTCCAGACGTCCATTCGGACAAAGCCATAGCGGCTGCGAAGCCCGGGGCTCAGGCCTTGCAGCAGCAGGGTGATGGGGGCAGCACCTTCCCCTGATCAGCCTGGTCGGCTCCCGCAGAGAGAGGCCAGACTGTGGCTTAGGCCTGCTCTCTGTGGGGAGCAGGCCTAAGCCATCAGTAGGACATCCCCTGAGAGCTCCCAGACTGTAAGAGGAGGCAGGCCAGGCTAAGGGACCCCCCCCCACCCACCCCCCGTGCATGAATTTTCATGCATTGGGCCTCTAGTCCTATCTAATAAAAGAGAAACATGGTAATTAGCGTACGACCGCTACCCTTCCCATTGGCTAATCAGGGAAATATGCAAATTAACTGCCAGCCAAGATGGCGGCCGGCAGCCAGGCAGCTGGAAGCAAACATGAGGCTTGCTTGCTTCAGTGACGGAGGACTCCAACGTTCCCCGCCTGTGCTGCAGGCCTCTGAGCTGCAACTCTAAGCAACTATGTTACAAATATAGAAGCTAAACAAAACCCCAGAAACCTGCTTTAGTCCATCGGGCTTCAGCCAGCAGGATCGCAACATTGTTTCAAATACAGAAGGTAAACAAAGGCCAGAAACCTGCTTTCAGCAGCGGACGCCTAAGAGCTGGAGCCAACCCTCAAATCTAAAGCTGGCCCAGAATAAAAAAAAAAAAGAAAGAAAAAAAGGAGCGTTTGGGAGCTTCAGTCACCTGCCAGCCTGAAAACAGCCCTCAGCCCCTCACCCAGACTGGCCAGGCACCCCAGTGGGGACCCCCACCCTGAAGGGTGTGTGACGAGCTGCAAACAGCCATCATCCCCTCACCCAGGCTGGCCAGGCACCCCAGTGGGGACCCCCACCTTGATCCAGGACACCCTTCTGGGCAAACCAGCCGGCCCCAACCCTTGCACCAGGCCTCTATCCTATATAGTAAAAGGGTAATATGCCTCCCAGCACCGGGATCAGCAGAGCCGCGAGGCCGCCTGGCACTGGGATCAGTGTGACGGGGCAGCGCCCAAACCCCCTGATCGCCCTGTGGCTCTATGTGTGACGGGGCGGGGCCACAGCCTCCCTATCCGCCCTGCTCTGTTCGTGACAGGGGAAGGCGCCCCAACCCCCTGATTGGCCCTGCTCTGTGTGTGACGGGGTAAAGCCATAACCTCCCCATCGGCCCTGCCCTGAGTGTGACAGTGGCGGCACCCCAACCCCCTGATCGGTCCTGCTCTGTGGGTGATAGAGGGCGGCGCCCCAACCCCCACCCCACGGGCCCTGCTCTGTGTGTGAGGGGGTAAAGCCATAACCTCCCCATCGGCCCTGCCCTGAGTGTGAGAGTGGCGGCGCCCCAACCCCCTGATCGGTCCTGCTCTGTGGGTGATAGAGGGCGGCGCCCCAACCCCCACCCCACGGGCCCTGCTCTGTGTGTGAGGGGGTAAAGCCATAACCTCCCCATCGGCCCTGCCCTGAGTGTGACAGTGGCAGCGCCCCAGCTCCCCTATCGGCCCTACTCTGTGAGTGACAGGGGAGCTCCTCAACCACCTGATTGGCCCTGCTCTGTGCGTGACCGGGTGGCGCCGCAACTTCCCTATCGACCATGCCTTGAGTGTGACAGGGGGCGGTGCCCCAACCCCCCAATCGGCCCTACCCTGAGCGTGACTGAGGGTGGCATCGAAACCTCCCAATCCGCCCTGCTCTGTGCATGACAGGGGGCGGCGCCCCATCTCCTCAATAGGCCCTGCTCTGAGCCCGACCAGGGGCTGCACCTAGGGATTGGGCCTGCCCTCTACCACCCAGGAGCAGGCCTAAGCCAGCAGGTCGTTATCTCCTGAGTGGTCCCAGACTGCAAGAGGGCACAGGCCGGGCTGAGGGACCCCTCCTCCCCCCCGAGTGCACAAATTTTTGTGCACCAGGCCTCTAGTCTATATATATAAAAGGCTACGTGACCGACTGTATGACCATCCGACCAACCAACCGACCGGCTGGTTCATATGACGCGCACTGGCAATCAACACTAATAAAAGAGAAAAATGGTAATTGGCGTACGAGCTACCCTTTTCATTGGCTAATCAGGGCTATATGCAAATTAACTGCCAACTGAGATGGCAGTTAACTGCCAACAAGATGGCGGTTAATTTGCATATGTAGGCACAATGCAGGGAGGCTAAAGGGAAAGCAGGAAGAAGCCCCCCGCCACTGACAGTGATGGGAAACCCAGGGGGGAGCTAAGAGCTGGGGGGCAGGGCAAAGGCGGCCCTGGGGCCGCCTTTGCCCTGCCCCCCAGCCATGATCGGAGAATCAGGTGCCTTTTCCGCCCTGGCCAGTGATAGCAGGAAGTAGGCGTGGAGCCAGCGATGGGAGCTGGGCACGGTCAAAGCTGGCAGTCCCAGGAGCTAGGGGTCCCTTGCCTGGGCCTAAAGCGAAGCCCACGATCGTGGGGCCGCTGCAGCTGCGGGTCCCCGCTGCCCGGGCCGAACGCCTAGGCCAGAGGCGTCAGGCCTGGGCAAGGGGCCGATCTTGCGATTGGAGGGTGATGGGGGTCAACGCCTGAGGGCTCCCAGTATGTGAGGGGGCAGGCTGGGCTGAGGGACACTCCCCCCCCCCCCCCCCCACACACACACCCAGTGCACGAATTTCATGCACCGGGCCCCTAGTATTAGAATAAGTTTAATCAATTTATCAGTCATTGTTTTTATCAATGTTGTTTTTATATCATGTCTTTTTTGTTGTTATATCATGTTATTTCTTCTAATTAATTTCCTTTCAATGTGCATGAATCCGTGCACCGGGCCACTAGTACCAGAATAAAAACAGTAAGTAAAGGAAAGCACAGTTGATGACTTTGCAAAGAATATGAACTATAGTTTAATAAACCATAGAGAATGCTAATTGTAAAACTTACACAATTATTAATAACTTGAATGTTTTAGCTGCTAGTTCAGGATAATCAGACCTCTTACTTAACTGAAACTTTCCAGTGAGTAATCTTATAATCCCAATTTTACTAAGGTATCACTTGATAAGCTTTCTTATTTAGCTGTAAAGATAAAGTCTTCTATTCTATTGAAACATGAATTATCTAAGTATCACTTAGTGCTAGAATTAGGAACAGAATTAGTATCTGAACTTATTTTTCAATTCTTGCAGATGTTGAAAAAAAATTCTAACTTCAGTACAGAGCTTGCTGCCATACTAGTGAAGGAGATCTGTATAGTCTGTAAATGACTCGTTCACATTTCAACAACTTAATCATAAATTTAGTTTTCTTATTTCATTTTGTCTTCATCTTAGAACATATTGACATTGATTCCTTGTAAAAGCCTAAATTCAATCTGTTTACATTTCAAAATTATTGGCTAAACATCCTTAGATATTTAAAATGCTCAATTGATAAAAAAGCATTATCAGCATTACTGAAAAATATTATTTTATTGCATAATTTAAAAATTCTCCAGAGATAATTAGCCAGATGTCAGGCAGCCATGGTTAAGACATAACTTAAGGCTGCTAACTTTAAGTGATCACATAGTTTCAAAGTGGTTATAACTGCTGTTCTAAGGCATGGGACACTGAAATCATGTGACAGTTATAGGCTAAGGCATGGGACACTGAAATCATGTGACAGTTATAGGTCATGAGGTCATTCAAATGACCCAGAATAGCTTTAAACTTTTCATGATTTTATTTCCATAAAGAAAAACAATTTATTTTTTAAAAAATATATTGATTTTTTACAGAGTGGAAGGGAGAGGGATACAGAGTTTGAAACATCTATGAGAGAGAAACATCGATCAGCTGCCTCCTACACACCCCCTCCTGGGGATGTGCCTGCAACCAAGGTACATGCCCTTGACCGGAATCGAACCTGGGATCCTTCAGTCCCCACGCTGACGCTCTATCCACTGAGCCAAACCGGTTAGGGCAAGAAAAATAATTTAAAAGCTTTTATAGAAAAATTAGATCCCCAAGAATATATCTCAACCCGTCAGAAACATTCTCTTAACAAAAGTGTAACAGAGAATCTGTTAACTCAGAGTCTAACACTGGGAATCCCTTTTTTTTTTATTTTTTATGGTTATACAAAAGTTTAATTTTTATTCATTTCTTAGGCTGAATTCTCATGAATAGATTGAGTCAAAGATAGACACTTTTACATAAAATGATTCTTATATTGTCCTTGTCATGATCAGTTTTTCACAAGGAATAGGGAGGGATCCTTCATGTAGTTCAGAGTTTTGTTCAAAGGATAAGATTGGTGTGGGTCTATAACAGGACCCAGAGAGTTGTTCCAAACCAAGCTTGGAGACTGGATGCTCTGCTTTTCTGCAGGACTAGTCTCTGCCTTGCTTGGGCACACACTTTTATTTGTGCGCTGACCACCCTCTCTTCTGAGTCTCTGCTTTCTGGCCATGTGATGAACATGAACGCTTATATCAAAGCATGTATAATACTGATGCTGTAACCGTATCCTTCAGGTTTGCTTTTCTTTCTGTGTTCCAAATAGTGATTAGTGTACCATTACATACTGCTCAGTTACATTAGTTAGCAGCAGTTAGCTTGGAGTCCTCCTTTTCCCTAAACTGCCCATATCCAGTTGCTCAGTAACAATGTGAATTTTCTCTAAAATAATGAATAGTCCTATCATTAGCTCTAACTTCTGTATTCAGCTTTTTCATCTGACTAGCTTTCCTCTCCCCTATCTCCTATCACATTACTTTCTTATATTTCATATTCAAAACATTTCCTTGTCCCTAAAAAATTAACTTTCTGCCTTGTGTATTCTTTCTTTCTTCAGACTTTTGCTCTGGTGTCACTTTTGCAATACCTCTCCCTTCCAAAGGTTGAATTCATCAGCATGTTCTCTGTGCTTGGATAAGACTGTGTCACATGGTATTGAGGTTTATATAGCTGGCTTGCTTCTTGCACAGTATGATTTGTGACAGTAGAAATTTAGCAGAGACCAAAGGTAGCCAAGTATACCTTTTGCTTCTTGGTAGTCCTAAGTGTTTGCTTCAGTGGATTATTACATGTATTTCATGGAATTTTTTGGTTGCTTTATTTTGTCAAGTTGTAGTTTTATATACTACTGGAGGCGCAGTGCATGAAATTCGTGCACAGGTGTGGTCCTTAGGCCTCACTGGCGATCGAAGCCAGAGCGTCTGGCGTGGAAGGGCAGGTCCCAGCTGACCTCTGGGCCCCTAGGTGCTCCCCCCTCCACCTGATTCATCAGGCCCCTGCCTGGCTTCCTCAGCGCCTGGGAGCTGGGTGGTGGCTCCACCCCCTGCTACTGCTGCTGGTCACTGTCTGCAGGGCAGTCGGCGGGGAGATCAGGCCCCACTCACACTTACCTTGGCCTGATGCCACCTGCTCACCTGCTCCATCAACCCACCATGGTCCCACTCTTGTTGGGGCCCATTGGAGCTGGCAGCGCAACATCGCCGACACCCGCCATGTTCCGTGCTGGCCCCTGGTGGTCAGCGCACATCATAGTGAGTGGTCGAACTCCTGGTCAAAGGGACAATTTACATATTAGGCTCTTATTATATAGGACTAGGAGCCTAGCGCGCAATTCGAAATCGCGCTGCTCTGCCCACCCTCCGGTCTGGCCCTGCCTCCCTCTCCAGCCCTTGAAGCAGCTGTGGCCGCTGCTGATCAGGCCCTCCCCCAGTGTAGGTGCGCGGAGGCCCCTGCTGCCCTGCCCCCGATGTGCGCTCAACTTCCTGTCCGGTGGACCCGTTACAGTGTTGTGGTTAATTAGCATATTTCTATATATTTCTAGCATATATATATATATATATATATATATATATATATATATATATATATATATGGAGCTTATTCATGTGCATTCTAGTCTACCACTAGATAACAGTGCTGCTGTCAAATTGTAATTGTTGTGGTCCTCTAAGAATTCAAAGTCCTTTTTTGAGAATTATACTTAAAATTCTTTTTTAAGAAAATGTATAGCTTGCCCTAACCGGTTTGGCTCAGTGGATAGAGCATAGGCCTGCGGACTCAAGGGTCCCAGGTTCTATTCTGGTCAAGGGCATGTACCTTGGTTGCGGGCACATCCCCAGTGGGGAGTGTGCAGGAGGCAGCTGATTGATGTTTCTCTCTCGATGTTTCTAACTTTCTATCCCTCTCCCTTCCTCTCTGTAAAAAATCAATAAAATATATTTTAAAAAAAAGAAAGAAAAAGAAAATGTATAGCTCTAGTACAGCAGCCTTACCACCAGTGTCCCACAATAAGTTTGTGATTGGATAACATGTCAAATAATTATAAATATTTCCCATAGCTCCCTAGGCCCTGTTTCCCAACATTTGTGTAAGTATGCCTCCAGAGGCTGCCTGCAAGTTGTGGGCAGATGCCCCTAGGCTTCCATCTTTAGTCAACTACAACCTCCTCTCTTCTGAAATTTACAGTATGCATTGGCATTTTGAAGGTTTGAGAAATTCTTAAAGAAACCCATTTAAATTATGGAACTTTTTAATGTGTTCTGATACTTTTTTTTAAATTGTAATTTACATTTGATAAAATGTTGAGTTTTGTGAGTTTTATAATTGCATACTCACATATAATTTCATCTTTTGACTGTGGTTTGCTATTCTCTGTCTTGTAATTGATTGAGTGCTGAATATTTGTATAAAAATAGTACAGATTGAAGTAAATGTTATTTACTTCCAGAAAATGGGCCATCATCCTATATAATAAAAGCCTAATATGCAAATTGTCCCCTCAGGTGGTTATTCACCGGGAGTCCCGGAGTTCAACCGCTCACTATGATGTGCGCTGACCACCAGGGGGCGGTGTGGAATATGGCGAGGGTCAGGGACACTCTGAGACCTCTTGTCAGGGCTGAGGATGATAGGAACAGAGGTGTGGTGAGAATGCTGGTGTCTGCTGAGCTTACTCTCACTCCCCCTGCTACCTTCCCCCTGGGACGCCAGGGCTCGTGCGCCGGGGAAGCCCCTGTGCTCAGGTGCCGGGCGGCAGCGAGGAGCCCACCCCGCACCCGAGGGGCATCTTCTGGGTGAGCCAGGCCACAGCTGCCAGGATTGCAGGGGCCAGTCGGGCTCCCCATGAGTTCACGCAGGAGTCGGTCTGTGAGGCCGGTTGGGAGAGAGTATACTGCCCAACCGGCTTCCATGCAGCGCCTCTGGGCAGCCCAAAGGCCCATGCTGCTCCCTGGCCCATGGCGTCCGGTCGCGCTCACCGCATCTCTGTGTGGGGACTCAGGCGCTGTGACTCAGGTGGAAGGGGGTGTTCGGGGGCCCATGTGCTGCCCAGGGCCCAGAGGTCAGCTGGAACCTGCCCATCCACACCAGATGCTCGCACTTCAATCACCGGCCAGGCCTTGGGACTGCATCTTGCATAAATTTCGTGCACCGGGCTTCTAGTTTCTAATATTAGCCTGATAGTGGGGCTAAGTCAATAAGATGAATAGTGGAGCTAGTTCTGGGCTTTTTTGAAACTTTAGTTAGATTTCTTTTAAGTGCCTTGAGAGCAGGATTAGGGCTTTTCACTTTCTGCAAGATTTGTTGTCTGATTGTAATTTCAGTTATTTCTTTGTGCTTTATATCTGAGCCATCAGCTTTGGGACCTTTGGGCATTTTCTCTGCTTTACAGCCTAGCTGTCTGTTCTTTGGTCATTCTGGAGTTCTTTGTACTCTTTAGCCCTCCCCAGGCTTTTTTGTGTCCATTGTGATAACCTACCTCTCTACCAGTAATGTCTTCCAGGGTTTTCTCTCAGCAAACCTCCCTGCCCTGGTAATGTGCAGAGGATCTGGGTGGAAATGGTTCTTTTTGGAATGATTTTTTGTTTTCACTTTTGCCCATCCCATACTTCTCCTCCCATCAGAGGACAGATTTATTGCATTTAAGGGAGATGATAAGCTTCTTAGGGTTTCTCTCAGCTTTCCAGCTCGGTCCCCCAATCTTGGTCATATTTTTAAGCACTTTGGTGAAGACCTGTGGGAATGAGTGATTGGCTCTGTGAAATCTGTGGAATTCTAATATGTCTTGTCAGCTTACATGTTACTATTAAGATTTATTGCCAAAACCGGTTTGGCTCAGTGGATAGAGCGTCGGCCTGCGGACTGAAGGGTCCCGGGTTCGATTCCGGTCAAGGGCATGTACCTGGGTTGCGGGCACATCCCCAGTAGGAGATGTGCAGGAGGCAGCTGATCGATGTTTCTCTCTCATCGATGTTTCTAACTCTCTATCTCTCTCCCTTCCTCTCTGTAAAAAATCAATAAAATATATTAAAAAAAAAAAGATTTATTAAAGGTAGGCTTGTTCTCTTATGGTGGAACTATTCCTCCTGAGCCCCTCCCTCAGGAAAGAAACCACCTGTGTGCCTCTCTTCTGTCAGTTAATTCCACTTAGGTTGCTTTGCATCCTTAGCTCTCTGATGGGTTCAGAAAAACTATGATTTTGTAGCTTATCTGGCTTGTTTCAATTATTAGGGTGAAAGTGATCGTCTATTGTGATTTTTCTATAACCTGATTAGGAATGGAACTCCTCTCATGGATATTTTCGTTTTGTTGTTTTTTTGTTAAACCTCACCTGAGAATATTTTTCCATTGATTTTATTAGGGTTAGTGGGAAAGACAGAAAAACATCAATGTGAGAGAAAACACATTGATTAGTTGCCTCTGACCAGGGCCAGGGCCAGAGGAGCCTGCAACTAAGGTATGTGCCCTTGACTGGGATCGAACCTGGGACCCTTTGGTCCGCAGGCCGACGTTCTATCCACTAAGCCAAACCAACTAGGGCAGCAGTTCTCAACCTGTGGGTCGCGACCCCTTTGGCAGTCGAATGACCCTTTCACAGGGGTCGCCTAAGACCATCCTGCATATCAGATATTTACATGACAATTCATAACAGTAGCAACAGTACAGTTATGAAGTAGCAACGAAAATAATTTTTTATGGTTGGGTCACAACATGAGGAACTGTATTTAAAGGGCCAGAAAGTTGAGAACCACTGAACCAGGGCATCATCGACTATTTTTTAATGTGTAGTTTGGTAAATACCTGATAACATTTATTTCAGTTGATTTTCTATAGTATTTCTCAGAACTAGGTTTCTGAATATTTTTCATCTCAAATCTTAACTTTTCAGTTCTGTCCTCAAGTGGTCAGTGATCTTGTCTCTTACTTTGAAATTAAAGTCATCAGCATTAAAATTTAACTGAGGGGCTCGTGAAGAGTATGGGAAAAATTTGTGGTAGGTACATAGAAAACTAAGCAATAAAAAACGAAGGTAATTAACTCAAGGGGGAAAAGAGTTGTACAAAAAGGGAAATATGATTAAGTAGTAGTTTACTGCTAATCTCATCAGGCACAGAACTACAATTGGGAGTTAATTATCTTAAAGGTTGGAGGAATGTGAGTGGTTGTGGTGTAAATCCTCATTTTCCACTGAAAAATGAACAGATAATACCTAAACTTGATATTTTAAAGGATACCATTATAAGTCTATTACAGTAATCCCCCCCTCATCCATTGGGAATACATTCTAAGACACCCCCCCCCCCCCACCCCAGTGGATGCCTGAAACCACAGGTAGTACTGAACTCTCTCTCTCTCTCCTTCTCTCTCTCTCCTTCTCTCTCTCTCTCTCTCTCTCTCTCTCTCTCTCTCTCTCTCTCTCTCTCTCTCCATCCTATATAATAAAGAGCTAATATGCTGATTACACTAAACAGCAGAACTATTGTCCGGATGACCTTCCGGATGAAGCTGAGCCCCTTGCACGAATTTTGTGCATCGGGCCTTGTGTGTGTACGTACTACCTTCCCCTATTATACATAGTTAATACAATAAAGTTTATAAATTAGACATAGTAAGAGATTAACAATAATAACAAGTAATCAAATAAAACAATTATAACAGCCCTGACCGGTTTGGCTCAGTGGATAGAGCGTCGGCCTGCGGACTCAAGGGTCTCAGGTTCGATTCCGGTCAAGGGCATGTGCCTTGGTTGCGGGCACATCCCCAGTGGGGGGCGTGCAGGAGGCAGCTGATCGATGTTTCTCTCTCATCGATGTTTCTAACTCTCTATCCCTCTCCCTTCCTCTCTGTGAAAAATCAATAAAATATATTTTAAAAAAAATAAAAAAATAAAACAATTATAACAATATGTTATAATAAAAGTTATATGAATGTGGTTTCTTTATCTTTCTCTTTCACTCTTTCTGATAACCGATCTAATAACCTAGATAGCTACTGACCAGGGGGTGGGCCAGTATTCATTGTGGATATTCTGGAGAGAGGGATAATTCACATCCTGGGTGGGATAGAGTGGGACAGCGCTAGATTTCCTCACACTACTGAGAATGGCATGCAACCTAAAATTTATGAATTGTTTATTTCTGGAATCATGTATCTAATAATTTTGGATTACTGTTGACTGTGGGTAACTGAAGTCCTGGAAAGTGAAACTGCAGATTGGGTCTGAGGGGTTGGAGTGGGGTGGTTAGGGAGACTACTATACTGAGTTATAAATAGCAAGATTAAATAAAAGTTTTAAGGTTTTAAAAAATTGTATCTTGGTGTGAGAAGAGCAATTATATTTGACTATACTCACTATGCACATTATTACTTAAAAATGAAAATATATTTTTTAAAAGAAGCTTAATTAAAAATCTTCTCAAGGGATGTAAAAGTGAACCAAAGAGGGAGAGATAGAAACATCAATGATGAGAGAATCATTGATCGGCTGCCTCCTGCACGCCCCCTACTGGAGATCAAGCCTGCAACCCAGGGCATGTGCACCGACTGGGAATGGAACCGTGACCTCCTAGTTCATAGGTTGATACTCAACCACTGAACCACACAGGCCAGGTCCCAAACCTTTTCTTTATATCTCTTTCTTTCTTTACTAGAGGCCTGGTGCCCGGCAATTGTGCACTGGGGGTTGGGGGGTCCCTCAGCCTGGCATGCACCCTCATGCAGTCCAGGACCCCTCAGCAGGGAGCGGGCCTAAGCCGGCAGGCGGACATCCCCCAAGGGGTCCTTTAGCGCTGCTGCGGAAGTGGAAGAGGCTACCGCTACCGCTGCTGCGCTCCCTGTGGGAGCGCTGCTCAGCCAGAAGCCGGGCTCATGGCTCCTTAGCACTGCCTCATGGGCAGGAGAGGCTACTACCACTGTGCTCACCAGCCATGAGCCCAGCTTCTGGCTGAGCTGCGTGCCCCCTGTGGGAGCGTATTGACCACCAGGGGCAGCTCCTACGGTGAGCATCTGCCCCCTGGTGGTCAGTGCGCATCATAGCAACTGGTCGTTCTGCCATTCGGTCAATTTTCATATTAGTGTTTTATTATATAGGATTCTTGTTATATATTTTACACTTTCCCTTCTTATAACTTTAGATTTTGTTTCATGATACCAAGTCAGTTATGAAAATTCAAAACTTTGGGGAGAGTGGGCTTGTATATTTTTAAAAAATATTTCTGTGAAATGTTTTGAAAATTCGATTGAAGTTCTAAAAAGTGAGAAGAAGCTTTTCTTTTGGTGAAAGTATTTTGATTATTGACACTATTAAAAGTTAATATAGTATTAATAGTGATTAACTGGTCTAGTATTGATAAATATTTTATTTGTAAAATTATTATATTTACTCATAACATTGTGTCTTTTGTAAAAGGGTCTATTTTCATAATTTGTTTAAATTAGTTAAGATATTTTAATGGGTGAAGAAGAGAACTTCTGAAAAGTCCGTTGTGAAAGTAGTAATTTGAATTTCTATCTCATTTTGTAATTTGCTTTTGATACCATGTTGAAGTAATTACTTGATTTTAAAGTTCCCCTCTAAATACCTTTTCCATATCTTTTCTAGGTTAGAAAAGGAAGGCTATTTCCTTAGTGTGGATTGCTGCCTTTTGTAAGAATATGTCGTCCATCTTGCCATTCACTCCACCAGTTGTGAAGAGACTGCTGGGATGGAAGAAATCAGCTGGTGGATCCGGAGGAGCAGGTGGAGGAGAGCAGAATGGACAGGAAGAAAAGTGGTGTGAGAAAGCAGTTAAAAGTTTGGTGAAGAAGCTAAAAAAAACAGGACGATTAGATGAGCTTGAGAAAGCTATCACCACTCAAAATTGTAATACTAAATGTGTCACCATACCAAGGTAAGTGTTGTCAGATCAGAAATTTGATGGTCATCCTGTTGAAAATTCCTTAAAGGAATCTGAAGGAGAATTATTGAAATTTTGTTACTTTCAAGTCACCTGTAAATAGTAATTACTAGAATAGGACAGCTATTTTTAGTCTGTTGTATTAATTTTGTTGTACTCTTTAGACTTACTTTACAAGTCATTTTCTTGAACAGTGAGGTTTAATCAAGCAAAATAAAATACTTCCATTATATTAAGTTTTATCTTCACTGTCTTCATTTGCCTTTGTTGCCTAAATGCTTCCATGGGTTTTATCTAATTTCTGTGATTGAATGACATTTGAGTAAAGATTCAGTGCTTTTCTATCTCTGGTGCAGTACTGCTAGACACATTTCTTCCCCCTTGGTTAAAACTTCACTCAGAAAGGAGTTGAAAGAGGCTACTACCATTTACTACCATTGTGTTGAATTTTATGTATTATTTTGTTTGAGTTGTAGTGTTACTTCTAAAAGAGTACAGTATGTAAGGCAGCTTCTTAGATGTTAGACATGTCTTGAAGACCTACCTCTTATATTGAAAGGACCCATTACTTATCTAGTAAGAGGTCAAGTTTTAGTGTCAATTTAATAATTTATAGATAAGTACCACTGTGAGAAATACTGTTTGTTTTTTAAAGACTGTAGTAGATGTTTTTTAAGTGTTTCATTCCTTTTTATGTACGTTACAGGGCTTTTGGGAGTGTCTGCATAAAAGGATTGTTTGCCGTGTCATGCACATGGGCTGGCATATGGGTATAGCACATGAAACCATTCTACTTGACATGTTTTCAATGAGCTTTTGGAAATACACTCTGGGTGCTTGTTGATAATAGATCCAGTAACACCCAGCTTATCTACTTGCAAATACTAAGAGTAGAATGTTTCCTTCTTGTTTGGTAGATTATTTATTCATTTCTTTTTACCTTGTTTCATGTATATCTTAAATAAGAGTCATTTTTCTTGTTTTATTCTTTTGTTTTACAAATGCTTATGAGTACCTGATGTGTGCAAGCTACTTTTTCTAGGCACATGGAGGGAGATACAGTGATGAACAAAACACCAAGTTTCTGCCCTCTTGAGGAATTGATATATACAATAAATAAGTGGAAAATATAATTTGCTAATGAGTGCAAAAAAGACAATGATTGAGGGATAAAAAAAGCCGCTTTGGATTGGATTGTGATGTTTTAACCTAAACTTTGAGAAGTACCAAGCTAGCTGAGGATAGCGTCTTCTAGGCAGAGGGAAGAGCTGGTATAAAGACTCTGAGATGGAAAATTATTGTAATGGAGCCCCATAGAGTTGGAGTAATACAGAATGAGTACAAAACTTGGAAGGAGTCAGATCATATAGGGCATTGTAGGGCACTGTGGGAGTTTGAATTTTAGAATAAAATTAATAGAAAGCATATAAGGATTTTAATGGATTTCTAAAATTTAAATCCACTTTTAGAGGATTTTTTACATACGCTTTTACAAAGACTGCTGGGGACACGGTGGTGGTGGGGATTGTGGTGTGTGTGTGTGTGTGTGTGTGTGTGTGTCTTTTAAAATGAATGGTGGGTCTGGAAGCAGAGAAATTAGGAGGCTATTATAGGAATCTAAATGAGATTCGGCAGGCTGGACTGGCGCGGTGGCTGAGCATATGTGAAGTGAATGAATTTGGCATGTATTTTGGAATTACAACTGATAGGACTTGCTAATGAATTGGCTAAGAATAAGTCAAGCTATGTTTGTTAAGTTTTCATTGTGTAGCACCCAGCATTTCAATTCAGTAAACATTTTTCAAATAGCCACTACATGTATGATAGGCTCTTCCTCATTGAAGTTAAAATATAATTTCTACACTTGAGCCACTTTCTGTTAAGGGAGACAAACTTTAAAAATACAAAAAAAGAGAGATAATTTTGTGCAGTAGGTGTTATGAAAGATGTTTGCTCAGGGAGCTATGTCCAAAGGAGGGGAACTTTGCCTACTTTGTGGCTTGTGGAAAGTTTTCTTCTGGAGGAAGATTGGTGCCTGGATTGAATTTTGATGGATTTAAGGGAGGAATTTCGTTGGAAGAATCCCAATTCATCCAGAGTAGCACTGTGGTATTGAGAGTGTGGTGGTAGGGAAGGGCTGGTGAAGGGTTCTAAGTTAGTTTGTGTCCTGGGAGTGTAAAGTGGGAGCGGAGACATGGCAGGAGTGAGTTTATGGATGTGTTTATAAGGAACTACACTGGGTTGAGGAGTTTACACTGCACCTGAATATGGTTGGGTGAGGGTGGATTCATTGAAGAGTCTTAGGTAAAGAAGACTCAGAAATTAGATTAATTTTAAGTATAGCATCTGGCTGCAGTGAGGAAAATGGTTGTGAGACTGTCAAGAGTGGAGGCAGTTAAGAGTATGTTGTCTCCCTCATCAAAGGGATGTGATCCAGAAGGAATGGAGCCATATTTTTGCCCAGCTTCACCTAAGGCTCAAATTGCCTTTGCTGAGAGATTATTGACAGAGCAGAGCCTGAGAGTACGGCTATGCAATCCTGTCTTTTAAGAAAGCATAGTAAGTAGCAACCTACTGATTAAAATTCACAGACATGGGTATTTAAACTGTGGAGGTCAACTTAGATCTCTCTTCCTTACTTTCTATTCTCCTTTTTGTAGCCTTTTAGAGACTTTTTCATATTCTAGGCTACTTCATCATTAAAAGGTATTTTTCTACCCTTTAACTCTATGAAAGCAAAGTGGTGGTTGTCCTTTACGTTATCTTGTGTTTTACCATCAAAAGTTCCTTGAAGCTTAGAAACTTACTTGTCTAACTTTGTGTTACTTTTATATTGTAGAAATGTAGATTTGTTAATATTGCTTGTGTCTATCAAAAAATTTAAGCTTCTTACACTATAGTTTGGTGCCATATACTTTTATAAAGTTTGCTGTGTTTTCAGTAGTACAATAGTTATATTATGTTAGATGATTAGTGATTTCTTAATTACAAAATGTCTTTAAAGATAATTGTAGACTGTAAAGGGTAGGGAATGGGGTGAAAAAGGTATATTATGGATAAATCCAAACCATAGTTTAAACAAAATTGTTTAAAATATGATGGCAAATGGATTTAATGTAAGCTTATTTACTTAAAATTGCAAGTAAGTTGTTAATAAAATATCTCAAGGTTTTACAAAACTTATCAAAAAAGAGTTTGCTCTCTCTAGAAGTTAGCTGTGAGAGGAGCAATCTCTCTTAATACCAAATGTCAGAGTATCAAGGATAATAAAATAATAGTCATTACATTCTCCTATACAAGTTTGAAATTTAGCCATCATTTTGCAGAAGTGTACCTTGAAAAATGTAGGCTCTTAAGCCAGCCAGATATAAATCCTGGCTCTTATCTCAATAGTTCTGTGACTGAGTTATTTTATTTCTTTATTTGAAAATAGCAGTCTTGTTAATTCACTTTAGGTTGATGTGAGTATGAATCACATAATACATGTAAAGCACTTTGAATGGTTCCAGGTACATAACAAATGCTTAAAATAAGTTTGGAAATTTTGAGGTAAGTTTCCTGTAGCCAATGAAAGTTTAATTGTTTACTTCTATCTTTGCTAATTTGTTAAGGACAGGGTTGTGCCCAAAGCTTCTTTCTTGGTGATGGAAGGTAAAAAACTATCGGAAGGTAGGCATATTCTTGTTTTCCATTCCCCATCCTTCAGCTGTATAGTGGTGAGGAAGTACACAGACATAGATATAGGACATGTAATTATAGAGATTTCCTTTTATTATCATGATCAGCTCTTGATTTCTGAATTATTTAGTCATATCTAAAATGAAAGTACTATTTTGTTGTAAGTAGAAATAATTATGGATGAGTAGTTACAAATTACTTTGTAGATGTTCATATTTCATGAATACATCAGTAATAAAGATCTGAAGACTCAAATGAAGTTTCTTTTGTGTATACCATTCTGTTAATTTATTAACCCCTTTAATTTTACTCATTGTTCAGCATGCTTTATAATCTTTCCACAGTGACAACCTAGATTCTTGCTCCTTTTGATTTGTAGAAGAAATATACTCTTTAGGCTAGAAGGTCATGAAAAATAATAAATTATTAAGACATAATTGCTGTATTAAATCATGCAAATATGGCAGGAACAGGGGCACTTTTTAAATGATTTATATGATTCTGTGGTATGAGCCTTCAAAGCCAGTGTTACTTTCTTTAACTTAGTTCTTCTCATTGCTTCTTTTTCATATCCTGATAACAAGTACATGAATACATATACATGTCCTTAATACAGAAAGAATGTCAATTAACAAATATAATGTCTGTTTGAACCAAAGTGCAAAATGTTAATGTAGATGTGCGTGTAAAATACCACGCATGTAATAGTTGGTAAATTGTACACTAGATTTAAAGTTTTAACTTCAGTTTTCAAAAGTCAGTTTATTAGCTGAAAAAAAGCTTTAATATGTTAATTTTACTGATATTGTAAAAGTGATACTAGGGAAATTCTGTATGGATTTCTGCCAGGTTTACTACCAAGCCATCTGGTAAGTCCATGATTAATTAATACACTGTAGGCCATACAGACTTCTTTGGCATATTAGTATCCTGATAATTTTAATAGCTATTCCAACCAGAATTTTTTTTTTTTTAATTCAGTCTATGTAAGCAAGAAAGTTACAGAGTTGATAGGGGATAATCTGCCTTTAAGAAGTTATGTTCTATACATACTAGAGGCCCGGTGCATGAAATTCGTGCACTGGGGGGGGGGGTGTCAGCTCAGCCTGCACCCTCTCCAATCTGGGACCCTTCGAGGGATGTCCGACTGCCCCCTCACAATCCAGGACTGCTGGCTCCCAACCACTTGCCTGCCTGCCTACCTGATTGCCCCTAACCACTTCTGCCTGCTAACCTTATCACTCCCTAACCGCTCCCTGCCAGCCTGATCGACGCCTAACTATTCCCCTGCCAGCCCGATCGTCCCCGACTGCCCTCCCCTGCAGGCCTGGTCCCCGCCCCCCCCAACTGCCCTCCCCTGCAGGCCTGGTCACCCTCAACGGCCTTCCCCTGCAGGCCTGGTCACCCCTAACTGCCCTCCCCTGCAGGCCTGGTTCCCCCAATTGCCCTCCCCTGTTGGCCATCTTGTGGTGGCCATCTTGTGTGTTTGAGTGATGGTCAATTTGCATACTGGTCATGACTGATTAGCATATCCAGGCTAATTAGCATATCCCTCTCTTATTATATATAACTAGAGACTCGGTGCACGAAATTCGTGCACTCAGGGGGTTCCCTCAGCCCGGCCTGTACCCTCTCACAGTCTGGGACCCCTTGGGGATGTCCGACTGATCGCCTTAGACCCAATTTAGCTCCCACAGGGAGTGGGCCTAAGCTGACAGTTGGACATCCTTAGCACTGCCGCAGAGGCAGGAGAAACTCCCGCCACTGCCACTGTGCTCACCAGCTGTGAACCTGGCTCAGGGCTTCTGGCTAGGCAGTGCTCCCCCTGAAGGAGCGCACTGACCACCAGGGGGAAGCTCCTGTTTTGTGTGTCTGCCCCCTGGTGGTCAGTGCACGTCATAGCGACCAGCCGTTCCTCCGTTTGGTCAATTTGCATATTAGCCTTTTATTATATAGGATGATAACTGCAGGACTTTGCATGAGACTCTAACGTGAACATACTTGTAAACTGTTACAGCTATTATTATTTTAAATATTTTTTTCTGGTCTGTTCTTGCTTCCCCTCTTTCTGGACTGCAAGTTACTGAGACTGTTTATTTTTTTATACAGTCTTTTTAATTTGTTTTTTTTTTAGTTAGATAATTTCTATTGATCCATCTTTAAAGTCACTGTCTCTTCTTTCTTCCAACAGTCAGGGTAATTCTTTATTTCTGATTTTGTAATTTTCAGTTCTGGAATTCCCATTTGATTCATTTTATAGATCCTATTACTCAGTTGAGCTTCCCATCTCTTCATTAAGTCCTTGAACATATTCATAATAGTTACTGTAAAACCTTGTCTGATAGTTCATGGTGGGGGTCTGTTTCTGCTGGCTCTTTTCTCTTTTGACTAAGTGGTAAAATTTTCCTATTTCTTCACATGTTTAGTAATTTGTGGTTTTATAGTGGATTTGCGGGACAGAACATTGTAGAGACTCTAAATTCTGTTATCTTCCTCTGAAGAGTGTTGATAGTTTTGGGTGGCCTCACTGTCCAGATTGTTTGCCTCTGATGTAAGTAACAGTTTAAATCTCAGCTGAGTTCTTTCGGACTTCCAAGTGATGGTTCTCAGCAGTCTCCCACCTTCTCTCCTGCATGTGTAATTTAGGCGTCAACAAGGATTTGGGCAGAGTTCACACATATATTGATGTTTTTTCCCCCTTTGGCTCCTTCCTTACAGGATTTTCCTGTTCTTTTTCCAGCCCCCTTCCAATTCCCTTGTCTGATTCTGCTGGTCAGTAAAACGCAGTTTTCTGCTTAAGGTCTAATTACCCTGCCTAGCTTAGACTGTGGGTGCCACTGGTTGTACAAAGCCACAAAAGCAGTTCTCATCCAATATGTTTTCTCTCTTACAAAGGTTGATTTCCATTTTTATTTGTTTTTGGTATCAACTATTTTCAGGTAGTTGATTTTATTATATTTTCAAATAGTTGATTTTATTACTTTCAGAGGCTATCCTTTTTATCCAAAGGAAGTTTTGCCTAATAAAGGCTATACTCAAAGGCAGAACTCTTTTCTGTTTTACTTGTGTATTCTTTTGCTAATTGCATAATGCTTTCATTATTGAGGATTTAATGCGTTCCAGAATTTGGTAGGGCCAGTCTCTATTCTTCTTTGTCAGAGTTTTCCTGGTCATTCTTGTTTATTTTGGTATGTTATTTTTGGAATAATTTTGTCTGGGTTAAAAACTTACTAACATGTAATTTAGATTGCATTGAATATATAAGTTGGGCAGAATTGATGTCACTATGGTGTTGTCTTTGTAGGAAGATGTATTTTTCTTTGTTCAGTTTACTTTTGTGTTCTTTGTTAATTAAAATGTTACTTCTGTAGTTTTGACACATTTATAGTTACATTATTTCTAGGTGCTTTGTATATTTTATTATATATTAATTCGTTTTAAAAATATTTTTTCCTATATAACCAAGCAAAAATTTTACTAAGTAGATGTAAATTTATTTTTAAATAAACTTCCCAATTTTGTGAGAGAGATATAAAAGTGGATAGAATTGAGGCTTAATACCCTATGATGGCAATTGGAAAGTATCAGAGTTAAAGTTGGGATTTAGGTCTGTTTGCCTCTAAACTGATTGCATGTTTTTAATAAAGCTTGAATAAAGCACAACTTTAGCTCTTCATGCCCTTTTAGATTCTGGTTCTTGTGTCAGTCCCAGAGTTATTGGAGTGAAATGTTCAGCCTGGTCTTCATAAGAGCAGAATAGCCCCTTGGTCTGATCTTTGGTTAATTACCTTTCTTGAATT
The DNA here is from genome assembly GCF_963259705.1 of Myotis daubentonii. Taxonomy (NCBI): domain Eukaryota; kingdom Metazoa; phylum Chordata; class Mammalia; order Chiroptera; family Vespertilionidae; genus Myotis; species Myotis daubentonii. The sequence goes on along the minus strand of NC_081847.1, from coordinate 84,365,402 downwards.
ATTGTCCAAGAAAGAAGAGTAAGTTGTATCCTGTTCCTTCTGAGGTTTAAATTTAGATTCATAAGACTCTAGAGTTTAGTTGCTTTTATTGTAATTTACACTACATGGTGCTATATCGTTCCAGTAGCTATTTGACAACTATCTTAAATAAAAGAACCATTTATTTTACCGTTTTTTAGTCAGTACACATTTAGGGGTCGGGGGAAGAAAAGGTCTAAATTATCTTCCAGGTTTTGGGCTTTTTCTGACTTGCAGCTTGGGAAATGAAAGATAGATGTCTGCAGCCTAAGAACCCAGAGAATCTTTAAAATATCTCAGGTGCTGGACAGGGTCCAAAAATACATTTTCTTAAACTGTCTAGAATTACAGTTACTGTAGCCCCAAAGCATGGCATGAGATGTTTCTGCGTCCCAGTGGTTATGCAAGAGGCCCAGCACCCCACGTGATGGATGTGTGCTGCCCAGCCACAGGAAGACAGCACTTTTCACTATTGCCTTTGAAGTGTTCATTAGTAGTGTGTACATCTGGAATTTAATTACCTTTTTTGACTCTAATTTTTTAAAGTAAAACTTAGGACCTGAGACAACTTGGTGGTTAAGAGTTCATGCTAGACAGCTTTTAAGGTCCTCTTCTTCCCTTCTCCCCTGGATGAGAAGTTACTGTGAAATGCAATAGTAACAGGGGAAACAGGAAAAATTATCTCTAGACTGCCCAGGTTCTGAAAAGGAATGTGGGAGAAAAATTTTGAGCTCTTTTTGCTCTGTGGCTTTCGGGTATACTGATTAAAAAACAACAACAAAAAACTAGATACAACAAAGTTTTCATATTCATACTATCTTTTAAGAATTTGGTGCTTTCACATATCTTTAGTCCTTATAGAAATTTCTTAAAACTTTTAAGATGGTATGCTACATTAGAGTGATTTCAAAATCTACTTTCTTGTCCTTTGTTGTGATAAAAGACCAATAATTTCTGTAAAACTGAATATATAAGTATTTCATATAACTTGAAAATCTTAACTGTAGATATATGTCTGTTTTAATTGGGATTTTTCCTGTATTTAAAATATGAGTTGACATTTGTGTTTACATAAGTTTTTTTAAAAACTGGATTATAAAATGAAGCACTGTTAGTAAGGCTAATGACATAGGTATTAGATCTTTTGTTGTGAGTAGAGGAAATTGAAAAGGACATTATAGGTATGATTTCATTAAGCTAGAGAGCATTGGTGTTCACATTTTAAAAACATAATCATAACTTACCTGGAGTCACATGTTCCATTTTATTGGCTTCCTTCATATAGAAAATATAGAAATCAGTACTAAATGCCTGTGAAAACATGAAGCAATGTATATTTTCTCAGTGAAGGAAGTATTCTGTACATTTTTCATGTTTTACATCATGGTATTTTGAATAACCATGCTTCCATGTTCACATCAATTTTTTGTTTTTCAATTTATGCACAGCACTTGCTCTGAAATTTGGGGACTGAGTACACCAAATACGATAGATCAGTGGGATACAACAGGCCTTTACAGCTTCTCTGAACAAACCAGGTGAATATTCTGCCCTCTGTCAAATCCTAGCAATCTTGTGGGCGGGGGGTATTTGGAAGACCTATAGTGGGGTTGCTTAATATAATTTTGCCTAGGATGTTACCCTAATGTAAAATAAGGCATAGCATTTAAAATACCTGCTTGCCGATATTAAAAGTATTATTAAATGTTTCAGTTGAAGTTTTGATCAATGAAATTCTAATTTTGAATCTTTAAATTATTGAATCCCCTAAAGAATAGAAACTCTGATAACTATATTCTCATTTCAGTTTGAGATCTGTTGTTGGCCTAATTTTTAAATAGATACATAACCAGGTCTGCTACATTTCTTGTATACTAATCTCATCTGTATACTAATAAGTACATAATTGATTACTGAACACAACACAAGGCTAACTTGTTTTTTTATGTTATCTTTTTTTAATCACCTCATTCTCTTTTTAAACATATTGGTATTTGTCCATTTCATCTCATCATACTCATCACCATCTGCATTTATGTGTGAGCTATAGAAATAATACCTCCCCGTACTCAATACAATCACAATTGGGTAATGAGTTACATTAGTTTGAGTAAGTTTTATATCATTGTTGGTATTTACCATTCTTCACAGTAGTTCCTTTTTTGATAATTCAGTCACCTACAGAATTAATGCCCCTAAACGAATCCCTAAATAACAGTTTGATTTATTAAAGATAAAAGTTGACTAAGTTTTTCAAGTGTAACTATATAATACACTTAAAATCTAGTTTTCCCAAATGGTTATCCATTCACTGACACTGAAGTCATTTGTGTAACATGTTTTAAGAAACATCTGCTAGAGCTGCTGCTTTCTTTTATATCAGATCCATAAAATACCTTAAATTCAGTATATTATTCAGTACATTTTTCTTCCTTGTATTCACTAAAACTAACTGAATGTCTGTCATTTTTTTCTTTATGCTTTTATTGTACTAATTTAGTCCATTTGACTATTTCTGTTTTTTTAAAGCTCCCACCTTTCTTTTCCCCTTGCTTCCCAATAGGTCTCTTGATGGTCGTCTTCAGGTATCTCATCGGAAAGGACTGCCACACGTTATATATTGCCGATTATGGCGCTGGCCTGATCTTCATAGTCATCATGAACTCAAAGCAATTGAAAACTGCGAATATGCTTTTAATCTTAAAAAGGATGAAGTATGTGTAAACCCTTACCACTACCAGAGAGTTGAGACACCAGGTAGGAAAAGTAGGTTTTTTAAAAAAATTAAATGCTTGAACTTAAGTATATTAGGTGTTCATTATATTTAGTTGACCCAGGAAAATTTTGGTGTAAGATTCTAATAAATTACCTTAAATTCAGTATATTATTTGGTGGTCATTAAAAATACTTTACAATTAAAAAAATATTTTATCGAAAATATAACTTAGTGGAAAAGATGGTTTCTTGGAATAGCATATTAGTTCACATCGAAGTATAGGAAATTCCAGTCTGCTTAGAAATAAGCTGATGAATTTGTTTACCTGTCTGCTGCATTAACTGTTTTCAGTCATTTTGCTCTCTGGGTTTTTTTGTTGTTGTTGTTGTTAAGGAATAATGACGTTATTCCTATCTAAGCAATTTAGTAAAACTCATATAGAAAGACTTACCTTTACTTAGCTGTGAACTTGAAACGTTTTAAGACTATAGCTGTATTTTTAGAAAATTTGATTTTACAAATCTTTTTGCAACCTTTCTAATGGGGATTTTTTAACTTTTCATGGTAATATAATATTACCAGGATCACCTAGTACCGAAAAGTACAAGGTAAATTGGGTCTTGGAAATTATTGTGAACTATATGGTAAGTTAAAATCATAATCAGAAATTATAACTTGTATAATACCAAATAGGTGGACCCTAAATTTTAAAAATTAAGCAGGCTACTTTCTTTTTTTGTGTGAAAACTTTTAATAGAGGTCCTGTTCCCTACCCCTTGCTCCTTGCCATTAACTTGGATTGTTTTTACTTTTTAGTTTTGCCTCCTGTGTTAGTACCACGGCACACTGAGATCCTAACAGAACTACCGCCTCTGGATGATTATACCCACTCCATTCCAGAAAACACTAATTTCCCAGCGGGAATTGAGCCACAGAGTAATTACATTCCAGGTATTTTGCTTTCTGAACCTCCTAAAATTGGGATAGATACAAATTTTATTCATAAACTTTCAAGTATTAGTAAGTTGTGGTTTGACTTATTAAAAAATTCTTTTGGATTTTAAATAGAAAAATATGATCTATTGGGTGATTATTTTTTGTGAAATGTGTAAAACTCGTACATTAAACATTTTTGTCTGGAGAAAAGTTTTACTTTATATTTCATTTTCTTTTGCAGTGGCTTTAATCAAAGTACTCTGAGAAGCAGAAAAGAAAAGATCTTAGTAAGTTTATCTTAGTTGTTGAAGCTAAGAGAGATATAGAATGTAAGCAAAATAAATGATACAGGAAAAAACTATTCCTGAAACAAATGTAATTAAAAATTGACCAAATAATTACTTTGATAGATAATGTTTAAGAGAGGTGTAACATTTCTGTGGGAGATTTTAGTTCTTTTTAATCTGGGCCTCAGTAACTTCTGCCTTAATTATTGTATTATGGGATCTAACAACATATTCCATGATACGGTAGCTGCCTACCCTTAATTTTTCACAATTTTTTTAGGAGAACAACTAATGTTTTCTTACTTTTCTGCCCCTCCCCCTTTTAGCAGTAACTAAAGGTATACCAGGATGAAGATTAAATCCAATGTATACATTGGATTTTTTGGTGTTAATTTTTTTCTCTTTTTGCAATATTCTTCTATCCCACTCTTATTTTTTTTATACAACTGAAAATATGTAAGGAACTTAGATTTTCAAGCACTTAAAACATTTCTTTAATGTGTTTCATCATGAAGATAATGCCTGTTCATTGAAGACAATTTTTAAAACATAAGGATTTTTCCAAATAGTTAATTTTAAAGTTAGAAAGTATCTTCTGATTGTTTAAATGTGCATTTCTTTAATTACTATTTTATTACAAAATAGGAATTTAAGACTGCTCTTTGGGTTGCTAGGAAACAAACTTTTTAAGTTAGGAAGTCGTGATGAGTGGAATGCAGTATGAGGGCTAGGATGATGGGGAAATAGGACTAAAACGGGACATTTCCTAGAGAGAGTTTGCTGAAACTAGAGTTGTGTGTGTGGCATGAGGAGAGGGAGAGCCATTTTAATTTTAAGTCTTTGAAGTGGGACTTAGCAATATTAGGAAACTGAGGTACCAGTAAGCATACAGTCTTACAAGACCATGTACCCAATAATTATTTGGAAGGATGTTAATCAACATGCTTAGTGGCTTTCATTTGTGGAGATGTTTGGACTTGTGTTTTCTCTATTTGTTTAGATTTGGGTATTTTACAAAGAAGGAAATCAAAAATGAAATGTACCTATTTGTGTTTTTTTGGACAGTGGGGTTTACCCAGCTCTGACTGATAGTAAAACCTAAGGTTTCGCTTTTTATTCCATTTCTAAAGAAAATTTAATATTTTTTCCAAAATGCTAATGACTTTATTATTATTTTACAGATAAAAATGGTGAAAAATAAACTAGGATAAAGTATTTAAAAGTATTTCTACTTAGAATTTGAGACATAGGCAGTTAGACTGGCAAAGCTTAGCTCTGTTTAATTTTATCACCTTTAACCTTTGAAATAGTGCATAATGGTTATATATTACTCTTTCATGTTCTTCATTGTTTGAACATATGAAAGTATTCTTAGAATTTCAGTATTAAAAATTTTGGGGTATTGACACTTAAGAGTTTGATATTAAGAAGTTAAAATTTGTAGTTAGCTTATTGAAGGGAGATTGAAAAGGTTAATGAGGAGCCCTAGGCGGTTTAGCTTAGTAGATAGTGTTGGCCTGTGGACTGAAGGGTTCCAGGTTCGATTCCGATCAAGGGCACATACCCAGGTTGTGGGCTCGATCCCCAGGAGGGGTGTGCAGGAGGCAGCCAATCAATGACTCTCTCTCATCATTGATGTTTCTATCTGTCCCTCTCCCTCTCTGAAATCAATACAAATATATTTAAAAAAAAAAAAAAGATTAATGAAGAAAACCATTAATCCTCTTCTCTCTCCTCCACATGTAATTACAGAATTCTTTTAAAGTATGTGTCTGCATTATTTGAATTGCTTAAAACTTCCAGCAATGTATATATTAAACTGTTGATAATCATTTAAACTTATTTTTCATTCAAAATTGTAATTGTTAAAATTGTATAAATGTTTTTATTTTACATGAAGCTTATTCGGGTATTCATATGCCTCTTGAATAAACATATTGGAAATTGCACACTGGAATCTTATTTATTTTCAGGGAGTATTTTGCCTCCGTTTTGTGCAGTAATCTGTATTTGAATTTAATTTTCTGCTTTAATATTCAGGAATTACTGCTTAGAAATCTTTGGAGAAATACACTTTTTGGTAGAATTCAAGACCAGTCCTGAAGTATATTACCATATTTTGTCCTATAAAACTTAGTGGAAGATGTAAGCCTGTATTACTCTATAATCTGAAATTGTTTGTGTGTGTGTGTGTGTGTGTGTGTGTGTGTGTGTGGTGAGGCTGAGGGGCAAGGGGGAGATTCCTTTAGTCATCTAAATACTCATCCATGGTGGCCATTAGTTTAAAAAAAAAAAAGCAAAACACATTGTAGGTACTAATGTCTTTGAAATATACTGATCCAGAACTGAGGTATCTTTGAAGTTATATTTTTGGCTCTTGCCCCAGAAAATATACATAGGAGAATGAGCCAGATATGTAAATAATAGTTAAGAAAATATGCCCAAACAGCTCAATTGTATTTCAAGTAGGCTTTAAGGTTTTGCCTATAAGGTTTGGACCAGAGCCTGAATTCTAAGTTCTTAGTATCCAATACTGCTTTTTATAATGACGTTACATAACATTTATGTTTGTTAATCAGAGAGAGCGTTTCGTTGGATTATCTTTGGTAGCTGGTAGAAAAGGTGAGATTAAATTGTAACTGTACTTGATTTGTTCTAAATTTCTGTAGAAACACCACCTCCTGGATATATCAGTGAAGATGGAGAAACAAGTGATCAACAGTTGAACCAAAGTATGGATACAGGTAAAAAAAAAAAAAAAATCTTTCAAAATACCTTAGCAATTAGATAACCATTTTTGCCTTATTTGAAACTCACATGAGTTATTCATAACTCTTAAATTTAGAGAAGTTGGGACACATCAAAAAAATTTTTTATCTTGAATTAATTATATTTGAGCCATCAAAGGACCCTGTTGTCCATGAAAAATTAACATATGCTGCTCAGCAGAATAATTGGTAAAATTTGTTCTTGTTAGAGTAAATAAGAATTTGAGAACACTCGGTTATTTCTCTTTGTAAATATTCTGTGATTCTGTTGAAAGTTTTAGTTATCCTGTGATTAAATATCTTTGTGATGAAAGCTCATAATTGGCCCAATAACAGATTTTCAGAGGAAATTGGAAGTAAGGGATGTGACTCATCTTTCAGTGCTCTTTTAACATAAGAGTGAGTTCTGAATTATAGTAGACAGTTTACAAAAAGTATCTTGTACCTCACCTAATGAAATTACTTTCTAATTAATTCAGCTATCGATTCCAAACACAATGGAGAATACGTTTCAATATATAATAAATATTATGCACCTCAAAGCTTTAAAACAGTTGTTATGTAATAATGTATAATCCACCAGAACTAATAGGTTGCTAGTGAAATAGATGTCATTGTAATTGTCTGTTTTGATCCATATCAACCTGTCAGTATCTTAAGGATTGGACACCTTAAAATTACAACCTGACAAATTTCTACAGTTTATAGTAAAGCATTCTGCAGTTATGATAATCTAAGTTATTCTTAAATGAATTAACATTGGCGGTGGGGGGAAGTTGGGGTGGGCAGGCTTTTACAATAATTCTGTTGTTTAAATCCTTCCATTATTTAGATTTCCAGGTAAGGAAGCTTCTACTATAGCTAATCATACTTACAGGTGTTCAGAGTAGTAGATAACCAAGAAAGATAGATAATCTAATGATTATTGGAAATGCAAATGTCTTTCTGCAAGTGATATTTGGCTTTTCAAATGTATCTTTCTAACCCACCTGTATATTGAAGAATTATATTCCTGAATCAACCATGTTCCTGTTTGCCCCATGATGGTCAACTGCTACTCTACATTTAAAAGTGAATGCCATGATAGCCATCAGGGAAACACAAATGAAAGCTAGTGGCATACCACTTCACACCTACTGGAATCTATATATATAAAGGGCTAAGTGACCTGCCGACTGGCCGGTAGCTATGACGTGCACTGACCACTAGGGAGCAGACACTCAATGCAGGAACATCTCAACGTAGGGGTGATGCACCTTGAACCAGAGAGGAGGGAGCCCATTTCCAGGGTGCGTCACCTGAGAACCACCCTCTCGCCATCTGGGACCCCTCAGGGGATGTTGCAGAGCTGGTTTTGGCCTAATCCTTGCAGGCCAGGCCGAGGGACCCCACCTGTGCACTAATCTGTGCACTGGGCCTCTAGTGGTCATAATAAAAAGAGAAGGATAATAACAAGTGTTGATGGGGATATGGAGAAGTTGGAGTCTTCATATGGTTCTGGTGGAAGTATAAAATAGTTCAGTTGCTTTGGAAAAATTTGCTGTTCCTCAAAAATTAAATTATAGAATAACAATATAACCTAGCAAGCTCACTCCTAGATATATGCCCAAGAAAATTGAAAAGTAATTTTGTACACACCCATGGTAAACTTGTATCCCAAGTGTTCATGTAAAAGTGGAAGCAACCCAATTTTCCATCAAATAATGAATGGATAAATTAAATCCATACATTGGACTATTGTTCAACCATATAAAGGAATGAAGTACTGATCCATGGTACAACGTGGAATAACCTTGAAAGCATTAAGTGAAAGAACCCAGACACAAAAGACCACAAGGATCCAATTGGTGTACAAATGCCTATTTTATAATATAGCTGAAATGTGTGTGGCAAGAACAATAAAATGAATATACACTAGTCCTTCCATATCTGCAGGAATTAAGACCCCCTAATGATGCCTGAAATAGTGGATGATACAGAGCCCTATATATACTACTAGAGGCCCAGTGCACGAAAATTGTGCACTTGAGGGGGTCCCTCAACCCAGCCCGTGTCCTCTTGCAGTCCAGGAGCCCTCAGGGAATGTCTGACTGCCAGCTTAGGCCCGCTCCGCTCAATGGGAAGCAGGCCTAAGCTGGCAGTCAGACATCCTTAGTGCTGCTGAGGAAGTGGAAGAGGCTCCCACCATAGCCACTGCACTCGCCATGAGCCTGGCTTCTGGCTGAGTGGCGCTCCCCCTGTGGAGTGCACTGACCACCAGGGAGCAGCTCCTGCGTTGAGCATCTACCCCCTGGTGGTCAGTGCGCATCATAGTGACCAATTGTTACGCTATTTGGTCGATTTGCATATTAGTCTTTTATTATATAGGACTAGAGGCCCAGTGCACAAAAATTTGTGCACTCGGGGGGGAGAGGGGGTCTCTCAGCCCGGCCTGTGCCCTCTCGCAGTCTGGGACCCCTCGGGAGATAACGACCTGCTGGCTTAGGCCTGCTTCCGGGTGGCAGAGGGCAGGCCCAATCCCTAGGTGCAGCCCCTGGTCGGGCTCAGAGCAGGGCCAACTGGGGAGTTGGGGCGCCGCCCCGTCATGCACAGAGCAGGGCAGATTGGGAGGTTGTGATGCCACCCTCAGTCACGCTCAGGGTAGGGCCAATTAGGGGGTTGGGGCACCGTCCCCTGTCACACTCAAGGCAGGGTCGATGGGGAGGTTGCGGTGCCACCCCGTCACCCACAGAGCAGGGCCAATCAGGGGGTTGGGGCACTGCCCCCGTCACACACAGAGCAGGGCCCATCAGGGGGTTGGGGCACCGCCCTCTATCACCCACAGAGCAGGGCCCATCAGGGGGTTGGGGCGCCGCCACTCTCACACTCAGGGCAGGGCCGATGGGGAGATTATGGCTCTACCCCGTCACACACAGAGCAGGGCCCGTGGGGGGGGTGGGGTGGGGAGCTCCCCCCTATCAGGCACAGAGCAGGGCTGCTCAGGGGGTTGGGGCCCCGCCCCCTGTCACACACAGAGCCGCAGGGCGATCAGGGGGTTTGGGCACTGCCCCCTGTCACGCTGATCCCGGTGCCGGGAGGCATATTACCCTTTTACTATATAGGGTAGAGGCCTGGTGCATGGGTGGGGCCGGCTGGTTTGCCCTGAAGGGTGTCCTGGATCAGGGTGGGGGTCCCCACTGGGGTGCCTGGCCAGCGTGGGTGAGGGGCTGAGGGCTGTTTTCAGGCTGGGAGTGACTGAAGTTCCCAACCGCTCCTTTTTTTCTTTTTTTATTCTGGGCCAGCTTTACCTTGAGGCTTGGCTCCAGCTCTTAGGCCTCCAGCTGAAAGTAGGTTTCTGGCCTTTGCTTACAATGTTGCGAATCTGCTGGCTGAAGCCCGGCGGTATTTGTTACAATGTTTGAAACTGCAGGCTCAGAGGCCGGCAAGGCAGGCGGGGAACGTTGGTTTCCTCTGTCACTGAGGCAAGCAAGCCTCATGTTAGTTTCAAGCTGCCTGGCTGCCGGCCGCCATCTTGGCTGACAGTTAATTTGCATATCTTGCTGATTAGCCAATGAAAAGGGTAGCGGTCGTACGCCAATTACCATGTTTTTCTTTTATTAGTGTAGATGTTTTTTTCCTATACATACATACCTAGGATACAGTTTAATTTGTAAATTAGCCACAGTAAAAGATTAACAACAATCCTATATAATAAAATAGAAACATGTAAATTGACCATCCCTCTGCTACGCTCACTAGCCAATCAGGAGTGAGTATGCAAATTAACCAGACAAAGCTGGCGGGTTATTTTGCATACACAGGTGCCGGGCGGAGAGCAAAGAGGGAGAGCTTGTCAGAGTGGGAGGCCATGGGACGGAGACAGAGCAGGAAGGGAAAACCAAGATCACGGGGAGCACCAGGAATTCTGGGAATAGTAGTTTTGGTGGCAGACGGATCTCCTAGACCAGGGGTGGACAAACTTTTTGACTCGAGGGTCACAATGGGTTCTTAAACTGGACCGGAGGGCCGGAACAAAAGCATGGATGGAGTGTTTGTATGAACTAATATAAATTCAAAGTAAACATCATTACATAAAAGGGTATGGTCTTTTTTTTTTTTTAGTTTTATTCATTTCAAATGGGCTGGATCCGGCCCGCGGGCCGTAGTTTGCCCACGGCTGCCCTAGACACTAGAGCAAAGTGAGCCTGTAGGAAGTTACTGTTGTGATGGGGAATGGAGGGAAAGCAAAGATGAGAGACATAAGTAAAATCAGAGTGTCTAGGAAAAATTAAAGGGAAGATATCCTAAAACTTCCAGGAAATCTCCACCAATGAAGCAAAGAAAAAAAAAATGCCTCTATTATTCTGTGAGCAACAAACCAAACTGATTTGGGGTCTCAGACAGTTCACTCATATGATTGCAAAGACAGACAGAAACTCCCGGATTGGAGAGGGCTCCCCTGAGGGTACCCAGATTGGAGATGGTGCAGGTTGGGCTGAGAGACCCCCACACACCCCCCCCCCACCCCCAGTGCACGAATGTTGTGCACTGGGCCTCTAATATAAAATAGAACAATTATAACAATATCCTGTAATAAAAATTATCTGAATGTGGTCTCTCTTCAAAATATCTTACTGTACTCACCTTTTCACTTAAAGGAAGCACTTTAAGGCTTCTCTTTGGTTGATCCGTATTCTTTTGTTTAGGGCCATTTTTAAGTAAAATAATCGTTACTTAAACACCAGCACTGCAATTCCACAACAGTCCATTTGATAACCTAGGCAGCTACTAAGTGACTAATGGGTGGGTAGCGTATATAGTGTGAATATGCTGGGCAGAGGGATGCTTCTTATCTACAGGTAACTGAAACCACGAAAAGTGAAACCGTGAATTAGGGAACTACTGCACACATTTCTGCTCTTCATTCCTTTGCGTAGACATTTGTCTAGTTGTGTTGGTATCATTTGTTGGAGACTTTATTTTTCTGTTGATTTACCTTGGATTCTTTGGTGAAAATCAAGTGATAATGTGTGTGTGAGTCTAACTTAGGGTCTGCTGTTAAACCAAAATAGTGAATTCATTTTAGATCATCTTATTTTTCAGTTTTACAATTTTCATTTAAACTTTTTTGTTGTTGTTAATCCTCACCTGAGAATATTTTCTCCATGGTTTTTCAGAAAGTGGGAGGGAAGGGTAGAGACAGAGAGAGAAACATTGATATGAGAGAGACACATTGATTGGTTGTCTCCCACATGAGCTCCAACCAGGGCCAGAATGGAGCCCTCGACTCTTCAGTCTGCAGGCCAACGCTCTATCCAGTGAGCCAAACTGGCTAGGGACTCATTTAAACTCTTAATCTGATAATTTCAGTATCTGATTTATATATAGGTCTGCTTCTGGATCATTTTTTTTCTACTTTACATTCTCATGTTTTTTTGATTGGATGGTGGGTGTTGTGAATAAGATAATACTAGAGAGTAACATAGAACTGGCATACAGTGATACATGCACAAGCATTTCTGTAGATGTTTTAGCTAAAAGTAACAGAAACCGATGATTCAAACCAGTGAAATAGGATATTTTTTTATTTCTCATAATAGGAAATTCCAGACCTTAGTAACAATATGTATATATGAATAACTAGTAGGTTAATTGTCAGTTAACCTGTGTTTGTAAAAATGTTTCAAAAAACTTTGGTTAGTTAATAAATTGTTACCTTAATTGAACTTTTAAAAACTTTATATATATCTATGTATATATATCCATATATGTATGATTATAATGAACCTTTCTTTTTGTAATTCCTAAATTCTTTATATCACATCTGAGTGAACTCCTATTAGTCTATATTAATGAAATGTAACTACTGGTCATTTCTGATAAGTATTTAAAAAGTTAAAAATTGGGCAGTTTCCTCCATGTCTAATAGTAGCTTTGTTTATTTTATAACAGCTTCAGGAAACAGCAGTGAGTTTTATTTTATTGTTCTAAATATATTTTGACCTTTCTTAGTTGTACCTGCTGGGACTTGCCAACAGATTTTTCAAAATGAGGAACAAATAAAGAACCTGAGAACTTAATTTTGTTATGGAAAACTGTGCTTTTCTAATTCTAAAAATTTTCATCTGTTCTCTTTTTTATTCATCTGTTTTTTTTGTTGTTGTTTGTTTTTTATTGGGGTTACCATTTTACTTGTGCTGCCTGGTATTTTGTGTCATGGTTATAATAGTGTGGGGAGGAGAGGTACACAAGGGGGTCTGACCTGTCTTATTGTACGTTTATGCCATTGCTATATATGTGAAGCTTGGGAGCTGTTGGTCATGTTTTTTTTAATATAACTTTTCCAAAAGGTATAGAAAATGATGATCAGAAAACAAAATTTATAATCCTATATAATAAAAGCCTAATATGCTAAGTGTCTGGTCAGCCGTTCAACCAATCAGAGCATAATATGCTAAGGCTGCTCAACCACTCGCTATGATGTGCACTGACCATCAGGGGGTAGACACTCCGAACTGTAGGTTAGCTTGCTGCCGGGGTCTGGCCTATCGGGACTGAGTGAGACAGGCCGGACACGCCCTGGAGCCCTCCCACAGTCCCTCCTCAGCTGGCCAACCTCCCGTGTCCCTCCCTGGCCCCGATGGTGCACCAGTGGGCTCCCTCAGCCTGGCCTGTGCCCTCTCACAATCTGGGACCCCTCAGGAGATGTTGGAGAGCCAGTTTCGGCCCAATCCTGCAGGCCAGGCCGAGGGACCCCGATAGTGCACAAATTCATGCACTGGGCCTCTAGTTATATATAACTATTGAACAAATTTACAACAAATGTATTTAAATTAGTTGTGTGGTATTGAGTGGTTTTGTGTTTTGTTTTTTTGTGGGTTTTTTTGGTTTTTTGCTTTTTTTCTTCTGTGTCTGCAGTTCTACCTTCTTTTTCTTATTTTGTATATCTGTGCCCTCTCCCCATATGTTCTTGATTAGAGAAAGCTTGCTTACCTAGAACTGGAAGATAAGAGTAATTTTCTAAGAAAATATAACCTACCAAACTGACTCCAAAAAATAGAGCTATCAACTGTCATAGAAGAAATAGAGAAATGTCTTAGAATAAACCCTAGAAAATGTTTAACTGCAAACAATCTGACACAGAATCTCTATCAAACTACTAAGGAATGTGTTATTAAAATGCTCTTTAAACTGTTACAGAGCATAAGAAAGGCATACAGCTTCTAGATTATAATTATGAAGTAGTATATATTGCACTTGCAATGTAAATATGCAGACCAGTATTGGTTGGAAGTATTGATCTAAAAATCCCAAATAAGCAATGTTACCTCTCTCATTATCAAAGCCAGCATTATACTTAATGGGAAAATACTAGAAGTATTCTCTTAAAGTTAAGAGTAAAACAAGAATATCCATTGTTACCACTGTTTTAACAAAGTGTGATAAATCTCAAAATGCTTGGTAAGTTATATCACATAAGTTTTTTTTTTTTACTACTGCTTAATCAGAATTAGGGTGAAGAGTCATAAAACAATCAAATATTTGCAACTCATAGCATGGAAGGGCTAACTAAGATGCCTAATACATAAAGAGCCTTCTATAGGTCAGTAAGAAAAGTGATTAGAACCACAATAGAGAAAAGAACAAAGGAAAAGAACAGACCATTCACAAAAAGGAAATACAATATAAATAAGTATAAAGCTACTCAATGTCATTTATAAGAGAAACACAAATTAAAACTATACTTTTTAAGACCATGTTCTTATCTATTAACAATAACATGAGCGTCCCCTCACCATTTGTTGTTACCGGGAATGCGAACCAGTATAAGCTCTATAGGTGACAGTTTTGACAAAATCTATGAAAATGATGGAACCATGGCCCTTTGACCTGGCAGTTTCTCTTTTAAGAGTCTGTCCTTCAGGTGTAATTGAAAGTATGCAAAATGTGCAAATTAGTCATTGCAATCTTTCAATCTTTTAAAAGCAAAGTTAAGAACTATATTACATTTGTATATAAAGAACAGGGGGCACAGAAGAGAATATATTTACTTACTTGATACATAGGTTATTTTTGGAAAAATACACTGGATGCCTTTGGGAAGGGGAACTCTGTGACTAGAAGCTAGGACTGTTTTATGCCTTTTTTTTTAATATATATATTTTATTGATTTTTTACAGAGAGGAAGGGGTGAGGGATAGAGAGTTAGAAACATCGATGAGAAAGAAACATCGATCAGCTGCCTCCTGCACACCCCCCACTGGGGATGTGCCTGCAACCAAGGTACATGCCCTTGACTGGAATCCAACCTGGGACCCTTCAGTCCGCAGGCCGATGCTCTATCCACTAGGCCAAACCGGTTAGGGCTGTTTTACGCCTTTTTTACCTTTTATATATTGAAGCCTCCAAAATTACACTAACATAAAGCAGCTGTGTATCTTTTTAAATTTATATTTATTGATTTTTAGAGAGAGAAAGAAACATTGATTTGTTCCACTTATTTATGAATTAATTGGTTGATTCCTGTATCTACCCTGACCAGGGATCGAACCCATAACCTTATTAGCCTATCAGGACAATACTTTAACCAGCTGAGCTAGCCTACCAGAACCAAGCAGCTGTATATTTATAATGCTTGGGATGTAAATTATTTATTATTTGTGATGCTTAGTTATAATCTATTTTATTATTTGGTCAGAAGTTCTGGAAATACTTCATATCTGTTTTTAAATTAACTTCTTTTATTTCAGGATCCCCGGCAGAACTATCTCCTACTACTCTTTCCCCTGTTAATCATAGTTTGGGTAAGTTGCAAATATTTTCCCTCCACTGTTTTATACTGTATTATTTAAATGTCCTCTTGGTCATTATTTTATATGTGAGAAAGGGAGCCCATAAATAACCGAGTAATTATTCAAGTTAGTGCTTTTTAAAAATGATACTGGTAATGTGCCTCAGTATTACTAAACCGCTTTTCTACTGGCACATATAAGAAATTACAATCTGTTTATTCATGGAAACCATATTCTTTAGTCACAGTAAATTTTATGACATTACGACTAGATATTTGTGGGTATGTTATTTTATTATATATATTATAATAGCAATTATTAATATAAGAGGTAAATATGTGTACACATACCACAAATATGTGGTTTGGGGGCTGTGTGAGAGCTAGTGTGTGTGCACATGTGTGTATAAGTATTCTGTAGTTTATTTTTGGACTATTTTATCTTGCTATTTCACAATTTCTCTTCATTTACACATTTGGATTTTATTCTATAAAAATGGTCATTTTTTAAATGATATTCCTTGTGATGGTTTATAATCAAAATTATAGAACTTAAATACATGTGATCCTAGTTTTCCCATGCAATATATAGATTCTTTTGAATCCATGTTCTGTTTCTACTTGCACATTCTTTGTATGTATTTATTTGTGTGTGTGTGTGTGTGTGTGTGTGTGTGTGTGTAAGGGGGTGCTTTATATTTTTGTAATTAGAGTAACCCCTGAAGATTTGATATTAAAATAGACAAATGTCAAAAGTGTGTCATTTTGTATCCTATTATTGTGACATTTTTCCTTCTTGTGGCCATAGACTATATTAATTTTTGCTCCAGCTTTATTCCACTTAATTCTACCAAAAATTAGCTTTATTAAGTTTGAAGACTGGATGTCTTAATGAGATGGGGGAAATTGAAAAATTGAAAATCTGGTATGATCTACGGAAACTGGAGTTCATGACGTAGGAGTTAGATCTACTTCCTGAGCTTTTGCCAGGATAGGCTGGCATAGAGCATGTAAAGATGATAATATTCAGCCTGTTCTTAGCTTGAATTGTTCACACAACATTTCTTACTCTTATGGTTTTGGTTTCCTCTGCCCTAGACTTGCAGCCAGTTACATACTCAGAACCTGCATTTTGGTGTTCAATAGCCTATTATGAATTAAACCAGAGGGTTGGAGAGACCTTCCATGCATCACAGCCCTCACTTACTGTAGACGGCTTCACAGATCCATCAAATTCAGAGAGATTCTGCTTAGGTTTACTCTCCAACGTCAACCGAAATGCTACAGTAGAAATGACAAGAAGACATATAGGTATGTTTGTTTTTTTTCCCTGTGTGAAAAACCAATGCCATATACTCATAATGTGAGCATTATGTGGTTTACCACATCAAACGATTGTGTGCAGAAAAGCCTGCCTTGTCTCTGTCAGTTTAAGTGCACAGCTTCACTGCTTTTAAGAAATCCTGGTGATCCTTCCATCTACAAACTCTATGACTTCTCTTTATTTGGCGTTTTTTATACTGGGAGATCCTTCAATAAATAGGTGTTAAAATAACTTTACTTTGCTGAGTCTACCAATCATAAAATTGTCATGTTCATATTTTTTTTAACAAATGATGAATTTTTTTCAGTTCATTTACATCTCCTAGTTTCTCCCTTCAGTGAGTTCATGTGTTAAAAATATCACTTTTAATCTGAAGCAAGATTTGTAAAACAACTATTATTTCATGAAGTTCAAAAAATAATCCACAAAGTATCTCAAAATGTGGTAGTCCCAACCTTTCAGCAAGTTCGTGAGGTCAAAACTATTTTCATTAATGGTACTAGGATGCTATTTGCCTTTTTCACTGCCATCTCTCACACAGTGAAGTATTCAGAGGCTAGATGGCATATGAGCTTGCAAGAAATTAAATGTACATTAAAGAGAATCCAGCGCTCTTCTGTTAAATTAGACATTAAAGAGATTTGCAAAAATACACTGCTACTCTGAGAACTAACTTTTTTTTTTACTTTGGAAAGGTTATTTATTTATTTATAAACCTGCCATTTATGTTAACATGTTGAGGGTTTTTTATTTTTATTTTAAGTGAATACATTTTTTAAATCCTAGTTTTAATGTCTAGTATGGTAAGTTTCCATAGATGTAAAACTCTTTGGGGTCTTCAATATTTCCTTTTTACTGATGTAAAAAAAAAAATGTTTAAACACCACTGATATAACTGAACATAGCTCTTATCACCTTAAAGTAACTTCTTTTAACAATTGTTTTCTTCTGTTTCCATTTAACAGTCACCTCCTATGATAAATGATGCTGATCACTAAAGAGTGAGTGTGATACTGTAGAGCAGCGGTTCTCAACCTGTGGGTCGTGACCCCTTTGGCGGTTGAACGACCCTTTCACAGGGGTCGCCTAAGACCATCCTGTATATCAGATATTTACATTACGATTCATAACAGTAGCAACATTACAGTTATGAAGTAGCAATGAAAATATTATGGTTGGGTCACAACATGAGGAACTGTATTTAAAGGGCCAGAAGGTTGAGAACCACTGCAGTAGAGTATTAGGGATTTAACAGGTCTCCTATTTGGCTTCATGTGGAATTCCTCAAATCTTGCTTGATTTTTAAAATTTTGCATATCTTGTTAGGGTACCAAGGTGTCTTGTAGGTGACGAAGGCCTCTGCATATCCACCCTACTTTAAAATATTCTTTTTTTCTGTGTTTTAATTGGGGTTCTGCATAAAAATTAAACAGAAGGTTTTCTGTACCTTATTTCATTTCTGCAAAATTTTAGATTGATATAATTATTGGATTATCTCTTTTTTTTAACTTTTGATTTCTAGTTTATTAGGTGTTTTTGATCAGAGAATATAGCCTAAAAATATCTTTACTTTTTAGACTTCATGTTTTCCTGATGGTCAAGTAAATGGTTATTTTTAAACACATATTCTGTAGTCATAAGAGAACAGGGCACCAGATTTTGTATCTATACTATATATTAAATCTGGCTTGTTGGTTCTTTTATTAGCTTTTGGGGGAATTTTGTGTGTTTTTTAAATTGTGCAACATACTACCATACACTGACCAGCCTAAAATAACACAAATTTATTATCTCACAGTTTCTGTGGGTCAGAACTTCAGGCATGGCTTAGGAGTCTTCTCAGGGTCTCACTAGGGGAATCAAGGTATCATCTGAACTGCCTTCTCATCTGGAGCTTGAGGTCCTTGTCCGACCACATAAGTTGCAGAGTTCACTTCCTTGAACTTACAGTACTGAGGTCCTCATTTCCTGCAGACTGTCAGCTAGAGGCTGCTGTCAGCATCTAGAGTCCACCTACATTCCTTGCCAGGTGGACCTGTGTTCATAGTCCCCACTGGAAAGTCCCTTGCATTGACCATCTCTCACCTTTGAATCACTTTCACCAGGGACAGCCCAATCTCTTTCAAGGGTATCACCTGATTAAGTCAGGCCCACCAGAAATAAACTCTTGATGATTTTTTTAAAATGTTTTTTTAAATTGATTTTAGAGAGAGGAAGAGAGAAACATTGATGTAAGAGAGAAACATTGATTGATTGCCTCCCATATGTACCCTGACGAGGGACTGAACCAGTGGTTTGGTGTGTACAGGACGATGCTCCACCAACTTAGCCACACCAGCCAGGGCTTGATCATTTTTATTACCTTTTTTCTTAACCTTAGTGGGCTATTTAAAGAAATACTATGTATTATAATGAAGGTATATTTCTCCAAACATTAGTTAATTCCCTCCAAATAAACTCAATTTCTTTTACTTAATTTTAAAATATATAATTGGTATGAAGTTTTTTATACTACTATCCATGTACTTTTCTACATTGTTTAAATAGTTTTGATAAGTATGTATTATTTTTGCAAATCTATAAAATCATTGTTGAGAAATATTTGGGAAAGTATACTGTAGCATGTTTCAAATTAGATGTCAGAAAAGCATAGCTTATGGCAAATGTCATCTAAGTACCTTATATTATTTTAGTATTCCTCCAGAAGACTCTTCCCAAGTCATGCTGAAATAGTAAATGTTATAAAACTAATCCCATATGTATTTTGTTTTAGGAAGAGGAGTGCGCTTATATTACATAGGTGGGGAAGTTTTTGCTGAGTGCCTAAGTGATAGTGCAATCTTTGTGCAGAGCCCCAATTGTAATCAGAGATACGGCTGGCACCCTGCAACAGTGTGTAAAATTCCACCAGGTATGGATACAACAATGTAAATGAACCTATCTTTTCTGTTAATTTTAGGAATCAGGAGATGATTTGCATGCTTGTATTCTAATATGTGTAGCCCTTTTAAAGCTATTTTCTTACAACAGTACTCTTTTTACGAAAATTTTTTTTTTTTTTTTTTTTTTACTTTTTCCATCATAGGCTGTAATCTGAAGATCTTCAACAACCAGGAATTTGCTGCTCTTCTGGCTCAGTCTGTGAATCAGGGTTTTGAAGCCGTGTATCAGCTAACTAGAATGTGCACCATAAGAATGAGTTTTGTGAAAGGGTGGGGAGCAGAATACCGGTATGATATACATATTCATTTCTTAAATTTCCACATAATTCTTTTTTCCCCCCATTCTTGCACAGTCCGGAGTTCACATGTATCTGTTTTCATTGAGGTTATGGAGTCAGTAGATCTTTATGTGAAATAAAAGAAAGTCGGAGGCCTCTAGATTCAAAATATAGTGAATTTCTGTTGCTGGCATTATAGAAGATAGAATTGAAACATGTATAGACATTCACTATAACATAATACAGATTGTTAAATACCATTTAAAGGGGTGTAAAGGAAGGATTATGTCAGTTCATAGAAGGAGGTATGTTTTCACTGGGGCTCAGTAAAGGCTTCTGGTAGAGATGGTGGAGATAATGTACATTCTAAGATGTATAGTATTTTACATCATAGCTATGAGGGCGTGGCAGATGGTGCTTCTGGCAATAAAATAGCAGTTCAATTTGCCTGGAGAGCATAGAAAATACAGAAGAAGAAAAAGTCTGGACAAATAAGTTGAGACCACCTGAATATAAAGTTAAGAGTTGGAACTTGATTCAGTAATAGAAGGGGGTACTTGTTAGGTGTCAGGCACTGTGCTTGTTTTAAATGTAGTATCATGTCTTTCAACATTGCTAAGAATTTCTGTTACTATCTTTTCTTTATGAGGTTGCAGTCTTTGTAAATAAAAAAATGGTTCAGACTAATACTTATTTGGAAATAGACTTAGGAGAGATTTGATCATTTGCCCAAGGACACATTGTAACGGGTGGAGACAGGACTTGAGGGAAGCTCTCCTTGACTCTTACTCTCTTCTCTAAAGATAGTGGTACCAGTTACGTAATTGAGTTTTACAAAAGCACATTTGTCATCAAGAGGTAAGATAGATTACAATAGATTGGATTCCACATCAAAGAAAAGGAAGACTTCAGCATATTAAAGAATGGAATTGTAAGTAAAATACTTGATCTTTCTCCAGGTCATATTGCTTACTCTTTGAATGTCTACTTAAGAAGATGTTCATATAGTATAGCAATAGAATTCCACAGTTTGGGCCCTCCTTCAGAATTTATTTCATTTCATTTGGACTTGATTTCTGATCTTAAGTAAGTTGTGTGAGGTGGTCAGATTTGAGGTCTTTTGGTTATATACTTCCATAAAAATATATTCTGTGCTGTATATTTATATCCTAGAATGAAGACTTCTCACTATTTTGTCCTAGGTATATTAGTAGAATAATTCACTTTGTGACTTTGCTGTAGTTCTCTTTGCTTTAACTATTTCCCTTTTGAGATGTGATACCTCTAAGGACTGCTGAATTCCTTTTTTCCTTTGGACTTGAATTGATCTGAGTTGATATTAAAATTAGATTCAAATATTGCTATCTGATATGATGTTTTCAGGTCAGACCTTTTTTTCCCCCTTCAAATATTAGAATATTGCAGAACATGGTAGAAAATCAGTTGAATTAAATATGAACTGTATAGATTAGAGAAATAGATTATAGGTCTCCCACTAAAAGCAGTTTTAATTGGGAGAGAGAGATACTGCCCTGCATTTACTGTGGACTCTGCCATTCTGTAACCCAGAGATCATTTAAAATCTGTAATTATGAGAAGCAATAATACACAGTATGGTTTTATGGGTGTAGAGTCAGGTATATCTACTTGGATAATTACGAAGCTTTCTTGAACATTTACAAATCAAAATACCCATGTGTCTGTGAACTGTGGGTAGTTACCAGGAACCTTTTATCTTTAATGACTTTGAATCTGAGGTGGTAGTTCTAACGGTTGGACTTCTAAAACGGTTTTTTCATTTCTTTTTTTTTTTTTTAATATTTTATTGATTAAGATATTACATATGTGTACCCTCTACCCCCCCGCCCCCCCCCCCCCCGCTCATCCCCTCACCCCCCCGTTGTCCGTGTCCATTGGTTAGGCCTATATGCTTGCATATAAGTCCTTTGGTTGATCTTTCCCCCTTGCCCCCACCCTCCCCTACCTTCCCTCCAAGGCCCGACAGTCCAATCAATGCCTCTCCGTCTCTGGATCAGTCCTTGTTCATCAGTTTATGTTGTTCATTATATTCCACAAATGAGTGAGATCCTGTGGTATTTATCCGCTCTCCAGTTCCATCCATGCTGTGGCAAATGGTAAGAGTTCCTTTTTCTTCTTCCTCTTCTTAAAGAATACCTTTCAGCATTTCATATAATGCTGGTTTGGTGGTGATGAACTCCTTTAGCTTTTTCTTATCCGTGAAGCTCTTTATCTGACCTTCCATTCTGAATGATAGCTTTGCTGGATAAAGTAATCTTGGTTGCAGGTTCTTGCTATTCATCTCTTTGAATATTTCTTGCCACTCTCTTCTGGCCTGCATGGTTTCTGTTGAGAAATCAGCTGACAGTCGAATGGGTACTCCCTTGTAGGTAACTGACTGTCTTTCTCTTGCTGCTTTTAAGATTCTCTCGTTATCTTTTGCTCTTGGCATTTTAATTATGATGTGTCTTGGTGTGGTCCTCTTTGGATTCCTTTTGTTTGGGGTTCTCTGCGCTTCCTGGACTTGTAAGTCCATTTCTTTCACCAGGTAGGGGAAGTTTTCTGTCATTATTTCTTCAAAAAGGTTTTCAATATCTTGCCCTCTCTCTCCTTCTGGTACCCCTATAATTCTGATGTTGGTACGCTTGAAGTTGTCCCAGAGGTTCCTTACACTATCTTCATATTTTTTGAATCTCTTTTCTTTTTTCTTTTTCGGTTGGGTATTTTTTGTTTCTTTGTATTTCAAATCTTTGACTTGATTCTTGGGATCCTCTTGTCTGCTGTTGGATCTCTGTAAATTATTCTTTATTTCAGTCAGTGTATGCTTAATTTCTAGTTGGTCCTTTTTCATGTCCTCCATGGTCTCACTATACTCCTTGAGGGATTCATTAAATTTATCGGCGGTTTCCATAAAATTCTTGAAAAACCTTATAAACGTGGCCTTGAACTCTATATCCAGTCGTTTGCTTTCCTCCGTTTCTGCCATTTGTGACCTTTTTCTTTGTCTCCGCATTTTGGCTGCTTCCCTGTGTTGATAGAGTGGCCCTGCGCGCCAGGTGTCCTGTAGGGCCCAGTGGCTCAGCCTCCCCAGTTACCTGGGGTAGACACTCTTGGTGCCTTGGTTGTTGTAGGATCACTGGGAGGAATTGACCTCCAGGCCAATTGGCTGTGGGAATCAGCTGTGTCTGAAGTGGGAGAATGGTCCCCCTCTGACCACTGCGTACAGTGGCTCCTGGATCTAAGGAGGTGCTAATTCAGCCCCTGCCTGAGGCCACACAGCAGGAGCCACGAAGAGGCTCAGCTGTGAAGCAATGCAAGCCGCTGCGGGGCCTTGGGCCTTCTCTTGGAAGTTCCGGGTCTGCCTGGCTGGGCTGCAGTTAGGTACATTCACATGCAAAAGCCTCTGCCGCAGCCTGGGTGGGGCGGGGTCTCAGGGAGTCAAAGGGCGGTGAAAGCAGCTATGGTGATTCTCCGGCCCCGGAGTCGCGCGTCTCAGTGTCCTGGTAACGGCTGCAAGCGCCTCTGAGGGAAAGCCGCCCTCAAGTTCGCCCGCTGCTGCCTGACAGACCAGCCTCTCCCCGTATGAGCCCTGGGTCCCCAGAGACCCGCTGGAACCGGAGTTCAGAGCAGTTGGGAGCTTGTGATTCAAAAAGACAGCCGCGTCCTCAGGCGCCACCCCCTTTCCGCGCGCGTGAGCCGCTGCCGTACCTCTGCACTTCACCTCTGCAGCTCCTCTGGCTCTCAGCGTGCCCCTCTTTTCTTCTAGTTGTAGAAATTACAGTCAGCCAGCCTTCCTGTTGTTCTGGACGATGTTTGCTCTGACCCTTGCGGCATTCTTCAATTGTTGTGTGAGGCGACAATTTCCCGGTGTTTATCTATGCCGCCATCTTAGTTTCTCCGGTTTTTTCATTTCTTTAATGCCAGCTCAATTCCCAGTATAAAGTCAGGAATACATTAAAAAGGAAATATAGGTGTGTAAGGAATTCATATTATGTTGAGAAATAAGTGAACCAGTACTGGAGTAACTAAACAGGTAGGGGGATGAATAATGCCTCAAGTGCAACTTTTTTGCCCAAATAGGTATAGTGACAGTTAAACTTATTTCTACCCTTCAGTGACCTAGATGAAGAATTTTTCCTGAAGGTTAAACTAATGTAGTAATGAAATGATCGGACTGAAAACAAACTGGGGAAAAACATCAGACTTCAGCAAAAATCCAGACTTCAGCACATAGCAAAATCAAAATTAAAAGAGATTTTGGCAATAATAGCTGCCAAAGGTCTGATCTAAGGGATAGATGAAAGGCAGGAGAAACTGTGAAGAACAAAACAAAAAGAGTGAAGGGGAAGATGAGAAAGGGTCAGTCTTGCCTATATCTCATGGATAATGAGGCAATTTGTAAAGTGTGCTTGTGCAATTTTAAGCTGCATAGATACTAGTAGACATAGTTTCTAAATCAAGGCAATGAGGGTTTGGCTCAGTGGATAGAATGTAGGTCTGTGGACTGAAGGGTCCAGGTTCAATTCCAGTCAAGGGCACATGCCTGGGTTTTGGGCTGGATCCCCAGTAGGGGGCATTCAGGAGACAGCCGATCAATGATGTTTCTATCATCTCTCCCTCTCCCTCTCTGAAATCAATAAAATAATAATTAAAAAATAACAAGGCAATGAGTCTATACAGATCAGATTTGGACTATTGTGTTTTGTGTGTCATATTTTAGGAATGTCTTAGTGTATATCTCAGACACTGAGACAAGGATTCAAGTGCAAAGAGTTTGTTTAGGAAATGGAGGAAACACTGGTAAGGAAGGAGGAAGTAGGAAGTGAGGTAGGGGAGGGAAGGCAGCCAGTATCATTATTAATCCATCTACTATAGCGGGTGGGTCACTAGTTTATTCCCTGAGGGAAACTTTGGAAAATGGTAAAGAACATTCAGAATTATTCCACCCAGAGGGAAAGGAAACAACATTTAAATGCCAATTCCTTTGTCATTGCTTGAAGGCTGCTCCTGGGGATATTAATTTCCTGGCACTTCTAGTCTGCTACACACGTGGACAAAGCTAAGAAGTTCTCAGGCAGATAAGTGCAGACACCTGCAATTGGAAGATATCTAGAGCAGTGGTCGCCAACCGTGGTCCGCAGGCCAGTGAAGGTCCGTGAGGTCCGAAAGGTTGGCAACCGCTAGTCTAGAGAACACTGAAAAATCTGAAGGGCATAATGGGGCACTAGACCCTCTGCTACAAAAAACCACATCCCTTGAAATACAGTTTTAATATATTGAGCTTGTGTTGCTTGGAGGTGAAATGTTGACAATAGCCTTTTCTCATGTTTGTAGGGCTGTCACAAAGAAGCAAGCAGATTTACTGACTTGTATATTAAATAAAACAGCTCAAATCAGTACATGGAAATGACAGGATGTCATTGAACAATTTATGATTCCCAGACAGTAACCCTTTTTGTTGAAGTAGTTAGGGTGTTTCTTATTAAAAGTTTGCATGATGTTGCTAAAAGGGATATTACTGGCTTTGTCCAGGAAAGTTGAACTACTATAACTTAACATTTTGTGATGAGTTTGGGTCAGAATTTTGTTTTGGTATACTTTAACCCTGTGTTATTTAGACCTCATTTGGTATTTGAATATCTTCTATTCTGTAGTTGTTAAATAAGTAGAGTAACTATATATTCCTGTTAGCATGGGGCAGTCCTGGTTTACATCTCTTGCCCTGGCATGATTATTAATAGTGACTACATTCTTTCATAAAGGTGTCCCATTTTGGATGGTAAATAATAAGGTCACCCTACAAATTTTAATTTAAGGGGAAAAGAAGGTTTTTTATAAATCTTTTTAAAAGAAAAATGTCATTGGGAATACTTTGTTAGACTTTGAGGATTAAGCAGTTTTCAAAATAATTAGATATCCAAACTTGTTCAAAAGAATTTAGGTTTCAGTATATTCAACTTTTTACTTTATCTAAATTCTTATTGCATATAACTAAACATAGTCATGTTCTCTTAACTTCATAATTATTTGCTTGTATTCTCTTAAACAGAAGGCAGACGGTAACAAGCACTCCTTGCTGGATTGAACTTCATCTGAATGGACCTCTGCAGTGGTTGGACAAAGTATTAACTCAGATGGGATCCCCTTCAGTGCGTTGCTCAAGCATGTCATAAAGTTCCATCACCAATCCAGTCCCATCAAAAGACTTACTGTATCAACTCTTCTGTCATAGTATTTGTGTGTAGTCCCCATGGACTGTTTGTATCCAAAAATTCAACCGAGAAAACAGCACTTGAGGTCTCATCAATTAAAGCACCTTGTGGAATCCGTTTCCTATATTCGAATATTAGATGGGAAAATTAGTGTCTAGAAATACCCTCCCATAAAGGAGGAAGAGAAGATTTTAAAGACTTACTAATGTCTTGTTGGGCATAAAATTGAGTGTCCCAAAGGCTTATTAATAACAGTAGTAGTTATGTGTACAGGTAATGTATCATGATCCAGTATCACAGTATTGTGCTGTTTATATACATTTTTAGTTTGCATAAATTAGGTGTGTGTGTGCTGCTTCTTGATTTAGGCAAGCTTTTATAAAGTTACAGTACCTAATCTGTTATTCCCACTTCTCCGTTATTTTTGTGTGTCTTTTTTAATATATAATATATATCAAGATTTTCAAATTATCATTTAGAAGCAGATTTCCCTTGTAGAAAAACTAATTTTTCTGCCTTTTACCAAAAATAAACTCTTGGGGGAAGAAAAGTGGATTAACTTTTGAAATCCTTGATCTTAATGTGTTCAGTGAGTCTTAAACATTTGTTCTTGTTGGTTGGTTGGTTTGTTTACTGCTAAATTTCTGTAACAAAGCCTTGCAGAAAATCTTTTCAAACCTCTTCTCCATTCCTACTTTTGTTGTGATACAAAAACAGAATAGCATGCTATCCATCGCCAGTAATGGTGGCACTGATAGTGCCAGCATCCGCCGCTTCTGGGGTACAGTAAGAATGCATATGGAGTAAGTTGCTTTGTCTTACACATTTCAACAGATAATACTTGACTTGTGTGACCTAGTAGTCTATTCATTTATCCTTACACCTCATAAAAAATACATAGGTGGCAGTATAATTATATTCAGGGATATGCTACAATTATTCCATTTGCCCTTTTTTTAAAGCCAATCTGTAGATGTAAACACTTTTTTTTAAAGGTATTTTAAATGTTTCAACAGCAGACCTAGTGCTCTTTGATTTGAGTTTCACTTGATTTACTTACCAGATTATTTTATGAATGGACCTTTTGTAAATGTAATTGTACCTGCAGAATACCTAGAAAAGTGATGCTGAGGTGTGGTCAGCAGATAAGGGCCATCTGTTTTTAAAATATGTTGTATTCAATTTATAAAATCTTTTATTTTACATAATTATTAATGGAATTTTAAAAATTTGGGGAGAAGCAGTTTAGCAACTTTTTAAGCTTATAATCATCTACAGTCTGAGCTGTTCTTAACTAAAACTGAATATATGTTTGTTACTAGAATCAACCACATTTTATACTCTGCAGTGAGTGGAACAGAAGCTCTGTGGGTAGTTCGTTCTGCAGCAAGTAACTCCCAGGTCTAATGTGAAGTTATTGCTGTTTAAACATTACTTGTTTGCATCTCAATAGAAATGAAAAATAACCACTCCTAGTCCCCTTCTAGTAAATTTTTATATTTTTAGGATAAATATCTTAGGTACTTGTTTTTTGAAACCATAGTCACCTGTTTCTACAGGTGTCATTTTCAGTACTTTCAGCATTTGGTTGTTTTCTGTTAAGTATTCCTCATTTTCCAATATTTGTGTGCACATGCATGTATTCTTGTAAACGTGTAGTAAATTTTTACTCATTCAAATATTTATTGCTCACCTGTTATATGTGCCAGGAACTTTCGTAGCTTTTGGGTAAAGGTGAACACTATAACCCTTTATCAGCTTTTTTGCCTGTGAAGGAAATAAATAGGGTGATAGAGTACAACAGAGGGAAGTGTTGCTTGCACTAACACTTGGCGTGAGAAAGGAGCAAATGGGCATTCCTGGCAAAGAGAATGGCATGATATGCAAAGGCTCCTTTTAGAGGAAACTCATTAGTTATGAATGCTTTATATGAACACCTCTACACAGATCCGAACTTGAGGATCAGAATGGTTCTACAATTTATAATAGTTGAAGGTGGCCTTATTTTGTGATAGACTTTGTCATTCTCAGTAATATTTCTTCTTTGTCAAGCCCTTGCTGTAAAGTTTGACATTTGTCAGTACCATTTAACAACCCCTTCTTTAAATCGGCCTTGGGCAAGTTTTCACCATTGTAGTGTCTGGCTGCTTGCTTCCAGACTTCTTGCTGCTCACTAATTACTACTTCTACAGGGCATCTTGTGATTTGTGTAAATTCCCAGTTATTACCACCGCAGATCTGCTGGAGATAACGGGAGTGTCTGCCCTTTGCAGGTGTTTATTGAGAACTTGGGAGCAGTTCTGGGGGCAGAGAACAACTTTGAAACTGGTGGAGGGTCTTGGCAGTCACTCTTGCATTGGTATGTTAAGTGAAGCAGTGCCAATCACAGCATGTCAATATGGAGCTCAGCTCCAGTAAATGGAGTTCTGTGCCACCAGAAGCTGGGACTCAACTCTTAGGAGGCACCTGTTGTACTGAGCAGTTATACCTGTCGAGCAGTTGGCTTCATGGTGGTGACTACATTTTTGTGAATATATTTAATGGTCATGGTCATGTTTGTTTTTTACTTATAAATTGTTTATTTCTGGAATTTTCCAGACCATGGTTGATCAGGAGTAACTGAAACCACAGATAGCAAACCAGCAGATAAGGGGGGACAACTATAGTTAACAGAAAGGCAGAATTATCCCATGTACATTAGTGATACAGATGTTTACCTCCCTAAAGGTTTTTTTTGAAGATTTTGAACCCAAAAAGCATTTGTTTATCTGCTTCTCTTCTTCATATTCAGATAGCCCCCAAATATACAGCAGTTTCCTGGGCTGTTCACAATTCACATTTCTTAAAATATTCTAACCAAAGAGCATCTGCAGTGCCCAAGTAGTAATCCCAACCATCAGCTTTTCCCCATATTTAATGGAGTGCTGTTTTTGCATTCTGTATCGTCTACAGTGGCCTCTTAACATGGACCCTTTCTTTTTCCCCCCTTTGTAGGGACCGTTTTCATTCTTCATGGTGAAATCTCTTCCTTGTTGGATTTTGTCTTTAAATTAGCAACATTATTTAGAACTTCTTCACAGTGCTGGTAATTTCTTCAACTCAACAAAGTGAGAATGGAAGGACCATGCTGTCTGTCACATTGAGATGAACGGTCATTTTCACAGTGGATTCGAGTCCATAGAGACACCTTAGGGCTGGCCTTGGAAATTGGAGGCTGGTGATGTTCCCACTGATCTGGTCTAACCAGTGGCAGTTTCATTTCAGTTCTATATTGGAGTTCTGCAGAGATTTGTTAAAAAGTTGTATTGCTTAAAAAAAAGTTTGAAAAGTTTATGCTGTTTAAAATTAGAGAAAACGATATCAGCCTACTTTTTGGAATAATTCTGTATTCTTTTCTCATCCCACTTTAAAGAACTTTCCTGATTAGGTTTGAACTAATTATGCTAGTTATACATTATGGTATATATTTATTCAGTAGACATTTAATGATGCCTATTCTTTACCTCCTAGACACTGTGATAGGCATTGAGTAATAAAAAGATAACCGGGATTTGGTCCTGACCGTCAAGCTGTGCTTAGCTTAGTCTTGTGGGAGTTACTTTCTCTCTTGGGACCTGTCACTTTGCAAGAAGAAAATCTGCCCAGTTTTTCTGGAAAGCTAAATAATCTCATTCTGTATTCTTACACTTACTTTGTGTTCTAACTTTATATTTGCAAGTTGTGAATGCCTGGGTTTGTTTTTTTTTAATCTTAAACCATATCCAATTTTGCTTGATTTATTAGTCTTTTAAACATTGTCAGATTTTCTCCTTTCTTGTTAATATTACTGTAATTTCACTTTTATTTGTACTTTTATTGTCAGTTTCATCAAGACTAAAACTTTGAAGATGAAATACAATCAGTCTAGTATCTTGCTAATTGAAATCAAACTTTAAAAGAGTATATACCCAGTTGGTTTCTCTACCTCTTCCAAAAACTGTCCAAATATGCTTTTAGGATATTTCTGTCTTTTTAAAAAATAATTACTTTGGACATTCATTCAATAATACGGACCCTACTGGTTGATGGTGGGTTATAAAGTAAACAAGACAATCTTTACTTAAAACTTGTCTCATGTGCAGTTGCTTTCATAACCAAACATTCCAGTTTCACAGTTTGCCCCACTCCATTACCACCCCCACACCACACCCCGTATCTCTTTAGATAACTGAGTAGTCTGTGGACATAGAAACACATGATCTTTTTTTAAATTTTACTCTGATCTAAGGCATTGATGTCTAGACATAACAAATTATTGCCCATTTTCATTCTGCTATGAGCTTTTACTTTGCTAAATCCTTTATATTTATCAGCTGACTTTTATTCTTTCTCCCCTTCTCTTGACATATGTCCCTAAGGGTTTGTTGATTGCCCTCTTCCTTGCCAGTTGTGTTATATCAGTGTACATCAGAATGTTTCTCTCCTTTGACTTTTACAAAAGACCAAAAAGGATGGTACTATTCATACCCAGGGTTCTAATTCCTTTATTAAGGTTGATGTTGTTCAAATTGGTCCATCACTTGATGGGAGAAATTATCTTCAGTTTAATGTCTTTGTGACTAGCAAATAGCATGTCATCAGGTTCTATTTTAACTTATGTTTAGGATTATGAACTTTCCTGGCAGTTGCAGGCAATGATTTTCCTACAATATTAGCCCTGCTTCCCACCTTGGAGCATAATGGATTGTTGGATTTCGCACAATCAAGAGTAGTGACTATAGTGTGTGGTCTCTAAAGGCAAGCAGAATACTATTATGAGTTCTTCTCACATCTTTTCAAGCTTTCCATGAGTATTTTGACTATTCAGACTACTTTGTTTTATGTATGGGGATTGTGGGATAATGGTCTCTGGGTGTGGAATTCCTGTGTTTGTAGCCTCAGCCAGGAAACGGGAACTATACTAGATTTAGATGGCCTTTATGAGAACTTGTGTAACGTGTTCACATAATTTCTTGAGTGGTAACTGTTTTTCCCTGGATATTACAGCTAACTTTATAGAGTAACTGCCTTAAATCTTTTTAGTAGGAAATAAACTATGTAATGTGTGTGTATGGATTTACATATACATACATGTACACTCAGAAAAACCTCAACAGTAAGGATCACTTATCTGCATATATTTTTAAAATATCGAATGCTTCTCTTGCTTCACTAGAAAGATCTTAATTTGCTTGCAGACATTTTCCTTTCATGGACAGACCATCGGAGTAATTATTTTTATTCTGCCAGAGTCCTAATTTGGCGGTTCAGTTAGTATACCATTTTTAGGTACAATGACAATTAAGAATCATAACGAATTCATTAACATCAAATAAAGCTCTGCTATATATCCCTTAATTAAATTATTATACACTCAGTGGTCTCTGGAAGGTACTAACTTAGGGTTAACTTTTAAAAAAATGTTAGATGGTGGTTCCCCACCCCCTGCCCTTAATTCTTTTCCCTTTGGTATAAGATAGCTGCTTAAGATACCGTGGGAAGTACCACTACCAAATTAAGTTCTGTATTTAAGGGGAGCCCAAAGATGGTGCAGACCTGATTTTCTTACCTGTGCCCAACAGAAATGGACTTTCCAAAGTACTTTTCGGCCATCTCTGATTCACAGAGTATCTGACTATAGTATATTAGCATCAGTTAATTTCAATATCAATTGCTTTGCTGTCGTGAGATCGTTATAGACTCAAAATTTCACCAGTAGTTGAGATGGAAGGACCCCTTGTAAGAATAATGCCACCGATAATGGGAGTGAGAAGGATTCATTAACTATACACAAAGGACTTTTAGATTTTTCTTGCAAAAATATTCCTGAAAAATGATGTTCTATCCTCCAAGGGGAAAAAAGAAGAAAAAGTTCTTAATTTCTCCAAATTTTCCAGTTTGCGTTTCTGAGTTGGGGATAGGGATTTGCTTTCTATTTCTAATAAAAAGGTGATAATTTATGGAATAATGAAATCCATAATATATTGATTTATGAGAACAAAAGTAAAGTTTTAGAATTATATAAATAACATTTTCTATTTCACACTACTGTTCTTTCTCTCTCTGGCTTTAAAGCTTTGGGCTATTTACAATGTTAGTCACTAGAGAACTTGGCATATTTCTGGTTCTATATTAAGTTCTACCCTTTACATTGCTGCAGCATAGAGCTAGTTCTAAAAATTTGTCTGTAGGAAAAGAAGTCCTACTAAAGTCTCTTTTCTTCCAAAGAGATTTTCCCTTTTCTGAATAAGTCCCTAAGAAAGTATCTGTCACTTTCATTAAAGTCCTATTTCTTGGCAAAATGCAGAACCCAAATTGGTCATTTCTTAGATTATCTTTATCTCAGGCTTCATTTTTGTTTTGACCCTGACCTTTAAGGCATAAATATTTATTTCTTTTTATTAGTGATAGTGAAGCTGTGACACTAACCATTTTTATAGGAGGGCAAAACAAGAAAAACTACAGAGATTAAGATGAAAGCAGTTCTGTACTTGTTGAGCTAGATCACAGCATTGTAGGCAAAATAAAACTTTTATATCTCAGAATATTCTTTTTGCCAGTTCCCCCCAAGGCCAGATCCTCTGGTGGAGGGAGCACTGTTAAAAGTAACATAATTCAGAGCCTTTGGGTCTGAGGGAAATAATCTCCAGTTGGTGGTAGTCTTTTCAATATATGAAGCAAGAATGTGGGAAATGGTTGGCAGCAAGTGCTTTCACCTAAAAAACATGAAAAGACGTATAAAACTGGATTATTTACTTAGCTCTAAAAATTTTTAAAAAATAGAGTAAAATACTGTATAACTGGACAAAAACAATTGTTTAGAGGATTTGTCTGAAGACAGTTTGCAAGGATGAACTTTTATGCACTGTTCACAAATGTGTTTAAGTATTACCAACTATTCTTAAAATTGACAACTTTAAGACATTTATGGACTTCCTAGGAATTAGCCATTAGCAAGTGTT
This sequence comes from Myotis daubentonii, assembly GCF_963259705.1. Classification (NCBI taxonomy): domain Eukaryota; kingdom Metazoa; phylum Chordata; class Mammalia; order Chiroptera; family Vespertilionidae; genus Myotis; species Myotis daubentonii. The sequence continues at coordinate 84,332,153 of NC_081847.1, read as the reverse complement.
CTAAAAATATTTATGAGCTGATGCCCACATAGGTAGATTTATGCTCTTGAGACTTTTTATCTTTTCTGTAGAGATACCAAGGGAGGAGTGAGTGGTATTTTTAGGGTGAGCAATTGCCCTGGTGTGCCTGGGACTGGGGTTCCCTGGATGTGGCACTTTCAATGCTAAACCCAGGGAAGTCCCAGGCACCCCAGCAGCTGATCCACTAGGTATTCTTGTGATTTCCCCTCAGTCCCATAGATGCTGTAATAGTTGTGATGACATTCAGCTGCCCTGTGGCTGTCAACGTTTCCAATACTTGGATATGTGTCCTTCAATCACTTAACTACTGTGGATGGAACATGAGATTTCTAACAATAGCTAATAATAGTGGTTTAATGAAGATAGAGAAGTGCAACTAGATAGCTAAGTTCTGCAGATCCTGTGTGTATATTTAAGTACAAGTCACATTTTGATGGGGTTAATGTAATCTGAAATTTAAATTTTTCACAATGAAAATTAAATGAAAACTGGTGTGGATTTCTTCTCTCTTGAGGGAAAATATGGCCTTGGATACTCTATCCTCTACATTCCCCAGACTTCTGGCTAAAAAAGCCAGAATGTGGTGTTATATATACCAGTATTTTCCATAAATGTTGTATTGAGATTACTAAGTGCATCAGCCACTGGCAGGTGAATGAGCTGGTGGCCTGATCCAGACTGAGCAGTGCTCTCAGTTTCATAGTCTCCTACCCCTCAGGTGCTTACCAGCTAGAACACTGAAGACAAGAGGTGAGATTTTTTTTCTAATACGGCATTAATTTTGTAATGCAATATGATGGATGCAGAGTCTGTTCTTGTTTCCCTATGGTAGTCCTCAGATACTGCATTCTCTGTGCACTGTGATGTAGATGGTAGATGTATTCTTTGTAAGCTTTAATCCTGTGATTGTCAAAAGTACGATGTTCCATTTTTAAAAATTAAACAATAAGCTGAGGCTTTATTACAGCTGGTTTTCAATTTAAAGTTGTGAAATACTGATTTTCTTTCTCCCCACCCACACCAAATATTTTAGTCTATTTAAAGTACAGAAAAAAATAGTCTACTTAAGAAAACATTGCTTAAGTATTCTGTGATTTCTGGTGAACTTTTATATATATATATGTATATATATGTGTGTGTGTGTGAGACTGTACATGCTTTCACTTTTTACCTTGTTTGCTCTCTACCTGTGTTAACAGTACTTTCACCTTTGAAGGTCAGTTTTTCCTAGCATTAAAACAAAAAGCCATTTGAGTTACTTACCATTTTATTATGGGACTAATTTTTAATTGTTTTAATTGGTTTTGATTTAAATTGAACTTTTTTTTAGGGGGGGTTATATTTTGCTGTACATGCCCTAAATTATGTGGAAACAAAAAAAATTCTGTGTGTATTTCACATAATGGAGGTCTGACTAAGAGTACATTTTTTTTTAAAGTTTGGTATTATATAAGAAATTAACCCCACTCCCCTGGCAGACAGATATGCATTACTTAATATACCCCCCCCCCAAACACACAGCACCTCCCCCACACAGTGCAAGTGAGTTATGTATGCATTTTAGTTTATTTCAGAGAGTGCCTGTGCCAAATTAATGATCAACTACTGTAAACAGACTAGAAGATAAAATTCACATTTGCTCTTAAAATGTACTCTTAACAAAAACGCAAATGTTATTTTTTTAAGACTCCATTGAAAAATATTAGGTGGGAACTAGTGTAGCCATAATTAGTTCTATCAACATCGTGAAATAATTGAAAACCTTAAAAAAAAAAAAAGACTTTTTAGATCAATCAGACTTCCTTTGTCTTGCAGGAGCTCAGTTCCTAGGATGAAACAATAATTTTCTGGTTAGCAGACTGTTTTCTTCAACCATTTAAGACATAATGCTTTAGGATGCAACAAAAGGGACCTCAAAAGCTGAAATACACTAGCCTACTTGGCATTGAACAGCTCAGGGACTAGCACTTGTTTCATCAACAATTTTGTATTGGTGGAAAATCCATTTAAACAAATTCTGTTTAAATTATTATACCATACTCCTCTGTAAATAACCGGAAAGGAATCTTCCAGCATTGAACTTAACAGTATCACTTCAGTTGACATACCAGCAGAGATTCTTTAACACTGCCACCTCTCCTTGGGAGCACCTGCCAGTCAGCCTGTTGTGACACTTGTTATCTGCATGGGGAGGTTTCTGTAACAACCCTAGTGTCTAATGGCACATTCCTCAAGAGGCTGAAGAGTAGGGGAGAAGTATGTTGTATGTTTGGGCTTTCTCCTCATTGGTAAATCCTTTTTTTCTCCTTGTTTCAGAACAGGTTGGAAGCCCCTTAGTGTGGGAAGCAGGCATGTCAGTATCAAACAGATATACTTTAATGCAGTCTTTTTAAGCACCAAAGGGTTAAGACCAGGTTCATTTGCTCTTCAAGAACATAGTCACACCATACAGTTGTGCAGCTTTCTTTTTAAGAGACATTCTTTTTATCAAAATATACAATATAAGCCCAACCTGAAAGTTAAGTTCACAAATGTAGGAATTCAGAAGAAAATGTAAAAGGCGTACATCAAAACTATTTTCTACAGTGAAAGTTGTATGGAAATATTTGTTGAATTGATCAAACTGGTAAAAAAGCAAAAGTCATGCTAGTTTGCACATAGGAAGGCATAATGCTTGACCACGTTAATAGAAGGCAAGAACATTGAATCAGACTTACGGGTAACAAGTTCAGGGTTAAGCCAAAACAGACTAAGTAAATGTGTCCTTTTAGGAAGCTACAAGATGTGTTACTGTGCTCCAGTCCAAGCTACATGACCTTATTATTGGTGATAGAATACTTTGAGATAGGCATTTGCCAATTTTTACAATCTAAGTTTAGTTGGCTGCCTCTGCACCCCCCTTCATGCTATGTGATAATAAAGTCGCTTCAAAAGTTTTTCAAGTAGTTTTAGGAAGATACCACAGAGGAAGGAGAGGAGGTGCTTCTGAACGATGTGCTGGAAGAAGATGGACAAAATACCATTTAAGCACAGTCTTCAAGGATGCATTGAATTGGGATAGACGAAGAGGACTTTTGAAGCCAGTCGAAATGAGGTCTTGGAACAGAACTCTTGTTTGTGAGTCTGAATGTGTATGTATGCTGGACCTGAGCTACTGCTGTGTGTGGTGAGTATAAAACTGACAAACACATGCTACCATGAAGCCCGTATCTAATAACAGAGTCTACTTACAGAAGGTAAAAGCCGCAGATACTCCTTGGGTTTCAGAGTCTGCAATGAGAGTGCTGCTGAACAGGCAAGCCAGAGCACAGGACAGAATAGCAGCCATACACCCAGCCAAGGGTGGGCTGGTGGTTTGGGGGAAGGGGAGGAGTTGAAATGTGTGTGTGTGTGTGTGTGTGTGTGTGTGTGTTAAGTGAAACTCTGGCTCACAAGATTATTAATCTAGAGAGCCCTCTGAAAATTTTGTGCAGAATTTTGTATTTATGTAGTTTTTCTGATGAGAGGTAGCAGTGATCAGATAACACTGCCCTACAGCAAGCAATTGAGACCTCCTATCTTGAACTTAAATTAGAATTCACTGATTTTGAATCTTTGTTAAAAAAAATTTTTTGTGAGCGATCTTATCTCTAAACTATATTTGCTCACACTATTTTAAATATAAGTGCCATATAAATAAGATTTTAATAATATGATTGCCCACTTTTAAGTGATGGTGTGCAGTTTTTAAGTATGTTTGGGCTGCAGTGGGAAAAATGAAGATTTTAATAAGCCTAACCTAATATTTGAAATAAAAATACTTCAGGGTGGCCTTTTTATATTAAAAACAAAGTGTCTTTGTTTTACCAAGAACCACAAGCTACTTCCAACTTTTAAATTAAGATCTTGAATAATTGCATGTGGTATCACTACGTTTTAAAAATGTGCTTGGCCAATCACAAATACATTTTCTAAGGAATTGAATCTTATAGAGATAATTGAGTGCTTTCATCTGTAACAATTAGTAGCCTGCAAATCACTGTGGTTTTTTTCCTTTCCTTTTTTTTTTTTTTTTTTTTGCTATGCTCTGAAATTGTTAAAGGGTGAATTTTCTGCTACAAGTTACCTGCATAAAACATCTGAGAGAAAATTCAGTTTTAAAATTCTAAAATGACAACTACTGACAAAATGTTTTACTCTAAAAGTTTGACTCTTTAAAGCATTATTTTCCTGTCAGTTCTAGTATCCTCAGCTTAAATTTAACATAAGTGTAAAATCAAATATTTTAAAATCAAGCTAGATTTGGTAAATTAAATTTGGATTACAAAGTTTCTAGCAATGCCGATATAACATCTCGTATGGTATAATTTTCATTTGCCAAAATGTCAACTTCATTCCCTCTATGTCCTGCTTCCCTCTTTTCCAGTTTTCCCCTACAGCCCCCCAGCAATTAACCTTAGAATACTGCCTTTTCTTGGAATATTTAATTGATTTGTTTCTATACCTTTTTTAGGGCCCAAATCATAAAAGGCAGAGATATCTAAGAATTTGGCTTGTTTCAACATTCTTTTAAAAAATCACCTTTAAAAGTAAGTTCAGCCCTAGTTGGTTTGGCTCAGTGGGTAGAGCGTTGGCCTGCAGACTAAAGGGTCCCAGGTTCCATTCCAGTCAAGGGCACATCCCGGGTTGTGGGCTCAATCCCCAGTAGGGAGAGTGCAGGAGGCAGCCAATCAGTGATACTCTTTCTTCATTAATGTTTCTATCTATCTTCCTCTCCCCTCCTCTCTGAAATTAATAAAAATATATTGAAAAAAATAAAAAGTTCATATTTTGTGTATCCACTATTTCTAATTTATACTTGCATGGGTGTACTTTTTTCTAATTAGTGTCACCACCAGGGAATCTTGAAATTTATAATTTACATAATTAGTGATTGGCTGAAGAGGGATATTGAACATAAAATCTAAAACAGGGAAATGGTGGAGTGTCTATATGATTTTGTCTCTGGTTGGGTGTTTTTCAACTGGGAATAGTAATATTTTAAAGGCCATTTAAGCAGCAATAATGCTAAGAGTGGAATGCTTGAAGAAAGCAGTCCTGTCCTGTAATGGTCAAATATTTCAGTTATCTTGGATGATGGGATAAAAACTAATTTGCCTTTTTTTTTTTTTAAAGTCAATTGCCTTCTTTAAACTAGTTTTTTTTTTTTTTCCTATCTTTAATGACCGGATAGAATAACTTTCTGCTGGTTTTAAACCTTAGTTATCATTTCTGATGTAATGGAAAATGTAACTGATCTCAGAACCAGAAGTCTTGGGTTTGGGCCCTGATTCTGCCAATTTATGATGACTTTAGATACATCAGTTGATCAGTCTGCCTCAAGTTTTTCATTTCCTCAAATTCCCCCAAACGAGGAAGTAACTTTTGAGGGAGGTTATGAGGCATTAAATGAGAGCCCTTGGGAGAGTACTTTGCACAAAGGTGCTCAGGTGACTGAATCTGGTGTCCACAGAGTGTCAGGAGATGCTAACAGTGAAGGTCTTTACTACCAAATCTTCCTCTCAGAGAAGTTGCAAGAGAGATGTCACACTCAGATGTCAAATAAATGAAAAACCTGTAGCAATTATCTGTTGCCCCAGAAGTAGTGTATAGCAACCATCAAAGTCCAGTGGGGTGCATCAGTGAACATGCACTCAGCTTATGTAAGCAATGATTTAGGCTGGGCAGCTCTGGGCAGGATTTCTAGTCATGCCTCAGGAGTCTTGCAGGAGGAGTTGGCCTTGACTGGAGCCACTCAGCCCTATTCCATGTTTTCCTCATCCTCCATCAGCTAGCCCAGGCATGTTTTCATGGCGGTGCAGAGGACAACAGCAGCTGAGTCCAATCTCACAAGCCCCTTTTCAGGTTTGTATGCATCTGCCCGCCAGCATTCCCCAGAAGCAAGCCACGTGGAAAGGCGCTTGTTACAAGAGGGGTGAAGAATTGGGGCTCCAAATGCAATCAATCCACCATGCCCAAGCTTTGTGTTGACGGATTTGTTCACCGTGAAGAGAAAATGTGCAGAAGCCAAAGATCCTAGGCTGGGATCTATTTGGTTCAAGTATTTTTAATTCATAGAGCATTGAGTAGAAGCCTATACTAGCATACACTGTGAAGGTGAGTTAAAACCAAAGGAATGTATCTTCTTGTCTACTCTAGGTTCATCATTGCAATTGCACCTGGCCATTACCACACGACCAAATGAACACCCTAAGCCCTGAGCCTGGCTTGTACAGACCTAGAAGAGTCCACCTCATTAATGTGGTAAAGGAAGCATTCCTCAGAGAAAACCTTTAACAACGAACAGTGATAGTTATGAATGCCACTTCCCAAACCTTTGCGGGGCTTAAATGCAGAGATGTTATATATCTGCTGTACTCCATGCTGGCCATTTCCAGGAGCATGGAGTGCTCTAGGGAAGCTTTACCATAATAAAGCTTGAGCAATAATCTGGTTGATCGTGTATGTCAGAACTGACACAAGTTTTAAAAAGAGAAACGCCACGATTATCTGTGTCCTGTTTCTATATGACAAGAATAAGAAATTGTCTGGAGAGTGTGAATCTGCGATGGAGGAAGTTAGGAAGTGAGCGTCTCTGGTGACAGCTGTGCTTGGCCACCCTAGAAAGTGTTGTTGACCTCAGCCTTCAACCTCTTGGGCCTGTTTCTTTACCACATTTTTCCAGAGAACTAAATATACTTCTTCCAGAATATATCTTTAAATGGGCTCCCCTTTTCCACAATCATCGTTAATGGTCACAGAGTTTATTTTGATTATCGCAGTCATGTAAATACGCAAAAATATTTTGTTTTTTAATGGCAGCCCAGTGAATAGGACTATTAAAAATATTTTTTAACTTTCTAATAAGCCTATTATTTATGTAAAATACAAAAACACCAACAAAAAATATACATTATGACAACCAGAGAAAACCACTGTTTGGTGTAATTTTTTTTTACTTTTTATGTATATTCATCAGGAAATGTTTGGAGATTTTCTAACAGCACCTTCAGTTAGAGAAAGCTATTACAAATCTTAAAAAAAAAAAATCTCTAAAATGCATTAAGCCATTCAACAAGCCATAATGGACATGTAATTTCTCTTGACTTGCTTTAAGCAACACAAAAGATGTGTTGGTCTACTTAAAATGTGGTGTTTGCAATTAAATATAAAAATTTTAGACATCCTTTTCATGCATGGTTTTTATGTATTCTAAATTGAGTATACACTTTGACTAGTTTATTTAGAACCAAACTTTTTTTTTGTCTTGTCTGTTACAAGTGTCCTAAAATAAAAGTGTGCAATAGAACCAAGGAGTTTTATTGATCAGCTAGCAGTAATTGTTCAGATACAATGAGCATAGAAAGTACAATGGCACCCTAGCTGGTTTGGCTCAGTAGATAGAGCTATGGCCCACAGATTGAAGGGTCCTGGGTTTGATTCTGGTCAAGGGTACGGACCTCAGTTGTAGGCTCTTATGCAGGAGGCAACCAATCAATGTGTCTCTCACATTTATGATTTCTCTCTGTCTCTTCGTCCCTTCCACTGTCTAAAAATCAACAGAAAACTGCAGGTGAGGATTAACAAAAAAGTATATTGGTATTTTTGTCTTTACTAAACGTGGGATGGGAGCTAAAATTTTCAAAGGAAGCTGATTTCAGGTTTGTATGCATCTGCCCACCAGCATTCCCCAGAAGCAAGCCACGTGGAAAGGCGCTTGTTACAAGAGGGGTGAAGAATTGGGGCTCCAGGTTCTGAGAGGCCCCACTGTGAGATGTGTCTTGACTACCGCTTAGGTGACCCCCCTGCTATTGCCACAGTGACTCCAAAATTTTCATTCTCCTCACTGCCAGTTCCTCACCTCAGTTCAGTGGCAGAGGGAAAGTTGTCTTATGTCACGGCTAAGCCATGTGCTTTGAGCCCTAGCTGGTTCTGCAAGACCCCTACATGCTTCCAGTTAGTTATTCCTTCTCAGATTTTTCATTCTGTTGCCCATTCCTATAGCCTACACAGGCTCCTGTTTAACAGACAACAGGAAAACTAAGACAAAGTTCCTTGCCCAGCTGGTATAGCTTGGTGGTTGAGCATTGGCCTATGAACCAGGAAGTCAAGGTTTGATTCCTGGTCAGAGTACATACCAGCATTGTGGGCTTGATCCCTGGTAGAAGGCCTGCAGAAAGCAGCCAACCAATGATTCTCTCTCATCATTTATGTTTCTGTCTCTCCCTCTCCCTTTCGGAAATCAATAACTATATATATACAGTGGGGCCTTGACTTACGAGTTTAATTCATTCTGTGACGGAGCTCGTAACTCAAATTACTCGTATGTCAAATCATAAAGTGAACGAGTGAGACACGTGATGCTGGGCTGATGTTGTGGCGTTCACTGTGACGTTCGCTGCGCCAACTAGCGGTGGGGTATCTGAAGCTGGCTTGTAACCCAAATTTTAGCTTGCAACTCAAAGCAAAAAATCGGCCAAGAGACGGCTCGTATCTCGAAAAACTCGTTAGTCGGGACACTCGTAAGTCAAGGCCCCACTGTATTTTAAAAGTTTCTTGCAACCTGCATAACTACTTCCTATCAATGTTGAACTCTGAAGTGTGTTGAGACCAAGTTTTACCAGCCATCTTCTTTTTCTGTCCCACCTCTTTACTGCAGTCACCTCTCCAATTGCTGTAGTTACCCCTGGGGACTGCACTTGACTTTTCCCTCAAACCTGGAGGAAGTGATGTTCTGTTCAAGGTAAATTCTTGTACCAGTGTTGCCATGTAGTTTCCAAATGGGAGCCACAAGGAGTGCTGTTGAAATGCAGCTTCCCTGGCCTCTCCTGGAGCCTTCTCATTTTGCAAGTCTGGAACCAACACTGGGATCTGCATTTTCAGAAAGCCCAGGGTGAGTGTCAGCCAGCACCACTGCTTTCGACCATGTTCCCTGTGGGCTTTCAGACCTTACCCCATCGAAGTTCTTCTCTTTTCCCACCTCCCGCACAAACTCAGACTGTGTAAATAGAGTTGCAGTTTCTCCATTTCATATCATTAATTTAAAATCTCTCATGAACCCCATCTGGCTTTGGGGGTGTGGGAAGAGGTAGATGGCTTTAAATTTGCCAATCAAAGATAACTTATTCAGCCTATCTTGGGCTTCAGATGGCCTATTGGTAATAAATGCTCAACTTTTCAAAGCCTCTTTCTGTTTTCTTCCCTAAGATGGCATCCAGCAGATGGGTGAGTAAAGGTCATCTCTGGGAGACAGGAAGTGGGTTCTCCAATGCTTGGACAGTCCTGCTGCTGGTGTTCCATCCTCTGACTCTTCATTGGCCACCGTCTTTGCTGAATCTTCTGGTTGGTGTGAGTGTTCTTGGCTTTTGTTCACATGTTAGCTTGGCCTGCTGCTGACCACAACTCTGCCATTGCCTTTGGCCTCTAACTTTCAAACCATTTATCTGCTTGGCTCTTGGGGGTAGGGGTGTCGACAAGGGAGGAGGTTGGAATTTGAGATGTCTTGAACATCTTGCTCAAGCTTTGGGAAGCCTAGTGTTTTCTCCGACATCTCCCTCTACCAAAGCTGAGCGATTGCCTCCACACTGCAATGGGTATGCCTCTGGGTCACAGGCAGGACTTTTCTGAGTGACTTACAGCCTTCCCCAGGCTCTGCCTAGGAAATAGGTTATTAACCCATCATGCAATTCCTGTCTCATTCTACATTCCCATCCCTGTTCCCCTCACCCCTCCGTGCCCACACAGGAGATTTGACCCTAAGAGGTGGGAAGGTGCAGTAAAAGCTGTTCTTTACAACCTATTCTTTCTTCCTAAATTTCTCTTCCTGTCCTAGAAGTCAATTCACTTTCTCCCCCATGGAAGGACTCCTTACATCAAATCCCAAGTTCTCTCTCTATGGCTTAGGGTAAAACTCCATGTTCAGTTGTCCAAACTTTGCTTTTGGCATGTGAATGGAGCTCTTAGAATTTAGAACTCCTTTTTCATCCTCAAAACCACACTTTCTAGAGATGCCAAAGAAGAATAAAATAAAGACTCTGAAGGTCACAGCCAGTAGAACTGGTACTACTCTGGTACACATCCTTTCCTTTCCTGTCATTATCAAGCTTTGTCGTTTAGCTTTGTTGGAAAGACCAGGTGGGGTGGGGCGGGGGGGGGGGGGGGGCGGGAAGGAGTGGTCATGCACAAGGAAAATGGGATCTTTAATAATGTCAAAGTATTGGTTCAACATGGACATTCTTGCCCTGGACTGCTCTTTCTGGCTTCAGTGTTTGCCTCTACTGCTTCTAGTACCCTGGATGTCCTTCGGCAGCCTCATCTAACACTAGTCATCCCTCAAAGCCAGTTCACATATCGCCACCACCATGGACCTTTCTTTATTCTCCCCAAACATCACAGCTCCTTTTCGGCACATCTTCGTAATTTGTTTATACTGGTATACACCTAATTCGTTGCTAAATTGTGAGCTCCTTTCCACCTTGGAAAGCCCTCTGGCCTTTGTATATCCAAATTTGCCCATTCTTCAAGACCCAGTGAAAACCTGATCTCTGCTGTCTTCTCTAACTACCACTGTTGACAGTTACCTACGCCCATGGCAGTAACCAGCAGCAGCAGTTGGATGCTTGTGAGATACATGCACAAAAACTTGTGTGGGGCACCGAGACACAGTGACATGGGCATTCTTGGAAGAAACCTTGCCAGCAAGTCTAAGTATAGCAAGCCTTCAGGAAGAGCAAGTTAGATGTGATTAGCATCACTTAGGTTATAAGCTCTTGAGGTCAGAAGCTAAAATTGGATTTTCCCCAACATTTCTTTTTTATATATGCTATGTCTTCATGTCCACTTCAACATTTCCTGTCCATGGCAGGCATGCAGTACATGTTTCTTGCTCAACTGACAGGTGCTCAGAAGGCCTAGCCTGATTGATTCTCTTGGGAATCCCTTCCTTTCCTGAGAGCTCATTAATTTTTAAGTTGTTTTCCTCGAAATGCCTCCCCCCGCCCTCCAATTTTTTCCCCCCTCCTACAGGGTCCCATCTTGATTGGCTGCTCTCCTTTTCTCTTTTGTGATCATGGGCTTTGGCAAACCTTACAGTGTGCGTGCTTGGGGTGCGAGCCGTGGATCAACTCAATCCAGCTTGTAGAAGTAAACTGGTCTCCTTAGGGCCCCGCAGCACTTCTTTGGATTTCAGAGGTAGCTTCTTTCAAAGCATTATAGAACAGTGGTCGCCAACTGGTGGTCCGTGAGATCCAAAAGGTTGGCGACCGCTGGTATAGACTATCTGATGTGGGACACCATAAGCTCTGGTGGTTCTCACTCAGAGTTATCTGGTGGATAACTCTGTCCCTGGAAGCCAAGTGGACAGCAACTAGTTCTTACCTTCATTATTGCACATTTGGGGCTGGGAGCTTGGGTTCAGACTGATCTCAGTTGAAGGTATAGATATTGCAGTATGGGCCTAATGAATATTCATGGCACTCCAGTCCTTGGGGGATGGTCGTGCTCATTCCAACAGAAAAACTCTAAATCAGTAAGTGCTTTCTTTAGAGAACCAGACAGGTACATTTGTTTTGGCATGAGAAAACCGCCATTTGCATCCCTTGACCCTCAACTCCTGGGCAAGGAAGAGGATGCTGAATCCAGAAGATGGTTAGCCATCCTGATGCATGGGGCCATTTTATTTCTAAGTCAAATGTGTTGTTTGATCAGCCGGTCTTTGTAAACACCAGTTTGATGCCCAGCACCATGGGGAATGTAGAAGAGAGACACACCCTATTTGGAAGGACCTTGATAGGCTGCCACGGATAAAGCAGTGTGGAATCAGAAGATCGAAAGCACAGTTTGTGGCACAAAGTACTACAGGGTCCCCGCGGGATCAATTAGGGTAGGCCAAGGTGGGTCAGGAGGGTGAGCAGTGTTGGACTTTGAGATTATGGCCTAAGCAGAGGCACAGTGGGGATGTGAGCATGGAGGAGGTAAGTGGTGATATGGTGGTGGGGGCAGGGTGGGGGTGGGTATTGGTAGAGAAGAAGGAGTGGGTAAGGAAATTCTAGAACAGGGAAATGACTTGATTGGCGGCCACAGTGTATTTTAATATGTGTACAATTTGAAATTCACTTGGTCCTTAGTATTCCTGTGTTGGATTAAGTTCCTTCTAGCATGAGAAGCCATTCCACAGGCCCTGTTTACCTGGCTGGGGTATTTTTCAGAGGCTCCTCTGGGGCTGTGCTCAGATAAATTGGTCTGGGCAGCCAGGATGGCAGGAGCTCGCTGACTTCATGTCTGCAAGGGCACGTGTTTCCACTATATAATTACCAGCATTTAACAGCCTATATCAGCCCTCTTTAGGATGGCTTTTGGCAAATGGGGTAGAACTCTATTATGCATTTAAATTATACTCAGTCTTCTCTTTAAAAGGTTTTCTGCAGCAAGTCCATTCTATTCCATACCCAAATGTGCCTCAGACCATGAGTCAAAAGGAAGTAGGGAGTTTATTCTTTTGGGTTGGAGAATTAAGAAGAAATCTCTATCCAAATAACAGGTATGTGGTAGAAAAAATAACCTCTCCCTAAATGCGTAATCATCAGTCAAGGAGAGGGGCAGGAGAGTGTTTAGTAATAGGGAAACCTCAGATTTAAAGAGAATTACAGACAGACAGGCTGAACATTGGACACTATCCAACAAAGCTCTTAAAGGATTCGAGTCACTGGCCTGTTCTTGACTCTGACCTGGAGGGAAGAGGAGTCTGGAGACCTGGCACAGGCTCAAGAGCACTTACTGTCTTTCTGGTTCTGGGTCGTCTTCAGGCCCCTGGAAAGGGGGGCTGGAGTGAGGCATTGCTCGTGGGTGCAGATAGCTAGACCAGCTAGTCAACTTTGCAATCCCCTGAGGGTTTCCTAGACCTCTTCCTGGTTCAGTTTCCAAATTGGAGGGATAGACAGGGCCCCTCAACCCCCACACTCACCCTGCCTGCTTTTCTGGCCGGGAAAGCTAAGATAGCCCTTAACCACAAACTGCCATCTGCCATATACTTTAGGGAACTGAATAAAGAGGAAGGGTAGGGAGGGGGTAACCAGAGAGACTAGGGTGCTTAATTAAGGTCTGAAATAGACTGTCTGTTTCCCTAACTGTGCAGAGCTTCCCCATCCCACCACCTCCCACAGAGATGGCCGAGGACTGTGCATGTTCCTGAGAATTCTTCCTTGAGTGCTGCCTTTTACACCTTTAGTAGTTCTTTCCTTTGGGCTGGGTCTGTGGGCAGATTGTCAAAGGCCTGACAAGCGGATTTTACTGGGACAATTTCTTCTCCAAAAAAATATCCTGTGACAGTAACACACAAAGGTTCTAGACCAGAAGGGGCTCAAATGGTGGTGGAGGATATACTACCTTTCCCACTGCCACTCGGGCTCAGCCCCCTGAGTGACCACACCGGCCCCCAGTTGGTTCTCAGTTTCTGCTCTTTTCCACATAGAAGCCAGAGTGGCCATTTATTCATTTTATTTTTTAATAGGAAATAGATTGACATAATATAAAATTGAAAAAGTGTTAACAGGATGAACATTAATTTTTTTTTCTTCCTCAGGCAATCAGTGTTACCAGTTTTTTTAAAATATTATTTCAAGATATGGTTCATGCCCCAACCGGTTTGGCTCAGTGGATAGAGCGTCGTCCTGCGGACTGAAGGGTCCCAGGTTCAATTCCGGTCAAGGGCATGGACCTTGGTTGCGGGCACATCCCCAGTAGGGGGTGTGTAGGAGGCAGCTGATCGATGTTTCTAACTCTCTATCCCTCTCCTTCCTCTCTATAAAAAAAAAAATCAATAAAATATATATTTTTTAAAAAACGATATGGTTCATGGCTTTGTAAACACTTTTATCCCACCTTCAGTGGAAATATACTAGATCCACTGCTCTATAATTTGGTTTTTTTAAATATTTTTATTGATTTCAGAGAGGAAGGGAGAAGGAGAAAGAGATAGAAACATCAATGATGAGAATCATTGATTGGCTGCCTCCTGCATACCCTATACTAGGGATCAAGCCTGCAACCCCAGCATGTGCCCTGACTGGGAATTGAACCATGAACTCCTGGTTCATAGGTCAATGCTCAATCACTGAAACACGCTGGCTGGGCCACTGTTCTGTAATTTAACCTTGTCACTTATTATTTCTTAGAAATCATTCCATATTAGTAAATAAAAAATACTCTCTTTTTTTCCAACTGCATAATACTCTACTGAATGGATACACTATGCCATATTTAATCATTCCCCTGTTGGTGGGCATTTAGATTAGTGCTAGTGTTGTATATATAAATAATGTTGTGGTAACATTGTACTCGTTTTCACAGACGCAAGTATATCTATAGGATAAATTCTCAGTGGTAAAATTGCTGGATCAAATTACATTTGCCACATGCCTTCATCAACCCAATGTATTAACAAAATTTGTTCAGTCTTTTTAATCTGAAGGGTGGAACTGGAACGATGATTTGATCTTTTAAAAAAGTAAAGATTATGTCACTTCTGTGTTCAAGACCATCCTTGCTTTCCCATTGTTCTTAGACTCCAGACTCCTGGGGCTCCAGAAGGTGCCTGTGATCTGGCCCTGCTGTCTCCAACTCTCCCACCTCTCTCCTCCTGTTTACTAGAGTCTTCCTGGCCCTCCCATTCTTCCTCAAATGACCAGGCTTGTCCCATCTCCAGGGATTTGTATTTGCCCGTTCACCTGCCTACCTTCTTTGTGCTTAGTGTTGCTAGTTCACTTCTCTCACATTGTTTCAGTCTCTGCCCAGAACTTATCACTCAGAGAAGCCAACACTAGCCTCAGCGCCATAGCCCCAACCCAGAGAAGGAAGAGTACTTGCTTACATATAATATCAACCAATAAATGGGGGAAATCACCATATTTTACCTACCAGAGTAATGACTAGGTCGTGTAAGGATCATTAATGGCCACTAAAACAATTGGGTAAAAGTTAGTTGGAGATAAGGATATTTGGTTTCCTGCCAAAATACAGAACCTGAACCTAATCATGGTGAAACATCAGAAAAAAAACTCAAATATGGGGACATTCTACAAAATAATTATGAGCAAGAGAGTAGAGAATTTAGTAAGATGAACACAGAGAGATAACAGTGAGCCTTGTAGACTATTATATAGTCTTTTTTTTTTTAAGTAAATAAGTTAGAAAGCTATTAGTGGGTTCTAAGCTGAAAACAGAATAGGATAATAACAAATAACCATATACCCATCACCAAACTGCCACAATTATCCCATGGCTGGTCTATTTCATTTATACTCCTAACCACTTTCCTTTATCATTTTATTTTTATGTGCTATTAATATGTACTAAGATGTACTATTTTATTATGGACATGCTTTAAGGATTTCCTGATGGATTGGATGTAAAATGTGACGGAAAGGAAGAAGCCAAGGATGGCTCCAAAGCTTGCTGTGGAGAATGGAGAGACTATTTACTGAGATGCAGAAGACTGTAGGTGGAGTAATTTTGGGAGGAAAATTATCACCACATTACTTCTGTTCTTGTGTAATTTGAAATACTTATTTGATATTCCAGAAGCTGTTGGATATACAAGTCTGGACATCAGGGAGAGGTTGGAGCTGTAGATATAAATTTGGGAGTTGTCAGATTATAGAAGGTATCTACAGCCAAAAGATAGAACTTCCAGCCTCTGATAATCACAGAGTAGCTTGTATCAGACTAATTCTTGTGCTGATAGTAATTATAAGCTCTGGAGGCATGGGAGAATGGCCTAAAATGGACAGATTCTGGAGGAGATTCAACTCTTGAGGGAAGGGAGCCACACTGGTTGAGATCCATGTTTATACAGGTCCCCACCCTAACCTCACACCCCGCGGGTACTTACTGGCCCATGCAATACAGAGGGAGAACTCCAGCAGCAAGAAGCAGCCTGACTGGGCTGAGGCTTCTAGAGAAGCCGGAAATTGAGGAGGAAAAATGGAGTCACAGAAGTAGAGAGCCCATAATCTGTGTATAATCTCTTCTTGAATTCTTGCCTAACTCCTTAATTGTACATGTGGGGGTTAAAACTCCAAGTGCCTAGAGGAAAGCAACAGCTGGAAAGCTGAAAGAACTGAGCAGAGATTTATCTTATTGTAGCTTCCCACTGCAGCGCAAGTCTTTCCAAGTACTTGGTTTCAGACTTCCCATTGAAACTCCAGAAGCTACACTTTAGGAGTAAAGATACATTAACACAACACTAAGGGATTCACCCTACTACAAAGGACAACATTGAAATAGACCCACCATAACAGAACCTAAAATTAAGCCATTTTAGTATTAAGAGGATCTGCTGGTAATTAAGCAGCTTGTTAGAGCAACATACTGTACTCTACAGAGGGAGATAACAGAATCCAGAGTCTATATAAGAAATCATCCATAATGTTCAACATACAGTCCAAAATTATAAGAAATGGGAAAACAGACAGGAAGATGTGACCCATAATCAAAGAAAAATATTAGTCAACCAAAGCAGCACACAGGTAACATTGATGTTGTAATCAGCAGACAATCATTCTAAAATAAATTTGATAAGTCTTTTGAAGAATCAATATGAATAATAGATTAATTGGTAAAGAGATAAAAAGTTTCAGGAGAAATATGGAAACTGTAAGAAAAGAATCAAAAGAAAACCCTAGAACTGGATTACACAATATATGCAATAAAAAATTCAAAGGATTGGATACAAGCAAAGAATGAATCAGTGAATTTGAAGACAAGTCATCATCCAAACCAAGCACCTAGAAGAAAATATTGGGAAAAAAACAGAGCCTCAATGACCTGTATCAAAAAGTGTGACCTGCATGTAATTGGAATTCCAAAAAGAAAAGAGAATTGAGCAGGAAAATATTTGAAGAACTATTGCCAAAAATTTTCAAGTTGCATTAAAAAACAGCAACACACAAATCCGGGAATATCAGTGAATTCTACACAGGATAAATACAGAGAAAACAAGTACAAGTACACATTGCTAAATCAGCATACCAAAGATAAAAAATATTTAAAATAGCATGATAAGAAAAGACATTACGCTGTGGCCGATTTGGCTCAGTGGACAGAGCGTCGGCCTGCGGACTGAAAGGTCCCAGGTTTGATTCCGGTCAAGGGCATGTGCCTTGGTTGCGGGCACATCCCCAGTGGGAAGTGTGCAGGAGGCGGCTGATCGATGTTTCTCTCCCATCGATGTTCCTAACTCTCTATCTCCCTTCCTCTCTGTAAAAAATCAATAAAATAATGTTTTTAAAAAAAGACATTACATACAGGGCACTAAAGTGAGAATAATGGCTGACTCCTCATCAAACAATAAAAAAAATATTGACAATAAATTAATATTTGTAGTGATGAAAAAAATCTGTCAATAGAATTCTATCTCCTGCAAAAATATATCTCAAAAATAAATGTTAAATAAAAAAATTTTAAGATAAACAAAAGCAGAGAATTTGTTCCAGACTCACACAAGAGAAAATGCTCAAGGAAGTTCTTCAGGTTGAAAGGAAATACTAGGTAGCAGGGGATAAAGAACACGAAATTGGTTAAGTATGAGGATGTATTAGTCTGTTTGGGCTGCCATAACAAAATACCATAGTCTGGGTGGCTTATAGAACAGAAATTTCTTTCTCACAGTTCTGGAAGCCGCTAAGTCCAAGATCAAGGTGCCGGCAGGGTTAGGGGTTAGGGGTTAGGTTCTGGTGGGGGCTCTCTTTCTGGCTTGCAGAGGACCACCTTTTTGTTGTCTTCTCATATGGGGTGGGGGAGGGGCACTGGGGAGGGGACACTCAGGTCATTTTCTTTTTTTATAAGGGCACTTGTCCCTATAAGGGCTCCACCTTCCTGGCCAAATTACCCCCCAAAGGCCCCCACCTCCAGTTACCATTACATTAGGGATTAGGGCTTTAATATGTGAATTTTTTCCTGGGGTGAGAAGGGACACATACTTTTAGTCCATGGCAGTGGTTGAAATAGAAAGTCATGGAGTGAGATATCTAAGGAAGTGGTATGGATTGAGGGGAAAGTACTAGAGTTCTATTGCGATCTTTCCCCCATTCCCAAGCTCCTTTCCAAGGGATCCAGGGCCCTGGGTGAACACAGAGTTTTTTAGTACCCAGCTAGCATGGTGGTACACTCTGAGGCACTGTCTGCCATATCAGATGTGAACCTGGGGACAGGCTCATAAAACCACATCAGAAGTGGCAGCTCCCTGAGCCTATTCGGCTTGGCTGCTGGCAGGACTCTCCTTCCTGGGGCCTGTGTACTCTTGCTCCCTCCTTGCCCATTGGCCTGAATGGCAGTGATTCAGTTAGGATGCTCTTGGCTAAAAAGAACAGAAATCCAATTTAAAATAGCCCAAATAGTAAGGAGCTAATGTCTCACAAAATAGACATCTCAAAATAGTCTAGGCCCTGTGTTGCAAGGAAGTGAGTTGCTTCCTGTCTCTGGGCTCTGCTATTGCCTTCATTAATTTATACACATTAATTCATTCACACATTTATTGGGTACCTACTTTATGCTAGGCACTGCTCTAGGGGCTGGTGCTACATCAATGAACAAAACAAAATTGCCTCTTTTGTCATTTACATTCTATTTTGGGGGAAGACAAATAAAAATAGGGCACATGGTGATAAATGATATAAAAATAAATCAAGCTGGGCAAGGGAGTATGAAGTAGCAGAAGTTGTGAGGAGCCCATTTTATATAGAATGGTCAGGGAAGACCTCTCTGATAAAGTGACCTGAACAGAGACCCGTGGAAGCAAGCCATGTGGATTTCTGGGAGAAGAACATTCCAGGCTGAGGGAAGAGCAAGTACAAAGACCTCATGTGAGAGTTGCTCAGTGAGTTGAGGACATCAGGTTGGCTGAGGTACAGGCATGGTGAGAGATGAGGAAGAGAGGGAGTAGCAATGAGCCAGATTACACAGGACTTAATAGGCCATGGTGAGTACATCGGATTATTCTCTGAAATGGAAGCCCGGGAGGATTTTGAGAAGAGTGCCTGGATTTAGTATAGTCTTAAAGAATCCTTCCATCCTGGAGGAGGGCGAGGGCTGAAGCAGGGAACCCCATTACAGGATGGGGAGTCATGATTTTTGGCATGCATGACTTGAAGAAGGTTGGGGTGGAGGTAATAGGTTTAGGGGTTAAAATCAAGGGGTTTTTGGGGGACATGTTTGAGTTGTCCAAGTGGGGATGTCCAAGTTAGGCAGCTAGATATACAAATCTGACATTTAGGGGTGATGAGGGGGTTAGAGATGTAAGGGTAGAGACATCCAGATGCAGGTGGTATTCAGTGCTGCATGTCTGATGAGCTGCTGAGGAAGTGAGTATGGCTAGAAAGCATTAGGCCCTAGATCAGGGGTCCTCAAACTTTTTAAACAGGGGGCCAGTTCACTGTCCCTCAGACAGTTGGAGGGCTGGACTATAGTTTAAAAAAATACTATGAACAAATTCCTATGCACACTGCACATATCTTATTTTGAAGTAAAAACAAAACGGGAACAAATACAATATTTGTATTTGCATGTGGCCCGCGGACCGTAGTTTGAGGACCCCTGCCCTAGATTCTCCAAAGTTTAAGGGTCAGAAAGATGAGTCGAAGCTAGTAAAGAGTGAGAATGACCAGTTAAATAGGAGAACAAAGGGATAATGTTGTCCCTGAGTCCAAGTTTCAGGGAGCACAGAGTGACTACATGTGTCAAATGCTGCTGGTGAATAAGAAAGGTGAGAATAGATTGACCTTTGGACGAATAACGTGGAGGTCACTGGTGTCTGTGCAAGACCAGTTCCTGTGGGTGGTGGACAAAAATCCTGAGTGGAATGGGCCAAGAGAGAAGGTAAGTTGATTCATTGGTGACAGAGTATAGAGACAACATTTTTGAAAGAGTTTTGCCATAAACAGGAGCTAAGAAATGAGGTGGGAGTTGAAGAGGGATGTGGGATCAACTGAGTATTTTTAAAGATGGACAGTGACAGTCTATTTGATTCTAAGGAGAATAACCCATCAGAGAAGGGAGACAGAAGTGATATTCCGGAGTACATGAATGGTATAAAATTCAGTGCATAAATGGAAGGGCTTTGGATAGGAGCATGGAGATTCCAGGCGTTGTGAGAGGAGAGGAAGCTGAGAACATGTACTCAGGTACAGCTAAGTTGGTTGCTTTGGTGATGAAAGCACTGGAAAATTTTCTGGTTGTCTCTATTTCCTCTATAAATTAGAGCAATCATTAATTGGCTAGAGTGGAATGAAAGTAGAGGTGTTGGACATTTGAGAAGAGTGGGCAAGACATAATATAGTGACATAGCAGTGTGGGGAACTGAACAGACTAGTCACAGGGAGACTTGCTGGGTAGCATCAAGAGCCATTTAGGTGAGTGCCATGCCTTTTAAGTGAGACTGGGAGCTTGTTTGGTAGACTGTATTATTTTGTTAAAATATTCACCAGCCCTTCCTGGGGGAGAACTCTGTTTTCTTGCCTTAATGACATCAGGCTTGGCCATAAGACTTGTGATCAGCAAAATATGAAGGGAAGTGATGTGTTTCACTTCAAAGCAGAAGCTTTAGGAGACAAGTTGTGTTCACCATATCTGGTTTCTCTCTGTCCCAAGACTGGCCATGTCCCAGTAGAGGTGGTTCCATCAGCTTGGATGCTGGAGTGAAGACACTGTGGAGCAGAACCATACACTGACCTACAGTGGACCTGTTCTCTGTGAGTGAAAAATGAGCCTTAGAAGTATAAGCCCCTGAGATCTAGGAGCTGTTTGTTACTGTAGCATGCCCTCTGCTGACTGATACAAAAGTTGTGTGCTTTTCTCCAGCTCTGTTCCCTAGCTAACATGCAGGAGCAGAGAGGATGGACTCTTGATCTAACCAGCATTGGGCTTTTGCCAGGGAAGCATGACAGAGAGAAGGAGGAACAAGGAATTGAGGGTGTATTTAATGAGACCTGAGCTGGGTGAGAGGGAACTGAGGGGAATGCTAGATTCATCCTGAGGTTCCTTTATACACTTAGAGTTACAAGAGACAATTGGCTGCCAGAGACAATCAGGGTTAAATGCTTGCTTCTCATGTCCCCGAGGAGAATGTGTTCCTGTGTCTAGGTGGAACCTGTGGCACATTGAGAGTCATCAAGCTTTCTTTTTGTGAGGAATAATTTTAATCTTTTTTTCCAGTGGAGCCTGTGCCACAGCCATCCCTGGTGCCTTCTAATTTTCCCCACTGTGTTCTCTCTCTGCCAACTGGGCCAGTAGGGATTTCTGCCCAATACGGACTCTCCATGTAAGCTCACAGGTGAGGATGATTCTGTGCAGTCTGCCCACACCTTCCATGTCCTGATCACTGATTGTTCATTATAAATGAGACAGAGTCCAAATCACATATTTTGGAAGCTGGGAAGGCTGGAAGCTGTTCTGTCCGACTCTAGGTCCATCTTTCCCTGCACCTTTCTACAAGGGGCCAGAAGGCTCCCATCCTCATTCCCTTTCCCTTATTAGAGGAGCCAGATGGACCTGCACAGTGATGGGCTCTGCCCCCAGAGACGATCTGTAAGTTCTGGCACCAGCCTTCAGGCCCTCTGCCCAGCCAAGCCTGAATGCCTCTTCTAACCAGCCGCCCACTCCTCCTGCCAAAGACACTGGACAAGAACCCACATGCTCCTTATTTTTCCTCGGCCTTCTTTCGAGCACCAGCACTTTAAAAAGGCTACATGGCAAAGGGTGGAGTGTCCAGACAGGCCCCATTTCCCAAGATCAGAGGGTGCATGCCTCAGCTAGGCCAAGCCAACCCCTTCTTCCACAGGAATCTGGCTTCACTGTAGACTGGCTCTGTGGGCCTGCCTGCATTCCCATCTGCCCTCAGCAAAGCTCCCACTAAAGGCAGGGGCATAAAGGAGATGTCCCCACAGCCAAGGGTTGTGAGAGGGGGAGAGCAGGTTTCTCTCTAGAGCTGGCATGATCCAATAGTGAGATTCCTACAGCTGTTATGTCCAGCGACCCTCCCAATGGCCCAAGGAGGCATGAAGAGCAGGGGTATATTTTACAGAGGGAAAGCTGGTACTCAGAGAGGGGAGCAGGCACCCAAGGTCACATAGCTTGTTGGTGGCGAACCAACCATGGCCTCATGACATCAAGTCCATTGTTCTTTCTACCATCCCTCACTCCCCGTGGCACCAGCATTCAGTGTGTTGTTAGCTAGGCCATCTCCACTGAGGTGCACCACATCCTCAGACCTTGCCCTGTGACAGCTGCCTTGGCTAACTGGTAAACCTCGCCCAAGGCTCCAGGCTGGCCCTCTCAGGGAGTGCTGGGACACCATGGGGTAGGCAGGGCCCTAAATGGAGGCTGCCCAGGAGAGTAGGCAGGGAGGGCAGGAGAGTGAGTGTTCCCAGGTTCTCCTAAAGGACAGGCCCTGCTTTTGTATTTTATAGGAAACAAGTGTGTTATTTGCTCAATGATCGAAATTTAACCTCAGCTCCCTTTGAACAAGCTCTGAGCTCTTGGATGAATCCTTCTCTTTGCCTCAGTTTCCCCATGGGTTTTGGATTCTGTGGTCAACCTCAATGATTCTGAGAGGACAGGACACCTGGCCTGGCTCATAGGGGCCCATTCTGCCACAGGGAAAGGAGCATGTGGTGGGTGTCTGACTGGGTAGGGAGTGTCCACAGTTAGGGCTGGCAACAGTGCCTACCAGAGGCACTGACTCACCACCCTTGGGGCTCTGAGCAAGTCAGGCAAGCCAGTCTCAGTTTTCCCAGGTATAAAATGGGATTCAGGCCATTTGTTTCCATGGGAGGGCCTGGAGGGCTATAATTATGGGAAGCCCTGGGAGACCAAGGCTGGGGCTGGGCATCCTGAGAAAGCTGGCAGGATGGCCATGGGTTTTAATTGGTTGGGGGAATTAGAAATTTCCTTCAGAAGAAAGAACTGTGGGTGAAGGGGGTGGGAGGGGAGGGTGAAATGAGGACTGAGGGAGAAAGTGTCTGGCGCCCTTGGGCAGCCATCTTAGTGCACACCAAAGCCCTGCCTCACAATGCAATCAAGTTGTTGCTTCTGTTCATACCAAAAGGGCCTTTTTAAAATACAATTAGGCTCTGTTTTATTATGTGTGACAGACGAGGCCATTAACCATTCCGACTATTAAATCAGACTTCATTAAAAAAAATGGAAGTAACTGTAAATTGCCTTGGGTCACGATCATTTAGAGCCGAGACATTGCAAAGAAAAACATTAGGGAGCTCACTACCATGATGAAGTTAATCAATTTGACATCCCTTGGTGGGGCGTGTGCACCGGAAGAACTGCACCCGCGCCTCTCCCCAGAGCCGGCTCCTGGGTGTGGGGTAGGGGCCCCACCTCGTCCCTCTCCAGAGGAGAGCAGGGGAGGCACTGAAAATAACTCCAAAATTGGGGGGAGGTGGGGAGGAATGTCTTTCCCCAGAGAGGTTTTGTTGGTTTTCTCTTCTGAAAAATTATCTAAATATATCAAATGTGATACCAAGTCATACATAATACATTTTTTTATGTTTTTGCACCAAAAACTGACTTTAGAGCTATAAGGAGCAGTGCTATATAAATATGTGCCCCCCCAATGTCCAAAAGTAGGACGGGGCGGGGGGTGGACTTGCTAATTTTCCCAGAGTTTGGGTCCCTCCTCAAGGCCTGAGCCTGATGGCGGCTTGTTGGTGGGTTCTGAGGGGAGGCTCTGTATTGGGTGCATCTTGCCCTCCTCTCCTGTGTGCAGGGGGGAAGGAGAGGGCAATAGAGCCAAGGGCACCTACAAAAGCCAAGGAGACACAGCCCTTTTCCCTCTTTCCCCAGGCCCGGCTTAGCCCCAGAGACCCAAATCCCAAACCCCAGGCAAGCTGGGACAGAGCCAAGGAGGCCCAGAGCGGGCTGGGGGCTGAGTTGTGTCTGGAACAAGTTCCTGGCCTTGAGATGGCACCAGACGGGGGTGGGGGGAGTGGGCAGAGAACACTCAAGGCTGCCTAGGCTGGGGTGGGGGCCATGGGGAGCCATGGCCCTGTCTATGCAGGTGTTTCCTGGCTGAATAATTAGCCTAAGTTCACCTACCAGTGGTCGGCAAGCTCATTAGTCAACAGAGCCAAATATCAACAGTACAACGATTGAAATTTCTTTTGAGAGCTAAATTTTTTAAAGTTAAACTATATAGGTAGGTACATTGTTATTTACTTAATTAGGGTACTCCTAAGGCTTAGGAAGAGCCACACTCTAAGGGCCAAAGAGCCGCATGTGGCTCACGAGCCGCAGTTTGCCGACCACTGACCTAGGCAGTAGGGGATGTGTTCAGCTGGAAGGCAGAGGTGGAGGAGCAGGTGGCTGTCAGCCCTGGAGAGCTTGTCCCTGACACCTTCCCGCTCTTTCCCTTCCTCTCACTCTGCTCTTTCAAAGGTACCAGGGTTCACCGAGCCCCAGCCCACCCCTCTGGTGTGGCCTGTGGCCTGCAGAAGCCTGCACAAGGCTTGCCTCCTCCATGAAGCTTCTCAGGCTCTACCTCTGTGCTTGGCGACCCTCTGGAACCCTGAAACTTGCCTCCCTGCTCCACTGGCTCTGTCTGAAAGCTGCAAAATCAAGTAGCTCCTTGCCGATAAGTTTCCCTCCTGCTCCATGGCTTCCCACTCCATGGCTCCCGGCTCAAGCACACCCGCCCTTCCTCGTCATCTGTGTAGCTTCCCTGACCACCTTGCAGCATCAGTGCCCATCTGGAGCTGCCCCACCTATCTCTCTGCCTCCCCTCCTACTGCGTTTAGCCCACTTAGCGCTTGTGGCTCCTTCTAGCCTCTTTAACCTTGCAGGGGCCTCTCCCTTTGCCTGACAGCTTGGTCCTCTCTTCTCCACCCAGGGAATTCCTCCCAGCCTTGGGCCACCTTCCCCCAGAAGGCCTGCTCAGGTCTGCCAGAGTACCCTATGGTACCTCATAGCATTTGTCCTCCACCCTCCCTTCTCTCAGCAAGCCCTGTCATAGGAGCCTAGAACTCCGCAGGGAGCAGGACAAGATCTCTGCCTTCATGGACTTGATATTTGAGCAAGACAATCAATGTAAGATTGGGAGTAACAGTACCATGAAGAAACTGAAAGCAGGGCCAGGGGACTGGGATGGGAGGATGGTCAGAGTAGGCCTCCAGGACAAAGGGCTTTGAGCAGAGACCTGAAGGAAGAGAGGGGGCAGCCTGAGACGAGGGGTGGGAAGTGCTGTGACTGACAGTTCTGGGGCCTTTTTTGCATGTTTTGCCACAATTGTCCTTATTCAAGCTTCGGTTTCCTCAGGCCTCAGGAGCCACTGTGGGCAAGGACATCTCAAACTCTCAGAATCTTCCCTGGAGCCCAGCGAAGCAACACCCATAAAAGAGGGCAATTAGCATATGCCTGTAGAATGGCAGAGTGAATGAATGCATGAACCAAGGAAGAAATGAATGAATTTCTGGGTTGTGCCAGGCAGTAGGGAGGAGAGAAAGAAGGAAAAATGCATATGGTGTTTGCATTCAAGGAATTTTCAAGCAATTAGGGAGAATATAAAAAACAACAACTTTTAAAAAACTTTTTTAGATATAAAGTTGAAGAGCTTTATACTTAAGTGTATCATTGGATGGTATATTAGAATCAACTAACCCCACCTTTCATCTAGGAAGAGGGTAAAACCCTGTCCTTGGATGCTCCTGTAGTTAATCTAAGAATATTCCAGAACACTGTCTCTGGGGTGGCTTCCCATGCTGCTCTAGAGTCCTGAGTTGCTCCTGACACTCTGTAATTCTTATTTGTTTCAACCCCAGACTTGAATCCTCATGTGATATTACTCGGTTGCTGCCTATCACAGCAGCTTCTTCCTATGGCCTTCCTAGCAAGCACCACAATAATAAATTCTTTCTCTCTCCTTTTCAATCACTGGCTGGGGTGGAGCCAATAAGCCTGCTGTGGTAAGCTATTTATTATTGCCTGTTTCTCCCCACCCTACGGGAGCTGCCTGAGGGCAGGGACCTTTCTATCATGTTCATGTTTGCAAACCCATGCTTGCAACAGAGCCGGCTCTCAACAAATACCTGTGCAATGAATGAATGAATGTGGAGAAAGACTGTATTATTTCAAAAAAATTGGATTCGTTCTCAAAGGGTAGAGCCGTGTTACCCTGGTCTCTGGATCCCGCATCCCAGCATGGTGTTTGGCATGTGTTAGTGTTCAACAAGTGTTTGAATGAGGAGCTGATTGTAGTATGTGGCAGTGACCGGAAATCTTGCCGTAGCCAGCCCAGCACCGGGTACTAGAGGGCAATTAGTAGATACCTGTAGGATGGAAGAATGAATGGACACATGGGCCAATGAAGACATGAATGGTTGTCTGGACTTGGGCCAGGCCCTGTAGCATGTCTGTCTCTGTATAGCGCCCTGCACATTCTAAGCCATGACTTCAGCCTGACTCATTGGAGCTTCAAACAGGCTCATGTTCCATGAGGCTGGCAAGACAGTGGTGATATTTTAATTTTTTCTTTGTAAACACCATTTAACATACATAGAAGCTGGGGGCTCTGAGTGTGGGAGGTTATTTATTATGGCCTGTCTCCCCTCACCAGAATGGGAGTTACCCCAGGGCAGGGACCTTTCTATCATATTCATGTTTGCATTCCCATGCTTGCAACAGAGCTGGCTCTCCACACATACCCAGTGAAGGTGGACAGAGCCTTCAGTTCGGCCACAAGGCTCCTACAAAAGAGCTCCATCTCACCTCAAGCCAGGAGCTGACCACTGAGAGCTGCTAAGGAGCCGCACTGCCAGCACTGTCATTCTCTCCTGACTGTGCCAGCACCAAGAGGCAAAATCTGTGTTGAGAAAAAACTGCTAAGGGCTGGGACTGAGATTTTGGGGGGCTCTGGCAATAGAGAGCATGGTCTGAATGCCTGCATTGTTTCCTTGTTCAGATCATTACCTTATGTGCTATTTTCTGCAGAGATGGGGTTAGATCCAGAGGAGAATCAGGCTTCAGACTTTTCTTTTTGTAAGAGGTCTAAAATAAAAGGATGTAAAAATGTTAGCCTGGGGCAAGCAACATCTAAAAGACTCTCTCCACAGCCGCTCACATCTGTGGGTGTGATGGGGCCCATCACTCCTGGCTAGGTGGTCATGATCTGTGCCTATAGAAGCAGACAGGCCCATTTAGGTCCAGCTCTGTCTCTGTCCCTGCCTCCAGGCTGGAGGTGGTGGCCCAGCCATAGCCAGAAAACTGGCCCTCAAGGGCAGGTGAGCACGCACCCTTTCCCCTCACTGTCCTTTCCGCATGCTACTCACCAGGCGTCCTGGAGATCGGGACTGCTGCCAACCATGGTAATTCCTGTCCTTCTGTTTTTCCTTCCTGGAGACCAGGACCTGCCTCAGGTCCATCCATGTAGAGTTCCTCCTGTGCACACCCCGCCATTTCCTCCACAGGCTGCTCCCTGGGGAGGAGTGAGTCACAGTCACAGTCCCTCTGCAGAGGGGAGGGCTGTCATGAGGGCTGGGGGCAGGGAGCTGTCTCCTAGGGGTACAGCAGAGGGCCCTCTATTGCTTTCTTTGTCCCTTTGCTTGTGGCTCAATAAAAGCAACGCTCTGTTCTGGCCTGGCCTACGGCTAAGTGATGGTTCCCTGGCAGAGGAGGTGCTTTTCTCAGCTTCCTGCCCTAAGAGGGCCATGTCTTGGAGGAGCAGAACCCTCCTGTTTCTACCCCACTGTGGTGGGTCAACAATGCCCACACCAGAGAGGGCACCCAAGGAATCACTGGTGTGCCCTGGGGAGAGGTCTCACCCTGGTGCCCTGCCTGCCACCACCTGAGTCCCCTTGCCCCAGTGTCCATCCCTGAGCCCACAACCTGACCTGGGAGCCAGAGATGATGGGCTCCAGTAGAAACTCTGCTTTTGATTAGCTGGGTAGTCTCTGCAAGAGCCCCCCAGAGCTCCCCAGATACTATGTATGTTAAATGTGAATTCCACAGAAAAAAATATTTTTTTAAATGTATATTGATTTGAGAGAGGAAGGGAAAGGGAAAGAGAGATAGAAACTTCAATGATGAGAGAGAATCATTGATTGGCTGCCTCCTCCATGCCCACTACTGGGGTTGGAGCCCGCAACCCAGGCATGTGGCTTTGACTGGAATCGAACCCGGGGAACCTTCATTCCGCAGGCTGATGCTCTATCCAATGAGCCAGGGCACACAGAAAATTTTAAAATATCACCACGAGCCTGTTTGGAGCTCCAATTAGCCAGGCTGAAGACATGGCTTAGAAAGTGCAGGGCGCTTTGCAGAGACACACTTGTGGCTATTTTTATTTTTTAACATTGTGGCCTTGTACTTCTCTGGACAATGCATTGGTTCACCCCCCTCCCACCCTCCTTTGATTTCTCCCTTTCTCTTGGATCAATCTGCCCTGTCTCTCTCATTGCAAAAGAAAACCTTCCCTCAACTTGCCCCTCTGTTCTTGTTCACAGTCAAGCTTGTCAAAAGAGGTGCCTACACATCCTCCTGCTCTCTCTTGTCTCCTTTCTTCCTGAGATCACTCTGGGTGGATTTCTGACACTGAACCTTCTTTCCTGGCACTGCCTTTATGGAGGTCACCAGTGGCCCCCATGTTGCTAAATCTATCGGGCACAATTAGAAGTCCATCTGACTTGCCCTCTGAATCCCTAACAATCCAGCTGCCATCTGCTCCTTCTTCAGTGCCTCTCTCCTGTTAGCTTCAGGGAACCCTGCTGTGTGGTTGACCTTCTCTGACCCTTCACTACTTCTGTTCCCTTTGCAGGCTTTCCTACCTCCTACATCTGACTGCTAAACGCTGGAGGTCTTTAAGGTTCTGTGTTGTGTCCTTGTTTTCCTTTAAATCTTTTATTTTATTTTATTTTTAGTACAGAAAACTTCTAACATATAAAAATAGAAAGACTAGTATAATGAACTCCCATGTGCTCATCACCCATCTTCAACAATTACCAACTTATGGCCTACACAATCATAATAGTCATTCTTCCCCTGGTTTACTTTTAGGCAAATCCCACACTTTATATTATTTTATTGTAAACATTTTAGTATATTTGTCTAAAAAACAGGACTTTTAAAAGCGTAGCCTCCATATCATTAACAATTCAAAAACTGTTTAATAACAAGTGGTTAGATGCCCAGCTGGCATGGTTGAGCGTCGACCTGTAAACTGGGAGGTCACGGTTTGATTCCCAGTCAGGGCACATGCCCAGTTTGCGGGTTCAATTCCCAATGTGGGGCATGCAGGAGGTGGCTGGTCAATGATTCTCTGTCATCATTGATATTTCTATCTCTCTTGCCCTCTCCCTTCTTCTCTGAAGTAAAAAATATCCTATATAATAAAAGCCTAATATGCTAAGTGTCTGGCCATCCATTCAACCAATCAAAGCATAATATGCTAATGATATGCTAAGGCCACTCAACCACTCACTATGACGTGCACTAATCACCAGGGGACAGACACTCCAACCAGCAGGTTAGCTTGCTGCTGGAGTCTAGCCAATTGGGACTGAGCGAGATGGACTGGACACACCGTTGGAGCCCTCCTGCAGTCCCTCCCTGGCTGGCCAAACTCCTGCATCCCTCCCTGGCTCTGATTGTACTCTGGTGGGCTCCCTTGGCCTGGCCTGCACCCTTCTTGCAATCTGGGACCCCTTGGGGGATGTCAGAGAGCCGGTTTTGGCCAGATCCCGCTCAACTCAGGAGCTGCCTCCTGGTGGTCAGTGTGCTCCCACAGGGGGAGCACCATTCAGCCAGAAGCTGGGCTCACGGCTGGCAAGTGTAGCGGCAGTGGCAGGAGCCTCTCCCGCCTCTGTGGCAGCGCTAAGGATGTCCGACTCCCTGTGGGGAGCTGGCCTAAGCCATCAGTCGGACATCCCCTGAGGGCTCCTGAACTGTGAGAGGGCGCAGGCCAGGCTGAGGGGACCCCTGCCCCTAGGTACACAAATTTCATGCATTGGGCCTCTAGTATATATGTAATAATAATATAATAACTGGTTAGGCCCTTTTTGGTTCTCTTTCCTTAGGAATCTAGTTTACATTCATGGTCTTAAGTAGCTTCCATAGGCCACTGACTCCCAGGTTTACATCTTCAATCCAGACCTTTCTTTTAGCTCCCAAATCCTATTTTTAATTCTTGACTTGATATTTCCACATGCTGGGCTCAGAAGCATCCAGATTTAATGTGTCCAGGACAGAACTCACAATTATCATTCTAACCCTCTCCTCCTCTGAGAGACCCCATCTTGGTAAATGACATGGGCCTCTGCCCAGTTACCCTCCCAGGAAATCTGGACTTGGTCCTTCACACTTTCTTTACCCCCACCCCCTCATACAATCCATCCCCAGGTCCTGTGAATTCTTCCACCAAAATATACTTGAAATATACTGACCGCCCATTTCTTTCTATCTCCACAGCCAGACTCAGCCATCACCCTCCTCTTGTGCACTGTGGAAACCTCTCTGTGGGTTTGCCTCTCACTGGCGCCCTCTGTTGACACTCAGCTTTATACACAGACCGGTCCAGGCTGGATATTCAAACATCTGAACTTTCCTTCCTGTTAGTAAATAATCACTGCTTCTCTGGACAATGAGCCACAGCCCACTCAGGGCTTTACCCCCATCCACCGACTGCCCAAGTAGACAGGACCTCAGAGGCCTTGCTGTAGTTTGGGTCTTTGCTGGAATATTAAAAAATGCATGAGGTATTCTGATGACCTAATAACTTCAGGTACTTTCCCTAGTGAAGTTCAAGGGAAAACCCAGAGAACTCCGCTCTCATACCCTTCAACAGCCAGAATAACATATTTTAAAAACATATGGAACCCCTACCTTGGAGGGGAGGGGAGAGGAACATTGGGGGTGTTGGTAATGTTCTATTCTAGATTGGGGTTGTGGTTACATAAAAATGTTCACTTAGTGAAACTCATTGGGCTGGGCACTTGCAGTTATATGCTGTTCTGTCTTGTATTTCAATAGAGTTTACTAGGAATATGTCACACCGAATTTCCCTGTGGCTTCTGCTCAAGAACAGGAGCCTGGTGACCTTTCTTTTTCTCTTGTTCACATTCTCTCCGAAGGCTCCTGCAGAGCAGTGGGCTCCCTTGCCATCCATGACCCGCTTTGCGGTGGTTACCATTGGTTACCACTAGGGGCGCCCTGCGGGACCCCAAAGAACATTTGGTCTTGGAGCAGGACTCTCTTACCCAGTTACTCTCTCTCTCTTGCCTTCACAGATAAACTCCTCCAGACTACTCAGGTAGCTGTGGATTTGTTATCTAGAGGTTAGAAGAGTTTTGGATTACTGAGTACCAGGGTAAAGATTTAATTTCTTGCTATTCTGTACTTTCCCTTAAACCTCACAGAGGGTCTTTCCTAAAGATTCAGACCATTTTTTTAAAAGCCATGAAAAGATGCTCAATCTCACTGCTAATGAGGGGAAATGCAAATTAAAATCCCAGTGAGACACCATTTCCTACCCATTAGCTTGGCAAGAATTTAAATGTCCAATCACAGCAAGTGCAAAGAAGGCTGTGGTGAGTCCAAATGCCTACAGATGTGAGTAGAAATTGGTAGAACCACTTCTGAGAAAAGTGTGGCAAGATCCACAAGAGGTGAAGATGCTCCTGCCCCCTGCCCCAGGCACCCACATCTAGGTCTACACTGCAGAGGAGCAAGAGAGCCCTGTCAGCTCAAGAACCTTCTTGCAAGATCACTTGTAACATTTAAAAAAAAGGGGGGGGGGGGACAAACAGAAAATAAATTGTTAAAAAATTGTGACCTATTCATATAGCCATTAAAATGAATGAACTATAGCCACGTGCAATCAACATGGATACAAACAAAGACATCACAGCCCTTAAAAGAAAGCAACTCTGCTGACACCTTGATCTTGGACTTCCAGCCTTTAGATCTAAGAGACAATACATTGCTGTTGTTTAAATCCCCGTCTGTGGCACTTGGTTATGGCAGTTCTAGCACACGAATCCGGGGACTAATACCATATCACCACTTTCTGACTGAAGACCAGAGGCCCCTGAGAGCCATGGCTTTGCTTCAGGTCACACAGCTACTGTGAAACGGAGCTAACTCTTGGTTTCTCTGGCTGGGTCACAGGTTAGTTTGACGCTTTATATGAGAGAGTGAGTGATTTCATAGGGGCTGGGAATAAAAACATTGCAATTTATTCTTCTATTAAAGCGTGACAGGTTGCAACAGCTTTCTGGGTGGTCTGTTCTTGAGCTTGATCTCGATGGTGTTTGGGAAAAACAATACTTTTTCTCTTATCACCCATACAGGATCATCTAACAAGCCGGATTAATGTCCTGGGACCCATCATAAAGACTGCAGCCTTCAGACACACTGTCAGCACGTTGGGTAATTATAACGAGTCTGGCATGTTTGGCTGCTTAATTTATAGTACCCATGGCATTCTGGCAGCGCCTTGGCCTTCTGATCCAGGCGTCCTTTCTGCTTAATATCCTTGGGTGTGGATGATTCTAAACCCCTTTCTCTGGGAGGGATCCCTTTGCCCCTGCCACTCTGCCAAGCCGGTTCCCACACTGTGCTGTCAGACTGCTGGTTGGAGTTTTGAACTGAGCAATGGGGAGTGTGGAGATGTGGGAAGGATAGTGGCCACCAGTCAGGAGGTCTGAGGCACAGGTCTAGCTCCATCTCTCCATCCTTAGCTCCGTGGCCTTGGCCAAGCCATTTCCCCTTCTGGGCCCCAGTTTTCCCACAAGTAAATGGAGGAGATTGGACAGGAAGATTAACTCTTTCCTGTCTGGGAGGAGGCTGGAGACCAGCAAAGACGGTAAAAGATGCCAAGAGTGGGACTGGCTCAGCAGCCCTTTCTGGTGCTTCCTCCCCTCCCCTTCCCTTTAAATATATTTTTGTTGATTTCAGAGAGGAAGGAAGAGGGAGATCTGGAAACATCACTGATGATCGGCTGCCTCCTGCATGCCTCCTACTGGGGATCAAGCCCACAACCTGGGCATGTGCCCTGACTGTGACTTGATTCATAGGTTGACGCTTAACCACTGAGCCACACCAGCTGGGCATCTTTCTGGTGTTTTTAAAACTCCCATCTAAAGTGGCAGGAGGCCAGGGTCACACATCTGCCCGCTCAGCTTGGCCCTGTTATTTTGTCCCTGTTCACCAGACCTGCTGACCGGCAGATGGGCATCTTGGGTGAAAATATAGGAAACAGGAATTAATTCTTAATTTGTACAGTTTAATTGGCAAGCATCTCTTAAAACTTAAGTTCATTGTGGAGATACTTATTAGAAGATGTCTTTGACAATGAAAACATAGAGAACCAGGGTGCAGGGGTCTCCATATTGCCTCCTCCTCTAAAACCCTATGATCCCAGCCCTACCCTGGAGGGATGATCTCAGTGGATGGCCACCCCAGCATCTGTGACCCATCTCTGAGGTTATCAGTGACTGTGCCCCATAACGTCCCTCCCTCCCTTGGCCATGTCACATCTCCCCTCTTCAGATTATAATTTAAGGTCACCTGATATGAGAGGGTTTCCATCTACAACTTGCTGGTGGTTGTCAAGACCATCCGTGGCAACTTTTGTGTATCTTCATGTCGAGAATTATTTTTGTGGATGTCTTTGTGTAAAATGTGGTGTAGCTTCCCTTTAAGATGTGAAACTCCTTGAGCATTGGGCCAGAGTTACTACAGCCCAGAGATTCTTCTAGCCCATGGCCAGAACCCCGGCCTCTGGCATGCGGTGTCAGGTATAATGAGAAAGTATCTCAGAGAGTAGATCAGTGGTGGCCACCACAGATGTGCAGGGCAGAGTTGGAAAGCAAACCCAGAGCTGACCGGCTCTCCCGGCACGCCCTCCTCTGTAGCAGTGCTGTGCTGTACCAGCCCACTTAACTCAGGGGGCCTGTAAGAGGTGGGCTTGGGCAGCCAGACAGGCTTTAGGCGCCTCCTAACACAATGTAACTTTAGTGGGGAAGAGAAGTGCTTTGCTAGGCTTGGAGTGAAGTCAAGACCAACTTCAGAAGCAGGTGGAGCGGTCTGGGCTTGGCTTGACACAGGTGGTCCATCGAAGATGAGTCCTGGAGGCAGACAGTACAGCATGGAGAATGATAGTCATAGAGACTGCTGCGATTGTCCTCTTTTTCTTCAGTAATATAATTCCTGATTTTTTCCCCCCTTTTTATGTTTATGGTAGGCACTTGACTGCCCAACATAAAAACTACTGCTCCCTGTCTCTCTGACCATGTGACTAAATTCTAGCCAATGGGATGCAAGCAAAAGCAAGGAAGTATCTTAAAGAGAAGGGATGTTCCTTTATCTTCCCCTTTCTTTTTTTGCTGCTCTGTGGAAAGCAGGCGTGATGGCTGGTGTTGGAGCAGCAGTCTTGGTCCTTGAAGTAACCTTGCAAGCTGACCTGATGGGATCACAAGATAGAAAGTATCTCTTCATAACACTGCAGGGTGTCATAGCAGCCCTTATCCACCTACCTCTGGACTTTTGTGAGAGATAGAAATAAATTTCTATTTAGTTTTAGCCACTGTTCCTATCACCAAATTCCAAATTACAGATAAGACTTATTTCTTCTATTGTTTGGTGCTGGTCTGTCACCAACACCTCTCTAACATTTGCTGAATCTCCCCTGTTTTAGCAAAGAAAGAACAGAGCTCACTCAGGCTCAGAGCCTTTGGCAGGCACCAATGTGTAACTGTAATTTATTGACATTGTTTTGTTTCTATGGCATTTATTTTTAGGTTACCATTTACTTAAGGTAAATGCTACTGCTTTTCCATTTACAAGTGGTATGAGGTCACTTTCCTTTTTAAGTAACTTACTTAAGCAAAAACAATTGAGTTGATTTAAAATACTAAGTGACTAAGAGTCCAGGTCATGTCAGCCATGGCAGGAATCAAGGAGGTGGCTAGAGGCTGATTAAAGGTTGGGAAACAAGGGTATAGATTGTGCTGCTTCAGAAAGAATTATCTAAATACCTCTTCCTCCAATATTTTATGGTTTTTATTTTTGATGATTCAAAGTATTCTTTTAATGGAGCTTCCTGATTCCTCAAGGCAGTAATTCAATAAATATTTCCATAGACCAAGCATGGTAGTTAAGGGTGTGAGCGCTGAAGTCAAACTCCCAGGGTTCAATTCTTGGCTCCTGCAATTGCTAGCTGTGTGACCTTCGTCACATGACTGCACTTCTCTTTGCTCAGCATCGCCCCCTGTAAAACAGAGTTGATGATGTTGATGGGAGGATTAAAGGACACATTGTACGTAAATATGTCTGGCATACATTAAGTATGCAATAAATAACAGCTGTTATTATCCTTATGTCTGACTTGAGCACATCAAGAAGTCACTGTTGACAGCTTAATACTAAGCCCTTGGGAGTAGAATAACTCTGTCCCAATGCTCAAGAAGTTTCACACTTTTTTCCAGTTTTCCTGCTATGTTCTTTTTCTGTTCCAGGATCTAGTCCAGGACACCACGTTGCATTAATCTTCACATTAATTTTTACCTCAGTTACCTCCAACCTGTGACAGTTCCCCAGCCTTTCCTTATCTTTCATGATCTTAACACCCTTCAGGAGTACTGTCTGATATTTTGTAGAATTTCCTGCAATTTGGATTAGGCTAATGCTTTCTCATTGTTAGAGTGATGTTATAGATTTTGGGGAGGAATACCACAGGGGTGACATGTTTTTCCCCTCTTAATTTCTTTAGAATACATATGATTATTTAAAAAAATAATATTTCTTGCAGGTTATAGTATGTGTAGACTTAATATACCTGCCAAACAACTATAGCATAAAGAGTGCTGTGGATGGGGTGTTATTAGGGATAAATGGAACTATACAACTGTAAAGTTTCTGTGTCTTATGTGAAATGGTATAATATTAACTCTGAAGAAGTAAGGGGGTATACTGTAATCCCCGGTGCAATCTCTAAGAAATAATGCATATCCTTCCAGTTAAAAGGCCAATATAGATACGTCAATTGGAATTCTTAAATATAGTTGAACTAGAGGCCCAGTGCATGAAATTTGTGTACTTGGGGGGGGGGACCCCCAGGCTGGCCTGCATGCTCTAACAGTCCAGGAGCCCTTGGGGGATGTCTGACTGGTGGCTTAGGCCTGCTCCTTGCTCAGTCCCAATTGGCCAGACCCCAGCAGCAAGCTAACCTACCAGTCAGAGCATCTGCCCCTTGGTGGTCAGTGCACATCATAGCAACTGGTCAACCGGTCAACTCTCTGCCCCCTGGTGGTCAGTGTACATCATCGTGAGTGGTTGGGCGGCCTTAGCATATCATTAGCATATTATGCTTTGATTGGTTGACCGGATGACTGGACGATCGGACACTTAGCATATTAGGCTTTAATTATATAGGATAGTCCAAAGTGGAAGGAAAGGGGGAATAGAGGAACAAAGAAAACAGTGCAGACAAACAGATAAATAGTAAAATAGTCAACTTCATTACAATCTACACTAATAAAAGAGAAACATGGTAATTAGTGTCACTCCGCTACCCTTCCCATTGGCTAATTCCCCTGTCACTCACCGAGTAGGGCCGAGATATGCAAATTAACTGGCAGCCAAGATGGCGGCCGGCAGCCAGGCAGCTGATGTGAACAGGGAGGCTTGCTTGCTTCAGTGACGGAGAACTCCAACGTTCCCCGCCTGACTTGCTGGCCTCTCAGCTGCAACTCTCAGCAACTATGTTGCGAATAAAGAAGCTAAAAAAACCCCAGAAACCTGCTTTACTCAGCGGAGCTTCAGCCAGCCGAACCGCAACATTGTATCAAATACAGACGTAAACATAGGCCAGAAACCTGTTTTCAGCAGCCAAGGCCTCAGAGCTAAAGCTGGCCCAGAATAAAAAAAAAACAAGAGAAAAAACGGAGCGGTTGGGAGCTTCAGTCCCAGGCTGAAAACAGCCCTCAGCCCCTCAGCCAGACTGGCCAGGCACCCCAGTGGAGACCCCCACCCTGATCCAGGACACCCTTCAGGGCAAACCAGCCAGCCCCACCCATGCACCAGGCCTCTATCCTATATAGTAAAAGGGTAATATGCCTCCCAGCACTGAGATCAGCGGAGCCGCGAGGCCTCCCGGCACCGGGATCAGCGTGACAGGGGGCAGTGCCCAAACCCCCTGATTGCCCTGCAGCTCTGTGTGTGACAGGGGACGGGGCCCCAACCCCTCAGCCCCCCACGGGCCCTGCTCTGTGTGTGACGGGGTAGAGCCATAACCTCCCCATTGGCCCTGCCCTGAGTATGAGAGTGGCGGCGCCCCAACCACTTGATTGGCCCTGCTCTGTGGGTGTTAGAGGGCGGCGCCCCAAACCCACCCCCCCACGGGCCCTGCTCTGTGTGTGATGGGGTAGAGTCATAACCTCCCCATCTGCCCTGCCCTGAGTGTGACAGTGGCGGTGCCCCAACCCCCTGATCGGCCCTGCTCTGTGAGTGATAGAGGGTTGCGCCCCAACCCCCTGATCTGCCCTGCCCTGAGTGTGA
Source organism: Myotis daubentonii (assembly GCF_963259705.1). Taxonomy (NCBI): domain Eukaryota; kingdom Metazoa; phylum Chordata; class Mammalia; order Chiroptera; family Vespertilionidae; genus Myotis; species Myotis daubentonii. Next base: position 84,294,569 of record NC_081847.1, on the reverse strand, counting down.
CAGGGGGCGGTGCCCCAACCCCCCAATTGGCCCTACCCTGAGCGTGACTGAGGGTGGCATCGCAACCTCCCAATCTGCCCTGCTCTGTGCATGACAGGGGCGGCGCCCCAACTCCCCAGTCGGCCCTGCTCTGAGCCTGACCAGGGGCTGCACCTAGGGATTGGGCCTGCCCTCTGCCACCCGGGAGCAGGCCTAAGCCAGCAGGTCGTTATCTCCCGAGGGGTCCCAGACTGCAAGAGGGCACAGGCCGGTCTGAGGGACCCCCCCTTCCCCCGAGTGCACAAATTTTTGTGCACCGGGCCTCTAGTCCTATAATAAAAGGCTAATATGCAAATTAATTGAACGGCAGAACAGCGTGCACTGACCACCAGGGGCAGACGCTCAATGCAGGAGTTGTTCTCTGGTGGTCAGTGCGCTCCCACAGGGTGAACACCGCTCAGCCAGAAGCCGGGCTCACGGCTGGCAAGTGCAGTGGCAGTGGCGGGAGCCTCTTCTGCCTCCACGGCAGTGCTAAGGACCCTGGAGGGCTCCCGGACTTCCAGAGGGTGCAGGCCAGGCTGAGGCCCCCTTCCCCCCGCCCCCCCCCCCCTTCCCCCTGCAGTGCACACATGTCATGCACCGGGTCTCTAGTCATATCAATAATTAAATGTTAATGAACTAAGCACTCAAAATAGTAATTCTTATTACCGTGATTATCACTGTAAACTGCAGAAGAGTAGGGTCATCCTTCTGATCTGATTCATCTTTTATAATATCACTCAACCCCTAAGCATCTAGGGTTTGGCATTGGGTTATCTGTTCTAAAAAAGCCTTCCTTGTCTCCCCAGCAGTCAAGGTGCTCCTAAAGATCTTCCTGCCTTCTCTTTCTGTCCCTGCTGAAAGCCTTTGCTCACCCTGGATGCCTAGAGCACAGTCCTAACTATATCAGGGAAGCCCAGAATCAGTGCTTGAGAGGATGTAGTGATCCTTGAATCCATCCTGACAGATACCTCAGTTTCCCTGAATAGGGATCCCTCATATTAGGTTTTAAACAGATTTTTAAAAGTTAATCAACATGCACAATACTTTTTAAAATGCTGTACAAAAAGATTTTCAGTGAAAAGTCAGCCTCCTTCCAACCTGTATCTTGGATGAATGAACACAAAGTGTTTATGTGTTCAACCTGAAACCCCTCTTGAGGAACTGGTGGGGTGGGGTGGGATGAGGTAGGGTGGGGTGGGGTGGGATGAGGTAGGGTGAGGTGGGGTGGGGCGGGATGGGGTGGGGTGGGATGAGGTAGGGTGAGGTGGGGTGGGGTGGGGCGGGGTGGGATGGGATGGGGTGGGGTGGGATGAGGTAGGGTGAGGTGGGGTAGGTAGCATTGTATTTTCTACTCAAGCAGATGTCTGCCTCATGTTAGTTTTTTAGCAGTTGAAGTCAACTTCCTAGAACCTATGCCCTCATGATGAGCAAGCAATAGTATTCCAGAGAGCTTATTTTTATGGAGGAAAATTCAGCTAAGCATGTTGGGCTGCTGCTGCCAGCTTCATAATATACAGAATTTGCATTAACAGAAAAGTCCTTTATAACTGCGAGTTGAAGTGGGGAGGGTGAGTACACTTAGAAATAATCTTTGCTGGTTAAATTTAGGATTTTTTTGGGGGGGGGAACATTCAGAAAATACTATTTCATAGTCACATGGTTTGGGATTGTTTTTCTTTAAAGGACTGGAAATACAGTGGAAAGGTCATGGGCTATGGAATCTGATAGAACTGGTTTTCATGCTCATTCTGCCACTAAACGCTGAGATAAGTCTCTCAACCTTTCTGAGCCTCAACTTTGCCATCAGTAAACTGATTCTGGCACCTAGTAAATATTCAACAAATACAGTTTTCCCACCCAGCTCTCCGCTCTCCCCGTGTTTGGTGTTTTCTAATACTGCATAGCAAACCATCACAAACTTACGGATCAAACATCAACTTTGCTCAGCCTGGAAGCAGCCTCTTCCTTGTAAAATCCTCTCTCCCATGTGTGGCTGGACTTAGCGATTTGCTTCCAAGGATTAGAATGTGGCAAAGGGATGGAGGTCACCTCTGTGATGAGGTGGAATGATGGTGACTCCCATCTTGCTGTCGCTTTCACTCGGTTGCCTTCTTGGTTTGCATGAAGTAAGCTGCCATATGATGTTAAAGGAAGCACTTGTGACAAGGAACTGAAGGCGATAACCCAACAGGCTTCAGGGAACTGAATCCTGCCAGCAACCACGGGAGTGATGGCAGCCTTCCCAGTGGCACCTGAGACAGAGCCCCACCAACACCTTGATTCCCGCTCTGGAAAGACCCTGACTCAGAGGACCCGGCTAAGCCAGGCCCAAATTCCTGACCTACAGAGGCTGTGGAAAAATGAGTGTTTCAAGCCACAAAATTATGGGGTGGTTTGGAGTAATAGATAACTAATATCTCAGGAATCTGTAATTTGGGGAGGACTCATCGTGGGGAAGCTCCTCTCTTGGGCTTGTCAGCTGGGTGGGTGCAGGAGCTGGGAACTGAAATCCTGTGATGGTTCCCTTCTCCCTCCTTCACTTGTCTGCCAGTTGATGCTGGCCATGGGCTGCGACCTTAGCTCCTCGTTGGCTGGAGCACACTTATGTGGTCTCTCCATGAGGCCTGGACTTCCTCATCACAAGAAGGCTGGGTCCCAAGGGGGGAGAGGAAGGAGGGAGGAAGGGAGGGAGGGAGAGAGGGAGAAGGGAAGGAGAGAGATAGTGAGCTCCGTGCACCAGATCAGCGATAAGAAACATAAACCCAGATGGATGAGTGGGATAAAAATATGGAAGAGGAAAAGAATAAAAAGCATAAAAAGGAAGAAAGCAATGACCCAATGTCACCCAGAATGAGGAAGTGGAGTGTAAACTAGGTTTAAAAAAAATCTTTATTGTGGTGTAATTCACATATCACACAATTCACTCATTTAAATTGTTCAATTCACTGGTTTTTAGTATGTTCACAGAATTGTGCAACTATCACCACAATCAATTTTAGAGCATTTTTTGTCTTCCCCAAAAGAAATCTGTACCCTCTAGCAGTCACTTCTCATCCCCTCCACCCTCCCAGCCCTTGGTAGCCACTAATTTACTTCCTGTCTCTATAGATTTGCTTGTTCTAGACATTCCATGTAAATGAAATCATATAGCATGAGGTCTTTTGTGACTGGCTTCTTTCATGTAGCATAATGATTTCAAGACTCATTCATGTTGTAGCATCTATCATTCCTTTTTTACAGTTGAATAATATTTCATTGTATTCACATAACACATTTCAGTTATTCATTCTTCAATTGATGGACATTTGGGTCATTTCTATTTTTGGCTATTTTGACTAATGCAGATATAAATATTCATATACAGGTTTTTATGTGGGCATTATGTTTTCATTTCTCTTGGATATATATACATACCTAGGAGTGGAATTGCTGGGACATACAATAACTCTCATGTTTAATATTTCGAGGACCTGATAAGTTGTTCTCCGAAGTATTTGAGCTATTTTACATTCCTGTCAGCATTTTATGAAGCTTCCCATCTCCCCACATCTTCGTCATCTCCTTTGTCTTTTTGATTCTAGCCATCCTAGGGGGGTGTGAAGTGATATCTCATTATGGTTTTGATTTGCATTTCCCTGATGGTTGGTGAAACTGAGCATTTTTTTCAAGTGCTTATTGGCCATTTAGAAATCTTTCAAGAAATGTCTATTGAGGTCCTGTACCCATTTTTAAATTGGGTTATTTGTCCTTTTATCACTGAGTTGTGACAGTTCTTTCTATAGTCTGGACACAAGTCCCTTATTAGATATATAATTTGCAAATATATTGGCCCATTCTGTGGCGTCCCCCCCCCCATTTTCTTGGTGGGATTGTTTGCATCACACAAATTTGTGATTTTGATGAAGTCTATTTAATCTATTATTTTCTTTCATTACTTGTGCCTTCAGTGTCATGTCTAAGATTTTGCTTAACCCAAGGCCATGAAGAGTTACTCCAGGGTTTTCTTTTATATTTTTTGTTTTAGCTCTTACATTTAAGTTTTCAATCCACTTTGAGTTAATTTTTGTGTAAGGAAGGGGTCCAACTTCATTCTTTTGCAACTTTATTCTTATCCATAAAATATTTTCTTTCAAATAACACACTATAAATTCACCTTTTAAATGCTGCTCTTCTGGACTAAGCAAGAGAACGTGGAACCCAGTGACCACTTCTTTTTCACTCTCAGTTGGTGTATAATGTGAATATGGGTACATTTCTAAGACATATAACTTTGTTAAAGGGCTCCAGTAATTTCATCTGTGAAAAAAGAAAAAGGAACGCCCTAGGATAGTGATTCTCAACCATGGCTGCTCATTAGAATCGTTTAGAGCTTCACAAGGTACCCGTGACAGAGTGCCCTGCTCAGGTATTCTGACTGAATTGGTCTGTGATAGGGTCGGCCAGAGCACAGGGGTTTGTCCAAGTGTCTCAGGTGACTCTGCTGTGCAGCCAGGATCATACCCTCTGCTCCAGATGGTCTTTGAGGGCTTCCCAGGACTAGTGCTCTGTGGTTCCGTGGCAGTTCTGAACGGCAGGACCCTGACAGAATGCAGTTATTTTAGCCCAGGTGGGTTGTCTCCCCAAACACCATGCTGCAGAGCACTCCACGGGTAGCTGGTGGTGTCTTTGGGTTTGGCAGGGAAGATATGCCCATCTCTTCCAAGAGCAGGTGGCAGTGTTCCTACCTGGTCCCTGACCCCTGAACTAGCCTTGAGGGGGCCTCTGAAACAGCGCAGACCAATGGCACTGTTCATAGGGCTGCTGCTCCAGCCACCTGGCTTCCACCAGCCACACTCCTTCTTACTCTCGCCTTCACACCTGCAGTTCCCGCTGCCGAATGCTCTGGCCTTCCTCTCTTCTCTGCCTGAGTTCCTCCTACTCTCTCCCCTGATCTCAGCTTAAACACACCCCTCAAAGGAGCCTTTCTTCCTTCTCTCCTTTCCTTCGGACTCTCACCCCCTCATATATTTCCAGAGCAGGATATTCCTGGATCCTTGGTAAGTCTCTCCCATGTCCTAAGCTCTGCCTCCTTACCTCCTTCATCCTCTCCAATGCACCCCCATCTCTGTGCCCCAATATGCAGATACTAGTAGTGGGGTCATGATTTCTCTTGGGGAAAGGAGCAGCAGTTATTGATTTGAAAAAAAAATAAATCCAGATCTGGGGTTCAGAGACAATCAGTTCACAATCCCCACAAGCCACAAAGTCTTTCCCACTTTTGTAAGCCCCTCCCTTCAGACAAGCTAATCGCTGGTGATTTTCTCTTCCAGCTCCATTGCTGGAGCAGTTAACGCAGACCTCACCAGGAAAAACATGGACGTGGATCTGAACCCCGGGAGTGGAGGCAGTGGGACTTGTTTATTTTCTGGACAAGGAGGGAAGTGGTGGAGATCAGGGCAGGGATTCTTAGGCTGAGTTACAGAAAATTCTATGGGATCCGTGGGTGCATTGGAGGTGGGTCTAAGGGTACTCTGAAGCCGTGTGAGGATGTTGAGTTTATGTGCTGGGGCAGGGTCAACTGTTTTCATCAGATTCTTAAAGAGGCCTGTGGTCTCCATGAGGTTAAGGAAGCTGGCCAGCCTGATCTCTACAGAAGTCCCTCTGCTTCAGGCCTCTGAACTTTTGAAATAATATGTCGTCTCAAGAACCCCAGATGAGGCGATAGGGGTGGTGGCTGATTCCTTGTGGCCACCTGATGGTGCTCAGGTGCATAGCATCCTTTGGGTAAGAGGAAGAACTGTGGGCCTACCTCCTGTCTGGACAAGTTCTAGGAACTTGGAAGGAGGTTCTGTGTCTGGATGCAGCTGCCTTCTTTCCCAAGCGAGTGAGCACAGTGCTGGTCCAAAGCTGGAAGGGAGGGACTGGCTGGTGGGATCCCCTCCTCTTTACCTACTTTGCACTTGCCTTCCTCTGAGCCCCTGAGGGAGTCTGTGTGGGAGTCCAGAGTCCAGAACCAAGAGAGCCTGGGTCTGGTCTGTGTGGACGGTTTGTCAAGAGTGGCCTTGGGTGGGAGGGAGGAGTTTCTGGCTTAAGTGGGGATGGAAGGGCTGAGGAACCCTGGCCAGACTTGAGAATAAAGCCTGAGCGTTGTGTATCTCAGAGGGCGCTCTTGAGTCAACTTCTCCACCCAGCTTCCATCCTGAGAGGCAGGCATTGTTTATGCCCAGTTCACAGATGAGGAAACTGAGGCCCACAGAGGTGACATGACTTGCCTAAGACCACACAGTTAGCCAGTTGTAGAGGCTGTCACTCCCACGATTATGTTTCTTTATATAGGACTCTGCAAGCAGACAGAAGAGAAAGACTTCCCTGCTAGTTGAAGAAACAAAAAATCATGTGTGAACTGACTGTGGAGAGGGCCACATGGCCAGGAACTGGGAAACCTCTGGATGCTGAGAGAGAGCAGGAAAATGGGGACCTCCGACCCATAGCTGTAAGATGAACCCTGTTGACAACCTAAAGGAGCCCGGAAGCAGATTCCCCCCCAGCTAAGCATCTGATCAGACTGCAGCCCTGCAGACACCTGGATCGCAGCCTTGTGGGAACCTGCGCATAGGCACGGAAGCTGTGTGTCCCTGAACTCCTGGCCCATGGAAATTGTGAGGTGATAAATGGGTATTATTTTAAGTTGCTATGTTTGTGGTAATTTGTTAAACAGCAACAGAAAACGAATACATTTAATGTGATTTTTAAAAATGTTTTAGTTAAATTTGCTGGTAAAGCGACTTGACCCTGAGGCTTCCTTCACGTGAAGGTTTTAAATAATAGATTTAATTACAACAGTTACAGGACTACCGGGATTTCCTGTTTCTTCCGCATCAGTTTTAGTAGTTGCATGCCACTAGGAATTTGTTCATTTCCTCTAAACTTTAAAATATATTGGCACAAACTTGTTTATATTAATTCTTCTGATCTTTTTACTATGGGTAGGATCTGTGGTGATGACCCTCTCTTCTTTCCTTAGACTGATTATTTGCTCCTTCTCTCCTTGCTCTTCACTAGTCTCACCCAAGGGTTATCAACTTAGCTTTTATTTTTAAAGAACCAATTTTTAGCTTTATCATCTACTATGTTTTCCATTAAATTAATATAGTCTCTTTTATTATTAAACTTTAAATCTTGTTCGGGGGGGGGGAGGGGCGGGCGGTTTCTTTGTTATTTCTTTTCTAAATTCTTGACATGGATTTTTTTTAACCTTTTCTTTTATTTTTGGAATATAGGCATTTAAGCCTATTAAATTTTCCTCTGGTGTTTTAGCAGCATCCAATAAGGTCTAGTGTTTAGCATTTTATTAACACCAAGTTTCAAATATTACCAAATTTCCATTGTAATTATTTTCTTTGACTCATGGGTGTTTTAGAAATGTATTTCTTTAATTTCCATGTACATGGGGACTTTTCTGTTATATTTGTATTATTAATTCCTAACTTAATTTAATTGTGGTTAGGAACATGCTTGGCATAACTTGGTCTTATTTTAAAAATTGAGGTATAATTTACATACACCAAATTGTACAGCTTTCAGTGTAGTTTGACGAGTTGGGCAAAAGCCTACACCCATATGACTGGTAATTCAATGAACATATGAAACATTTACATCCCTTCAGTGACTTCTTCCAGTCAGTCCACTTCCATCCTCTCCTCTTCTGCTCAAGGAAACTACTGTTTTAGTATCTATCACCTGTGCTTAATTTTATCTGTTCTATAATCTCTATATATAAAAATCCAGCGACCATAACACCATAATTACCGTAAAGACTGGTCGCTATGACATCCACTGTGGCCAGCCAAACAACCTAATCTGGGGGTGGGGCTGGCTGGCCAACCTCCCGAGGCCCCTCCCCCCGGCCAGCCTGCCCTTGATTGGACTCTCCCACCCTGATCAAGGGTGGGGCCAGATGGCCAAATGCCCCCGCTTCCCTCCCTCTGGCTAGTCCCACCACGATAGGCCCGCAGCCCCTCCCCCTGGCCGGCCCCGCCCCTGATCACACCCCCTACCCCAATAGGGGGTGGGGCTTGCTGGCCAACCTCCTGCAGCCCCTCCCCCCAGCCGGCTCCATCCCTGATTGCCCCCACCACCCCAATAGGGGGAAGGGCTGGCCAGCCAACCTCCTGCAGTCCCTCCCCCTGCCTGGCCCCACCCCAGATCAGCCCCTCCCCCCAGCCAACTCCACTCCTGATTGGAACCCCAACTCCGATCAGGGGCAGGGCCCAACGGCCAACCACCCATGGCCCCTCCCCCAGGCTGCTGCCTCCCAATCGCCCCCCCCCATTTGGGGGTGGGGCTGGCTGGCCCACTGCCCAAAGTCCCTCCCCATGGCTGGCCCCACCCCCAATCAGCCCCCAAAACCCCAATCAGCTCGTGGCCCCTCTCCATAGCCAGCTCCACCCCTGATCATCCCCCCCACCCCATTCTGGGGCTGGGCTGCTGGCCCACCACCCACAGCCCCTCCCAATTGGGGCCAATTGCCCACGGACCCTCCCCAACTGGCCCAGCCCTGGTCGGGACCCGATGGGGTGGGCCGGCCAGCCAACCTCCTGCTGTCTCCTCCCAACAGGCCTGGCTCCGATTGGGGCTGGGCCGGCCAGACCCCACCCGTACATGAATTTGTGCACTGGGCCTCTAGTGCTATATAATAAAAGGCTAATGTGCAAATAGACCGAACGGTAGAACAACCGAATAACCGAAAAACTGGTTGCTATGATGTGTGCTGACCACCAGGGTATGTGTGTGGCATATGGTGGGCTTTGGCCACGGCAGGATGGTGGAGCAGGTGAGCAGGGGCTTCAGACCAAGGCAGGGCACTGGTCACTGCCGTCCGGACGAGACTCTGGTGGTTACCTCCTCCTCCTCTCCAAAAACCTCCTCTCCAAAAACCTCCAAAAAGCACTCTCTGCCCTCCTCCTGTCCAAAAAGCGCTCTCTGCCCTCCTCATGTCCTATTCCTCTGACCTCATCCTCTTAGATTTCTTCTCCGCAAAGCCAATTGAACAGTTGTATCTCAAACTCAGGCTCAAAAAACTCTTGGATGAGTTGTCACACCTGTATACTACTCTCACCTCACCCTAGCATAACCACGTGTACATGTTTATTTACATTAAAAGATGGTGAGAACATCAAGATAGAATATTGGGAGAGAGATGGGTATATTGACTACTTATTATCTCATCCTAATCTCTAATTTATTATTGCAGTTCTTCCAGAACACTAGTATTTTGCTGTGCTTTTCTCTGAAGTTTTCCCTGCCCCTTTACTTCACCATTGACTGCACCCACTCTACAGGGACTGTAATGTGTTAAAAGCACAGTGTAACTAATAGAAATAAAGAGTGCACCGGTCCTGATCACTCATTGCCGTCAGCGGGTGCAAGCGGTGGCTGCTGGCCCTAATCGCCCCTCAGGGCTTCTCCACCTCCCCCTGCTCCTGAGGGGTGATTGGGGCAGCAGCTGCCACTTGCACCTGCTGACGGCACCAGCCCCACTTGCACCTGCTGCTGGTGCTGGCCCCAATTGCTCTGCTGTCAGTGGGTGTGAGCGGAGCTGGTGGCATCAGTGCATGGGAGTGGCTGCGGCGGGAGCAGGGCTGCCAGCAGACAGGGGACTGGGGGCTGTGGTGGGAGGGACCAGGTGGGGGCGTGGAGGATGGGCAGAGACCTGTCCTTGTGCCCACCGCAGCCTCGCAGCCCACTGTTCCTTTCAAGGTGCACAAATTCGTGCACTGGGCCCCTAGTTTTATATAATGACACCATACCATAGACATTCTCCTGCATCTGGCTTCTTTCATGCCGGAAGCATACCATCAGAAAACTTTAAACAGCCTTATCAGAGATACCAATGGAAGGTTCTCCCACAAGGGATGAAAAATAGTCCTACATTATGTCAAAAGTTTGTAGATCAGGCATTGCAAGTTATTAGAAAGAAATTTTCAGATCTATATCTTATTCATTATATGGATGATATTTTACTAGCTCATAAAGATCGGGCTACTTTACAGGAAATTCTTACTCAGACCATCCTTGCTTTAGAAGAACATGGTCTAAAAATAGCCCCAGAAAAGATTCAGACTGAACCTTCTTTTTCATACTTAGGCAGAATATTACATACCTCTACTATCACCCATCAGCCTCTACAATTAAGAAAAGATCATTTAAACACATTGAATGATTATCAGAAACTATTAGGTGATATCAACTGGGTCAGGCCATATCTAAAAATAACCACTCTTGATTTAAAACCTCTATTTGACATTTTAAAGGGAGATTCTAACCCTAAGTCTCCCCGACAATTAACTGTAGAAGGAGAAAAGGCTATAGCAAAAATAGAACAGGCCATCAATAAACAGCAACTACAGTATCTAGATTATTCCAAATCTTGGGCCTTAATTATTCTAGCCACTAAATATACTCCTACAGGATGCTTGTGGCAGGAAGGACCATTAGAATGGATACATTTACCTGTCACTCCTAGGAAGATTGTACCACCCTATCCCTCCCTAGTGGCCACTCTCATTATCAAAGGTAGACGACGCAGTATCGAACTCTTTGGAAGAGAAGTTACTGAGATAATAATACCTTATAAAAGAGAACAATTAGACACACTATTACAATTTGAAGAAGAGTGGCAAATAGCTATAGGTAACTTCCCAGGGCAAATTTTACATCATTTGCCAAGATCACCTATATTGCAATTTCTCTCCCTACATCCGTTTATATTTCCTATTAAATGTTCAAAAGAACCATTATCACCTCCTGCCTCCTTAGTATTCACAGATGGTTCCTCTAATGGTAGGGCAGTAACAATCATTGACTCAATAACCCATGTTCAACAAACTCTAGAGACGTCAGCTCAGAGAACAGAGCTTTTGGCAGTCATTTATGCTTTTGAACAATTGCAACAGGTTCCCTTTAACTTGTACACTGACTCTCAATATATAGTTAAATTATTTCCTCATATTGAGACCGCCTCTCTCCCACAAGGAAGAACAGCCATTTTCTCTTTGTTAACTCAGCTACAAACTTGCATTCACAAACGAGAAAAGGCTTTCTATATTGGACATATTAGAGCTCATTCCTGCCTACCAGGACCCTTAAGCGAAGGAAATTATCAGGCGGATTTACTAACTCGCCCAGTAGTTTGTACAGCTCTAGAAGAAGCCCGGCGGTCTCATGCCATTCACCATCAAAATGCTTCTGCTCTCCGTCTATATTATCGCATATCTAGAGAAGCTGCTCGAAGTATTGTGCGTGACTGCGGCCATTGTCCTACTCATTTTCCTAGCCCTGCTACTGGAGTTAATCCAAGAGGACTTAGACCCTGTGACTTATGGCAGATGGATATTACTCATGTCCCATCTTTTGGCAAACTTTGCTATGTGCATGTTTGTATTGATACCTTTTCTCATGTTATCCTTGCTTCTGCACGTACAGGAGAAGCCTTTAAAGATGTAAGTCAACATCTATTCCAATGCTTTTCCTACCTAGGAATACCAAGGGCACTTAAAACTGACAATGGGCCTGCCTATACCTCTAGAGCTTTTAAAAACTTATGCTCTACATTCGGCATCGCACATACTACAGGAATACCCTACAATCCTCAAGGCCAAGCAATAGTAGAAAGGGCTCACCAAACTTTAAAAACACAAATTAAAAAATTACAAGAAAATGAGTTTAAATATTCCTCTCCTCATCATGTTCTACAACATGCTCAATTTGTAATTAATATACTAAATGTAGATTCTGAGGGAAATTCCCCGATGTACAGGCATTGGAACCCTGATCTAACTAAACCTAAAGCCCTCGTCAAATGGAGAGACTTGCTTACAGGAGCCTGGAAGGGACCTGATGTACTTTTAACCCAGGGGAGAGGATATGCTTGTATATTTCCACAGGATGCAGACTCACCTGTGTGGATTCCAGACCATCTAGTCCGACCTTATGTCTCACCGCCCGCCATCTCTGCCTCATCATAGCACACCTGACCAGTGCCCGTCTGCAGCAGATGTGCAGCCCTGAGCTGGAACAATCTGTCCATTGGGAGGATCACATGTGCCTCCTTTTTGTCTTTCCACATGTCTCAGCTTTGCCCCACATCTCCTTTCCTTTTTCCTTTTTTTAAAAATCTAACTACTTGTTTGCTGGTTCTTTGGCCTTTCTCCTTCTTTCCTGAACACAGCCTTTTCTAGAATCTCCCTACCCTACTGTTCCAGGAAGGGCACCTCCCTTTTCTGCCATGAATAGGGGGTGTCTGGTATATGCCCCATACATGGAGTTGTCTTGTGCCAAGAGCCTGAAATCCTGGGCTGAGAAAGCCCTGTTCCAGGACTCTCCTTTGTCCTGTATTGGCGCCTCTTACCCTTGTGCCAAGAGGGACCCTCTTCTTGCAATCCAATTGCCCATAGCTGTTGCCTGAGCTCTCTGTTCATGCTGAGGTTGAAGCCTCATGGTGGCTGGTACCATGGATCTGTCTCTGGCCCAATGGCGTAAGCTGGGCCCTCTCTAGAGAAGAAACCTGAGTTCCCTATGATCAATGCCAGAGCCCCGCCAGCAGGCGAGGGAATCCAAAGGCAGTTGCTGGGCATGGAGGCCAGAGGGACATAGGCTATCAAGTAGACAAAACTGAACCTCACATCACCCTACTTGGCCCAGAGATGGCTGGTAGTCAACGACGGGTAAGACTCCACAGGGTGGGGCAACCTAAGATAGGCACAGTCGGGGGCCAGTAGGAGAAAACTTGGGGTGCAACAAAGGTGGGGCACAGACCCCCCTCCCCAATGGTGCAGGGGCTTGAACACTCGCCCCTTCTGAGGAAGGTCTCCTGTCCCCATGGCTGCTTCCTGCTTCCCATGCCCAGCTCAGATCGGGACCCAGGTAAAGACAGAGACTGGCTGACAGCAGCTGCCCTCTCACTGCAACAGGACTTGTTTCCCATTTCTACCTGGGACCACAGGGAAAGGGGAAGCTGAAGGAAAGGGCTGTGTCAGGATGCTGCCTTCTTCCCTTTCTTCTCCCTCTTTTTTCTAAACACTTCCATGCCTTGTAGTTCTTTTGCTTTCTCTTCTTTTTCTACTACCCTCCATTTTCCATATCAGCTGGATCCAGAGGGCACAGCTTACTCCTCCTCGGACATCGACACCACCATCAACCACTGCCCTGATGGACCCTTTGATGCAGCCCTTCAACTTGCTGACGCTTCGGGAAGCCTGTCGCCAGTGACGCCGCCCGCTAGCCAGACCAACAAAGACAATCAAACCAATAACTTGAGGACAGCTGAAATCCCTTGACTGAAGAGGCTGGCAACCTTCTACAGGAATGGGGCTCCTTCTGCGCTCCATCCACTATGTTTATAGCTATGCTCACTATCATTGCTTGCCACTCTTCTTCCGAGACTTAAATGGCCCAATCTGAGAGGTGGCCACTGATTTGCATGTGTGAGCATTTAAAAAATAAAAAAGGGGGAATTTGCAGGAAGCCAGTCCATCCTTGCTGCTTGACACAGTCGCTGCAGGAAAGAAACATCTGCACAGCATATGTTTCAAGGGACCTGGCGTATATAGCATACTGTTCTTAATATGTTTGCTCCCCTTAGCGCTGTGTGTTTTAACCAAGGTCACCTCTCCAAGAAATGTTGTTTCCCCAGGTAGGAATTATTCCCTGAAGTCAGGGAGGGGATGCCTCTCCTAGAAAGGTTGTTTCCCCAGGTAGGAATTTTTCTCTGAAGTCAGGGAGGGGATGAAACTCCTTAACTAAGTGCCAGGCGGGTAGTTAATCACTACAAACAATCATGCTTAAGCTACATAATCTTTACTCCCTGGAATGGAGATAAGAAATGCCCTAACCTTTGTAATAGAAATTGACAGGATTAAAATCAACTGGGATAAATACGGATGTAACAAGACAATAAACAGAAGAACCTCTCTGGAGATCGAGACCAGAACTTGGCTGGAGATCCTGGCTAGGCTGCTGATCAACTGAACGCTGTCTCCGTGTCATTTCTTCTTCGCTGACTCCGTCTACGCCTTTAGGAACCCCTGGACCTGCTGGGATTGGACCCCGGCACTTTCACACAACATAACAGTTTTGAGATTTATCCATGCTATATGTGTTTATTTCTTTTTTATTTCTGAATAGTATTTCATTGTATGACTATACAACATTTTTCTTCCTTTTAAAAAAATGTTTGTATTGATTTTAGAGAGAGAGGAAAGGAGAGAGAGGTAGAGAGAGAGAGAGAGAAACATTGATGAGAGAAACATCTCTCCTTTGATGAACATTTAGATTGTTTCCAGTTTTGGGCTACTATGTGTAACCAAGCAAAGTGTAAATTCAGCATATAAGAGAGTCCCATCGAAGAGCTTATCACTTAACTTGGGGGCAGGCACAGTTGTTAGCAGGGTGTATTAAAAGTGTGCGGTATAGGTTCTGAGTGTACTTCACTTTCTGGATGAGACCTTGAGAGCTGGCATAGTTGTGAAAGGGCTTGTGTGCTGTTGCCAGGTCTAAGAGGAAGGACCCTACAATAAATTACCTTCTTAAAAGTTTTAATAATTCATTCATCCACTCCACAGATATGTTTGAACACTTCTCTATCGGGGCACTGAGTGTTGCGCTGGCCCCATTGGTGAACGAGATGGACTGGGCTCTGCTCACATGAACCTTACATTCCAGGCACTCCAGGTTCTGAGGGAGCACAGTGGGGGAGGGGCGGCCGTGTGGAGGAGCAGCCTGGGAGAAATGAGATGGGGCCTGTGACCGATGATGGTCTGCCATCTGATTCCCCCCAAACACTTGGCCCTTTTCCGTGGGGGAGGGGGAGGGACCCTGGACATTCTTCCTGCTGCGATCACAGTAGTAAGAGATGCCTCACCTTTGCCTTCGTGTTTGGTATGGGGTTTGGGGTGGGACTCAGAGGGTGGTGGGAGGAAGTTACCACCTCTTCTCTCTGTGACATAAGCCAGATTACAATTTTGATGTGACAACTGTATCTTTTCTTCTCTGAATCCTCAAAGCCTGGTGAAAGCATAGTACACATTAATCACTAATGCTACCCCAAGGATTATCTGCTTGAGTCCTCTACCTTCAGGTACTTGTCTTCGCCTAAAGAGGGTTATTGACTTGCTCATGGTCACGGGCCCTACATTTTCTCAGGGCCGTACTCAGTTCTTTACCAAGTCTGTTAAGCTCTCTGGTCATAATTTCAATTCATTTGGGTTGACCTTTTGTTGATTTATTACAGCACTTAGCTCAAATTAATCATTTTACTATCTCAATAATAATAGCATCCATTTAAAAATTATTTACTGTCTGCTAAGCACTGTGCTAAGTGTTTTTAAAAAGGTGTTTTTAATCTTCACCCGAGGATATGTGTTTGTTTGTTTTTTAATTTCAGAGAGAGAGAGAGAGAGAGAGAGAGAGAGAGAGAGAGAGAGAGATGTAGGAGAGAAACATCAATTGATTGCCTCCTGTATGCACCCTGGGGATTGAACCCACAACCTTTTGGTGTATAGGATGATGCTCCAACCAACTGAGCCACCCAGCCAGGGCTGTGCTAAGTGTTTTAATGTTTCAACTCAGTTCATTTTCAAAGCAACCCTTTGAGAGAGGCACTTACTTTTATTATTCACATGTTACAAAAGAGGACATTGGTGTTTACAGAGATTAAATAATATGCCCAGAGTAGCACAGCTAGTAAATGCTGGGGCCAGGATGTGAACCCTAGGTGGTCTGACTCAGAACCTCATGCTCAAAAGCAGGTGTCGTCAGGAGCAGAGGCATGTTTGCTTGCCTGCCTTTGTTTTTATTTTTGATTTTTTTTGTCCCCAGTTTTTCCTATCGCACCCCCATCCTCCTCTCTGTGATGGCCTGGCATAAAGCTTTGTATTTGCTTGATGTCTGATAAAGATTTGTTGACTCACTGAGATTTCAACAGTGCAGTGTCAGGCTGCAGGGTGCCACTAGGTGGTGCTACATTCCAGAGAGTGGACAGTGGCTGGCCCTTCAGCCGGCAAGAGGCAGGCTTGGGCAGCTCCCCACCCTGGGAAAGGAGCTGGTCTATTCAGAAGTGAGAAGGCTGGGGCAGGTGGAAGAGGGGGGCTCACACTTCCTGAGAAGAGAAGGATGAAGAGAGAATCCACCACCCCAGCTGGTGCCTGACGCTGCCTCCCAGAAAACAGTCTGTCAGAAAAATGCATTGACCAGATAGCAGGGGGACCAGAAAGTGGGTCTGCAGCTTGTACCTGGCGGGTAGAAATAAGCCAGGGCCAGAGGCTGTGGGACCACAGGATGCAAATGGTCAAATCAACCTTTTAATTCCAGTTCCTTCCAGATGTGTGGTTCCCCATCTCCCCGTCAGGCCTCGGGCTACTGTTGAGTTTCATGTCCCAGGAGAGACATGTGCAGTGACTGATTTCAGACCCTGGCCACCTGGCCCTTGCTACCTGTCTACCTCTTCCACACTCCCCCATGCACCCGCTCTTCTCTAGCCCAGCTGTGTTTTGGTGGGGAAATGGGGTCAGTGCCGTGCCCAGGATTTGAATGGCAGAGCTCAGATGTGGGTGGGTCCCTCCCAGTTGCTCTGGTCCAGGAGGGCTTACTGCAGGCCCCAGTGGGTGGGGTCCGATTTTGTGGACTTGAGTGCCAGGCCTTGGTGCTTGTGAGTGGATCAGTTTAGTGGGAAGAACATGGGGCATCAGGAGACCCGAGCACAACCATGGACTCGCTGTGGGCAGTGACTGCATCTTCCTCTTCTGTTGTTTATTGGCCACACCAGGACAATCTTGCTACTGAAAGGGAATAGCATTAACAATTACCCTGGGACAGCTGTGTGGGCAAACCAGGATCTGTGGTCTCCCAGCTCATCTGTAGGCCCTTCTAACCATCTAGCTCTGACATCCTCTGGGTTTTGGCTGAGGAAGCAGGAGGCAGCGACATAGAAGTGAGGCCAGAATGTCCTGGCTCTGTCACATTCTGAGATGCATGGAAGCTCTGAGTGGAGCTCAGTCATTGATCCCTAGATCTAACCAATTAATCCATCTATTGATCCCTGGATTATACTGATCCAGTAAATGTACATGAAGCACCCTGCGGACCCAGGCCCTGGAGAGTCACACAGACGTACCCCTGTCCAGGGGAGGGGTAAGGCCCCATCTGCCCAGCCAGGGCTCTCTTGTGATGCAGCCGGGCCCTCTCCTCCCTCCCTGACGCTGTCGGAGCTCTGCCCCACGGAGCCCTTGGCCTATCCTCGCCCCTCCCCTTGGCTCCTGAGCGTGGAGCATGCCTCCCCTGGGATGATTTCTGGAAGGGCCTGGAACTGCCCTGTTCTGTCTGGCCCTGCCCTGCCCACCCTTCCTCATCCCGTCTAGCTCTCTTAGCAACCCCATGACAAATGATCCCACAGCGAAGGTAAATTGGCTGCTGCCTCAAATGCCGTGGATTATAGGGGCAGAAAAGTACATAGCTCATTAACTCCAATCCAGCCCCTCCCCCAGCCTCAGTCTTCCTCTCTCTCCCTCCACTTATTTCTGGAAACGGGACTTGGCCAGAGGACAGCCACCTCTTCCCTTTGAGGACTTCTTGGGTAAGGAAGGACATGAGGGCAGGGGGATGACTCCTCAGGGAGTCAGGACAGGGCATGCAATCTGCAGTCCGTACACCTCCTGGGATCTACCAGCAGAGGGCGCCATGGCAGAGTGCAGGCCCCTTTCAGGCTCCAGCCGGCTCTTCCTCCGGACTCCGAGGGGTGCTTCCTCCCCAGGCCTTCCATGTAGAAGGATGGCAGGTCTCTCCCGGGACACCTCTTCTGGAGCAGGGAAAGGGGACAGCCAAGGGTCTGCCTGGGCATCTCCGGAAGTTGCACAGCAGCAAGGGCTGTGGTGGGGATGGCAGGGGTGTTTCTCTGGATGCTGGGGTGACCTTGCCTTGACCTGACAGTGGGGTTCAGGTTCCAGCTAGCTGGCATGGTTGGCATCCCCAAGGGGGGGGGGGGAGGCTGGAAGGAGGAGGTTCAGGGAGCCTTGATCAGAGACTCGAGTAAAGGAAACTGGTTGGCTAAGAAGATAATGTCCCACTCCCCGTTCAAAGGCCCACCTGTGGACAACAATAGGCGGGGCCTGGAGGAGCCACCCTGTCAGAGGGTCATGAAGAATTCATCAGGCTTTTGTGCCTGCCTGCCCATGAACTCCAAGCAGAGACAATGGCTGGGCTGGGGGCTTTTGTCTCCCTCCCCACAGGGCCAGTGTCAAATGTTGGCCATTTGTGTGTGAGGAGCCGCCCTCTCGAGGAGAGGGGTAGTCCCGTAACTTGACGATGGGCACCAAATTCAGGGCTAATTAGTTGGGAATTAAATTTTCCATTTGGCTTGGGACCCAAAGTCAGGAGAGACCTGGGGAAGAGGGATGCTGTCCATTGTGTGTGCCCTGATGGACCGCACATTGTGAGGAAAACAGGGGGTGCCCCACAGGTCCTCATTGTCAGGGAAGCAGCCGAACAAACAACCGAACCAACTATCCAACAACGACGACGAAATGGCGATTATATGGTGAATGCTTTCCTAGTGAGGGGGCAAGCGGAGCACTTGCCTGGAGGTGGAGATGTGGGGCAAAGACAGAGACATCAGGAAGACGCGTCGTTCTACAGGTGGTTTCCAGCACTCACTATCTGCCGCACCCTGTGGCATGTCCGTCGCAGTGCATGGAGGGCCTGAACTGCCAGCCTTAGAAATTCATTTCTTTGCGCCTTTATGACTGTTTAGTTAATTGAGCATTTATCAAACTTTTACTGAACTCATCATATGTGGCAGGTCTATTTCAGATGTGAGGATATACGAGCGAACAAACGGCAGGTGCCTGCGTTATGGAGCCTCCAGTCCAGCAGGGGAGCCAAACATAAGAAAACATATATATTGAGTCAAGTGAAGAAGTTACTCCCCCCAAAAAGCCAGGATGGGTAAGGGTGTTTGTTCTTTAAGAGCGGTCAGGACAGGCTTCTCTAAGGAGGGCCAGGTGAGCAGCAGCGATGGGCAACAGTGAGTGAGCCACCTGGCCGCCTGGGGGAGGGGCGCTGCAGGCAGAGGGAAGGGCCCAGTAGGACTGTTGGTATCTATAAATATCAAGTGGGCCAACATGGCTGGAACCAAGTGAGTGGGGAAGGGAATGGGAGAGGATGAGGCTGGGGTTCGAGCATGCAGGGTTTGGGGGCTGTCGGAAGAACTTAGCTTTACCTCTGAGTGAGGTGGGCCACTGAGGTTTTACTAGGCCCATCTGCTATGAGGAGGATGGGGTACAGGTGGGGGCACAGGTGGAAGCAGGGAGGTCAATTAGAAGCTTCTGCAACAGTTCTGGTTCCGATGTGAGATGGTGCCCACAGCCTCAGAGGGCGGTCTCTCAACGTAGGCCCTTGTAAGCAACCCAAGCAGAGATGCCTGCCCGCTGCTGTGCCCACGCATGCCTCGGAATTGAGATGGTGAGCCCCCTTGAGAGGGGATGCAGCAGAGCCAGCCTGGGAGCCCAGGGTCCTGGTTTCTCCTCCTGGCTCTGACTCACTGGCTGTTTCCAGACATTGTTATCCCAGTTCCCAGGCCTCCGTGCCTCAGTTCCCTCATCTGAAAAATTCTAGTCCGGGTGTGGGGGAGATGAGTGGGACCCCTGTGCTCTCTAGGTGCCCTGGGCTCCTGTAGGTGAGATGAGGAAACAGATGATGGGGAGGAAGGATAATGGGGACAGCCTTATTTAAAGTATGCAGAGAGCCAGTGGGAAGGAGGGCTCAGTGCCTCTGCCTGGAGGGAGAGAAAGCTTCCTGGGGAGGGGATTGTTAGGGCCAGGGCAGGCAGACAAGAGGAAATGGTGCAGCCACAGAGAACAGCAGGGGCAAGGCTAGGAGGTGGGGAAAGGAGTGAACTAAAAGAAATAACTTTAAAATCAGAATTTAAAAGCCAGAAGAGACCTTAGAGATCATTAAATCCAGTTGTTTTCAAGTAAATTTTGGTCTTTGTGCAAGCGTGATATGTGAAATTCCATTATATAAATCAGATAATATTAATAGCTAATGTTTATTGAGTGTTTACTGTAGGCTAGGTATTTGACACGTGTCGATTCATTTAGTTTTCCCAATAATCTCATGTTGGGTTATTATTATTGACATCCTCATCTTACATTTGAGGAAGACGAGGCACAGAGAAGTTAAGAAACTTGCCCATGGTCACACAGTGTGTCAGCGAGGAAGTCAGGATTTGAACCCAGGCAGTCTGGTCCCCAGACTGTGCAGGTGGCTCCCAGGCTGGATGGCCTCTGTAGATGTAAAGGTGGGGCTGCTCATTTTAGGAGGGTCCTGTCTCCATTCAAACACCCCCCACAGGGACTTACAGGTAAGTCAGGGAGGGCCGAGGGCCCCAACTCACTCTGAAAACCATGGCTGACCCCAGGGGGCTGTAGGCAGAGATGGGCATGGTCCCGTGAGAATTGCTGACAGGGCTCCCTACATCCTCCAGGTCTCTGCACCCTTGTTCATTCCAGGCCATGTCAGGCTGGGCTCTCAGAGCTTGCTGGCCTCTCCCAGAGCACCCCATCTCCCCTGTTACCCTGTTCTTTGGGCTTGTGTGTTCAAACCCTGTTCCCAAAGCAATCCCCCAAATCCAACCACTCCGAATCCCTAGGATTATTGAGGTCTACAAATTCCATTATTATGTGACCCCAGTTTTTCTTTTCCTTGAGGTCCAGCCAGTGTGATGCTGATTCTTGTCAGCAGTCTCCGGAGAGAAAGGCGGAGGGTGGAGCAAAAAATCCGACGGACCAGTACTCAGTTCTCAGGGCCCTTGGCCGGACTGCAGGTCAGTGCGGCGGCGCGGACACTAGGGGGCGCCAGAGCGTCGGGGTTCGCGCGGCCGCTCCTCGCGGCCAGGAGGGCGCGGCGCACAGCGGCCGCCAGGGGGCAGCAGAGCGCGGGGCCTGGGCGCAGGGCGCAGGGCGAGGGCTGGGCGGCGGCAGCTGCGTTCCAGCTCCGAGCGCCCGAGTGCAGTTCTCTGTTAGGAGGGTAATTTAGAGCAATTACACCGATTATTATTGGTTTTCTAATTAGTGCTTTTCCTACAGAATTAGCCGAGTGTTTATTAGGAGCTGCTTGTTGCCAGCAACTTAACTGCTTCGCTGCCGGGCTGGGGCGGCGCCAGCAGGGAGGGGTTGAGCCGCTCTCGCCACTGCGTGGGGCCGGTTGGTTATGTGGTTTCGCATAAAAGCAGGGATTAAATATTCATTCTGCTTTGTTACATATAGCATTAAATTTTTATCAGCTGTATGTTTTCCTTGAAGTTCTCCCTGCGTGTTAACATTCAGGCGGGCTGCCGGAAAACTCCTGGGCCTTGGTGGGTGGAGAGGACAGATGGGGAGCTTGGGGGTGCTGGGGCTAGAGCGAGTGAGAGGGGGCAGGATGGCCACCCTTTGACATCTGTAACTTTTAGACTTTTCCCAAACCCCGTGTCCCCAGGTCCTTCTAACGTTCCCAGCAGGTAGGCAGGAAAGGAGCTATTCACCCATCTGATAGATGAGTAAACTGAGACCTCCGCGCGAGGGACCTTCAGGGACATCCCCAAGGCTGACCTGAGACCAGACGGTGGAGTCACACTCGTCTTCTCCAGCCCATTGCCATCTTTGGGAGCTTCCAACCCCAGGCCCTTCTCACACTGGGGACACCCCTGAGGTGCCCCTCCACCCCAAACCTCTTCTCCCACGGGCGGGCAGACTCCACACTTTCCCAGGCTCAATGCCAGCCAAACCAGGGCCCTGCCTGGAGGCAAACTGGTACCCATAGTGTGCTCCTGGGTTGGGCCACCTCCTGGAGCCCTTAACCCAGAGAGGCAGCTGCAGGGTGGTGGCAGGCAGAGGAGAACGAGTGGGGATTATTCAATGCACTGCTTTCCGGTTGCCTCCCTAACTTACTACTTACTTTGCCTTGGGGAGGGGAGGGCTCGTCCTCCTTGCATCAGTCCTGGGGACCCCAAGTGAGAAAAGCTAAATGCACCCACGGAGGAGCCAGAGCGTGCTTGCTTGTGTCCCCAAAGGTTGCTTCACTCTTTCAAAGGCTTCTTGGAAAACCACCCACCCCTAGTGTTTGTTTACAGCTCATTAGTTACTTGATGGAAAGGCTGGGGTGGGGCAAGGCAGGGAATATTGACGGAAAATCAATCAGAAACGAAGATTAATGATCTCCAAAATGTTTCTGTGGATCAACAGGGAAATGGATGTGAGTTCCCAAAACAGCGTCTTTTGATTACCTGGTATTTTCTTCCCCCTTTGTCGCTGCCCAGAGTGAGGCCACTGGGATGAAGGCGGGACTGCTGGGAAGGTGGCAGGGATGCAGGGGTGGGGCTGAGCCTGGACGGGCCAGCCTATGTGTGTCCTCCTGCAGGCCGTGGTGGAGGATGGGAGATGGTTG
The DNA here is from genome assembly GCF_963259705.1 of Myotis daubentonii. NCBI lineage: Eukaryota > Metazoa > Chordata > Mammalia > Chiroptera > Vespertilionidae > Myotis > Myotis daubentonii. The sequence goes on along the minus strand of NC_081847.1, from coordinate 84,272,093 downwards.
ACCTCACCACCACTCTGCAACCAGCCCAACTGGGCCCTGGGCACACGCCAAGGGGCCTTCCCTGCTTCCACCCTCTGTCTGTGTTTCATTCATTTGGACAAGGCCATGTTTCTCCTGGGGATGAATGGGAGCCAAGCAGGTTGTTTTAAATAAGTCCATGGGTGCCATAGAGCTGGGAATGGCTGGAAATCACCTCCGCACCTGGCCCAGGGTGAGGGTGAGGGTGGGGCAGGTGTCATGTCTGTGATTTCTCTGATTTCTCCAGTGGCAGGGACTCCAATGGGGTGGGGAGGAGCCAGTCTCAGACACCCTTCCTCATTCTGCTTGTTGGCTTCCTTCTTTCCTTCCCTCTTTCCCAAGTGACTGCCTCACATAGCCGTTCAGACTGGGCAGAGTAGGGTTTCACTACTGCCTCTTACGCTGAACACAGCTGGGTGGAAGCCCACTGTCCCAGGGACTCTGGGCCATGCGACCGGTGCTGTGGTCACTGGAGAATTCCGGGTCCCCTGCTGCGTGGGCCTTTTGGGGTGTGAGTGCTTTGGCTAGGCCGGTGTCCCAGGCACAGGGTCTGGCCTCGGCAAGGGAACCGCACGGCCAGATGCCCCAGATCTGGTGTCTCCCTTCAGTACTGCCGTTCTGGCCACCTCTCCCGGGATCTTTTCTGCTCTCCGCTCTGCAAGAATCCTGGGGGCAGGAAGTAGAATGGGGCATGGCTCCCTGTTTGAAGTGGAGAGAAAAAAGAAATGAAGGGAGAAAGCCCAGCATTGTATGTCACCTACACATCCTGTCTCCCAGGGCTCTGCACAGTGAGTGTTAACTCAGAGTCTGGGGTCCGTGAGGCTGGGGGCCCTAGGACATGGACGGGTGTGCCCCTGCGGCTCTCGGGCCTGGGAGGGACTCATGCCTGCCACCTGCAAAGTCTTCTCTCTCCTGCCAGGGTCAAGCCTGGGCCACCAGGTCTTTTTGAGATGCTGTCCCGCACTCATGACATTATCGACCAGCCACCCGGGCTCGTGGGGCTGGAAGGTTTCAGAGGCTCAGCACAGGGTCCCCACCTTGGCACCCTGACGCTCGGTGAGATCATTCTCCGCTGGGGGGCTGTCCCGGGCATTGTAGGAAGTTTACACACAAGATGCCGGAGCACCTTCCTCTCTCCCCCATGTGACAGTTAATAATGTCTCTGGACATGGTCCATGTCCCCCAGGAACAGAGTCACTCCTGGCCAAGAACCAGCGCTCTCCATTAATCTCCATTCGTGCCTGCATCAGCTGATACCTAAACGGGATGTGACACATGCAACACAATTCAAGGCAAAGTCATGGAGTGGCCAAACGCCCAGACTCTGGAGTTAGCCATCCTAGATTCAAATGCCATTTCTGCTTCTGGCTGGCTCTCCTGTGATCCGAGGCAAGTAGCCTCCACCTGCCTTAGTGTGTGCATCTGTTGAATGGGGACATTGGTATCGCATCCTTATGGGCTGCTGTGAGTATTAGATAAGATACTACACACTGGCCCTAACCGGTTTGGCTCAGTGGATAGAGCGTCGGCCTGCGGACTGAAAGATACTACACACTGATGCTCAGCTGACTGCCTAGCACCTCTCAAGGGTGCCACGAACAGCCATGAATATCAGGATCGGAAGATAAGTTCTAGACTCCCCTCTTGATTAGAAATATGAAGGTCTGAGAAGGCTCCAGAGGATGGCATTCTAAGGACACACACATAACAACTCACTCCCCCCACCCCCCCGCAAAAAAAAAAATCCCCTAAAATATGTGAAGGCTTTGGATCCACATAATCAGAATCAACTGGAGATCATGGAACTTAAAATTTTATTGATGGGAATGTTAAAAGATTTTACAATTGATGGACTGAATTGCAAAATGAGCACTGACGGAGGAGGGATAATTACTGGAAAATCAGGCAAGAATCTCTCCAGGAGTGCAGTGCAAAGGCGAGGAGGCAGGAAGCTTGAAAGAAAAGATAGTCAATGCAGAGGACACATAAGTAAAGAGGACCAAGAAGGGAAAATAGACACAGTGGGGGAGAGGCAATACTTCAATAATGAATAGGAGAGATTTTTCCAGAACCAAAGAAAGGTAAGTCCTCAGCCTTAAAGGACCCATGGATCTCCAACAAAATTTCAAAACCCACAAACATAGACATGTCATAGTGAAGTTAGAACACCAAAGACACAGGGAAAATCCTGAAAACTTCAGCAAGAAAACACACACACACACACACACACACACACACACACACACACACACCCGCGCGTGCACGCATATGAGTTTCCGAGGGCTGGTATAACAAAGTACCACAACTGGGTGGTTTAAAACAACAGAAATGTAGTCATCACAGTTCTGGAGGCTGGAGTGTGAAATCCAGGTGTTGGCAGGGTTGGTTCCTTTTGGATGTGCTGGAGCAATTCCCTCTTCCATGCCTGTACCTGGTTGTGGCTCCTGGAAACGCTTGGCTTCCCTGGCTTGTAGCTGCATCAAGCCTGTCTCTGCCCAGGTCTTCATGTGGCCATCTTCTCTGTGTTCTCTCTTCTTATAAGGGCATTGGTCTTCAGATTTAGGGCCCACCCACATGTCGAGACCTTTAACTTAATAATATCTGCACACACCCTCTTTCCAAATAAAGTCACCCTCACAGGTGCTGGGAGTTACAACTTGGACGTATCATTTGGGGGGATACTATGCGACCCACTAGACGTGGGAGCAAGAATTGGATTGGTACCATACTCCTCATGAGCAAAATTGGATACAAAAAATAATGAAGCAATATTTTCAAAGCTCTGAGGGGAAATGGCTTTGAACATAAATTATCATTCAAGTGTGAGGGCAAAATGGAGCCATCTCAGACAAGTACGGACTCAGAACATTTACCAGCTTTGCAATTCCTCTTTGGAAGAATTATTGCATTTGGCTGGTGTGTAGATGCCTGCCTGCCTTTCCCCGTCACCTCCCCTGCCAATAAAAAAAATAACCCCAAATTGTCTGGCGTTATATATTTCTTTAAATGGATTTGATTTATATTGTCATGCAAACTGGTACATTTACATAGACAAGAAGTATTACTAGGGATATAATGTAAAAGAGTTTGTTACCCTAGCTCTCTCCATCTTATTCCTCCTCCTCAAAGGAACAACTCTGAACTGTTTTAGCTATTCTTTTGCTTCTCTATTTATCAATTTATTGTATATGTAGCTATTTTGTGATTTCTCAGTTTTAAGAATTGTCTATTGACTTTCAAGTATGGAAAATTAGATTTTAGCTTTTCTGCCCATTTTCTCCTTCCCCAAACATATCCACTTATCCTCCCCTCATCTTCCAATATACCTCTATCACAAGTTGTGGTTAAAATCACTATTGGCTTATATAGTATGACCATATGAATATTACTGACAGCTCAGTCATGTAGTGTGCTATGATTATAATGCCTTTTTCTTCCCTCTGGGTTAATACTTGTCTTTATTTTTATTTGCTCAGTTTATATATCTGTTACTACCTACCTGCTAACCCATCCCCACATGTTCCTACAGACATGAAAATCTCTTTCAGATATGCTCAAATGCAGTCGCTCTTCCATCAGCTGGTACCTGGGGTTTTTGTCACCTCTTTCCTAGGTTGGGTGCCTACTTTCCAGATCCCATGTCTTTCTTTTTCTTGGCTTACTTCTTCATTGGGGTAAATGGCATTATTCAGTCGCCTCCTGTGAAAGGTGATAACCCTCTCACTAGAGGCTGTGGTTGGACATAGAATTCTCAGTTGGAGAACTTTTCCCCACAGACTTTTGAAGGCATCACTCTGTTGTCTTTTAGCTTCCAGTCTTGCTCTGTATATTCTAATTCCAAATCATTTGAATATGACCATTTATGTTGAACGTGACCTTTTTCTACTGTCTGAGAGCTTGTAGGATCTTCTATTGATTCCTTCCATCATTTTTGTTAAAAATACGTTTTTATATATTTTAGAGAGATAGAAACATCGATGAGAGAGAAACATCTGTTGGTTGCCTCCTGCACATTGATGGAACCTGCATCCCTGAGCATGTGCCCTGACTGGGAATTAAATCAGTGACCTCTTAGTTCATGGGTCGACGCTCAACCACTGAGCAATGCCGGCCAAGCAATTCCTGCCATTCTTAAATTTTATTATGATATGCTTTAATGTAGACACATAGCCATCCAGTTAGAAAAACAAAACACACACACACACACACACTCGTTTCTTAGCCTCCTTTGCATCTGGGCATAGCTGTAAATATAAGTAGAATTATTGTGTTTCTGGGAAGTCTCCCTGAAAGGATAGGTATCCTTCTGTTTCTGCCTTCTTCCATCCTGTTGCCTTGATAGAAATGTAATGGCTGGCGTCCCAGCAGCCATCCTGAGCCATAAGGTGACACTGGGAACAGAAGCCATGTTCTGTGAGACAACAAGACAGAAGAAGGCTGAGTTCCTGAGACTGCGCAGTGACCACACTAGACCTGATTCCCTCCAGGCTTCCTTTTTTTTTTTTTTTTTTTGAGAGAAAAACACATTTTTAAGCGACTATTTTGTGGGCTTTTGTTAAACAAAGCCAAACTTATTCTAAATGATAATAGGGGGAAAATAATATATTTTTCTTCATAAAAGCACTTTAAAACACTTTCAAATAACACTCAATGAATGATAGACAAATGCATGTAATTATTTCCCCTGAGGTATATCTGAAAAAAATTGAGATGGGCTTCATAACATTGAGTATCTCACATGCCACCAAATACCAAATAATGAGTCTACAAAGTAGATACAATCAAGCAAAAGGAAATTAATAAAACTTGTTTATTACAAAAATATTTAAAAAGCACAAACCTGGACAAAAAATTCAGATACTGTGAAGCAGATGAGACAACAAGGTGGAGGTGGTGAGGGAGGAAGGGAGCAACAGACAATTAGTTTGTTCTTAGTTTGAGCTAGGAGTGAATATGCGTACTGAACATTGGTAGATATTCTAGAAATGCAAGGGACTGTGGGCAAAATTTTAAGGGAAAAATACTAGAAAAATAGAAATACTAGTATAGGGTACAACTTTCAAAATACTACAAAAAAATAAAATGAAATCAAATGAAGACAGCTTACAAAAATCACCAAAAGGCAGAAATGGGTAAAAACCAAACCACAAAGCATGATAAATAGAATACACACATGGCATTGTTAGAATAACTCTAAACCTCTTAATAATACTTGTGACTGAGTTAAATACTTCTCAAATTGGGTTTAAATAAATCCAGTTTCATGAATTTTTCTAGCAAGATGTTCACATAAAGCTAGTAGAAAAATTGAAAACAAGAGGACAGATGTAAAGATGTATATCAGGGAAGACTAATAAAATGGAAATAAGAATAGCAATTTTAACAGCAAATAAAATAAAGTGAATATTTTATGTTAATGAAAGGAATTCCCTATTAAGATGATATATACCCATCTTGAACCATTATGCACATAACAAAAAACTTGAAAATATATAAAGCAAAAATTGATAGTATTACTGGGAAAAGCAGATAAATACAATATAATAGTCAGAGACCCTAACTTTCAACAGATCAAGGCAACCAAGTAAAGCTATGGAGGATACAAACAGCATGATTAACAAGGTTGATGAACTATAAAATATATGATATAGACTGAAAAGATAGAGAATACAATCCTTTTCAAACACATATGGAACATTCACATAATTGCTTATGAGTTTGGTCACAAATAAAATATTGATACATCTTTAAAGATGACTGTCATATCTAATGTCACATTCACTAACCATAATGCAATAACATGAGACCTCATCAACAAAATGATAGCAAAATCAAATCTAAGTAACATAGCCCCTCATTATTGTATTAAAGTAAATTGCAATGAAGATCACATTATTAAACTAAAAATGATAACACAATATATCAAGACATATGGAGTGTGGGTTTTCAGGAAGGAATAAGAGCCTTAGATCCATTAATTAGAAAACACCAAGTCTGAAAATAAATAACTGGAGAGTTCAACTCAAGAAATTAGATAAGGAGCAACAAATAGAAAAACAAAGACAATAAACAGAAGGAATTAATAAAGATGAAAGCTCAAATGAATGGAATAGAAAACAAAAAGCAGAGTTAATTAAAAAACAAAAAGCTTACTTTCTCTTTTAAAGACAACAATAGTAGACAATCCTTTGCCAAGAGTGATGGAAAATAAGGATTGATACAAATACACATGAGTCCAAACTAAAAATGGACCTAATTACAACAAAACAAAAATGGAAAATGAAACTGATTTTGGGGAAAATTCACATTAAAATTTCTACTCCTTAGCCTCAGCGTTTCATGTCTACAAGTATAAATACATTAATAAGGTGGTGACTTTACTAGTAAAATTTAATGGTCCCCTAAATGTTTCTTACTTATCTATCTTTAGGTGTATAAAGGGCATCATTGCATTTTGTATGTATTTCAAGGTTTTCATTCTTCTTCTGAAGTTCCCCCTCTTCCCCATGGTTTTGTCCATTTTGGAAATGTCACATGTCAACTTACACATCTTACATTGGGCCTCTTCTGCTCTGTGCCACTTCCTGAGGGAGAGCCTCATGCCACACATGTTTGCTAGGTGGGCATATTCAAACTAGACTCTTTTGGTTGTAAGGGACAGAGACTGACTCAGGAGCAAAAGACCCTGTCAAGTTACTTTGAATTGGATTGGAAACAAATCTGTCATGGCACAGGCAGAACAACCTGTTAGTGTCTCTCTCTCTCTCTCTCTCTCTCTCTCTCTCTCTCTCTAAGTTCTCTACAGTCTTCTGCCATGTACATTCTACCAGCAGCTTTCCTTGTCACGTACGTTCCCACATCATGCCAGCTTCATGTGGTTCTGACTTACTCTACCTTTGCCTGACGGGTGCAGTCTCTCACTAGTCTCTGGTTCAAAACTGTGAGAGAGGGTTCATCTCTCTTCACACCCGCCCTTAGAGGTCACTGTCCGTCCCAAGGTGTGTCTGCCCTTGGACTGAATGTCCACCTCTGGTCCAGCCTGGGGGGACCAGGGATCCATGGCATAGAGCAGGGGTAGTGAATGTCCATCCCTCAGGCTGTATAAAGCCCACAAAATCATTTGGTCTGGCCCTGCCAAGGCATTAGGGGTGAGTTAATTAAATGTTTGACCAATAGAGTAGGCTAATTTTTAAGTTGATAATTTTATATGGTCCAAGAATATATATATGTATGGTAATTAACCGGGACACCATAACGGGTCAACCGGACAGGAGGAGGTTGCACGTGCAGCATCGGGGGCGGGGCGGCAGGGGCCTCCGCGCCTGCGCTGGGGTAAGGCCTGATCAGCAGCAGCCGGGGCTGTTTCAAGGGCCGGGGGGGGGCGGTGGGGGGAGGTAGGGCTGGACTGGAGGGTGGGTGGTGCCATGCGATTTTGAATCAGGCACTGGGCTCCTAGTGATGTTATAAATGTCCAAATGGCCTTAGGCAGATAAAAGGTTCCCCACCCCCACAGAGCACGCAGTGTGGGTAGCAGGTGATCTGCCCTGGCCATTTCCCCTAAGAAGGGGCCCTGGAGGTGTCTGCCATGACTGACATGTCTAGGATAGGCTGGCACATTTGCCGGGGGTGTGACCACAGTCTCCCCAGCAGGTTATTCAGAGGGTCTGTGTCTCTGCCTCCCTCCCAACTGCTGAGAGAAGGACAGTGAGTTCTGAATGTAAGTATCATGTCAGGAGGCAACGAGGGTGCCTAAGGGTGCCCAGTCTTCAGTCCATGGGACTCAGGAAGGGAGGGTCAGGAGGACAGGTTTGCCATAGAATAAGGAAGCCACGTCCTCTGAGACTGGGCACCCTTGGGCTGGGCTGGAACCCGTGACTCCCAAGCACCTAACTGGCCTTTGGGCAGCGTTTCCAGAAGCTCTGGGCACAGCTGCTGCTGCTTCCATCCTTGGAAACATGGAAAATGCACAGGCGTCCTTCCACAAGGCCTCTGGGACACCTCCCTGTGGGCGGGACATAGCACAAGCAGTTGTCACTAAGAACTCACTTTTGGGCTCTGAAGCAAGTCACCCCGCATACCTCACTTAATTCAAGTGCTGCGTCCCTGACTGATCACTGAGGTCACAGTGCTCCTCTGTCGCAGTGTTTGAGGCGTCTACACTGTGGTCCAGTGTTTGCTCCCCTCCCAACCAGCATTCTGTGGAAGAGGACATGTCCTGGCTGCCTGGTGGCAGGCTGGGCTGTGCTATGTGCTTTGGACAATGACATGTGGGTAGAAGTGACATGTACCTTTTTGGAGCAGATGCTTCTAGAACCTGCATGTTGCTCTATTGTTTCTCTTTTCCTTCTGCCATGGGACCTGCATGCCTGTAATGGTGGCTGCTCCTTCCGCCTTGGCTCTGAAATGAAGAGATGTGGAGCAGAGGCTCACTGACAACCTATAATGCTCACACATGTAGGCAAGCCACTGAGGTCTGGGGTCACTTATCACACTGATGGGCAGAGTATGGGGCCCCCACATTGCCACCCCCCATTTGTTTCTGTCTCCTGCACTGGACTTGAGACCAGGGACTGGGTCTTCCCTTTAGTCAACAACTACTTGTTTGGTGCTTTCTATGTGACAAATACCATGCTAGACCCTGAAGTTGCAGAGATGAAAAGATTGATCCTTGACCTTGAATTGTCAGTCTTATGGACTGAATGTTTGTGTCTCTCCAAAATTCATATGTCGAAATGCTAACCCCCGATGTGATGTAGTAGGAGGTGCTTAGGTCAGGAGGATGGAGCCATCACAAATGGGGGCTCTTACCATGTGCAGATATAAGAAGACAGCATCTATGAACCAGGAAGTGGGCCTTCACCAGACACCAGATCTGCCAGCACCTTCCTCTTAGACTTCCCAGCCTCCAGAACTGTGAGAAATGAGTGTTTGCTGTCCATTAACTGGTCGATGGCAATTTGTTATAGCCACCCCAACTAAGACACCCACATAATGACAATGACGAGGGTTCTGAAGGAAATGTGCCTGAGGGGAAAGGAAGCCAGAGGAGGGGTACCCACATCCACTGGGGATGGAGAGGGCCAGGCAGGTGCCGCATAAACCTTGCTGATCAGTTTGACTAAGTCTGTCTGCGTCTGTCAGTTCATTTATTGATTTGTGCCCTGCTTCATTCCAGAAAGGCTTGGAGGGGAAAAGCCTTTGGCTTTGTGCCTGTGGCACTGCTGCCAAGCAGAGAGCCTGGCACAGTAAGCCCCTCAACAAATGCTGTGAGTGTTGAGTGTCCGGGTGCCCCTCTCCTGTCGTCTTCCTTATTCTATGGCAAACCTGTCCTCCTGCCCCTCCCTTCCCGAGTCCCACGGACTGAAGCTCCCTCCCCAATAGCAGATGGCTTTGCTGATACACGTTAACACCCACAAGCGGAGCTGCGGGCCTCGCATATAAAGAAGGCGATGTGTGGTGCAAATGCTATTCCTGAACACATATCTAGGATCTGCAGAAATCCTCGTGCACCTTTCAGCTTCCAGGCCGCAGATTGGAGGTCTGAGAAGAACAATGTGTGGATGGCATTTAGAGTAAATGATTAACGTTAAGATCCTCTTTCGTAGACAGTCTACACAAAGGAATGTTATTTCAGATCCTTCGACACGTGACAAACAGCTGCTTCGGAGGAGAAGTACACTGTGTCCTCCGCAGGTAGAACCCAGGGCTGCCTGGCCTGGGGAAGGAAATCCAATTTGCTTTTAAATGCCATTTACAGTCTGTTTCTTTCATACTAACAACCCAAGTGATTGAAGTTGAGAACGTAGAAGTTCAGACGTTAAGAAGCTTCACACAGGCTCGGTCTAGGCGAGGAGGTGCCTTCCTCAGGCTGGGCTGGGACGGCGTCGGGGTTTGGGGGCCCGGAGCAGCCCCGGTTTTCATGTGGCTTCTTTCTCTCTGATATACCAGGGGTTTGTGGAATAAGCGACTTTGCCAGGCAGTGAGCAGAACATAAAATCCACCGAATTACATCCTACTTAGGAGTTTCCAAAAGGCGGCTTTGAAACAAAGTCCCGAGGATAAGCAGGGATGGCAGGCGATCGCGTGGCTGGTGTGTGTGCGCGCATAGCGAACAAAGCCCGACTTCTAGCTGCTTAACTAGCCGAGGTGGGAAGGAAATGGCATTCATAGTCAACAGCCCGTTCTGCTGGCTCTTCCCCCACCCTTCCCCTGTCCACGCAGTGGGGGATGGCATGCTAGTTTCTGGTCTCCCGGCGAGGTGAGGATGGGTTGGCAGAGGGTACCGTGTTAGATGGTGGGTAATGTGGGCAACTGGCTGGGGAGTCAGAGCTGGTGGACTGGAGGTGATTCTGGGAGCAAGGCTGGAGGGACAAGGACCTGGAAGCCAGCAGCCAGACACAGGCAGGTGCACTGAAGCCCTGGAGGGGGCGTCAGTGGGCACACAGCAAATATTATGGGAGGTCACAGGGTTCCGTGGGGTAATGTGGTCGTGGTGGGCATTCCGTGATGTGATGGTAGTGGGTACAGGTGAGATGAACATCAAGGGGAGATGAATAGGACAGAGATTTGGGGACAATGTGAGGCAAGGTGCATGATAAGAAACCAGGGAGCACACAGAGTCCTGAGTCAGGGCATAGCTCCAAACCAGGTAGGCCTCCCAGCAACCGCCCTCAGGTAGCAGAACAGGAAGACTAGCTCATGCCCAGCTCAGCCTCAAAGGCTCTGGCTGGATTGTCACTGGCAAGAGTCATTTTGAGAATGTGGTTAACCTGGACTCTGCAAGTGGGTGCAGATTTAAGATGTTAAAGAGTTAACAGTGCAGACCAGGACAGCTTGTAACAGGGGTGGGAATGGGAGTGGACAGAGAGCCGGCCCCCAGTGTTGGGGGGGCATAGAGTGGTCCCCATGTACGAGTGCTGTGAAATGTGTCTTGTTACACCAATGCATGGGAATTATGGGGTTATTACTATGGTCAGTATAAAACATCCCCACTCCGCACTCAAACTGCTTCCAGGTTTAAGGATCCAGTTTCTTCATGGCCGTCTAGTAACTGTTGTGGGATTGGTGGATTGGCCATGATCTCAATATAGGTTTGGGAAGAGAAGTTAGTGAACAGGAGAGGGGTACTCCAACCTGCCAGGACTTTCACAATCTGTCTCACCTATAGTATGGCTGGTAGGTGAGTCTTTGTAGCATGGGCTCAGGGGATGGCCCTCGGGTCCACTTCCTGCACCTTCCTTTTGCTCTCTTGACCACTCTGGCTAAAGAGGCAGCTTGGATTAGGGTCTGCCTCTCCACCTGTGGCTGACCAATGGCCCCTCGCTTCCCAGAGCTGCTCTCACAGTAGATTGCACAGTAGAGGGTGTGTGGGTGGAAATCTTTCAGGAAACCCTTTGAAGAAGCAGGCACAGGGTCTGCACTCGGTCTCCTCCTCCAAACCTCACAGCTGTGGACCTCAGTTCTCTGTCCTCCATTCCCAAGGCGAAGGCTGGGTTTTGCTTCCCAGAACTCCAGCTTGTGCCAGAGACCCCGTCAGTACTTGCTTGGGGTGGGAGGTTATTTGGATGACAGAGATGGTACATCCCACAGGTTGGAGGGGGGGCCAGAGAGAGGGAGTTTGGGATTTTTTTTGCCTATACCATTAAATGGAAACAGGGACACCAGAATCCTGATTTCAGTTCTGCCAACTCCATTCCATTCCATTCCATTCCATTCCATTCCATTCCATTCCATTCCATTCCATTCCATTCATTCCATTCCACTCTGTTCGTTCCATTTCCTCTATTCCATCCCATTTCACCCATTCTTTTCCATTTCATTCCATCCATGGGATTCCATTCCACTGGATGAGCACCTACTATGTGCCAGGTAGTGTTATAACTACTGAGAGACACTGACACAGGGCCTTCTCTTATGGGGCTTATATTCCCATGGAGAAGGCAGATGGCAACCAATATCATGCCATAGGACCTTGGGCCCACACCACAGGCAACAAAGGGCGTGGACAGACACTGGTCTGGGGATGAGCAGACCTTGGGTTGAATCCTGAACCTATTACTAACCTTGGGGAAATCCTACACCTCCATGAGGTTCAACGTCCTTGTCTGTTAACTTGGAGGTTCAACCAGAATAATTTTAAATGTTCTCTTCCAACCCTGATGTTTCTATCTTTCAAAATTTACATTTTGCTTATCTATTTACATCCTTATTCTACCTCCCATCATTCCCCAAACCATCTGAGCCTGTTGTCCACCTCCAACACTCTCTCCCTCTGGGGCACACAGTGTCTCCCAGTTTTCACAGTGGGACCTGCATTTGTCAACAGTGGAAGTGAGAGCCACTGCTCTGCACTGTTCTCTCGTCCAGGCTTGCTCTTGTCCTCTTGCTTGTCAGGCAGCATTGCTGTTTCCTACCTTCGCCCAGCTCACAACTTCTCAGGTCCTAATCCAACCCTGACCTTCCTTGACCTTTGGCCTTGTCCATTCAACTGTACTTGTTCTTTGTGGCCCATGCTCAACCAGATATCTACTTTTATAATGTCAACTGCCTCACTCATTGGAGATGATAATAATAGTTATATTGGAGATAATAAGTTGGAGAGAACAATAGTGATATTGGCGAGAATAACAATATTGGAGATAGTTATAATAATATCAGAGAATATAATAATAATATTTGAGACTATAACAATAATATTGGAGAATATAACATAATATAACCCATACAGATGCAATGCATAGAGCAGCTATTCATGGGATGCCCTAGTGTGTGCTGATACATAATGATCATGGGCAGGCGGTGGTGGAATACGGGGAAGGTAGTCAGGCAGGGAACTGGTGTTGAAAATCATGTCATGAGAGCTGGGATGCAGGGTTGTGAGAAACTGGATAAGACCTCAGGGATTAGAACTATAGGATCAGCACACCCTGACCCCACATCTGTGCTAAATTGATCAGTCGTGAATCACTTCAGACCCCATGCCCACCTCCTTATCATGGTCATGCTCCTTTCCAGTTCCATTCAGTATACATTTATCAATCTCCATGTGGCATTCACTCGAGGCATGAGAATAGTGATGAAGAAGATACTGGAGCTTCCTATGGAACCACTTCTCCCAGATCCTCAGGACTCAGGTTCTTTGGAAACCTCAGTGCACGGTGACAGGGGTGGATGTTTTGGAGAAATGTATGGAGAGAGCAGAGCTCAGCAGAGAGCATTTTGAGCCTCATTCCCTTCCTTAAAAGTTCCCAGAACCATCTGGGAGGTCTTTGGTTGCAGTTGCTTGGGCCTCCTTACCTTTGCCTGTCCTCCTGCAGGGTCTTGTCCTGGGATAGTTTAGATCAGTGTTGTAAGCTCTGGTTCTTTAACAATTTGGGGGGCTCTGGTCTTTCACAAAGGAAGAAGAGGCACTGGAGATAAGCCAATCACCTCTGGAGACTGGCCTGGTTAGAAAGTGTGTTGAAGAAGAATCCATGTGGCTGTTTCTTCAGACAGCCACCTCTGCTTATAGGCCAGTTCTTAATTTTAAACCTATCAAGCATTCTCTTTGCTTTCTTTTAATTAAGAGATATTTGTGTGATAATTTCAAGTTGTATCTTCAACTGTATAAGTAGTTCTCAAGGATATTACCCCATTCTTTTTTTCTTTCCAGATTGTTACCAGTTATCCCCAAACTATTCATAATCACACCAAAAATATTATAATTATCCAAACACTATTATTAAAATAAAGGCTTTTTCAAAAGGAAAACAATCAGTCCTACTGCACAGTTATTACTAAGTACTTTCATTTTTCTAGGTTGTCAATTTTTGTCCTATTCATGCTTACCTTTTGTAGTTTTAACTGTAGTAGAATCATGCTTTATGTTCTTGTGGAGCCCAAGAAGGTCTCCTCATGGTTAATTGGGTCCAAATTCATAACCAGAGTCTAGCAGCCATAGCTGATAGAGGCCTCTCACACACACTGAATTTCAGGAAAAAGTGGTACCAAGCCTCCTGTACTGTGTTCCTGCCAGCTGAGCTGACCCTTATAAAAGAGTTCCTGGAATTGTCTTTCAACCAATGGGCTGAGACCTGTCCCATCCAATCAGAACTGTGCAACTACTATATCCTCATTTGCATCTATACCAACCTATTGGAGTGGCTCCATAACAACCAATCGAAACACATGATTCCAACCAAACAGGTCCATGGTATTTGGACCAATCCAAATACTGTGCAATTTGGATTCCTTATTTGCATAAAAATGGGTCAATCGGGAACCAGGGCAGGAACTTTCTCTATAAAAGGGGGCCTCCCCTTTGTGTCCAGGGAGCACACTTTTGGCTTCCTTTGGAGGTTGTGTTTCCTAGGTTTGTGAACTGTTCACTTGAACCATTTCTGCACCTCAGGTTGAAGATGGATGTTGACATTCTTCTCTTCAAACTCTGAAATACCCTTTAGAGCAGCGGTTCTCAACCTGTGGGTTGCGACCCCTTTGGCGGTCGAACGACCCTTTCACAAGGGTCGCCTAAGACCATCCTGCATATCAGATATTTACATTACGATTCATAACAGTAGCAACATTACAGTTATGAAGTAGCAACGAAAATAATTTTATGGTTGGGTCACAACATGAGGAACTGTATTTAAAGGGCCAGAAGGTTTGAGAATCACTGCTTTAGAGGTTATGGCAAGAGCATTTTCCACATTGTCTCATGATGGTTGCCTATGGACTTCCCTCCATTCTTCCCTTCCCCAACAATGGCCAAGGTAACTGAAATTAAGGGGGAGCGGGAGTGCAGCTTCTACTGGGGATGTGTGGGTGGAAATCTTTCAGCAAACCCTTGGAAGAAGCAGGCACAGGGTCTGCACTGGGTCTCCCCCTCCAAACCTCTTTCTTTCCTTCCCTTCCTCCCCAGTCTCTCCTCCCACAAGCTGCTGTTTGATTAAACATGGCTCTGCTTCGGTTGTTTGTTCCCTCATGCTAAGGCTTGGGGAATGACTGCATTGCAAACTACGGAGCAGAGGCTGAAATCCACGCATTACATCCTACTTAGGAGTTTCCAAAGGCGGCTTTGAGACAGATTCTGGGGATAAGTCAGATCAGAAATACATCGGGTAATGTTTGTACACACACAGAGTGAACAAAATCTGCCAGACTCCTTAACCGGGGAAGGTGGGGAGGGGAGTGTATTTTATCGCCTGGGGCTAGAATAGCCCTGACTCCAGCCTGGGTGAGGGGGAGCTGCTGGGGGGAAGAGGGGGGTGCAGGGTGGGGGAAGCCGACCCAGGGCCCTCTTCAGGACACCTTGTTTCCTAACCTGGCTTTAGGTTGGCTGGTATCGTTTCTCAGAAGCCCATGGCCATGTTACTGAAAAGTGGGCTCTCTGGGGTGCTGTAGGAAGCTGGGCCTCGTCACCGAGGGACCTGTGTGGTGTAAGGCCCGAGGTGCAGGTCTGGTGTTAGGTGCTGCCTTGACATCTGGGGAAACTGGGAGGGACCCGAATGGCCTAAATGCATGTTCCCTTCCCCATTCTGCTCCCACAGAGAAGGTTCCCCACCAAACACCCTCCTTATCAAGGGGACCAGGAGCACTTCCTGTTTATCTCTGAGGAGCCAGTCTCAGATCCGGACAAGCCAACCTGATCTTCCTGCTGCAAAGGTCTTGCTGCTGCAAAGCCTGCCTCCCACAGCCCCTGGCTGTTCACCCTGTTCCCGAGGGCACCCCCTTGTGTCTCTGAGTGGCTTGAGGTGTCCTCCCCTGGGCTTTGTGCATGCAGGACTAAGAAACCGCTGTCCATCTCACTGTCTCATTGCTCTAGGGCGGGGTGTTGTGTGTTCAGCCATCCCCATAACCGCAGGGCAGGAGCACACCCCCCCACCCACCTGGAAGGGGGAGCAGGAGGGGTTTAAAGCAGCCTGAGACACCAAGCGGGGGAGAGGTTCAGAGTCTCCACCACCAGCTGTGCGACCTCTGGCAGGCACCTGCTGGGCCTCATTTTCCTCACCTGCCCATTGGCAATAGTAATTTCTGTCCTATCTTATGAACTGGTCAGTGTACAAGGTGATGGCATTGCCACTGTCCTGACCAGGGGGCTGGGACGGGGAAGAGGAGGCCTGGAGAGCGCTGAGGAACGGCAGTCGCTGTGCGCATAATGGTATTAGCCTCGTCATTACTGTTGCACAATTGGCTTCCCTTCTCTGGAAGCACATTCGCTTTATTTTCCTTGTTTATCTTTTCCCACGGAAAGCAGCTAGAGACATTTTGTTCGCAAGTTTCTCTGTCAGGCCTCCCAGCTTCTCCATCAGGGAGGCGATGATCTGTAAACAAACGCTTCCATGAGCAGGGGAGGCCCCCCGCCCCATTTAAGGCACCTTAGGGGGAACCCTTTTACAATGAGAATTATTGCCCTGTAATGTCTTTTCGTGAATTTGGAGTTTTGCTTAGCAAGTTACTTTGAAATGGGGACTGTGTGTCCTGGGAAAAACAGGCCAGGAGCAGGGTGGATGAGACTCACAAATCCTGTGACCTGGTCCCGGCCAGGGTGGCAGCAGGACAGGGCTTGCTTCTATTAAGGCAGTGGTTCTCAACCTGTGGGTCGCGACCCCTTTGGCGGTTGAACGACCCTTTCACAGGGGTCGCCTAAGACCATCCTGCGTATCAGATATTTACAGGACGATTCATAACGGTAGCAACATTACAGCTAGGAAGTAGCAACGTGGGTCACAACATGAGGAACTGTATTTAAAGGGCCAGCAGGTGGAGAACCACTGGATTAAGGACTCAGAGGCTAACAGGAGGCGACGCTGGGGAGATGGTACATGTGTTGGAAAGAACTTCATTCAGCCTCTGTCTCTTTCCAACTGTGTGATCTTGGGCAGGCTTCCTCAGTTTTCCCACCTGCGAAATGGAGACAGTAATTCCTGCCTTGGTTGTTGCTTGAAGATGAAATGAGATGTCTCATGTACCATGCATGAGTTCTGCAAGCACTGCGTCCGTGTGGGCTCTGAGCTCATTGTTATTCATCTTCTCCCTCCCCTGATACACAGCGCCCAGAGAAGGTGAGTTAACTCGGCCACTGTCCCGCGTTTCCAGCCTAATCTGGGGGCGCCTGTCATCCTTGACGCTGCCTTGTTCCTGTGAAAGTCTATCCTGCAGCGAGCACAAAGCAGCCATGAAGGCCCCCACTTCCAGGAAGTCTTCTCTGATTACTCACACCCTTGCCCTGATGGCGCCATTGCTTTTCTTATTTAATTTACATTTTTTTAAAAATAAAATTTGTTGGGGTGACATCGGTTAATGATGCCTTTTCCTTTGAATCTTCTCCCTCACTTCTCTCTTTTGCCTTCCAGTTCAGTTCCCACTTCCTCCCTTGCTTGTCCTCATTTGCTGCTTCTTCCTTTGACACCACTACCTTCTCTTAGGTTTCCCCTCCTTCCTCTCCTCTCCTCCCCTCTTCCTTCCTGTTTCTCCCCCGCCCCCTGCTTTATCTCCCCCCAAATCCACCCTGAACCTTTCAATCTGTGTCACAGAATTGGGGAGGCGAGCTCGCGGCCTCTCCCTCTGCGGCCTCCCTGAGCACCGCGCGGAATTGCCTGTGGTCCTGGCCCATTTTGCCCTTCTGTGGTCAGGATTTGCACAAATGAGCACCAGGCCCCAGCTGGGGGCACCGGGGCACTGAGATCTGAAGTGGCACCTTCCAGCCCAGCTGAGCTACCCCCTGGAAATGTGCTGCTGTCTTGCCCAAATGACAAAAATAAAAGAAATACGGGGATAGGGCCTGTGCAGGCGGGCCCAGCGGTACCGAGCGAGGCCTCACACCAGCCTGTTCGCCAGCTACTGCGAGCTGGACTAATTAGAGGGCCTTGCAGTCCCCGTGGTAATTTGCTGAAATGGAAGAAGTTGATTTTCTCTCCTTTTTCTGTTCTCAGGAATTCCAGTTTTAGGCTCTGGCAGTCTCTAACCACCACTCCCTTCGGCCCTCTGGGGAAGTGTTTGCTATGGAAATATGCAATTAATATTGCAGTGATCATAATTGCTAATTATTAAAACAATGCTACCCCCTTTTCCTGGCCTAGTTTCATGTTTAAAACCATTTAAATAACAGGGAGGAAGAAAAAAAAGAGGAAAAAAGTTAAACACCAGTGCTGAACTTGTGCAGAAGCCAATGCGAAGGCCCTGGGCTGCCCGGGCTGTGTTCTGTGTCTGGAAGGACAGTGCTTTCCGAAGCCCATGTCGCTGGTGCCCCTGGAACATGTGCTAGGTAAGGGGGAGGTGCAGCCTGCATTTTGGTCACGGAAACCCCGTTTGCAGTGACACTGAGCTAGTTTCTCTTCATCCGATGGGTCTCCAGTTGGGCCCCAGACCTCACGACTCCCAGTGCCCTGTGTCCCGCCCAACCTTTCCCCTGCTCGCCTCCTTAGAACCGGCATGATATTTGTCTGGAAATAAACAGTTGAGTGGATTTGGTGCCTGGTTACTCCAAGGACAAAGTGGAGGAATTTATTTCATGCGTCAGTACAGCCATTTTTATTGGTTCTTTCAACAAGACTTTAGGAAGCAGTAACAAGTGCTGCTTGGTCAATTCTAAAGCAGTTTGCATGATGTCAACCCACAGTAAAACCTTCCAGCACCTTCCCTCCCACTCAGCCCCCAAAGGCCAGCCTCAGCCCTAGTCCTTGGCGTGGCTTTCGAGGGCTCTGTGATCCAGGCTCCATCCATTTGCCCAGCCCCCAGCCTTCTCAGCTGCCGCTCCTACCCCAGCCGGCCTGGCCCTTCCCCAAACGTTTCCCGAACATGATGCTTCTGTAGTTACGTAGAACATCCTCTTCAGCTTTACTCGGCAAAATGGGTTCCATTTTAAAAGCTCCTCAAGTCTCTCTCCCTCCCAGGACAGAGCCCTCTCCTTAGAAGGACTCCCTATTCCCTGAACTCCCAGCAAATAGTTTGTCCCTTGGACTTGGGCCTTTTCATAGGTATCTTCTCGTTCTGACCAAGTGCTAGCTGAGCTTCTTGGGGATGTTGACTTGTACCTACTGATCTTAGATTCCACATGTAAGTAAGACCACATAGTATTCGTCTCTCTCTGTCTGATTTAGTTCACTTCACATAATGCCCTCCGTGTTTTCAAAGTGGCAAGATTCCTTTTTTTTATGGCTGAATAGTATTCCAGTGAGTGTGTGTGTGTGCACGCGCGTGTGTGTGTCTGTGTCTGTGTGTGTGTGTAAGTGGACACTTAGGTTGTTCTCCTATCTAGGTAATTTCCTCATCTGAAAAATGGGACTATTTGATCATGTCTGCCACTACAGGACTGGTGCGGGGGCGGGGGGGGGGGGGGGGTGTTGTACATGAAAGTGCTTTGTCAGCTCTTAGGGCTCTGAGCTGCAGACACATGCACAGAGTAGAAGCAGGTCCCAGAGTTGGGCCAGGGGTGGAACAGATGGGAGATTCTGAGTAAGGGCTCCACATTTTCAAAGCTGTGGCATGCCCCTGCCCTCTAGTTTGCCAGGCAGTGTCAACCCCATCCTATCACTTGCCAGCTCCTAAACCTTCGCTTTTTGATAAAACATCCTGGGATTCATTCACTCAGGCAACAAAGAGTTTGAGCATCTGTCACGTGTCAGGCATGGTGCCAGATGCTGAGGACGACATGAGGAGTGAAACACACTGTGCTTGTCCCCATGGGGCTCATAGTCCACAGGAAGGCGGATTTATCCAAAATGACAAACAACTGAAGTAAGGTTACAGGGTGTGACTGTTACATGGGAGAAGCAGGAGGCACTGAGAGGGGGTACAGAGGGGGACCTGAGTGTGGAGGGGGCTTCCCCAGGGACATAGAGCAGAGCGGGCATGGGAAGGATGGAGTTAAGGTGTTGCCCAGGAGCAGAGGGCAGGGGTGAGGGGGCAGGGCAGAGCTAGGGTAGGAGGAGCTAAAGACACTGGTGGTGGCTGGGATGCACAGAGTGAGGGGTCTGTGGTGAGTGAGGAGGCTGGAGAGGGAAGGACCAAACCAAGTAGGGATTTGGGTTTTTGTCCTACAGCTGAGCCCTGTGGGTCCATTGGAGGATTTTAAGCAGGTAGATGATGGGATCAATTTTGCCTCCTGCAAGTTCACTCAGCGGAGCAAGGGGGAGAGGGCTCCCTGCTCAGTCCTTCCCCCTGTCTGGACACAGAACCAGTGGGGCTGCTGCCCTTGGTCTGGGTCCACTTGCCCTTGTCCCTTCTCTCTAAAATGCTTGAGCTGCAGTTGTTTTTGGAGGCTCTCACAGACAAGCCAGTGCCTCCCTGACCCTTGATGGAAACATGCCTGTTTAACTGGGAAGGTCATTGCTTCGTCCACTCTCATAGCGTCTGGAGGCAACATGGTGGTGTGGGAAGGGTCAGGGCTTTGGACACTGGGCTTCAAATCTGCCCTTGACCACATCTTGTCTGTGTGATGGGGCAGGGGACTTACTCTGCAGGAACCTGGATGGTGGCTGTGACTAGGGATGTGGTTTGGGGAGGCAGGACAGAAGCTGGGACGGGGTTCCGTGGACTATGGCTAGGGCTCTAGTGGGACAAAAATGGGAGGATGTGGTGGGAAGTGGGGGGCATAAGCTCATCCATGCTCTGGCTGGAGGACAGGCCCAGACTGGGAGTCCTGCCACCCTGGGGCGCCTCAGGGGCTGAGAACCCTTTATGGCCCCAGTAAATGCCTCAGTTTCACCTTGGGTTCAAGGACACTGCAGCTGTTGGGGTCAAGGTTGCTGGTATTTTCCCACTGGAGCTGTGGGGAGGCTCAACAGCGAGGCTGGGAGAGGTTAGGGAAATGGGGGACCATAGAGGTGCTACAGGAGCCCTGGTCTGTGACTGAATGGTGTTGGGGTACTGTATGGTGTTGGGTTGGGGTACTGTATGGTGTTGGGGGACTGTATAGTATTGGGGGCTGCTATGGTGTTGGGGTACTATATGGTGTTGGGGTACTATATGGTGTTGGGGTACTGTATAGTGTTGGGGTGCTGCTATGGTGTTGGGGTGCTGCTATGGTATTGGGGTACTGTATGGTATTGGGGGACTATATGGTGTTGGGGTACTGCTATGGTGTTGGGGTACTGCTATGGTGTTGGGGTACTGTATAGTGTTGGGTGCTGCTATGGTGTTGGGGTGCTGCTATGGTGTTGGGGTACTGTATAGTGTTGGGGTGCTGCTATGGTGTTGGGGTGCTGCTATGGTGTTGGGGTACTGTATAGTGTTGGGGTGCTGCTATGGTGTTGGGGTGCTGCTATGGTGTTGGGGTACTGTATAGTATTGGGGGACTATATGGTGTTGGGGTACTGTATGGTATTGGGGGACTGTATAGTGTTGGGGTGCTGCTATGGTGTTGGGGTACTGTATAGTGTTGGGGTTCTGTATGGTGTTGGGGTGCTGCTATGGTGTTGGGGTACTGTATGGTATTGGGGGACTATATGGTGTTGGGGTACTGTATGGTATTGGGGGTCTGTATAGTGTTGGGGTGCTGCTATGGTGTTGGGGTACTGTATAGTGTTGGGGTTCTGTATGGTGTTGGGGTGCTGCTATGGTGTTGGGGTACTGTATAGTGTTGGGGTTCTGTATGGTGTTGGGGTACTGTATGGTATTGGGGGACTGTATAATGTTGGGGTGCTGCTATGGTGTTGGGGTGCTGCTATGGTGTTGGGGTACTATATGGTGTTGGGGTGCTGCTATGGTGTTGGGGTACTGTATGGTGTTGGGGTGCTACTATGGTATTGGGGGACTATATGGTGTTGGGGTACTGCTATGATGTTGGGGAGGGCATGTGTACAAGCCTAGGGAGCAGGGGCTGCGCCATCCTGGGAACACAGGGTCTGACCTGGGCTGCGTGTGGTTGTGACCCTCAGGCCTCTGGATGGTAGTGGGGGACAGAAGGTGTCCCCTCCACACAAAGCTGCACTTGGACATGTAAATTACACCTGTGACTGTCTCCTCCTGGAACCAAGGGCCCCCTGCCTTCCCCACACAAAAGGAAATGGAATATGCAGAGCTCTGCTACCATGTGAAAGGCTGAGGGGGAAGCAGAGGCAGGACTTTGAATGGGACCCATGGTCTCAGCTGGTTGGAGGTGTATCTATTATATGTCAAGCAATCAGAAGTAGACTTCTATTAACTGGCTGACTTTGTACACAGCTACCAGTGAAATGGACCACTTTCCCAGTGGCATCTGCCACTCCCTGCACAGCCTGGAATCAGTCACAGGTGTTTAAGGTTGTAGGTCTTACATCTGTGTGTTGAATATATACGATTTTTTGCAAGGGTACTGGGGCCTTGGTTATAATGCTGACATCAGATGGTTTTATTCATCGTTCATTCATTTATCCATTCATTCATCAGCTATGCATACTTACGGATACTGTATGTGGATGAAAACAGATAATTATTTTCATCTGTGTGGCACTGACACTTATAGGATTTTGAAACAGGAGGATTATTTCTGGAAGGCTCCCTGGAGGAGGTGGCACCTGAGCTAGACCTTGGAAGGTGGGTAGAGATGGAATGAGGCTGAGCGGTCAAAGCAAATCATAAGATCCAACTACCTGTTCTCTTCTGCTTATTTCGCTGCCTCACCCTGTTTGAGCATAGCCAAACCATGCACTCTGGTCGGGGTGCCGTCGGAACAAGCGGTGGTGATGCCTGAGGGAGTGCACACAGCCCCAGCAGGCCTCTGAAGCAGGCCTCAGGACTCTCCCCACCAGTGTCTTTGCAGTCCTGCTTGAAGGCAGCCCTTGGGCGGTGGGTGGCAGGGAGCTCTGGCCTCCTGGGCCTCACCCCTGCAGAGCCAAAGCAGAGCGTGGGACTGTGGGAGCCTGATGTTAGCTCAGTCTGGGAAGAGCATCTCCTGGCAGAGTGGGCGTGTCCAGGCAGGCGCCAGGAGCGCCTCTCATAGGTGAAGGTAGTCGTCTCATTGTCCTGACCCTGACACCAGAGGAAACATGTGGGTTTTTCTTGACTTGCTTGTCTCTGTTCGGTAGAAGAATGACCAGCAAAGGGAGGGAGGGAAGGTCCTGCAGGGCCTGGGGGCAGGGGTGTCCTGTGCAGCTGCACAGGTTGTCCACTGTACAACCCCAGGGATGCCCCCCCCATGTGGAACGGTCCCAGCACCCGTGCCTGGCAGCCCTCCAGGGAGAGGAGGCTCAGTGAGTCCAGAGGAAGTGCCTCTCCTAGGGCACACAGCTCCGAGGGGCAGCTCTCCAGTTGCCTAGACACACTCCAGCCCTTGTTGGCATTTGGCATTGGGTGGGGCATGGCCAGCCTGTCTCCATGTTTTTCTGGAGAAAACATGTGGCTTTGACCTGGAATGACCTTCTGGGGTCCTTCTTTCACCCACGGGGGGCAGCCAGGTGAGACACTGGCCCAGCCAGTGGGAGAGCAGTGATAGGGTTTGGGGAGAACAGCAGATGGCCCAGCAAACTAGACAGTTAATCCAACCAAATTACGGCAACAGATGTTTGAAGATGTTTGCATTCAAATTCAAACTGTTAGGTCTCTTGGAAGAGCCAACCAGAATGGGGAAGTTCAGTCTCCTTCTTAATTAAAACAAAACTAAACAATCATTTTTAAAAATCAAGCCCTGGTGCCAAGATGTCAGGGATCATCCACCCGCAGTGGTGGAGACTGACCGCCTGTTGGGGGGTTGGTCCAGCCCTGGGAACAGGGACTGTAGGAGTGGAACTGTGAGGATGGTCAGCTGCCCAGCAGTTGGCGAAGGATCGGGGGACGGTAATGATGTGCGGCTGGGAATGCCCACCAGCCATGGCCAGGCCTGCATGCAGTGTGTGTGTGTGTGTGTGTGTGTGTGTGTGTGTGTGTGTGTGTGTGTGTGTGTGTGTGTGTGTAAGGGCTCAGCATCTCAAAGAGGGAGCATTATTGATGCTCTTGCCTCAGGGAGGGAGAGCTGGTAATGGATGGCGGAAGGGGGGTGAGCTTTGTCATCAAACAAGGGGGCTGAAAGGTGGCCCGCTGGAATGTTATCTGTCATGCCTTGATCAAGATGTAAGACTCTCAAGGTCTTCCGTCTTCTCTCTCCTCTTCCTCCTGCTGCCCCTCACCCTCCCAGCTCAGCTCTCCTTCCTCCCTCTCTCTCGATACCACCTCCTCCTCCTCCTCTTTCTCTGTGCCTCCTCTTGTCTTCCCTTTCCTCCCTTTTATTCTATCACTTCCTTTGTCCTCCTTTTTCCTCTTTTCTCTCCTTCCTTCCCCTCCTCCCTCTCTTCTTTCTGTCTTATATTTTGTCTAACTCACGGGGCCTCTTTTTGTCAATCTCCTGGCCCCATGTGTTGTGTGGGTAAGAGTTTTATTTCAAACCAAACTACTTAGGCAGTGCTTTTACTCCTAGTCCTCACTTCCCCTTTCTTGTCTCTCCCCCACCCCACAGATGTCACTAAAAGCATCTTAGAAATGATGGAGTGGGTTTAAGGAATTCAAACTAAACTTTTGCATTCATAGCAAATTCTCAGCCTCTCCGGACCCTGTGGGTCATGCCAATGTGGATTCCTGTACAGCCCGTGCTGACCTTGGCCTGGCTCCCAGTTGGGTGGGTCACTGCCCTTGGATCCTCTGCCCTTTACTGCCCCACATAACAGTGCCAGGAGCTGCTGCTCTACCCTTTCCTCCATACTGGTGCTTCTAGGAGCAAAACTGGGACATTGACACGTTGGTCTAGAGCCCCTCCTCCCCCGCCCTCCCTCGCCATCTCACCTTTCTCTGCTAACTGTCCCTACACCCAGTGCCTCCTTTGGCCAGCAAGCTTCAGGTGACCTCAGGCTCTTTCATCGAATGCTTTCATCTTGATGCTCTGAGAAATAGTGTATGCTAACAGTGCAGTGTCAGGATGAAGCTGCAGTGCTGGAATTCCAGATGTCATGGAGCAGGTGTGAAAGACATTATTTGGGACAGGAGGTCCTCTTGGTGCCTTTGAAACCACAAACTGTAGGAGACTCAGTATACATGCAGGGCTTATCTTTCTTTGTTTGCAAATTGGACATAGAATAATATTTTTTTGGTTTTAAGATAAAGCACCAATCCTAGCCTATTTCTCAAGAGGTGTGTATAGGGATGACTTGCCAGGGACCATGCCAGCTGCTGGGTCTCCTTCAGCAGCATTTGCTTGCAGACCCTTCAAAGAGCAGCATGTTACTGGGTCTCACATCCCACTACTGGACACATTTAGCAAGTGCTTACTGTGCAGGCACTGTGCTAATTGACTGAGCTCATGTAATCCTCGCATATCTTGGATATGGGTGTTAATCTTATTTATTGATAAAGAAACTGAGGTCTGATATGGTTAAGCAATTTGCCCAAATCCATCTACTTTGTTAACTGGCAGAGCTGAGAGTTCACCCCAGCTCAGATTGACTCACAAGGTCACACCCCTGACTCCTCATCTTGGCTTATGAAGGGACCCTGCCTTCATGAACAGGAGTGACTCTACTGGAGAGAACTGGGCTCAGCTGTGGGGACTAGTGGGTTACTGAAACATTGTCTGTTAAGGTGTGCTGGAGCTGGCTCTTAAGGAAGGCATCTCTTCCCAACTCTGTGATTAGTCCACTGGAAAGGTGAAATCAGCCACAGTGGGAGTATTTACACCATGGAATTGGCAAACACTATTCCTGCCAAAGAGCCAGTTAAATGTTACCAGCCCACTGCTGATTCCAACCCGCCCCTGGGTAAGGTTGTGCAGCTGCATGGACATGGGTCTAGCCTTTGCCAGGTGGGGAGCAGGAGAGAAGGAAAGGTCTGTCATTTTAGGAAATTCACTCCCTGGCAGAGGGCAGCAGGGCCCTGGTGTGGGGGTGGAGTTAGGGAGGTGGTAGGGGAGGGCCAGGGGGACCTGGCTTCCAGAAAGATCAGGTGCATTAGCATTCCCCATGGAGCCACAAGGCTGGCTAATGCCTGTACCTAATGCCTGACAGAGCAGCCACCCAGGCCCCCTTGCCCCGGCTTACGTGGTGAGATGAGAAGGAGCCAGGGATACTGTTGATTACAAAATCAATGAGGACAGAGGGAGAGGTGGGTCAGATTTAGCCAGGGGGACCCAAGGGAGCGCCCTGACTGGCCCCTTGCCCATTGCTTCTCCTAATTCTCTGCATCCATCTTTCCAGACCTCTCTGGCTGAGCAGGCAGGTGCTGAGGTTGTGTGGGTACCTTCTCTGCACTGTGCCCTGTATGGTAGAAAGAGCCCAGGACCCATCCTTCAAAACGCCCACCTGCAAGAATTGTTGAGAGCAAGAATAGGATGGTGTCTAACCAGGTGCATGTGTGTGGTCAGCAAGGAGGGTCCCTGCGGGCTGGAGTCAGGCACCTGCCAGATTCTCTCCAGCTGCCTCTTCCCCTGAAATTCCCCCAATGTGCTGGTAAACATTAGCAATCAGCTCTCTGGGAGGAAAAGCCCTGGTCCAGCTGTGTACCTTCTCTAAATTCCTACAGCATCCTCCTCACCCCCGCATCCTTCTCTGAAAAATTGCTCAACATCCACCTGTGATGGAAGGTTCTTGGCTTTAGCCTTGTGTTCCTGCATCCTACCACAGCCATCTTTGTTGACTAAATGGTGCAGAAGACTGCCCAAAGGAAGTGAGACCTGAGTGAGGAGCAGAGGGTGATATTGCTGAGGAGAGGTGTACCTGGGAGACGGCTGTAAAAGGGGTTGGGCCCCCAAGCCAAGACCAGACATTTTCCCTGGGGAGTCAAGAATGTGGCATCCCCTACAGGCCAGCATCAGTACACACTCAGGTCAGATAGCTCAAGGGGAAGTCCCTCTTCTGGGAGCTGCTAGTGCTGGTCATGAGGTAGAGGTGGAGGCCACACAGGAGGAGATGGCTGGGCTGTGGTGGTGGTAGAGGGTATGCTGTGGGGTAGGGGGTGTGGCAGGTCCAGGCAGGATAATTCCTTGCTTCATAGCTGAGTGGGGGACCTAAAGTCAGGGTGGAAATGACACTCCCTGGTCAATGAGAGGTAGCTCTGGCTTGAGGGTGCCCACTGTAGATTGATGAATGGGTAGGTGAATGGATGGATGGATGGATGGATGGATGGATGGATGATGGGTAGTTGGGAGGGTAGGTGGGTGAATGACTGGATGGATGGATGGGTAGATAAATGGACATTGGGTATAGGTGTAAAGTCTTGAGTTCTCTCTCTCAGGGGAAGTTGTGCCTTCATTCCTTTTACAGATTCCAAGTCTTTACCATTTTCTCAGTGGCTGCTACTCTAAACAAGCCAGACATGTAGGCATCATTATCCCTTTTTTAGAAAAAGGAAATTGAGTTGCAGGAGATGGGAGATTAGCTCAAGGTCATGAGTCAGTGGGTGATGGGAGTGAGTTTCAGACCAAAAGGCAGCTACTGCACCAGGCCACAGGCCTCCGATGGTTGGAAAGCTGAGACCAGGGAAGGGATTTTAAACAGCCCCAGGGCGGGAGTATGTAGAAGGTTCCCAGGGTTCTTGTAATCATACCTAGAGGACTCTGTCTGTTTTTGGGGGCTTTCAAACTTGGGCCCAGCAGCCAGTATGCTCAGGGGACCTCCTTCATAGAAGTGCCCCTCCTCTTGTAATTGGTCAATTACCATCCGATTTTGGAGGTCCTCCTGGAGAGAGGGCTGAGGAATCCACTTTTTGGCCCTTTTCTGGCACCTTGGTCATGTGGCCATAGGGTTTTATGGTTTGATGAGACACAAAACACCCTTGGTGCAGTGCACCTTTTACTGGCTTCAAATTGCCTCTTGTCATCGGAGGTAGAGGGATCATAAAATGCCGGCCTTATTAGTTTTTCTGCAGTGGAAGCTACTCAGAGAGAAGTGTGGGTGTCAGCTGGAAAAAGGAGGTAGTAAGCCCTCCCCCCACCCCCACCCAGAATACCAAAAATCTCAATGAAGCCTTCTGAGTGTAGGGTTGGAGATAGCTGGGTCTGTTCTTATCTTACCAGCTCAGTTGCTTAGTGAGGACAGGAGGCAAGTAATCTACTGAAAATGCTCATCTATGAGACCTCCCAAGGACAACTCTAAAATGTGTGTGCGCGAGCCCACGCCCGCATGTGCTCGTGCATGTGTGTTTTAATGGACTTTCTCCATCCATTAGAATGGAAGTTCCAGGAAGGCAGGCACTATCTGTTTTGGGCTCTGTTGTTTCCCTAACACCTGGAGCAAAGCCTGACTTAGTCTATGTTTGTAGACTAAGTGACAATGAATGAAGAAAGGAACTGACCCCTCCCTTCTACCTCAAGCGCAGCTCTCACCACTGCCTAGAAGGCCAGGCTCCAGCTAGTGGACCCCCAACCACCCATTGTGTTTCTCCCCTTCCTGGTCTTGCTCCTGACTGCTTCCTCTGCCTGGAAAACCTTCTGTCACTCTCCCTACACTCACTCCTGCGCCCGGGGAATTACAGTCCATCCTTCAAGAATCAGCTCAGGTGTCCCTCCTCCAGAAATCCCCACCAACACCCTCTGTCTCAGTGGATTCCCTCCCCAAACTTCCCCTGGCCCTGCAGTCCCCTCATAGAACCTCATGTCATCACCCAAGCAGACTGTGCGTTCCTTAAGGAAGGCCTTTTGTCTTCTTTGAGTTTGTAAGATAGCAGATGCTCAAGGTTTATCAAATGGAAGGAGATACAATAAGTGCCTGGAGATGGGACCACCTACCAGGAAGTTTATAATCTAAGAGGGGCCAGAGCAACCTCAGAAACCATGGGAGCAAACCTTAGATGGACAGCAGATGCACTAGTGTTCATGAATACAAAGTAAGGACAGGGGCAGAAAGGACATAAGAAGTGCCCAGGAAGGACTGAATGGATGCATGGATGGACAGACGGATGGATGGGTGGATGAGTGGTGATGGCTGAGTACAGCTCATTAGGGACTGTTCCCTGCAGGAGCTAGTTTTGGTCAGGTTTTAAGGGACGAACTGCACAAAGCTTACAAGAAGGAAAAATCATGCATTCCAGGCAACTCACCGTTTTCCCCTAGAGCAGTGGTTCTCAACCTTCTGGCCCTTTAAATACAGTTCCTCATGTTGTGACCCAACCGTAAAATTATTTTCGTTGCTACTTCATAACTGTAATGTTGCTACTGTTATGAATCGTAATGTAAATATCTGATATGCAGGATGGTCTTAGGCGACCCCTGTGAAAGGGTCGTTTGACCGCCAAAGGGGTCGCGGCCCACAGGTTGAGAACCGCTGCCGTAGAGGAATATTGTTGACTTCAAGTTAGCTTTTTGATTGCTTTCTGTCCTTGGTCGGTGCCTTAGTTTCCCTAGCGAGGTTGTTGTAGAGTGGAAGTAGGGAGCATAGCCAGGGGTCTGAAGGGGCCATGAGCTGTATGTGCAGGTGTCTTGGAGGTTGCCCTTCCAGCACAGTGATGACCCAGTGGACATGGTGGCCAAACTGACATGGCTCACTGATGTTCAGAGGCTGCTGTAGGTGGGCCAGGAATCTTTCCAGAGCACCTCCTGCTTCCCTGTGCCCCCCTCCTCTCCTCCATGTCCCATTCAGGTCCTCTGAGAGCCACACCCCAGCCAGGCTGCTACTCTGGGTGGCAATGAGTGGGATACAGAAGGTGGAGGACAGCTCCCTCTGGCCATGGCCTAGACCTAGGTGGTTCTATCCCTTAGTGCTCCAGGAAGCTCCAAAAGGAATTTAAGAGCGTCTGTGACAATGGAGCCCTCCATCTAGGGGAATTCAAAGCTCACCAGGACTCACAGTTCAGTGGGGGGAGATGCCTCTGAGATGTGACCAATGGTTCAGAGCTCATGTGAAAGCCCTGTGGCCTGGGGAGAGAGGAAGGCATGGGCAGGGGTGAGCACATAAAGGATGGCCAGGAAGTTAGCTGTTTGGAGGCTATTACCAAGTAAGGTCGTGAGCGAAAGTGAGGAGGAGAGAATGTGTAAACCATGAGGTTATGGAGAATGGGTTGGCTAGTCCAAGGCCTAGCAAAATCTATTTCAACTGCTGGTCTGTGAGGGGGCTCCATGAGGCTTTTTAAAGCTTTTTCTGAAACCTCTGTTCCTCAGTTATAATGAGACCCCACCAGACACACTGTTTAAACCAGGCTACGGGAGGTGCAGAGAACATACCCAAGTCATTCATTGTCTTCACTTGTTTAACTGACCCCACAAGTTCCCCCATGACCTTCTTCCCCTCCTTTAGCCCCATTCCTTGCTGTTCTAGAGCATTAAAAGGATTTCAGAATGCCGAATGATTATTGATATATTAATGAGTCTGCCCAATGGCCATTAGCCTGCAGACTACTTGGGTATTTTTAAACTACTAAAATCAAATCTTGCATCATCCATTATGCCCTGGATGGTATATTGCTTCTGAGGCCCCAACATGCATAAACGCAACTGAGCCTGCATTATCAAACATTTAAGCCCTTAAAAATTGCCCAACCTCTAAAATCTCCTCTTAGGACCCCGCTCTGGCACTGCCCGGGCAGACACTAATCTCCCCATTAAGACCTTTCCACCTAGTCCCTGCTCGGGGCCTGGGGTCTGCTTTAGAAAGAGCAACAGCTTTCAGGCGCATTAAAGGATCAGGCTGAAGCAAAGATGATCTTCTTCTCTCTTCACGGGGAGGTGAGCTGAGCGGGCAAACCAGCCAATCACTTGGGAGGACAGGGCACTATTGGAAATAATTCTGAGTGTGCCTGTGTTTGTTTGGAGTGGCCTGGGGGTGGGGAGTATTACAGAGCTGGTGTTCTGATGCCCAGGTAGTTAGTTGCTTCTGTGGCCTACAGAGAGGCTGGGCAGTCTTCATGGGTAGCAGACAGGGTTAGGCCATGGCAGGAGGTGAGGCTTGAGCTCAATGACACCAATGGCCTCTTCCTTTTTGTCATTGTGCTGTCACCTGGTAGGGGGAGCTGTTCCTGAGGTCCCACCTGAGCCCATAGAATAGCAACCCCTCCATTTATTAATTTTGGAGGGTGGTTTCTACAGATGAGAGAGCTTTCTCATCCTTGCTGCTGACCTGTTGGAAATCATTCTTTCCACTGGCACCTGACTCTGCTTGCTTCTTTCTGCAGGTTCCAGAGGTCTGGGTCCACACACTCTGTGCTGCCTGCCAATCCTCTGACCCTCTGTCAACCTTTCCCTTCTTCTTCCACCTGCCCAGTCTAGATGTTGTTCAAGTCCTGGCATAAAACTCTTGGTGCATTTCACTTTCTTGTCCCTGTAGAGAAAGGCTGACTCCTTCTGTTGCTGATCTGAAATGCAGCCCTGGCTGTCCTTTCTCTTCTGTGACACTGGGCCATTTGCAGGGGGAGTATAGGAGCAGAGAGGAAAGAAAGTCCAGGCAGCATGTTGGCCTCTTCTGTAGATGAGCTTGCATTTGGATAATCTGAAATGTGGGCACGTTGCAAGGCAATAATCTTCTTGCTGGAAGTGGGGAGTTGGCAGGCTGACTTCTCTCTTCCTGTGGATCTATCCTCCCACCATTACTGTGTGCATTGCTGCCCTGGACAGAGGGAGGCCTGGTGCTGCAGTGTGGCTTACCCAGCGTTGTTATCTCAATAAGGCTATCCCAGCAAATGCCCTCTGGTCTGCTCCTATGTAGGCTAGGGGTGTCTGGGCAGGGAGGGGGTGGGATTCAGAGGAAGCAAATCTGTGCTTGGTGGTCAGTAGCCCCATGTGACCTTGGGTGTAGTTTCTAAGGGTGTGCACTCCCTGTCCCAGCTTCCTGCCAAGTTCCCCTTTGTCATTTTTCATTGCTCAGGCCTCTTGTTGGAGTTAAGCCGGGTCTTATACTACCCACCACCTAGCAGTGTGACATCTGTGAATGGATTTCTAATTACACATATAAATCAGCATGATTGGAAATTCTTGAAATTTTATTGGGAAGGAAATTTATAGTGATTAAAACCAATTAATTTGGGCCTCCTATTAATCCAGGCAGCGGGGTTGGGGCTGCCATGCTGCTGCGCCTCCTGAAAGCCATTGGGTGGGGATGAGCTCGATCTGGGGGCCACTGGGGGCGCGTGCTCATTTTTCAGGTTACAAATGCTCGTTCCATGTTTTAAATTACACCCCTGCCCCCGGCCATGTGTCTTGTTTTGTGTCTAAAAATAGAGTTCTGGGCTTTCACTAAAGATTCAGAAACACTAAAAGGAATCTTTTTAATCAAAATAAAGAACCCTTTTTAATTACTCAGCCTCCCTCACAGTTGGAGGTAATAATTGTCGTGTGCTCTTAAGTAGGGCTGTTATTAGATTTCCCTGGGGCTCCTCTATTTTCTAGAAGTTAGCAATGCTGTTGAATGCCGAAGAAGAAGTAAACTCTCATCTCTTTAAGTCTTTAATGTCAAGATCAGGTCAGGGAGCTTACCTGGTCACATGGAAACAGGCGGGAGAGGAGTGAGCTACGGTAGATACCAGGGCTGCCTTGGGAAGAGATGCCTGGTGGTTCCACACTGCAGGCCAGATCCAGATCAAATTCCTTTACTCTTATGGAGAAATGAAGATCAAAACAGAAGAAAACTTTTTAGAGGTCATTCCAATCCAATGCTTTGCTTCTACAGATGAGAAAACTGGGTCCAGAGTGATTAAACAACTTGTCAAAGGTTCTATAATAAATTAGTTGTAGAACCCAGGACTTCTGACTTCTAGACCAGAGCTTGACCATTCTCTCTCCTTCTCTCTGTGTGCCTAAGAACCCTGATCCAGGACCTCCTCAATACCCACCTGCCCAGTTGGGCCTTTGGCTTGGACAGTCCTGTTCTAGTTGGATCTATTGAGTCTCTCATTGTACACCTTGACCCTTCAAGGTCTTATTCACTACAAAATGAATGTGTGCCAGTAGACCCCACTATCTGCCTGTATTCTGATGGCACCTCCACTGGTTTAACAGAAACCTCAGAAAGTTCTCTAAGGGTGGAACTTCAGGCCTGGGTGAAGCAGACATTTGGGAGAAAGTCAGGTACTTTAGTTCTTCTTAAATCCTGCTGGGAGGGATGTGTGTGTGTGTGTGTGTGTGTGTTGCTATACACAAGGCTATTTAAAGTCATGCCCCTAACTAGAGTGGAAGGGAGAGGGAAAGAGAGATAGAAACATTAATGATGAGAGAGAATAATTGATCCGCTGCTTCCTGCACACCACCTACTGAGAATGGAGTCCACAACCCAGGCATGTGCCCCAACTGGGAATGGAACCGTGACCTCCTTGTTCATAGGTCAACACTCAACCATTGAGCCACAACATCTGGGCCAAAATGCTTTTATTGAACCAAATCCAACAAAATATTTCATAAGCTCCTGTGAGTGAGGTCCTGAAGCTGGATAAGGCTCCAGAGAACTGGCAGAGACCCATCCCTCAATCCCAGCTCCCTGGCATCCAAGTCTCTTTAAACCAGACTGGTAATTGCTGGTAATTGTTAAGGCAGTGCATTTAACAAAACAAACACAGGTTCCAATTCACATGCAAGCAAATATTTTCCCCAAGCGATTAGCACCCAGACAGCTAATAATTACCCCATGTGACACTTTTTAAAGCTGACTATGCATATTTATGGAAAATGATTATTATCACAATATTAAGAGCTCATTAATCCACAAGAGCACATGTGAAAACATTCCAAGTCAGTGTAACATTTGTGCTCAGTAAATAGCCATCTGCTTGGAAAACTGGTGTGGCTAGTGCTTGAGCATCCCACAGGTAGGGCAGCCCTCTGAGTGAGGAAATATACACTCTAGTTAGGGGCATCTTGCCTGATCTCCTGGTAGCATCTGGTCCTGCTGACCTAACCTTTTCTGGCAACTCTCCCTTCCCTTGACTTCCATGACTTCCTTTTCTTTTGGTTTCCTATTGCTCAGGCTTCTCCTCCACATTGGCCCCTCTTCCTCTGCTCACTCCTTCAGTGTTGGTCTTCACCATAGTTCTGAGTCAGCCCTTCTTTTGTCCTCCACATTCTCTACCTGGAAGATCCCATGTGCATCTGTGCCTTTAGTAGCCTTTTACGTCTTGGTGACCCCCAAATCTCTATCTTCAGCTCATGTCACTCTCCTGAGCATTTATACAACCCATTTCTGTATCTTTCCACAAACATATTCCTTGAGCCTCTTAAATTCCTCATTAACCAAAGAGAACTCATCTCTCCTCCCCTCAACCGGCACTGCTCCCGTAAGCTTACACATCTACTAGTATATCTGCACTCTGTTCATCTACCTCTAAGTGTCACTTCTCTCCATCCTGCTGTCCCCACCCTCCTCTGGCAGCCATCATTTCTCATTTGGTTCATTGTCCTTCCTGCTGGCAGCATTGCCCCATCCATCCAATTTCCACATTACCACACCAGTGCAGGGTTGTTTCATGGTTTGTCTTTAATTATAAATCCAATAACAAAGTCATTCATTGCCAAAAACCTTTCTGTAATGGATTTCTGTTTTTGTTTTTGCCACTCAGTATCCATCCATTTATTATTCTAATGGTAAAAAACCTCTGATTTTCCTTTAGGGAGCATGCCCTCACCTCCATCTCAGTCCACATCTGCGGGGAGGGAGGTTCAGTGAATGCAACATAAATGGCCATCTCATTTCACTGCCCTGGCCAGTGGTTGTCCAGGAATGGGTCCCTCAAGTCAAGCCAGGTCCCAGGGCTTTAGCTTGAATCACCAGTAAAAGGATTTGCTGGTTCTGAACCTGGGAGGACATGAGGCTGGAGCAGCTGTGGCCTCCATGTGGAGCCCAGGGCAGAAGCCAACTCCTGGAGGAGAGCAGAGCTGAGGTGGGAGATGGCAAAGCCAGATCCTCATGGCTTGTCTGAGCCCCTGATTCTGGTTCTTCATAATGCTAGCTCAACCTCTTGTTTCAGTTGTAGGTGCTAATCTCTTTTTGCTTAAGCCAGTGGGATTGGGATTTCTCACATTTGCTATTGATACATCCATTGCCTTTGGGATGAAGTTCAGATTCCTTAGCGAGGCTCACAAGGCCCTCTGCTACCTGGCTTCATTTTCTTCCCAGCCTCATCTCTCATCCCCGTCTGCCTTGCACTTGATGTTCTGGCAAGATGGAGCTTCCCTGAACACACTTTAACACTTTCTTGTAATTGCTTTTAATTGTCCATCTCCTCTGGGAGACTATAATGCCATGGGGATAGGGCTGCATTTATTTTATTCACGGTTGTAGCTCTAGCTCCTAACAGGATGCTTGGATTGTGGTTGGTGCTTAATAACTATTTGTCAAAGCTATTGGTGGATATGGGTTTGTCTTTGCATAAGATATCATTCGGTAGATTCATTTGTTCTTGGACTAAATCTCACTTTATTCATTTCTGGTTAAGAATGCAGGTCCTGAGATCAGATCTAATGTTGATGTCCTGCCCTGGCCATTTGCTACCTGTGTGCCCTGGGAAAGTCATGTAGGCTTGTAATGTAACCAAATGGGGAGGCCAGGCAGGTAGCTGGATACATGAGATTGTAATTCCAGCTTGTTCCTGGGAGCATGTCCATGCAGCATCCACCTACTCTGCCATCATTTTTAATCTCCTGGATACATGAGATTGGATGGAGCTCAGGGGAGAAGTTAGAATGGGAAAACAAATGAATGCATCAGTAAATGAGTGGAATGGAAACCATGGGACTATATAGTTTTACCTCTGGGGAATAATCTATATATATATATATAAAAAGCCAGTGGCCATAACGCCATAACGCCCAGAACGACCAGTCGCTATGATGCCCACTGAGGCCAGCAAACTGCCTGATCAGGGGGTGGGGCTGGCCACACCCCTGATTGTCTCCCCCTCCCCCAATAGGGGGTGGGGCTGGGGCTGGCTGGCCAACCTCCAGCAGCCCCTCCCCCTGGCCAGCCCCACCCCAGATCAGCTCCCCCACATCAGCTCCCCCCACCCACACTAAATCAGGGGCAGGGCTGATGGGCCAACCACCCATGGCCCCTCCCCCAGCCACTGACCCCCAATCAGGCCCCCCCATTCCATTCAGGGGTAGGGCTGGCCAGCCCACCACCCACAGCCCCTACCCATGGCCTCCCTGCTCCCAATTAGCCCCCCTTCTCCAATCAGGGGCGGGGCCTGCCATCCAATCACCTGCAGCCCCTTTCCCCAGCTGGCCCAGCCCTGATTGGCCCCAATCAGGGGTGGTCGGCTGGCCAACCTCCCGTCATCTCCTCCTTCCAACAGGCCCAGCCCCAATCCACCGTGATTGGGGCCGGGCTGGCAGGACCCCACCTCTGCATGAATTCATGCATTAGGCCTCTAGTAGAGGAAGTAAAGAATGAGGTCCAGGTCTGAGCCCTGGGCTACGCCAACACTTAACCATGAGGTTGATGGGAGGGGAGGGAGTGAGCAGGAGTGGCCGGCAAGGAGGAGGAGACCCTAGAGGGGTTATTATGGAAGCCAGAGACCACAATGCTTCTAGGAGGGAGGTTAAGACAGAAAAAGAACCATTGTGTATTGCAACACCAAAGCTTTGGTGACAAGCTCTGTTTTGGTGACATGGAGCTAGTGCCCTAGTGGAGTGGACTGTGCTGAGTGTAAGGTGAGTAACGGCAAGTCAGCTTGTCCATGACTTTGCTGGGAGAGGGAATTGATAACTCAGGGCTATAGCTGGAGGGGCTGAATGACAGGAGAGCATTTGGTGGTTGGCTCACACTAAGGCTAAAATCTAGCAGCCACTATTACCACCTGGTTGCAGGCCTACCGCCAGTCCTCAGAAACACATCTGCACTGGGATTTGGCTTTCAGGGATCTCTAAAGGACTGAACCCCTAAAGCTTAAGGTGAACTGAAAGGACTTTCTTTGGAGGGATGAACCTACCCAGCTTCCTGTGGGCAGGCCTCCTCAGGAGGTCTGGGGTCTCCTAGAACTTCTTTGAGCACCCAGTTCTTCCAGCTCTCCTGCTCACACTCCCAATTGAAAGTCGAATTTGCTGGTGCAACTGTGTGTTGTGCTGCAGAAAACCAGCCCGTGCGTGCGTGCGTGCGTGCGTGTGTGTGTGTGTGTGTGTGTGTGTGTGACTTTTTTTTAAAGAGCAAAGTAAATCTTGCACAAATCTGATAATCGTCTCAAAAACTCCAGGCTTGCCATTTACATTCCTCAACTTAGTCTCCCTTCTACATCCAGGACAAAAATAATGGCTTGTGGGGACTTAACTAAGGCTTAGGGATGGAAAACTTAAAACTGGTCGGATTCTGCCCAAATCCTATCAGATTTTCTTGCTTCTCATAAACCTTTAATCAGCATCAACTCTGTCTCTGTGTGTGTGTTCTCTCTCTCTCACACACACACTCTTCTGTCCTCTTGATCAGTGTAACAACATACCAATGGTGTAAAAGACATACACACCTACAACTGGAAGTGTGTCAGAAATGGCTCCAATATTGGCCACCACTGTATCTGACGGCCAACTTACTCCCTGGCCCTGGGCTAGGGATGGATTAGAGGGTCGCTGGGCTAGTTGAGTCTCATGAATCTCGCTGTTCACTGCCATTCAAGGCAGCACGAGTCCATGGATAAGCAGAAGTCTTTTTGAACCCAAATATTCACCACTAAAAATCTTCTTCCTCCCCACCACCCCAACCGCTACATTTAAAGCAAGGATGTTCTGAGTATTTTCAGTAAAGGAACTCCTCAATTATAGGCAAAGTCTCTTCATTCCAGGAAATACTCATAACCAACCAACCAAGGTATCTGCAATATTGGACAGTGTTTTACCAGTAAAATTTCACTAAACAGAATTTTCAAATAACCAGATTGCAGTTAGTCCTTATCTCTGTAGCATATCAGTTTTGGGGAGAAATAGACAAATCCAGCTACAAAAAAGAAAATAATGAGGTACTTATCACAAATATAACTAAAAATAACCCAGTGAGTTCCCAGGCTTGTCAGGAACGCACACCTCCTCATGCTCATCTCCTCCAGCCTGGGCACTGAGCACTAAATCCTGCATTAGTCAGGGTTCTCCAGAGAAGCAGAAGCAATAGGATACACACACACAGCCCATCTCTCTCTCCCTTTCTCTCTCTCTCTCTAACTCACTACAGAGAAATTTTAAGGAATTGGCTCATGCAGTTTGAGCTAGCAAGGCTGAAACATGCAAGGGGGTCAGCAGGAATCTATCATTGTTGCAGTCTTGAGTCTGAAGGTAGTCTGGAGGCAGAATTCCTTCCTTCTCAGGGAACTCAAGCTTTTTTTTAAGTCCTTCAACCGATTGGATGCAATCTACCCACATTATGGAGGATAATAGGCTTCACTCAAAGTCTATTGATTGCAGGTATTCATCACATTTTCAAGCACCTTTACAGTAACACCTAGACTGCTGTTTGACCCAACAACTGGGCACCGTAGCCTAGCCAAGCTGACACATAAAATGAGCCATCACAGGCTTCATACTTCCCAGATAGGAGAGGGATGTAACGTTAGTCAATCTTTTGTCATTGCCAAAGCCAAAAAGTGGACATTAACACTTTAGAAATATTTCAACACCAAAGGTTAAAATTAAAAGAGGTTTTAGGTCAATGATATGAACCAATTAACAACCCTTCCCCATCTCCTCCTCTCCCCTGCTTAGTCCCCCACTATTCTACAGACAGCCCAGCCATTTGAGACACACAGAACAGATAAAGTTTGTGATTGACAATAACAAATACAAATCAATGATCTAATCTGGAAACATGTTTTCTGGGAGGGGAACTCAGAGAATAGAGGTAGATAATCAGCCAGAATGATAATTTTTAGTACCTTGTGCCCAAGCACTCGGACAGGCTCACTGTGTGGAGCTGACACTCTTGTTGGTTAATTCAACCCCAACTTCCCTCTCTCCAGACACCTGCTGTCAGGCGTGGCCAGGGCCATGGGGCATAATATAATCGTGGTTCAAGAGATTTCATTTGTTTTCTTGAGTTTCCAGAAAAGCCTTTGCTTCTTCTTTAAAAGAAACATTGGGTACGTCTGGATCCAACTAAGATGGCAAATAAACACATGAAAATATGCTAAGCATCATTTGTCATTGAGGAAATGCAAATTAACACCATGAAATAACACTATAAATCTATGGAAATGGCTAAAATAAAAAAAAAGCCCCCAAGCCCCCCAAACTGACAACCCCAAGTGCTGGCGAGAATGCAGAGCATTTGGAATTATCATGCATTGCTGATGGGAATGCAAAATGGCACAGCCACTCTGGAAAAACAGTTTGGCAGTTTCTTATTAAGTTAAAAACACTGCAGTCATGTGACCCAACAATTCTGTCCTAGGTATTTCTCCTAGAGAAATGTAACCTTTGTTCACATAAAAATCTGTGTGTGAATGTTCACAGCAGAAGCATTCCTAATTCCTAAACTGGAAACAACCCAAATGTCCTTCCGCAGGTGCACGAATAAACAAACTGTGGCCTGTCCACACAATGGAGTACTGTTTGGCGTGAACCGGAATGAACTACTAACGTGTGCAACAACCTGAATGAATCTTGGAGGCACTACACGGGGTGAAAGGAGCCAGGCTCAGAATGGCACCCACTATTTGAGTCCACTCACCCGACACGCACGCAGGCAAGGGCAAAACGATATAGAGAAAG
This sequence comes from Myotis daubentonii, assembly GCF_963259705.1. Taxonomy (NCBI): domain Eukaryota; kingdom Metazoa; phylum Chordata; class Mammalia; order Chiroptera; family Vespertilionidae; genus Myotis; species Myotis daubentonii. The sequence continues at coordinate 84,232,558 of NC_081847.1, read as the reverse complement.
AGAACAAATCAGTAGTTGCCAGCTTAGGGCTCGGTGGTGGGGAGATTAGACTACAAAGGGGCAGAGCACGGGAATTTGGGGGTGACTGAACTCTTCTGTATCCTGGTTGTGTTGGTTGCACAGTTCTATGCATTTGTCAAAACTCACAGAACTGTACATCACCAACAATAAAAGTATATTTTTCTCTTTGTAAGCAAAAAGAGTAAATCAAAAAAGGGACCGATTTGGCTGTCACTGTTCTTTGACATTATCCCTTTGCCCCTTCCTCTTGCCCTGGCTGCAATGTGGATGTGATGGTTGGAGGTGCAACTTCCATTTAGGGACTAAGGGGAGACGCTGAGCATAAAAACCAGTTGGTCGGGGCTGGTGGAGGGAAGATGCTGACAGAACTGAGTCTCTTATTGCATCATTGAACCCTGGACCCTGTTCCTCCTGACTGCTGGCTTCCCAGGGGTGGAAAGCATCCATACTGCATGCGGGCAAGAAGGGCCTATCGGTAGAGAATTTGAAACAATAATAAACCCAGTTGAAAGTCAGACTGTTTTGTGTGCCAGCAGTTCTAAACAATGCCAGCGATGAAATCTTTTGTTGGTCTAACTTCTGGTTGCTGTGGAGTTTTAAGCACGTGTGTAAGTTCCAGCTGGTCGGCCACCTACAGGCCCGTGTGCCTGAACTACGTGCATTTGTTTTGACAGTAAACTAGAGAAGTTTTCTCTAGATTCAGATTCATCTGGGCATGGTTTTTAAATGATCAGTCCAGCCACCCTGCTTCACTCTTAAACATTTTAAACACATGATTAGAACTCTGAGTGGTCACATCGGATAACAGAATCGAAGGAACCAAGTTCAGATTGCCTACTTTTACAGCCGTTGTGCTGCCATTGTTTATTTCGAATCCACTGCTTAAGCACAGGGAGAAGTAAAAGGGTCGTGGACGCAGACTGCACTCAAGGAAAAACAAGATGATTCTGAGTGTTACGAACTTGCTGGGTGTTCTCCAAATTAACTTTCATGCCGAGTATGCTGTGCATTAAAAATATGTAACCAAATATGCTAACTTGAAATGTATTGGTGAAAATGATTTTGTGGTAAAGAGGAGTCGTCAAAAGTGATCATTGCAGTTGTCACCTGTGCTAGGGGGGCAATGCTTGACCTCTTGTGTGGTGGAAACACAGAATGTAAGCCGTATCATACAGGTATTCCGCTACTTACGGGTGAGCTGAAGCTCATGCATCTAGCTGTCATGGGTGGTGCTGCAGGTCTTGGGAAAAACGGCACAAAAATAGAACCTGTGAAATGACTCCATGCCATGCAGGCTCATTTGAGTGCCTCCCTGAGCAGGTCAGGGCACCTGGGCTCTCTTCGGCGGGGATGGCTGTACGCGCTTATCTTCTCATTTGCTTTTGCAGAAGGCAAGCATTCACTGGAGGAAGGATTTCTTTGTGGGGAAGTGGGTCTCTATGATGATTAAAGTTGAAAACAGAATTCTAATGCGGAAGGATTTAATTTGCTGTTCAGGTACATTGATTTCTAGCTCACAAAAATGTATAGGAATGGTGTGTCCTGTTGGAGCTGTCCCTAGAGAACAGGGCAGATGGCTATGCGTGGTCCTGGGTCACGTTGGTAGTTTCCGTCCTGGGAGGAGATGGACTCTTGGGTTGGGGGTGGGAGGTGGGGGTTCCTGGCTACATCCCCTTCCTTCCTCTTCCCTGCACTGTTGTCTTTGTTAAAACCAGGCTGGCCTCTTGTTCATTCCTCCCTTCTTTCTGTAATTTCCACTGGGCTGCTTCTCTGTGCGAGTACCAGGGATGTGATGACCTGGTAACACCCATATTCTCATGGCAAGAGAGAAAGGAAACAAATATTCCCAAGAATCAGTGTCTCAGTGTCCATCTGTGCTAAGGGCTAGGAGGGGAGGTTAAATAGAGCTGGGAGAGAATAAAGGAGCACTGGCTTAGGCTACGGGTTTGGCAAAACTCACAGAGGAAGTGGAGGTGGTTATGGGGCAGGCAGCTCTTATTGTCCTCCAGCTCCAGAAGTTATTGCCACCCCCACCCCCCCCCCCCCTACCCCGCCATTTTGCTTAGGGGCATTTGAGAGGATTCTGATTCTGTCCTTTGCCATTAACCCTAGAGAGAAGATTAAATAACAAAAACTTCTGAGTTCAAAAGAATCACATCAAAGGGAGGTATTCCAAGCACCAGGAAAGGGGATATTTTTGAGGGAAGGGGGCCTTTTCATTGTTTTTCAAATAATATTGCCACCCTTAAGGCCATTCCTGAGTCAGGAGATGCTTATGAAACTTGAGCAGCAGAGCAGGGGCCCTGGCTTGACGGGAGGGCTCCCTCGGTGGTGGAGAGGGTGGTGGAGAGGTTCCTGCAGTTTCCTGGTCCAGGAGGAAGGATGGCATTAATTCCAGGCCTGCAGGCGAGAGGAGCAGTGCTCCCAGGACCCCAGGCACAGCCCCCTGGCTTTCCTGGGAGTTTCCCTGTGTTAAAATGCATTGGCTGTGAGTCAACATTTCCCTCGCAGTGGGGGGGCCTGTGCCTGAGTTCCTTGTTCTCATTTCCTTCCCAAACCCCCATGATAATGACTGGCAGGCAGCTGTGAATGACAAGCCCTGAAAACAAGGGGGAGGGGGGAGTTGACAGAGGAGGAAACAGCCATGGCTTGGCAACAAAGCGCTGAGCTCTGGGGCCATGTGACAAGCTTCTACTCTAGCCACATCCAGAAGGTGCGTCGCTGGGCAGGTGCAGGGGAGCGCTGGCAGGTCCAGGTAAAATGAAGCCCATGGGAAAGGCCAGCAGTGCAGGGAGCGGCTCATATAGGGAACGAGGAAGAGTGAGACTGGCAAGTGTGTCTGGGTGGCTTCCGAGGGGAGGTTGCCAGTGTCCTGTCTCTCAGGAGACAGGGGGATGGCCGGAAGGCAATTTTGCAACCCCCTCTGGATACGAGAGCAACTTTGATTTGATTTTACTCTGACCCCTGGGTTGGGGGAGGGGGATTTGCAGAGCTGGGTCCCAGTTCCAACTCTGTGCTGACCTGCTGTGAAACTCCAGGCAAAAGCCTGAGTTCTCTGAGCCTCAGGTTCCTCATAGAAAAACGGAGGGTCAGCCCAGGAGCGTGAAGGCCTCTCAGCTCCACCGTGGTTTTGCTCATGCATTTAAAACATACTGACTCGTCCTTGCCGTGTCTTTGTCACATCACAGATGAGGTGGGAAACAAGACCTTCGCTGTCTGGTTGACAGGCTTCCATGGAGTGAGAAGCTGCCACCTTTTGGGGTTGTTTATGAAGATAGCTTCAGTCTCTTCTTCCCACCCTCCCATACCCAACCCAAAATGTACCCAGAGCTTGGAGTCTCAAGCATCTTATTGGCCAGGTGGGCAGAATTTGCCAAGCCACAGGCCACTGTAGTTGAGACTTCTACTCAGACAGGATTCTGACAGTTGGCTAAAAGCTTGTGAGGTTTTGGTAGTTTCCGGATTTTTGATGAAATATTGAGAATGCGTTTTTTTAAACTTTTAATTTTAATAAAGTCTAAATAATCTAAAATCTTATAAAGACAAATTAGAGAGAGTTTCCTTATACCCTTCACCCAATTTTGCCTAATGTTGACATCTTACCTACCTATGGTACATTTATCCAAACTAATACATTAACATTTTTGTACAATACTATTAACAAAACTATGGGCTTCATTTGGATTTCCCTAGTTTTTCCACAAATGATCTTTCTGAGTTCTAGGATCCAACATTCTACCATGGACGTGTCATCATCCTGGCCCCTTCCTGTCCTCTGATCTGTGACAGTTCCTGTCTTTTTTCTCTTCCCTCTATGACCTTGGAATAGTTCTGGTCACATATTTTGAAGAAAGTCCCTCAGTTTGGACTTGTCTGATGTTTTCTTATGATTATGGGTTTTGGGGTTTGGGGAGAATACCACAGAGGGGAAGTATACTTTCATCTATAACATCAGAGGTGAGTACATGACAGCAACATGGGTATCCCTCAGGGTGTCAACCTTGACCGCTTGATTAAGGTGATGCTGGCCAGGTTTCTCCACTCGATAGTCACTGTTTCCCCCCCCTTCACTTGTTAGAGGTCAGAGCAAGTATTTTTTATGCTTTAAATCTGTTTGGGGATATGAGTTCCAAATCAGGTCCTAATCTAAAACATTGCTGCTGTCTTGAGGAACGTGATTCTTTGAGATTGAAATGTAATAATTGCACAAAGTGCTTTGGGCGGTACAGATGGGTCTTAGGAGGTGCCAGCAGGTTAAATAAAGGTGGGCCTCAAGCTAAGGTTTCAGAAAGGTCAGAGTGGGCTTGGGGAGCAGCGGGCGGGGAGAGGAAGTGGGAGGGTAGGATGGGTGATTGATATAGAGCAAGTGTGCCTGGCTGGGCTGGAGGAGCAAGCTAGGCAGGGAGCTGGAAGAACAGCAGGTTTAAATGGGACATGCAGCATATCAGGGGGAGAGAGGACACTAGGTAAACGGGTGTTCTCCACACTCTTTCCTGCCTGCATGAGGCACTCTCCCTGGCTAAGGATACAGTCTGTGATCATGAAGGGAAGAGGCTGGCTAACTGGTGTGTGTGACTCTTGGATCCATGACTTTGACCTGGTGGTCAGCATCATGGCTCTAGATGGCCAGGCACCCCATTCAGACAACTGTCAAACTAAAAGGGGTCTGCTTTGGGGACTTTGCATATCTAGCCAAGTTTGTCTGTGGACTAAGACAGTCTGCACTTTCCATTGATCAGAAGGTAATCTTACACCTGCTATAAATAAGGGGGTGGGGAGAGCAGAGTGTCCACATGTCTGCAGACTATGGGTTCATAGGCGATTTGGGGGTGGGGGCTCATTCCCTTTATTGCCCCCTCTATTCATCAGGGGCCAGCCATCGAGCTATTGTTCTGGGGGAAGGCTCTGGGTCACTTTTGCTGCCTTCTTCAAGGCACAATGACTTTTAACAGGCAACATCTGACAGTGTGGGAGCCCCTTGCAGCCCTGGGTGAAATTATGATAACAAGAGAAAAAAGCTATTACTGCCACCATGCTTTCATTATGCAAATGATATTAAGATAGGCTGTGTGGATCGCCCCTGGCTATGCTATAATCTCCATGCAGTGATTATAATGTGTCAAACTTAGTCATTTTGATTATGACATGTTAATTACATGCCATCCTCATGTAGACATGAATATTACTCCCCATCAGACAAAACACAAATTGGGGCCATTGTTAGTGGGTTAGTTGGGTGTATGTGTTTTAACTTTATTTTATTAAAAAGATTAAAAGATTTAGAAGATATGTAATATTGCAAACTAATTAAATACTGGCCTGCTGCTCTGTGCTCCGCTTGGAGGAGAGGGTAGATGCAGCCAACTTGGACTGCTTGGGTTTCATTTTTGTGCTCTGGGCACCATTGGCAAAATGGGGTTTCTTGGGGAACAAGAAGCTTGACTTGTCGGGGAGCAGGATGGGAAGGGAATGGTTAAAGGTTGGTAGCGTGAGATGTTAGAGAGCATTTGAAAACTCCAGGCCCAATGTGATTTGAAAGAAAGAGTGGAGGATCATGATCAAATGTCTGATAGTGGTCGCTGAGCTGGAAGGGCCCCTGCAGACCCTCAGGTCCACCTCTTCTTTCACAGATGAAGAGATTCAGGACCCAGATGGGTGAAGGAACTTGTCCAGGGTCACCCAGCCAGGTTGAGAAAGAGCTGGGACATAGCATTGCACCATGACTTGGTACCACCATTTCCCTGTGGCAATGGAAGGATTGGTCTGGCCTTAGTGGGAATCACCACATCTCCAAGTGACCACTGAGAAGAGGTTCTTTGACCTGTACATTCATTGGTAAGAATCAAGTCCAAGGCCCCCTCTCCCCGCCTCCAGGCTGACATCCATGGACCTCCATAATCAGGCTCCAGTCTACCTGTTTTTAAGCTTGTCTGCTAATCTCATCTTCTATAACTCCTTTACCTCTATAAAAATGTGTTCTACTCCTTGTCATCCAAAGACACCTTCAATCATTCTCAAATGTCAGTGGGCTGGGCCAGATGACCTCTCCAGGTTCCTCCCAGCTCTAAGATCCATGAGTCTAGGCTTAGTGTTTATGGAAGTGGATTAACTAGTGGGGGGTGAGGGCATTGGGGTGATATCTCTGCCACATCCTTTGATGTCACTGGGCTGAGGTGGGGATATCCCTTGAGGATTGAGTGAGAGAAAGAGTAGAAGTCATAATAGGATGGATTAGCATCAGGGTCAACAGCGCAGGGCAAGGGGCTCATCTGAGACCAAATCACTAACATTAGAGCAAGTCATGGGCCCTGGAGAGTCCTTGCTCTGAAGATGTTCTCAGATGTCCACCGTGGGTCCATCTACTGGCCCATTCCCTTCGCTGGTTAATGCTTCCTTACCAATCCAAGCTCTTTCATTGGGAGGGCCCACATAAACCTGTCAGCCACCAGCATCAGAGTCCAAAGCTGGGGCTTGCACTAGCCAGTGGGCACCGGAGGTGAGCTCATCTCCATAAGTGCTCCTTGGAAGTCACCAGGGGTTCTACAAATGGAAAGGATTATCACTGAAATATAATTTCAACAAAGATGGCACAATGCTCTGTTCTGCTGTGATGAAATGTGTCATTAAATATAGAAATAGATCAAACACCTTCCCACTAAGATCCTCTGGCACCAAGTATCTAGGTGAAAAGCTGAATATCTGTGAGAGCTCACAAAATGTGAAGGAGGTGGGAGGAAAAAAAATCCCTCACTAGGGAGATGTACTTAACTAGACTTATAAATAGCCTGATCACAGCTCATTTGATTAATTTGGGGAAAAGGAGTAAAAGTGTTTTGCCAATTCATCAGATTTCATGCTTTCAAAGCAGTTGCTAATGTAAATATTAGCATCCAAAATGAACAAATTGTCTTTGGTAATTAAATGCCCTAATTTACAGGTTCTATTAGCAGAGATGATTTTCCCCTGAAATTAACTTTTCTCCTCTTTTTCCTTTCTCTTTCCTAACGTTATATACATCAATGGATGTGCTTGCAGAGAGGGAGTCTTGGCTCATTCTCTCATGCTCTGAGTGCAGAGGACTGAGTTAGTCCTTAGAGACATTGTTCAGATAGAGTGGATGAGTGTGTGCCCCTAGCGCTTAACCTCCATTGGGTGTGGGAGGGTGAACTTGGCCTGTGTATGGGATTAGGACTTCTCCCAGTGATTGTGTGAGATCTGCCTTCTTCTGTTGTCTCTTCCTAGATCGAGACATTCCCTTGGGAAACCTACATGAAGGGGAGGTGACCACTGACATGGACCCCGAGGCTGGCCCCAATTGCTAAGTCATCCTATTGGGCCTTTGCAATACTCTCCCTTTCAGAATTTCTCTTATCTCACAGGTTTCGCCTAAGGAGCCCAAGACTGTTCCTACTGCTCAAACTCTCAGTTGACTTCTGTCCACCAAGTGCTAGCTGGTGGCTGCTGAAAGTCAGTTCTAGAGCATTCACTTTTTCACAGGGAGCTGGAGAGTCAAAAGCTGGCATTAGCATTAGCCAAGCAAAGCAAGCTTCAGTGGTGGCCAGCTCTCCTTTCAGATTGTGGGGGCGGCGTGGGCGAGATGCTTGGACTGGAAGGCCTGCTTCATACCCCATTTCCTAGGATCCTATTTTATTTATGCAAATGGCAGCCTTTTGCCTCCTTGTATACTTTCACAGGCTGGGACTGGGGTAGAGTGAATGAGGCACCCAGGGTGCAAAATGTAAGGAAGTGCAGGGCCAGCATTTGCGGGCCTCTGAGAGTAAGTTCCTCCTTACGTTTGTAACCTAGGCACCTCACTCATCTCAACCTAGTCCTGCCCTTGCTCTTCAATGACCCCAAAGGAGGTGGCAGAGGCCTCAACATCCCCACCCCTTATTGGTTATACCACTAATGTGTGAGCACAGAGCCTGGACTCATAGAGCTTAGCATCGAGACAAATGGGAGATCAACTTTAGTCCAGGCAATGACCTTCAGGGATGAGGTAGTTAGGGCCCAGCAATGTTAAGAGACTTGCTTAATTTCCTCCACCTGTATGCATCCAAGCTGTGGTCCTGCTGTCAGTAGAATTTGGAGCTTGATGTCTAAAGAAATCAGAGACATTTGCATTTCTTAAATATTGCAAAGTTGGTATTTTAATTGCTTTGGTGATTGGAAAAATTTTTTCTAAATGTGAAATAATATTTTAAATACATTCTTGATCCCAGGGAGTGAGTTGCCTACTTCTGGCTTGATCATGGTGGGTGCTGACTGTGACTCCCTTGTGCCCTATGCACGGGGGTCTTTCTCCTCTGCTCCTCAGATCAACTCTGTCCTCTCCGGGAGCTTCTCCAGGTGACAGAGCACAAGCTACGAGCCCATTAATATAACTTTGGAACCACTTAAGATGGGCTATTTCAAAAGGTACCAAATTCCCTGATCTTATAACTGAACCATTTAACTAGATCATCCTGTAAAGAGAAAATGCGTTAAAAATACCAGTTAATTACTTTTTTTAACTCCCATGGCACAAATAAGTCCTAGTTAACTGTCTTTGCACATTTATATATTTAGACATCAGAGTGTGACTCTACAGCAGTCACAGTGAGCCAGCAGGCATTTAAGTAGAGGGCAGCCCACTCCATAAGAGAAAGAGACTGGCTTCCTCAGTAACTTAAGGACACATACCATCAGTAGGTTATGCTAAAAGACCTTGGGGAGAATATCCTTGAACTGAGGCCTTGTTAGCAATTCTTTTATATGGGACACATACCGTGGGCCCAAGTAATACAATGTACTTTGATTATAAGTGTCAATACTAACAAATGTTAACTAAGCCTCAGTCCTGCCTTGATGTACCAAATGAATAAAATCCAAAAGCAGGTTCAATTCGCTCCTTGGAAGCATTAGCATTCAAGAAATCCCAAAGACTAAAGACTTTAATATAATACAATTTTGGAGTTGAAAAACGATCAGCCTTTTCCCCTGTCTGCCTTTGGACTTTGGTGCTGACAATATGACAAAGGCCTGTATTGAGAGGGCCTCTTAAAAATCCATTTACATCATATCAGGTCTGTCAGAAAGAACTGACTTGTCCAGCACCTAGTTTACTTTTAGAGTGACATTTTACATTTTTTGGAAACCCAGTTACCTAGTGGTCCCAAATGTTTGGAATCAAGTATGTATTGAATTCATGAGTGAGTCAATGATAAGTCCCAGCCAAAGTAGGTTTCACCTATTGACGAAATTCAAGCCCTTTATCAATGGCAGAATCTCTCCTGTCCTATCTCAGAGCCCAGGTACCTTTACTTTTTTACCATTGAAGGAAGGTTATCGGTTTTTGGATAATCAGTAGATTAGAATTGGTGAAGTTGCTGCCAGTGGTAGGCACTAACCATAGTGGAACATGACAGGCAAAGCCCCAAGGTAGGGAAGAGGTATGGCATTTAGACAGCAGGCATGAACTCAAAGATGTATGGGGCTATGAACAGAGGGGCAAACAGCCTTAAACACTTTCTTAGCCTTTGAGGGAATTAGTACATTACAGCTCAGTACAAATTCATCTATTCATTCTTTCATTCAAAGAACATTTAAGTGCCAAAGTGGTGCCCACTATGAAGGAATGGGGCATTATGTCGGGTAAAATCCAAGGTGTTCTGACTGTTGCTGTGCACATATTTATCGAGCATTCACATGGAAAGCCCTCTCTGGACATCCTACATTCTCCGAGTCTATTTCCAGGTGCCATGAAATAAGAAGCCAAGTTCATATTCAGTTTACTCTATAAAGAGGGCAGGGAAGCCTAACTTCTTTAGAGATTTTCATCTTACTGGGCATAACCAAGCAGGTGTTGGCACTCATCAGGGATGGCATCACCAAGAGCTGATTCTTTTCTCCCAACTAAGTGGGCTGGCTCTTCCATAGAGAACACCAGCACACCAGATGGAAGTAAGGACAAGTATTGCTGCCTTTTCTTAAGAGCCCAAGACTTTCAGAAAAGCAGGAGGCAGTGTGAAGAGGGGGTCCAAAGCATGGAAAGTGGGGCCAATTACAGAATTCATAAATGTGTTGAGAGGGTTAAATGAGTTCATTCACGTAAAAGACTAACTATGGTGCTTGGTGCAGAGTTAAGCGTTAGCATCAAGCTGTCACTTAGCTAAGAGGAGAGCATGGTTCCAGCTTTCATCTTTCTATGCAGGAATGATACCCTTTTCACTTCAGTATGAGGGAAAAGGAAGTGAAAATTAATCTTCTCCATCCAAAATATCCCACAAAACTCCATACAAGTGACAGAAAGTCAAGAAATAAGTAGAACTGCCCTAGCTGGTTTGGCTCAGTGGAAAAAGCATTGGCCTGTGGACTGAAGGGTCCTTGGTTCGATTCTGGTCAAAGGCACATGCCTGGGATGCGGGCTCGATCCCCAGTAGGGAGCATGCAGGAAGCAGCCAATCAGTGATTCTCTCTCGTCATTGATGTTTCTACTTCTCTTTCCCTCTCCCTTCCTCTCTGAAATCAATAAAAAATATATTAAACAAATAAAAAATAATAAATAAAGTGCTAAGGTTGGCTCTACCAGTAAAGGCACAAGGATACATGATGAGAGACTAAGAATGCAAAGATGAGTAAGACTCAGACCCTGTTCTCAGGATGTTCACAGCCTAATCCAGTAGTTCTTGAGCTTTATTAAAAAAAAAAAAAGAAGAAGAAAGAAAGAAAGAAAAAGAAAAAAGAAAGGAAGAAAGAAAGAAGTAGAACTAGCAGCCCACTGTTATCGATTTTAATTCAAATTCCAGACAATTGACTTGAATTTGGCAAATGAATTGAGCCTTTGATGACAACATGCATTGATGCATTGACGCCAGAGCTTATCCTATTAGTGCATTGATTGCATTCCTGCCAGTGACACTGGTTTTACAGGATACATGGGTCTACACTTGACCATGGCAGAGTGGTGGGTTTTAGATGAAGGAAAATGGATTTGAGAGCTGCATCATGTTTATAGAGGCACAGTCTCCCCTCCAACATCTAAAGCAGGTCCCAGAGTTCTGGGTAATCAGACAACTTATTGAATATTTCTTTTTCCCCCCCGTACCAATTTTTACTCCTCTGTAAATCAACTTAGCTGTGCTCAAGACTAATACTCAGTTCAGTTTAACATCTTGATGTTATTGTTGTTGCTATTATTATCGGTCCTAAATACAGGAACTTTGAGTCCAAGGCTCTCCCACAATGTTGCTGCCTCCTGTTGCCCACCTCCCCTCCCTGCCCCAGTCAAATCTGAGTGGGCTGGAAACCCCGCCTCATTGCCCTCAGCACTTGCATTTCCCATAGTCCTCTATGGTGCCCGCTCTCTGCCCACCCCATGCTCTGCTGCTCCTGAGGAACTTAGAGCATCCGAGAGGGAAACACCTGAAATCATGATGATATGATGGCGCCAGAGTCAGAGGAAATTGACTGATGCTGATGACAGTGCTGAGAAAGTTTTCCTTCTCTCTCCCTCCCCCTTTGTTCCCAATTTCCCAAAGTGGCAGGTGGATCAGGGATGAGGTTAGACTTCAGGGCTGGTGGGGAAAAAAGAGGAAGAAGGAGAGAAGAATCTGGTATTTCTGGTCTGTTTTCTAAGTCCAAACCCTGTTGGAGTGGCTCTCTAGGCCCCGAAGGTGCTACCTGAATTCAGATAGGGAAGGGGCACTTCCTACTGCACCCAAAGGCAGCCTTCCTCCTGCCCTCAGACCTCCACAGACAGCTGAGAGCTGTGCGTGAGTGCATAAGCAAATCTGAGCAAGTTATTTTGCAGCCACCCACAGCCACCCCTGCTTCCGGCCTGACCCATTTTCTCCAACTATGATGTGGCTCTAATAATCCCTGCTCTGCTCTCCATCTTGCCTAGAGGCTACCAGAGTTCATTAGATTAAAAAAAATCTATAAACTACTTCGAGCACCTTGGAGGTAAGTGCTCTATAAGTACAATGTAATAATAATAATGCTACAATAATTACCTTGATTAATTTATGCATAAGACAAAAAAAGATTCTTAATTAAGAGACATTCCAGCAGCGTGAACACTGGCCCCATATATTGGAAAGTAATATCCCCAGCAGGGATTCTAACTCTGGGCCAGATCGACAAGAAGTATTTTGTGTTATGGTGATGACTAGGCTCTGTGGCCAACAGACTAGAAAGGCAGAAGGTGACAGAGAGGAGTTTGGTGTTGTAGTCTCATGAAACACAATCTAAGTTATCCTGATACTTTTATTGAATAGCAAGTAATTAAGAATCAATGGCATGCTAGTCTGGGATATCAACATCATAAATTATTAAAAAATAAAACAAGCATTTATGGAATCACCTGTGGGTGGGCATAGGTCTAGGCTAGAAGCAACATTTTGTGATCCACCCCTGTCTTTACCATCAGATTGCTCAGTGCTACCAGGGGAGAGATGTGTGCTTTGGTGGTATAGGTATGTTGAAGGGCACACCGGAATGTGGAGTTACTCAAGATATGTCTCATGAGCCTTAAAGTTCTCCCAAGGTGCAGCTCTTCTAAGACTAAGATGTGCATCATACTTTATAGAGAAATGAAAAGGAGTTCAGTAGCCTCAGGAAAACAGCCACAAAGTCTGTGATCTGTCTTCTCTTTGTTCAGCCAATAGTCAATTTTCCCAAAGATTGGAGTGGGCCAATTTGCAACATTCAGTTTGCAGCACTCTGATCGTCAGAGTACCAGCCAGGCTACCTGAGGGCACCCTGGTGTCTGGGCCTTGGTGGTTGCTTCGGGTTGTGCACTGGATCTGGGTCAGATTTGCTATGGCTAGGGAAGCGAGAGTGACTTAACCAACAAAGTATGCTGCAGTTCTCTAACAGCCTATTTTGTGAGAAAGAACTGGCTGGTGGGCCACCTTTCTTGAAGGTAACCATGTATGCGGTGGGCGAAAGCCCCTCCGTTAGCCTGTTCTGGTCAATTTCTAGCCTTATCCCCTGGGAGTCTAAGACACGAAGTAAGATTTCTCTTTTAACAACTTAGCAGAAGTAGGAAAGTCTACCTACAAGGGGTAGGACATAGCTGGCACAGGGAAAAGGAAGCAATGAACCAATTGTGTGCATTTGCATGTACATGGATGTGTGCATGGGTGTGCACATGATCTGGTAGGTGGAGTGGTGAGAAGGTAAACATAAAGCTGCCAAGGCATAAAAATAAATTTGAGGTCATGTATAAATGCTGTTTAATCAGTTTGCTCTCCTAACATGTAGCACTGAGAGAATTGGTAGTTCTATAGTAAGCAAACAGGTCATTGTGGATCTGAGACTGGGACTGGGCTAGAGCAGGATATTGCAATGGGCGGGTTTTCACGGATAGATTGCAGCAGGAACATCCTGTATGAGAGGATTAAGCAGCAACCACCAGAAAGCTAGAGGGACACAGAATGGGAAGAGTCCATAGTTACATTTATCTGAAATGTACTTAGGTCATTTCTTCCCCCCTCTCCCTCCTCCCTGACCCTCCTCTCTCAAGGGCCAAGGCCCTTGATTACTCATTGCCCATCATAAGTTGGCTCCATTAAAGGGCTGAAACACATACAAACTTGGTCTTTCTCTGCCTGCTGTTCAGTGAGATTGGGCCATTTATACTGAGCACACATATTACACAGTCCAGCAGTTAATACAGTTCCTCTATGCGAGGCACTGTGCTAAGTTCCGGAGTTGAATGAGATACAGCACTGGTCCTTAAGCAATGCATAATGCCAGAGGGAGATAAGCCATGAGTAGTAGACTGCAATGATGTTCCCAATTCTTCTTCCTTCCCTGTAGCCACACCCTTTCCCCTTCAATTTGTTATGCCCTCTCATCATGGACAAGTGAATTGCCCCAACACTCAACACTGGGTTCAACCATGGTGTTCTGGCCATTGATTAAGATGCTAGCATCCCAAATGAGGCCCCGTGACAAGTGTGACATTCTGGAGCTGTGCCTGTGAGCTCTGTGTCCTCACCATTGTTCCCCTTGCTTCTCCCTGTGCCCACCTCCATCTGATTAGTCCCTGATGGGCTTTTCCAGCCATCACCTTTCTCTGAAGCCTTTTGCACCTGCCCAGTCAGCCTGGTCTCTCTGTTAAGCCTCCACACTACTCTGAGGCTCCATGCCCATCTAGTTTGCTACTGAATTCTATAGTGTCTGGTCTCCCCAGCTGGACTATAAGCTCCTTGAAAGCAGGAGCAATTTTCTGTTGTTGTTTTTTCAGAGGCCTTTGTAGCCCTGAGCACAGCATAGCAGCTGGGCAATGGTGGTGCTAGTGCCAGCCCTCAGAATCCTCCATCATAAGCAACTTTTTCCACCCCCTTGAGAACCCTCCTCACTGCTCAGGTTTCCATTGACCGACCCCAGCTGCCATCCAGACCAGTCCTTTCTTTTCTAGACGGCAGCTGAGGTCTGTCCTATGCCTCTTCCCTCTTGTAATGTTATATTCTGCAATCTTCAAGGCCCCATTAGGTGATAGAAGAATTGATTCTAGCTAAAGTATTAATGATTAATAACAGCATTGTCTCCCCTGGGCATAAATTCTGCATTTTAATTGAAGTTTTCAATGTTCTTATCCATGGAAGTAACTAGACATTGTGATCCCGGACACAGGCTTCTGGGGATAAATTTTTCAGAGCTTAGAGTTCAGGGTGTCTCAAGTCACATTGCCAAGCCATTTGGCGTACAAGGCTGTTCCACATGTGGTCTTGGAGAAGCTAGGAGACAAGACAGGCCTATACCAGTATAATAGCAGGATCACTTTACTCTGTGACTCATGTTTGAACCTCATGTTTTCTAAGTCACTGAAAGTAAACAAAACTGTGAAATGGATTTTGACTTCAGAGCTGGTGTGTGTGTGTGTGTGTGTGTGTGTGTGTGTGTGTGTGTACACTCATGCTAAAACTGGACATTATAACATGCTTTTGTGCTCTCATGTTATAATGTAGTATAATCAAATCCAAGAGCCCAAAGAATCCTCCAAAATCATCTGTCTGGTCCAGGGGCCTGCTTTTGGTCTACTAAGTTATTATTATCATCATCATCTCCATTTTAAAGATGGGGCAAGTGATACTGAGAAGGGACACAGGACTTGCTCCGCTCCCACAGCTGTTAAGAGAAGGAATTGAGACCAGAACCCAGAACTCCTGCCTCTGTTCAGGGTTCTTCTCTGTCACAGAGACATTGTGTTAAACACCTTCGTCTCATTCTCACTCTCAATTTTAAGCCATTATTACATAACTGGGGGCCCAGTGCACAAATTCATATACCTTGAAAGGAATTGTGGACTGCAAGGCTACAGTGGGCACAGGGGTGGGTCTCGGCCCATCCTCCACGCCCCAGACCGGCCCTTCCCACTGTGGCCTCCAGTCCCCTGTCTGCTGGCAGCCCTGCTCCCTGCCGCCACCACTCCTACATGCTGACGGTGCTGGCCCCGCTCGCACTCACTGATGGCATGAAGCAATTGGGGTCGGCACCAGCAGTGGGTGTGAGTGGGACTAATGCCATCAGTGGGTGCAAGTGGCGTCTGCTGCCCTCAGGAGCAGGGGGAAGTGGAGAAGCCCTCAGGGGCGATTGGGGCCAGCAGCGGCCACTCCACACCCACTGATGGCACTGAACAGTTGGGATTGGCGCTGGGCACCTGCAGCAGGTTTGAACAGCGACTCTGGCGCCGGCTGCGGGTGCAAGTGCTGGACAGGACTGCAGCGTGTGGGAGCAAAGAATTTTCAGTAACCACCAGAGGCTTGCCCTAATGATAGTGACTGGCACCTCGCCTTGGTCTGGTGCTCCCACTCACCTGCTCCACCATCCCACTATGGCTGATGCCCACCATGTTCTGCGCGTGCCCCCTGATGGTCAGCACACATCATAACAACCGGTTGTTCGGTTGTTCCACTGTTTGGTCTATTTGCATATTAGGGATATATATATATATATATATATATATATATATATATATATATATATATATCTCCCATGAATTCCCTTGGCCAGTGTAGAAGCTTCTCATTAGGCACACCCAGACGCAGCAGTTGTTATGCAGTGGGGTGTTATGAAAAGAGTTATATACAAATTTCTGTATATAAGCTGAATTTTAGCTACACAACTGAGAGAAGACAGCTAAAGGAATCCTTTGGTGACAACCCTAATAGTCTCATCTCTGTACAGTTTGGGATGGTTAGAAGAAATATATACTCTAATCCATATGGTTATTTTTAGGCATATTTACACATGCAGTGTAAATTCCTGGTTACATGGCAAGGATGAAAACCACCTAGGTATTAACACCTAGATGTACAAGACACAGGCGCCAAGAGTCTGTTGGTGTGGAATATACCCCTGGTAAAGGGAGCATCATGGCCTGGGCACCAGGGCAGCTGGGCTCTTGTCCCACCTTTGCCACTGACCAGTGACTTAGTCCTCTCTGGGCCTATGTTTCATTATCTGAAAAATAAAAGGGCAGCGTAGAGCCATTTCTAGGTCTTGGCTCCCATTGTGGCATCAGAGGGCTATGCATATTCATGCACACAAAATGGTCCTTGGCCACACAGGGAAGTCTGACCCTGCCTGAGGCCATTTGCATGGAACAGAAATCAAAGCCATAAGCCTCAGAGATGAAGCTCGGTAGCAGAATTTCTATGTTATCATTATGGGAAGGATGAGCCCAGTGTTGGGCTGGAGAGGGAGGTCTGCCTGGTGCCCGGGAGGCACACCCCACAGGTTGTGCCCTGTCTGAGCAAGGCCAAGGTGCTTTGATCACACACCTGGGCCTCTGCACCCTTGGGCACAGGCAAGTCCCTAGCACCCACCTCTGGCTCCAAGTATAAACTTAGGAGGTCTGTAGGCTCACTGTGGGCTGGCTATGTAGTTTTAATGCCCAAAACCAATTTTAAATAAAATAAAGAAATCCCCCTAAATATTCTATATGGGGTTTTCTTTTCTTTTTTTTTTTTTAAGAGGGACATTTCAAGACTAGTTTCACACAGGTTTAGCCGAAAGGGAAATTAAACTCTACATTTAAATGGAGATTGCGCACAAAGGAATCCATTAGTTTCAATATTTCTCAACAGGAGGGCTCAGAGTTATTTAAATAAGTTTAGATATTAAACCTAAAGTAGCCATTAAAGCAATGTGGATTTGTTTGTCTGTTTTTTCTCCCCCCAGAAATCCTTTTTTTCCAGCTGACTGAAAAATCCATTGCTTAACTGATGGAGGATATTTTAATGCATTTAAAAAATCCAGGGACTTTTTAATATAGCACTTCCTTTGAATTTTTAAGTACCATATTACAGCGTACTCATTTTAGCCAAGTGTCATGTTTTGGACAGATTAAACCCCAAGCGGGTTCCCTTCCCCTCCCCCACCCCGGGCAGAACAGTGCTAATATAAACACCAACATTAAACCATATTGGCTATGGAAGAGTCTTTGATTGTCATTGAGATTATTTTAAAAGTTATTTAGGTCCCCCTGTTACATCTCTGCAAACCACTGAGAAAATGTTGTGCGGGGTTTCTCTTTGCTACATTTCTTTGGGGATTCATAAATATTGATTGTACCGTAAAAAAATTGATGGAATCTTGAAACAGACTGCTGTTGAGGCAGCTGGGGAATTTACTCAATTTTTCTCAATCGCTGCAGTCTATAAAAAGAGGAGATTTTGCAAATTGTTTCTCACCTTGTCTTTTTAGTATTTAATAGCTCTCAATTCTATAGCCTTCTGAACCTGCGCTGGGCATGTTTTTCATCAAAACAGAATCAGGCCTATTCAATGGGAATTAAAATGGGGAGCAGGTTACAAATGGGTTAAACTCTGCCCTGTTTGCCACCCTCTCTCTGCCTCCTCTTTTCCCACCTTCTCTTGGTTTTCAGTGTCCTGCTTTCGGTCCTATTAATCCTACATCTATCCCGTGGATGCCCGTATTATGCCCAGGGTCATCCTTTCACTTTCCAGGGGCAGGATGGAGAAAAGGTCAAAGAAATGACTGACACAGGCTTTCGGTGGTCCAGCCTTTCACCAAACCTGGTAACTATTAAACCACACTCCCATTAAGGCACCTCCTGCTCCCCCTTGTCTATATAGCAAAGCTCTTCACCACTGAGCATTAGAAGGCATTAGCCCACCATCGGGCTCCAAACAACCTCTTTAATCTTATTCTCACAAGTCTCCTTCTGGAACCTCATTTTCTTTGCTCATGAGTCCCCTCATTGTCCTTCACAGCGATATCATGCATTTCTTCTTCCAGACATTGACTTATACTTTCTCATCATACGGGAATGTTCTTACCATCTCCTTCTTTGGTAGGCAGGACGATATCCTTCCCCACTAAGATGTCTGCATTCTCATTCCCAGAACCTGTGCAGGGATTATGTTATATGGCGAAGGGGAATGATGGGTGTGGAAGACCAGGAGATGATCCTGCACTATTCCTTTGGGCCCAGTGTAATCACAAGGCTCCTTAAAAGTGGGAGGGGGAACTGGGAGGGAGAATCAGAGAGAGAAGAGCATGAGAAAGACTTGGCCCAATATTGCTGACTTTGAAGGATGGAGCCGTGAGCCAAGGAAAGCAGATGGCTTTTAGAGTGGAAACTATCACACCTCTCAGAGAAGCCATGAGGTTTGGGGATAAGAGGTGGACATCAGATCTCTGGATTTCCCTTAATCACGGCCTCTGAGACCTGGCGCATGTATGGCCTATTTCTGCATTCAACTCTTCTCCTGTGCACCCAGGCCTGATCCCGACCTTCACTCTCGTATTCAATGAGAAGATCTCTGTTACCTCTAAGTAGGCTATTCAAGAATAATGCCACCCACCTGAGCTCCAGGGAAGGCCTGCCAGGACAGAGGGCAGAATCCAGCCCCACCTTACCTGGGCTGCAGCATCTGGCAGCAGCCAGGAGAACATCAGCACAAGGATGAGGAAGCCAAGGCCACACCCCATCTTCCCTGCAAAGCCAGTGCAGTAGGGAGCTTTGGTTAGGGGGTGTTTACCTGTTAGGAAAACAGCCCATGAGATCAGGAGTCCCCAAATTTCCACCAAAAACTCTGCTGAATATTTCTGGTAAAGCCCCATTCTCAGACTCTGCTGGCTGCAGAAGTCAGCTCATTTCTCTAAATTTCCTTCCTATCCAGAATCTTAGCCCCTCCAATTTTCATTTCCTCAGCAGATCTCCAATGCCTTTAAATGAGTGATTTCTCTGTTTATCTGGCCAATCTACTTGTTCTCGGCAGGAATGCTAGTCTGCCTCAAGCTATTGTATCTCACTAGGAAGCAGAAAACCTTCCCATCTTTGCTTTGAAGGATATAGTCATGGTAGGAACTTTATACTGGTAGTTGTTTCCTGTAGGACTTTAAATAAATGATTCCCTGGTCTTCTGGTTTCTGTGATTTCTGTTGAGAAGTTGGCTGTAAATTGGCTGTAAGACTTACTTTTGCTCTTTGAGGGTAATATTTCTTTTTACTCTTGCTGCTTGAAAGATTTTCTCTGCTATGGTACTCTAGTTCCAGGAACGTTAATTTTGTCACTTTGTCTCAAACAACTCCTGTGCTCCTTCCTGTATCTCCATCCTTTTGCCTTTCCATATCATCATCTGACCTCTAACCAGGTGCTCAGGCCCTTACCTAGCTCAGGGCCTCATGGCCCCTCATTTGGATCTCTGCTAACTGAACCCTTGGACTAGTCTTCCGGCTTCTAGGCTTCCTCTTCTTAATCTATTCCTCTACCTTTGAGGCCTGGTGAGCTTTTGAAAACCAAGTCTGATCCTGTTGCTCCTCTGCTTAAAATGTCAAATGATTTCCCATTTCCTATGGTTAAGTAAATTTCCAGCTTCTTAATATGGGATATAGGCTTCTAGAGATCTCCAGGCTGATCTTGTGTTTTCTGTGCTCTAAGAACTCGGATCAGTTTCTAATTCTCCCATGTCCTTGAATACAACCCCCTCCCCCCAACACACACATATACAGACACACCCACACACACATACCAAACACAGACACCTCAAATTGTTCCTCTTCCACATGCCTCTGTGCATGCTACTCCTTCTATGGGGAGAGATCTTCTTTCCCATTTGTCTGACTAAGCCACATTTATTCTTTTGGCTCATCACCCTCACCTCCAGGAAGCCTTCTGGTCTCATCCCTGTTTCTCACTCTCCCGTTCCCTCACTCCTGTTGCTCCTACAATACAATTTGCATATCTTTATCATCACACTGGACACAAGTAACTCTCTGTTTAAGTGTCTGTCATTCCCTCCAGATTGTGAGTTCTTTGAGCGACTGTGTCTTTCTTACTCATCTTTATGTCCCCAGTGCCCAATGCCTTGCCTGAGATATAGAAAGTACTCAATAAATGTTTAAATGATTGATGAATTAACAAATAAATAAAGTTGCCCATCCTTGATTGAGCCAATAATCTTAGTCCTATTCTAGGTGTGAAAAAATATAGAGTAAGTGCCCACCTCTGATTGCACAGTATGTGAAAATGAATGCCCAAAAGATCTCTAAAGCTGCATCTGTCAGATCCAGCTCACACTGACATACCTACTTAACTCTTTGCAATCAGAGTCCTTAACACGAGCTAGCCTTTGATAACATGTGGCCTTCTAATGTTCTCTAATTGTAACACACGCAGAAAATCAATTAACCAAGTATTTGCTAAGACATTTTCCACCAGTTTAGTTCAACACTGTGCCCTTAGTAATTGATAGTGTAAAAATTAGTCATTAGAAAAGACTTTGGCTAAATATTACTGCCCAGATGGTAGTCTAGCCTGGGTGAAGCCTGGAGACATTAAAGCATACACCTCCCTGGGGAGGGACTTGGGGTCTGAGATTGGCATCAGTTGCAGCCAATTGGAAGAAGGCAGCATCAAGAGCACAAGCTGAAAGCCAGTCTGCATCAGGGCCACCCAGCAGGAGGGGTTGTAATGTTGGATCTAGCTTTCCTGGGAGGTGAGCAACAGGAGATGCAACAGTAGGCATTGATGGAAGCCCTGTTAGCCAATGGCAGGTGCCTGAGTGCTCAGCTGGGGTCCAGGTCCCGAGTGAGGCTGATGGAACTAAGGCAATTCCCATGGACTAGGAAAGCTAAGGTTCTGTCCAGTTATCAGGACTGAGACTCGGGAGCACAAGAAGGGGCCCAGTTACCAGAACTGGGAAAGAAAGTGGGACACAGACTCAGAAAGAAGGGTGGTTCAGCATCAGAGGTCACAGGGGACTAACAGTCAGGCTAACCTGGGCCAGGGACTCCTTAGTTAATGCATCTCTGATGAGGACAGAGGGAAGGGAGGGGTGCTGTCAAGTGGCCCAGCTAGAGGATCAAGGAAGATGGACTGCTCTAGGAAGATCATGAACACAGCAGGTCAAAGGGGCAGCAGATTGTGAAAGCAAATGGGAAGCCAAGAAAGAATGAAAGAGGGGAAGGCTGAAAGCCCAGGATATGATATCAAGATGGGGGTGAGGTGAGGCTGGGGAGAAGCTGAGACCAATGGCCAAGGTGGAGCTAAGGGTTTTGAATCAGGGGAGTGGAAAGTGAGTCAGATTCCAGGCAGCCACACCAGGTATTAAACATACATGTCCAAGGTGCCAGGAAGCATCAAGGGTCAAGGAGCCATAGATGGTGATTAGACATTAGAATGGGACTGGAGAGGATGGAGTTAAGACCTGTATCTGTGGTCAGGCTGCCAGGAAGTCCTAGAGGCAAGGGAGAAGTAGGCAAGGCCTATGTTTAGGGTTCACCTAAGAAGACTGTCAGAAAGGTCAGAGGATTGTCAAATCCAGGAAAGCACAGAAACCAACTGGACAAGAGAGTTACAGACAACGGGCTGGGTATATGCACCAAGCCCTTGATAACTGAGGTGGCTCTGCCTCATGCTCAGAGCTCCCAATTGACCTTTGGAGAGGCTGGGACCAGGCCCAGTAGAGCTTTTTCAGGTCCTCCTCCTAGATTGCAGCAAGCAGTCTAGAGAAAATGGCATCTGGATTGGGGTGGGTGTTTGCCAGGGTTCTTCAGAGAAACAGAACCAATAGAGAGAGATTGATTATAAAGGCTTTGCTCATGTGATTATGGAGGCCAAGTCCCATGACCTGCCGTCTGCCAGCTGCAGAACCAGGAAAACCAGTGCTATAGTTTGAAGGCCTGAGAGACAAAGAGCCAATGGTGTAGATGCCAGTCTGAATCAGGGCCTGAAAATCAGGAACACTAAGAGTCAGAGAAGACTGTGTCCCAGCTCAATCAGACAGAGGCAGAGTGAGTGCTTTCTCCCCCTACAATTCTATTCCATCAGGGCTCTCAAAGGATTGGATGAGGCCCACCCACATTGGGGAGAGCAGTCTCAGTCTACTGACTCATATGCTAATCACTTCTGGAAACACTCTCACAGACACACCCAGAAAAATGTTTAACCAGATATCTGGGCACCCATGACCCAATCACATTTGCACATAAAATTAACCATCATGAGGGGAACAGCACAGATCCTACCCCCTGCTGTGGCTCAGGGATGCCCAGCAGAGTTTCATTGGAGATCCTGATGTTGACTCCACTCTGGCTGGTTAGGTGGCCCCAGGCCATTCTACAATTTAAGGATTAGGAAATTGAAAGCGTTCGGGTAATATCCTTGCTGATGAAACATCAGAAGTGTGGCTTCTTGATTGCATCGTACTTGGCACCATCTTGCACCTCTGACCGATTTGTTAATTCCTGGCCTCCACTTGGAAAGCTTCCAGCTCGTTTTCATGCTATGCTGCGCAGTTCTGCCTCCTTAATGTAGCTTTAAAGTTGTATTAAATAAACAATGGGTATAAAATCAAATTAATTATTGGACACTCCATGCTATTTAAGTTTAGGGCTCCCATTTTGCCAGTATTTCTTCTGCGGACAACAAGGCATGAAGTGGTCCTCCTTAAGCCTCCTCAGGGAGGAAGAAGAGGGGAAAGAGGAGAATTAAAATCTTAGGAAAGGATGTTTTTAGAGAGAACCATGCTATTTTATATGGAGAAATGGCCTTTGTCCGATTTCTTGGTTCCCCCAATGATCTGCGTAGCTGTGTGGGAGCAGGTCAAATTGATTAGGAAAAAATCTGATAAATTATGAGGTATTCTGTCTCAAGAGTTCTCAGGTTGTGCCTGCTAAAACTTTTTTCCTGACCAGGCAAGACTGGGAATTTTACCACCCCTCACCTTCTCCTAATTCCTCACCAGTTCTCAGATTCATTTTTTGATATTTTTTGTCATTTGGGCTCCTTTTCTGTATCATGCTGGGGTGTTCTTGTGACTAGGCCTGCTTCTGGCTTTGCAGATAAAATCTGAACCCTGTCTTTATACCCTCTAAGACCCTTGAAACTCATCTTCATAGCACTGATCCCGGTTGTGATTTCATTTTTCTGATAATTTAATATGTCTCCATCCCCTGAAGCTTCCATGAGGGTAGAGGCCTTTTCTCTTTTCACTCCCTGTGCTCGTGGCCCCCAGTACCCAGCCTGGAATGGGCACTTGGTAACTACTGGATGGATGGATGGATGGATGGATGGATGGATGGAAGGAAGGAAGGAAGGATGAATGAAGTCAATAGGAATGGAAGGGAAGAAAACAGCCTTCCTCAGTTGCTGAAGGGTTCTTAGCCCGTAGGGCCCAGCCTCATAAGAATCCTTGAACTTGGCTTCTGGTGTTCTCCATGAGCAGAGCAGAGCTTTCCTCAGGAGGAGTCTGGGAGAACTTGAATCCCTCTCCCCAGTGACCTGTTATTTCCAGCATTTTCCTGTGAATAGTTGGCTTCCCTGGGGACCCTGCTGGCTGGCCTGACTTGACCATCTGCCTTCCTAGCAGCATCTCTGCACATGGGCATTATTCTGTCTTCCTTCCACAAGGTTATGAGCTCCAGAGGCAGGAACTGTACCTCCTCTTTCATCCAAAGCCCCTACAGGTGTGACTCTCTCCTGTGCATATTTCTCCTTCTGCTCCTTCCACTTGGAGAGCCTCTCTCTTCCTTATCCATCCCTCCCACTCTCAAAAGCCCAGCTTAAGCTCCCCCTCCCCATCAAAGCCTTCCCAAGACACCTCAGCTAACAGTGCTCTCTTCCCGCTATAACCACACAGTGTCTTTAGAAGAGCTTTACTGCATCTCACTTTTAATTTTACTCTGTTGAAGTCACATATCTACCCTGTCTAGGGTGACCAATTCTTCCCAGTTTGCTTGGGACTTTCCTAATTTTAGCACTGAAACTCCCATATCCCAGGAACCAACCCTCTTGGTCCTGGGCAAACCAAGACAGTTGGTCACCCTAACCTCTACCAGCTTGGCCTACCCACCCCAAGTCCCTACCAAGCTACTGCCAACTTGAAATTCAAGACTCAACTCAAGAGTCACTTCCTCCAGAGAGATGTCCCCTCCTGAGTGCAGGAGAGGTCTGCTCTGCCTATGCAGTCACTGCTCTCCTGTGCTGCTCACAACTGAGGGTCTCCCCAGGTCATGCATTTAGCATCCTACTGCTCAGTACAGCATCTGTCATATAGTGGGTGCTCAGGAAGGAAGGATTTGTCGAACAAGCAGAAACACTAGGTGTTATGAGTTGAATTGTGTCCCCCAAAAGATGTTGAACTTCTAACTAGTGGATGTGACCTTATTTGGAAATAAGGTCTTTGCAGATAATCAAGTTAAAATGAGGTCATTAGGGTGGATCGTAATCCAAAGTGACTTTTCAATATAGGGAATAGCTCCAGTTTGATTTGTTTAGCTTTTCTGCCCACTGAAGGGAACCTGGGTTGGGCGTGGAAAGAATAAGATATATCAGATGAACCTGGAGCCCAATAGGTAAGGGAGAACTCCAAGAATGAAGGAGACAGGTGAGAAGACACAGGAGCTTAAAGGCTCTCCGTAGCCAAATCTGAACATCGCAATGAATAGTGAAAGGAATGAACTATAACCCAGGTCTTTTGACCTCAGTCTAGTCCTCAGGGTTGACCTGGGCTGGATGGAAATGACAACCATGAGTGGCCTCCACTCACCCATTGCCCATCTTCTCCCCTGAGTCTGGCCAGCTCTTTTCTCTCCTGGCTGTAATGCCCTTGGACCAACCCTCAGAGGATCCCACCTCCCAGCTCCCGTGCCAAAAACTTATTAAGCATCCGCCTGTCACCTCCACCTTAATAAATAAGAATCTCTTTTCAGCTTGTCTTCCTCACCTCAGGGCCCACCTCCTTAACCACACTGTCAATTACACCTTATGTCTTGCAAGGCCACAGCTAATGAAAAGCAATAGAGAATTCACTGCCTTTTAATGAGGGAAACATGGCTTTTTACAGGGAACAATTTATTGGGCCAATTCCCCCCGTCCATCACCCAGGGGAGTTGCTGCCTTTTTGTACCCTGCGTTTGTTACTGTGTCAGGCACTGTGTAAAACTGCCATCGGAGCACCGAGGCGAAGGCTCTGACTCAATTTACAGGATGACATCTCTAATCTCCCTCCCTGGATCAGTAAGTGATCCTGGCAATGATATGCATAGAAATTAATTACTTTACCCCTCCTGCTCCCTGGCAGCCAGGAGGGGGGTATCCTCCTTGGCCAGAACAGCTGGGCTGACAGGCCACTGACCTTCAACATCCTTGGCTGCTTGTCCTGGCAGGAGTATGCAGGGGAGACAGATGACCACACTGCCAGAAGAGACAAGGAAAAAATACACAGGAGGAGGGCACGGTGTGCTGCTAAGCCCTGTTGGAGGTCAAGAGCAAATACCAGGTCCATCACCATTTCCAAGGGAGAGAGGGAGGCAGGGGGTTCAGGAAGAGCACTCCAGGCTGAGATTCAGGAGATGCCTCATTCTGCCACTAATTTCCTCTATGACCACGGGCATGAGATTTCATCTCTAAAGTGTTTCAAACAGCATGATTGCTCTGATGTTCTGCAAAAACAGGTCTTCACCCCATTCTCTTTCTTGACCTTCTCTGAATAATATATGAGGCTACTCTCAGTCATTGGGTCTTACGCTTTGTTGAGCTATGTGACCTTGGACAGGTACCTTTACTTCTCTGCACTCTAAAGAGTCAAATGGTTCATTCACAGTGGAATACTACACAGCAGTAAACATGGACAAGCCAGTAAGTTACCACTCTAGAATGAGAGAAGAGAATTGCAGGAGACTAGTCACAGCATATCACCACCCGCAGCACCGGAATGTGTCCCTTTTGTGGGTATAGCCACATGCATTAATAGCATAAAGATTTACATGGAAATTATAAAGTCAAGTTTAGAATAGTTCCTGCTACTCTGGGGGCCAGATGTGACAGATTGGAAAGATATACAGGGAACTGGAAGTGGATTCATCATGTTTTATTTCTCAAGCAGGGAGGTGGTGTATGGGCCTGTGTGATCTCTATAATGTTTTGTATGCCTGAAAATGTTTATTAATATTTTTTAAAGGAAGTAGAAGCAGAGAAGCAAAGGAGATTCGCATGGGGAGAAGTCCTGGGGGTTTCTTGGCAGAAAGGTCAGTGGCAAGGGCAGGAGCCTCAGAACCAGAGATCTGCATTTGAATCCCAGCTCTCCTACTCACCAACTGTGGTGTGATTTGAGGGGCAAGTTAATTAACCTCCCATGAACCTAATTTTCCCAGATGCGAGATAAGAATTAATGATATTTACTCTTACATGAATGTGGTCAGCTCAGTGATTAAATAAAATATTTTAAGAATCTAGCACAGTGCTTGGCACAATTTTAAGGAGATTACACATTTTGGTTTATCTGGGACAATCTTGATTTCCGCCTGCTGTCTTTTTTTTTTTTTTTTTTTTATTAAATCTTTATTGTTCAGATTATTACATTTGTTCCTTTTTTTTTTCCCCCCCATAACTCCCCTCCTCCCAGTTCCCGCCCCACCCTCCGCCCTCACTCCCCACCCACTGTCCTCATCCATAGGTGCACAATTTTTGTCCAGTCTCTTCCCGCATCTCCCACACCCCTTTCCCCCGCAAGAATAGTCAGTCCATTCCCTTTCTATGTCCCTGATTCTATTATAATCAACAGTTCATTCTGTTCATCAGATTATTTATTCACTTGATTCTTAGATTCACTTGTTGATAGATGCATATTTGTTGTTCATAATTTGTATCTTTACCTTTTTCTTCCTCTTCCTCTTCTTAAAGGATACCTTTCAGCATTTCATATAATCCTGGTTTGGTGGTGATGAACTCCTTTAGCTTTTCCTTATCTGTGAAGCTCTTTATCTGACCTTCAATTCTGAATGATAGCTTTGCTGGATAAAGTAATCTTGGTTGTAGGTTCTTGGTATTCATCACTTTGAATATTTCTTGCCACTCCCTTCTGGCCTGCAAAGTTTCTGTTGAGAAATCAGCTGACAGTCGTATGGGTATTCCCTTGTAGGTAACTGAGTTACTTTCTCTTGCTGTTTTTAAGATTCTCTCTTTATCTTTTGCTCTTGGCATTTTAATTATGATGTGTCTTGGTGTGGTCCTCTTTGGATTCCTTTTGTTTGGGGTTCTCCGCGCTTCTTGGACCTGTAAGTCCATTTCTTTCACCAGGTGGGGGAAGTTTTCTGTCATTATTTCTTCAAATAGGTTTTCAATATCTTGCTCTCTCTCATCTTCTGGCACCCCTATAATTCTGATGTTGGTACGCTTGAAGCTGTCCCAGAGGCTCCTTACACTATCCTCGCATTTTTGGATTCTTTTTTCATTTTGCTTTTCCCGTTGGATGTTTTTTGCTTCCTCGCAATTCAAATCATTGACTTGATTCTTGCGCTCCTCTGGTCTGCTGTCGGGCGTCTGTTTAATATTCGTTATTTCAGACCGTGTGTGCTTAATTTCTAGTTGGTTCCCCAATATAAGATCGAGGGTCTTATTAGTTTTCGTGTAGATCTCATTAAGTCTATCGGCAGCTTCTAAACAGTTCTTGAGAGACCTTAAAAGTGTGGTTCTGAACTCTATTTCTTCCATTGACAATTTTGTCCTGTTTCTTTGTCTCCGCATTTTGTTATGCTTCCTTGGTGCACCCCCTAGTGGTCTTTGTTCGAAGTCTTATAGTTAAATCTTGATTGTTGTAGCTAATTCCAGGGAGGGTTTGACCTCCAGGCCAAGTGGCTATGAGAATCAGCTGTGTCAGCAGTGAGAGAACTTCTGTCCTCTAGGGAGGTGCTAATCTAGCCTTTGCCTGAGGCTATCCGGTAAATGCCTCTGTGCAGGGCTTGGGCGGGGCGGGTCGAACAGGATCAACAGGGTGAGCCGGAGAGAGCAGTTATGGCGGCTCTCAGTCCTGTCCCAAGGGGCTCTGCCTCTCTGAGTCCCAGCACCCGCTGCAAGGCTCGGAGAGAAAGCTGCACTCGCTCTGACCGAAGCCAGACAGTCCGCTTCTCCCGTTTGAGCCTGGGTCCCTAAAGACTCGCCTGTATCTGGAGCTCAGAGTCTGCGACTCCCTCCCGATTGAAAACAACAACCGCGCCCTCCGCCGCCAGCCCGCTCCGCGCACTCCACACCTCAGAATTTGACTTCAGCACTGCGCCTCCTCTGAGTGTCCGTGTGCGTTTCTCTTTCCTCCTAGTTGTAGGACTTCCACTCAGCCAGCGTTCCTGTGGTTCTGGGTGATGTCCATTCCGTGTTTTAGTTTCACTTTTGAAGTAGTTGTTCAAAGCAGCAAACTCCGGCGTTAACCTATGCCGCCATCTTGGTTCTCCTTTCCCGCCTGCTGTCTTAATAGGCCCTCTTTCAATTTCAAAAGTGTCTTGATTTGGAGGATAAATGATATTATCACCCTACACATGGTGAATACTCAATGTACTCTAGTCATGTCAGTCTCCTTTACGGTTTCAAGTCTTTAGAACCAGCAAGCAATTGCCCCTCCTCTCTTTCTGAACATCCTTCTTACTCCATTTCTGTGCACTGGGATATTTAGACATCACTCCATTCTATGGTAGGACAAGAGTACCTAATCCACTAGAGTGAATTGCTGCAGGATTACTGCTCAAATTCCATTAAGCACTAGGATCAGAATAAGCTAGAAAGTTTATGATTTTTAGAGCAAAAATCATAGTATTAATAGAAAAGAGAAAAATGCCAGAATACAATGAAAAATAACTTTTGTTGATCACTTACTATGTGCCAGGTATTTTTTCTAAGTCTTTTACATGTATTAGATCCTTTAAATTTTATAGAAGATGAAACTGAGGTCCAAAAGTGTCATGAACCCAAGCCAACTGATCCCTGAGTACTACTATTAAGCACCATGAGCTCCTGCCAACGAGTCTGCTATGAGGTAACAGGATTGAGTTTTAAAAATAATTAGTCCAAAATATGACTGTTCAAATGTACATTGTTCTCCAGTGTGGCTCATTGGAAGGCTATATGTGTGTTCCCACTCTGTGGAAGTTACTTAGCATAACTGGAATCTTCTTTGGGAATTCCCATCATAATATGGGCACAAGTCATCAAATAGCTTCAATTTTCTTGTCTTTTAAGGTGGATGTGATTTTTCTAAGACAGTTCAAAGTCATTTTGAAATTCAAATGAAAACTATAATGAGATACCTCAACAAACCCAATAGATGCCTAACTTAAAAAGACTGACAATACCAAGTGTTGATAGGAATATGGAGCAACTGGAACTCATACATTGCTGGTTGGAATGAAAAAGGATATAGCCTCTTTGGAAAACAGTTTTGAAGTTTCTTATATAGTTAAGCATACACTTATCTTATGACACAAGAGAAAGGAAAACTTATATCCACACAGAAGCCTGTATGTAAAGGTTTATAGCAGCTTTTTTCATAATAACCCCAAATTGGAAATAACCCAGATGTCTATAAACAGGTGGTAAGATAAACAATTTGTGATGTATTCATGCACGGAAAACTACTCAACAATCAAAATAAATGACTGACTGACATGTGCCACAACATGGATGTGTCTCAAAAATATTATGCTGAGTAAAGGAAGCTTATTTTCACACATAATATTTTTATTCCCATTTTACAGATGAAAAAACTAAGGTACAGAGCAATTATGTCTAAGTCACATAAATAGTAAGTTTTGGAGCCAGAATTCAACTCTAATAGCCTGGCCTTGAAGGCTGTGTTCTTAGTCACCATGCTATTCTGTAGGCTTCTGCCTGCCACAAACTATGCCTATGACAAACACTTGAACTCTTCCTCCTTCCCAAACACCCTCGAGACATGTGGGTCAATTGTAACAGAAACAGAATTGGCTTTAAGAGTCTACTGTCAGACGAAGAGTGTGACAGAGCACTTTGCTAAAGGCCACCACCAATTACCAGGGCCCCCACCTGCTCACCAGCTAAACTCATCCAAGTTATACATCTCTGATTTTTAAAACAGATGAGGCAGGTATCAATGATAAGCCCTTTTAGAATCTGATTTCTGTTAAAAAGACAATTGGCTGAGAGTGGGGCATTGGGTTTTAACCACTTGTATTCTAAAAGTCAGAGATTACTACTAGTAAAGTGATCCAGGCCAGTTCACCAGGTGGTATTCTCAACACACTGAAGAGTAAAAGATCACGTTTTGATTCCTGGATGGTAGGGGTTGGGAAACTCAACCATTCATACATCTGTCCATCAACCACCCACCCATTTTTGTTTGCATGAATTCACTTGTTGAGGCCCAGGAACTGTGCTGGGTGTTAGTTGGGTAAAGTGGCCTTTAAGGACCACCCATCCCTTAGATCCTATTTGTCTCTGACTCTGAGCCTATAATGTGGCCTCCACATCAGGACTCCCTATCACAATCTTCTCAACACACTCTCCAGAAAAGTCTACTGTGGTCTGCCTTCTTGAAAGCAGCAATAATTTAAGTCTTATTTAAATTAAAATAAGTCAATTATGTTAACCAGTGGTCTTTATCCTCTTGGATGAATTGTGGGAAACAACAATCTGAACAAAATCCAGAAAGTAAATTTTAAAGACATAATGTGGATTAAGGATGCCATTGAGTGGAGGCTGCCAGGGATCTGAATTAATGAATTCACAAAGTTCTTTATAGCACATTCAGTACTTGTATATAGATGTTCCAAGGTGGTTGAGTATAGGGCATATTCATAACAGGCTTAGACAATTCCAGTCTTGCCCGTGGGATTTCCTCACTCAAGAGACCAGGATTCTACAACAGTTTCTTCTGTTCCACGTCCCTGTGTCAATGGGAAAGCCATGCTTCCTTTCTGAGCCTAGGGTCCTCATCTGCATCTCACCTTTGATTTTACTCTGTCTGATTAACTGCCTCTGCTTGTTGACGTCACATATCTCCCCTGTCTAGGGTGACCAATAGTCCATGAGCCTATGATCTAGTTAATCATTCAGCAAATTCTGAAGACTGCAGTATATTCTGTGTCTGGGTCATAATTTCTAGCCTGAAGGCAGCCTAGAATCACATAAATATATTCTCTTAGAGATGATCCTCTGAGCAGTATGATGTTCATTCTAAGAAAGTGCATTGGAAGCAGCAGCTGGCCATTGGGTCAGGCCTAGTTCTCAGAATGAACCTGCCTCAGACAACTTTTGTCTTTCTCAGCAAAGGGCATTGTATAGACAGGAACAGAAATGGAGGGGTCTCCCAAGAACTTAAAAGTGGAATGCAACAGCTGAACACAAGGGGCAGGAGGGCTGAGGCAGGAAGATGGGCTCTGTCACTTCTCTACCAGGAGCCACCACTTTGATTATACAACAATCCCACTATTTTTGTTTTGTTTTGTTCTCCCAACCAATCCACTGTCTGCAAAGAATTCTAAAGCTTCTATCCACCAGAGCACCACCTGTACATGATTCAATTAACCTTTCTGGTGGCTTGGGAAGTTTGTGCAATAGGACAGCGTTGCCTTAATTGGCAGCCTGACACGGGTAATGAAGTTTGATCAGTTGAAGAGGGCATCGGGGATGTCATTAGCATCCTCTACTGAAGACTACGTGGCGTGTAAAAGTTGTTTAATTTCTGCTGCAAAAGGAAGGGAAGGGGAAATTTGATTCACATTTCCTGAAATTTTTTGGCTTATTAAATATTTCATTTCCTCACTGTAAGCATCAAATGGGTCTGGTATGTTGGTATCTGTGCAGCTTCCCACCTAGATTTTACTGCTCTGCAATCCACCAAGTGATCATTTCCCTGTTATTAAACTCTGCATTTCGCAAGAGGTGTTTTGGAAAAACAAACATGCATAGAGACAGATGGAATGATTCTCTTTCAAGAATTTCAAATGGGAGCAATGGGACGAGGCAGAGGTGCATTAGGCTGTGCTGGAGAAAGCCTACAGGAAGGTGGCCTTGCTGTTTTGTTTTTGTTTTGTTTTGTTTTGTTTTTGTTTTTTAGTTTCCAAGGGTAGAAGGTGAGGTACAGGAACTCTGGACATCAGGAGAATGAGCACCAGGCCAATGTCTGGATCCTTGCTCATCATTCAGAAAAGTTTTAAATCTTGGCTCTTCTAGGAAGCCTTCCCCAGCTGAGAAAAGAGAAGAGACTGACATATACTGAATGCCTTCTATGTCCTCAGCACAGTTCAAATTATCTCCTTGATTCTCACAACCAGCCCTAGGAATTAGGTATTATTATGCTGCTTTTATAGATGAGGAATCTGAGACAGAGAATTTATTAAAGTTGATCAGGGAGCCAGTCAGTAGGTGACAGTGTTTAAACTCCATCTCTACTCTGTCTTTCTCTTGTACCCCATTAGACGGAGCAGTCATGGACCTCTGCAAATTGAACCTGACAAAAAAGCCCCGCTCTACCATTTCCCTATGAGAGACAAAAATGCCTACCAGCTTAATTTATGCACTAACTAATGTGCATTTAAAAGAGCCTTGAAATGTATAATGTGCTAAAAATGAACAATTAATTTTCACTCATGCAAAGGCATTTAAAATTAAATAGAACTAGACCAATGTAGGTATGATGATCATTGCTTTGTTGTAAATTCTTTTGTAATCAACAAATTGTCATCAAATGTAGAGAAAATGCTCACTCTGAACAAAATACTCTGCTGATGACAGTAGGGGGAAAAGAGTAGAAACAGACTCTGTATTTTCTAGGAGGGGAATACACAAGGCATGGGCATATGAATACGATGTTTCCTGCACCATATTAAAACTCATTCATACACACAACCTGACACACATGTGCACATCCTCACACACATATACACAGGGGCACCCCATACCTTAGGCACTAAGGATATATGCTAACCCACTAGACTCCCTATCTGTTCTAGAGAGCTAACTAACTTGAGGTAAGGTAATCCCTGAATAAGTAATTACAGGTGTGAAGAAGTCAGAGCAATCAGGTCATGAGGGGCTTTTTGAATGAGGAGGGACTTGGGAACACTGTCAAAGGTCTGACCTGTGTGTCCTTGGGCAAACACCCAGCCTCATTTAACCTTTTAACACTAGGATTGGACACCCTAAGGTCCTCCCTTGATACATCATGACTGTAAATGTCATGGTATGCCACTGTCCCAGGCAAAAGAGGGAATAAAGAAAACTGTATGTTCTGGATCCTCCTTATTGAAAGCCATCAATTGTACAGTCTTCCCAGACTTCACCAACCAGCGCACTTCCCAAGCTGGACTGCTGTCCTGGTATGTTGGACAACTAACCCAACTGTCAGCAGACCCATTGCCATCACTGTACCTTGAGTCACCTCTCTCACTCAGCATCCTCCTTGGCCAGATCTTTGGTGTCATCACCTGTTGTGGCAACAGGGCAGAGGGCCACGGGTATGCTCATCCAACCCTTTATCATTTCAGCTGCAGCCCTTGGAGATGGTCCTTAGGTGGAAAATTTCATGGATGATCAGAAGAGTGGGAATTTCAAGACACAGAAAAAGAAAAGGCATGATCAATATAGGTGCTTGGCAGTTTGGGAGCAGAGTGAGAGCTGGACTACAAGAAAGGGGGCCCTTTTTCTCAAATTTCACTTTCATGTTAGGCCTCCCTCAGTGTCAAATAAACTCAGCGGCAGTAAAGTTTAAGGGGCAATTTGATGTTTAAACAAGAAAAGCTGTCCCCTGCACTTAGATGTGTATCTCTCCTAATTCCTTAATTTCCAGATTCCATTCAGGCTTATTCTTCCCTGATTGAAAATGTAGGAATAGTTTGATGAAGCAGTAACTCAGCAGAAATAATGATGATGATCATGATGATGATGATGATCATGATGATGATGATAACAATGATAATAACAGAGGAGAGGTTCATTTATAGAGCTTCCCATTTTCCATTTTTGCCTTCATTCTGTCTCACATGAACATGAGCTAATTGATCTTTCTGGCATTTCTGTGAGGTAGGTAAGAATTAGAATTCCTTCTCAAGAAATACCTACTTTATTAATAACCAAGGAGGTGAGTGATAAACTGTTGAGT
This sequence comes from Myotis daubentonii, assembly GCF_963259705.1. Taxonomy (NCBI): domain Eukaryota; kingdom Metazoa; phylum Chordata; class Mammalia; order Chiroptera; family Vespertilionidae; genus Myotis; species Myotis daubentonii. The sequence continues at coordinate 84,198,170 of NC_081847.1, read as the reverse complement.
TCCCAACTTTTCCTGCCCAGAGTCACTGCTGATAGACCCCCTCCAATAGTAATACTAAAGTCTGGTTTCAGGGCTGCGTCTGGCACATAGTAGGTGCTTAATAAATTTGCTAGTGAATCAACTAAAACATTGACTGACTAAATAAATGAGTGAATGAGGCAGGGCCTGAGAAGCTTGTCAGATGCAGCCCACTTGGGGCCTTTGGGACTGAATACCTATGTTCTGGATGCTTCTAATTGCTATGGTTTATTTTAGAGATGCCATAGGACATCTGCACTCATCAGTCATACAGACGAAAATTCTGCCATTTTCATTCATCCTCCCCTGCACCTTCATAGGAAGGAAGGGCACTGGGAAGGGAGAGAATAGGAACAATATAATGGTAAGAGTGAGTTGTCCCTTGTATTTTATCTGAGCCTTCATTTCTCACCTTTGCCTTCCCAAGGCTGAATGATTCTCTACACCTCTGGGAAAGCCACAATGGTCTCCCTGTCTCCAGTTTCTCCTCTTACAATCTATACCCACCTCCTTGCTGAATCCAGATGTTCAACTCTATTCATGCAGCTCTCCCAGTCAACAAGCAAGCTAGCAAATGAAAGAACTCGTTCTGACCGTTGGAATTGCTTCTGACTCTTCAATGCATAGACTTTGACATTAGCAGACTAGGTTCTTAGCAAAGCTTAGCCTGTATTGGCATTGAAGCCTTGAATATGTCACTGTCTTTCTGGCCTCAGTTTCCCATCTGTGAAGAGGGAATAATAATACCTACATTGTGGAAATGTTTTTTAATCAACAACAAACATGAATTGGTGTATTTCCACTTTGGACAAATCCTTAAAGTGAAAAATAAAGAAATAAAACCAGTGTCTAGAGGGGAATAATAGGTCCCCAGGAACCTTGAAAATGTTCAGGATCTCCCCTGATTAAAAATGTAGGAATAGTTATGGGACTACATCAAAATAAAAAGCTTCTGCACAGCAAAAGAAACCATCAACAAAACAACGAGAAAACCCACTGTGTGGGAAAACATATTTGCCAATGACATATCTGATAAGGGCCTAATCTCCAAAATTTATAGGGAACTCATACAACTTAACAAAAGGAAGATAAACAATCCAATCAAAAAATGGGCAAAGGACCTAAATAGACACCTTTCAAAAGAGGACATTCAGAAAGCCAAGAGACATATGAAAACATGCTCAAAGTCACTAATCATCCGAGAGATGTAAATCAAAACAACAATGAGGTACCATCTCACACCGGTCAGACTGGCTATCATCAACAAATCAACAAACGACAAGTGCTGGAGAGGATGTGGAGAGAAAGGAACACTTGTGCACTGCTGGTGGGAATGCAGACTGGTGCAGCCACTATGGAAGACAGTATGGAGTTTCCTTAAAAAACTGAAAATGGAACTCCCATTTGACCCTGTGATCCCACTTCTAGGAATATATCCCAAGAAACCAGAAACACCAATCAGAAAGGATATATGCACCCCTATGTTCATAGCAGCACAATTCACCATAGCTAAGATCTGGAAACAGCCTAAGTGCCCATCAGTAGATGAATGGATTAGAAAACTGTGGTACATCTACACGATGGAATACTATGCTGCTCTAAAAAGGAAGGAACTCTTACCATTTGCAACGTCATGGATGGAACTGGAGAGCATTATGCTAAGTGAAATAAGCCAGTCAATAAAGGAAAAATACCACATGATCTCACTCATTCATGGACAATAGAGACCATTATAAACTTTTGAACAATAATAGATACAGAGGCAGAGCTGCCTCAAACAGATTGTCAAACTGCAGCGGGAAGGCCGGGGAGGGTTGGGGGGCAGGAGGTAGGGGGGTAAGAGATCAACTAAAGGACTTGTATGCATGCATATAAGCATAACCAATGGACATAAGACACTGGGGGATAGGGGAGGCTAGGGGACTGTCTAGGGCGGGGGGATAAAATGGATACATATGTAATACTCTTTGTAATACTTTAAGCAAAAATAAATAAATAAATAAAAATGTAGGAATAGTTTGATGAAGCAGTAACTCAGCAGAAATAATGATGATGATCATGGACTTGTTCTGTGGATTACTGTGAGAGGAATATTAAAATCTCCAAGTCCCATTGTGGGTTGGTCTACTCTGCCAACCTTTGCTTCCTGTATTTTGAAGCTCTGCTGGTAGGGGCCTACACATTTAGGACTCTTATGTCTTCTTGACATGGCTCTTTTAAATTATCTAATGTTCCTCTTTATCCCTAGTAATGTTACTTGTTCAGAAGTCTTCTTTGTGTGGCACTAATATAGCCATTCTATCTTTCTTTTGATTAGTATTTACATGGTATATGTAGATTTCCCCATATTTTTATTTTTAACTATTCATGCTGTTTTATTGAAAGTATTTTCTTTTGGTAAAGGAAGTTCTAATTCTAACTTGGAACTAGCAATCTGTATTCTTAACAAGCTCCCCCAACTGATTCAGATGGAACCCTCTAGTATTGCCTTCTCTTTATAGAAGTTTGTCCGTGAACAAGCAGTAGGAGTAGGCAGCAGCCCAAGGTAGGGCACAAATAGGGCTGAAAGAGATGGTTTTGCAGAGTAATAGATACTTACAGGAAAAAAAGTGATAAGAGGATATGGATGGTGCCAGTTGGATCTTTGGAAACATCAAGGGCATGTGTGGAAGGCTTACAAGGAGACAGAGAGAGGCATGTCTGAGGCTGGAAGGAAAGTGGAGAGGATGGAAACATGATCCTGAGAAAACCTGAGGTGAAGGCCTGAGACTCCTTCTCCCTGATGGCTTCTGTCTTCTGTCTTCTGTTACTTAGTGGAGGGGATTTTGTAGTAAGAATGGGAGCAGGAGCTGAATTGGTGCCCAGAGCAAAGTGGGTCTGGGTTGGGCATCTGAACGGACCAATTAAGAAGAAATGCTGACTAGCCCTGAGGGAAGAGCTGAGGCCAGCAGCAGGAACCTGTGATGGGGTGAAGTTGAGGGTTGGACCTGGGCTGACAGGGGCAGTCCTGGCAGAAGCAGAGGGGAGGGATGGGCTGGGGAGGGCAAAGGGAAGGAAGTATTAGTAGTGGAAGATGGGGCAGTGAGGAGGAGAGACCTTGGTTCCACTACAGAACTTACCAACCTCTTGCTTTGTGACTGGACAAGTCACGGAACCCTCTGGACTCAGTCTCCTCATTTTTCAAGTGGGGACACAGCTTTACAGGTCTCCCATGAGAACAGATGGAAAAGTGGGTTAAAGTGGTGTTTTTTTTTATGGTCTATAGATGCAAAGTTAATAACTACTATTTTTTGTTATTCATACTGCAAGAAATGGAATCTTATCTCCTAATGGCTTAGCCTTGTTGAACATCAATATTTAACCATTCTATGGGGAAAGCATTTAGCTGTCAGGTCATGTGACTTGTTATTACTGTTGACAATAAGAATCAATTAAACATGTGGTATATCCAAGGTGGGTTACATTGTGATATAATTTAAAGGTGTTTATCAGGAATTGAATAGGCCCTTCCTATAGAACCAGTTGTGGGGGCGGGGGGGGGGGGGCGGGGGGGAATGTGCTGCAGAAACATCTCAATCGGTGATGTGATTTTTCAATAATTGACATAATGTTTCTGATAATTGTTTTATAATACCTTGCACGCTCCCCCCATTACCATTCCATTTTATGATGTTATTAATATACAGATGTTGCTTTAATCCTTTTTAAAATTTATCTTAGCTATCCCACATGTACATTTTCAAGTGATTCATTCATTTAGTAGCACCTCATTTATTTTAAAAGTTTTTTTTGTGTGTGTGTTTTTTTTATTCTTATCACTGTGGAAGCACTAATGACATTTATACATGGCTTCTCTTTCATTTATTCCCCCACCCAGAGTTGAGGAATATCGGCCATTCTTCTCCTTAGGGCCAAGATCTCATTCCTCTCTCAGTTGTTGAATTGCCCCTTGCCATCCTGCACTAACCACATGCTGGGATTTATTTCTTCTCCAGCCCTTCCTTCTGGTCTAAAGTGTGACACCAAGACCAGGTTTGGTTCAATGTTGGATGAGAGCCACCTTGTCAGTTCCCATTAAACATCTTTCCAGTAAAACCAACTATTTTAGTCGATTTCTATCTCTGAGAAGGCTCGTTGAACAAGATGAAGTTGGTTTATACTGGCATGTAGGCCAGGGCCTGGGATCAGGTTATTGTAGGTGTATCTGCTCCTAAGGGGTCTTGAAGATGCCTCCATTCTAGACAGTATCACTTCTGATTCTGACTCTGTCCTCAGCGCCACCGTGACATTCCCAATTGCAGCTGGACATCTATCTCCTCATCTCTCTGACCACCTGGAGCTCATATGTTTAAACATGGAGTCATCTTCCTTCCCCCAAACTGGTTTCTCCTCTGAGAACCCCAGTGATCTCCGTGGCCATCGTTTAACTCACGGCTCTAACAAGCACAGAATTGGTGGATTAAGACAGTAAAAGCTTACTTGTTCAGGTCACAGGGGTCAGCAAGGGGTGGTGTTGGGGAGGGGACATTTCTCTGCCCTGAACAATCCTCTGGGACTCTGCTCTCTCCACCTGGTGGCTCCTTACTCCTCCAGGTCATCTGTGAGCTCTCTTCAGCTTCTGAACTAGAGTGAATCACACAGGGGGTCTAATGGGCCTGTCCTAGAAGAAGCAGCTTCCACCTTCTGACACATTCCATTGTCAGGGGCAGTTGCCTGGCCTTCCCTCACTGCACTGGAGGCTAGAAAACACGGAGGAGGCCCAGGATGCTCAGGACTATATGGACATCAGTGAGTGCCAGGCCCTTGCCCCACTTCCTGCTGTTTCCTTACACAGACCGCTCAGCTGCTCTCTGCCAATTGCCTTCGGAGCTTTTCTGCTGCTGAGAAAGAAATGTGGTTGATTACTGGAGCCTGGAAACAGACTTCCTTGAGGCAACAGAGTGAAATGTGACTGGGGTCAGGCCTAGGGCAGATGACCCACTGCAGGTGCTCAGTGCAGGGCCTGTCTCCCTCCCGTCTGCATCTCACGCCTGCCCTAACCAGTCCCTGATGTGGAAGGAATGTCCCACAGGAGGGATGGCCTTCCGTACAAAGCAAAGCAGCACCATGGGGAAGGCAGGGACATGCGTAAGGGCAACAGAGTGCTCGCTCAGTGCATGGAACGTGGTGCTTGAGAGTCATCAGTGGGCTCGTCAGTGACAGCCAATGGTGAGGCCCAGGCCAGAAACTGATCTACAAGCCTGGACAAGTTGTAACCATTCCAAGTGAAAAAATTGCTACTTGAATGTGCTCACCTAAGGAAACTTGCTCCCCAATAGAGCTTGAGACACCCACTGACACTGCCAAGCAAATGTGAGGCCTTGGGACTCCTCTCCCTGGAGAATTTGCAACTTAAGGCTCATTTCCCAGGATGGGAAGAAAGAGTCTCCCAGACAAAGGGATTCCAAGCATCATTAAGCAGGTGTGTGAGGATACAGTGGGATAAAGGGGTGAGGATTCTGCCAGTGCTTCTGAGATTGCACCATCTGCACCACCCGAGCAGAAAGCTGGACTAGCAGACAAGGCCTAGGCCACATTCGGGGTCTGAAGCTCTGGGTGTATTCAAAAGTGAAGGCATACCCAACAGTTACAAAACTGTTAACATGTAACAATTATTCCCTTTAACATACACAACGATATACACACCTACCGCGACTTTACACACGTGTGACCACATTTGGAAAGATTGTGAAAAGCCTACATTCAGTTTGTGTGAGAATACAAGGTCTGGGTCGAGCCAAGTCCCATTTAAACACCACTATTCCTAGAATTGCTTTCTTCTTACTGCATGGCCAACTCTTCCTCTTTCATCTCCTCCCTCCACCCACCTCACAAGCAAACGCTCTGCCCTGTACATTCATACCAGTTCACACAGGCCCCATATCCTCAGAGAAACAAAAGCCAGAGGGCCATTTGGTGCTGCCTTGATCTCGCTCTCACTCTGTCTTCCAAATGTATTTGCTATTTGCTCCCGTGTCCCCGCGTACCCCTGCTGTTCCCAATTGCCCATTGCCTATTAGGAACTGTTCCAGCCAAGGTATTTCCCCTATTTATTTGCTCCTTTTTCCCTGGGAACTTTACTATGCATGAGTAACTGGCCTGCGATGCTGCTTTTGTTTGCCATTTTGCATTCGTTAAAAACCAGTCATCTGCATGTTTTATAAACCCATAGGGGTCTCTCTCCCCTTGATCAATGCTGGAAGTGCTCGTTAACATCTGGGGAAGTTATGGCCCCAGGTAGGGGGGATGCGCGACCTATGGAGTGTGGTTTCAGGGAAGTTGTCTAAAAAAACCCACCAAAGCACTTTATATTCATCACCAGGGTTGCTCACTAAACAGAAATGAGCCTGCCTGCCTTGGGTCCCTTGGTGTATTCGCTCCCCCCAGCCTGGAATGCATTTTCCTTCCTCTCTGTTTGTCTAGGCAACTTCTCGGGGAAATCCTTCCTGGGCATCTCAGCTGACTCTGACTCCTTCTTTCTCAGAAAACCACCAGTCAATTTAACCATCATACATTGGGCACCTCCTATGTGCCAAGGACATGGCTAGGCATTTCTAGGAGTTAATATGTGTGTATACACACACACACACACACACACACACACACACACACACACACTCTAGAGGCCTGGTGCACAAAAATTTGTGCACTCGGGGGGGGGGGGGAATGGTCCCTCAGCCCAGCCTATGCCCTCTTGCAGTCTGGGACCCCTCAGAGGATGTCCACCTGCCGGCTTAGGCCCACTCCCTGGGGGATTTGGGCCCAAGCTGGCAGTCAGACATCCCTCTGGTAGCCCAGCAGCCCTCGGGGGCAGACCTAAGCTGCAGTCGGACATCCTTAGTGCTGCTGAGGAGGCGAGAGAGGCTCCTGCCACCACCACTGTGCTGGCAGCCATCAGCCTGGCTTGTGGCTGAGCAGAGCTCCCCCTGTGGAAGCGAACTGACAACCAGGGGGCAGCTCCTGCATTGAGTGTCTGTTCCCTGGTGGTCAGTGTGTGTCATAGTGACCAGTCATTCCCAGTCGTTCTACTGTTAGAGTCAATTTGCATATTACCCTTTTATTATATGGGATAGAGGCCTGGTACATGGGTGGCGGCTGGCTGGTTTGCCCTGAAAGGTGTCCTGGGTCAGGGTGGGGGTCCCACTGGGGTGCCTGGCCAGCCTGGGTGAGGGGCTGATGGCTGTTTGCAGGCTGATTAAGCCCCCCCCCCCAGTGGAGACCCTCACCCCATGGAGATTTGGCCAGCCTGGGTGAGGGGCTGATGGCTGTTTTCAGGCTGGCCACACCCCCTTTAGGGTGGGGGTCCCCACTGGGGTGCCTGAACAGTCTGGGTGAGGGACTGAGGGCCGTTTTCAGGCTGACCAAGCCCCTCCAGCGACGGAAGCTCCCAGCCTCTCCTTTTTTTCATTTTTTTTAATTCTGGGATTTATTTACCTTCTATAATTGAAACTTTGTTGCTTTGAGTGGAGCTCAGAGCCCCCGTGGCAGCTTGGCTTCCTCCACCATTGGGGCAAGCAAGCCTCCTGCTTGCTCCAGCTCTGTGGCTTCTGGCCGCCATCTTGTTTGGGTTAATTTGCATATAGTCACTTTGATTGGCTGGTGGGCGTGGCTTAAGGCATAGTGAAGGTTGGTCAATTTACATGTTTGTCTTTTATTAGAGTGTGTGTGTGTGTGTGTGTGTGTATATATATATATATATATATATATATATATATATATATATATATTTTTTTTTTTTTAAGTCCTTTGCCCCCAAGTGCTAAAGAGGAAAGCAGACACACAAATTATTAGAACCGAGTGTGGTGAGAATTTGCATGACCTTTGCAGAAGGATCAGAGGCAGGAGAGGACCAGCCTCTGCCCTTGTTGATGGGGAAGGAAAGGCTCAAAGGGAATTGGTCATGCCCGTCATAGGAGAACTTGTGGTCATTCTGAAGGTGCTTGCATTGCACCTGTGGGGCACCATGTCTCAACTGTGTTCCATGCGGACCAACCACAACAGAATCATATGAGATGGTTGTAAAATGCAGATTCCCGAGACACATCCCAGATGCACGGATTCCAGGGTCTGAATTTTCTCATGTATAATGGGTAGTATTGATGTACCCTGAAGTTTGAGAAATGCTGCTGTGGCAAATGAGAGCCACTGACAGGCATAATTTGACTTTTCATTGTTACATGTTTATTGTTGATATGTAACATGCATGGGGTAGGTCTCTCTCCATCCTAGTCCTCCTGCCCATCCTCCTCATACCCTAGATGCTACCATTTTTACGAATCTCTTAGATGTCTTTCCTAGTGTGCATTGTGTCCAGTCATTTGCCTGCTTGGTCTCAGATTCACTCCCTGCCTTATTCTCTTTTCCCAGCAGCTTTGGCCACTGCCTTTTGGAAAGTTTGGTCCATAGGAGGCACTAAAAAGTGATTGGAGAGCAGGAAGAGGGATAATCAGGGAATCTGATTCTCCTCTCCCTCCCTCACCTTTGAGCATCATTCCTGGCACTTCTGTGACTCTATGGTATCAGCTTCTACTGGGCAAGCCATTACCCCAGCTCTGGACAGGTGGCCCTGGCTCTTGAGTTCTGTTAATTTCATCTCCTGCCTCTATTACATCAGCTCAGATCTCCAGCTCACCTCATTGTCCCCTATTTGCTCTTCCAGCTCATTTAATACATTCAAAATGACATCCCCATATTAAGTCTCCTCTATTACCCTGTTTGGCCTAGGAAGTTTTTCTGAGTGGATGCTATAGATTTCAGTCAGGTGGGACTGGACGAGAAGGTATCTGATTCAGCAGCCAAGTGCATTCATTCATACGTTCAACAAACACTGAAGGAGCCCCCTGCTATGTCTAGGAATAGGACAGGAGAATATAAACTGGGAACACAAAGCTGAAGGCCACGTGGAAAGCCATTCTTGTGGAGCTCACATTGTCATCCAAACTGGTTATCATCCAAGTCAAATTCTTCCCACAGTGTTGGATAAATAAATGTCTATGGGTGGCTGAGAAATGACTCCCAGCTGGGAAGTAAGGAGGAGGCTTCTTGGAATAAGAAGCCTCCTAACTTGACCTTGAAGGATAGTCAGGGCAGGCAAGGTTGAGAATTTGGCTCCTTTAAGGTGTATATATTCTAATGGGGATTTATTTTCTGTGTTGTTGAAGTTCAATGGTTCCTCAAATCATACTGACAAAGAGAAGGCAGAGCAGTTCACCAAATCGCAGAATTTGCCCTGAACAAAGGCACTTCTCCATACATGAAGCAGTCCCCCTTTGTTTCCCATAGAGCCTGTGTGGGCTTGGAAATCAAACAGGAGTCCTTAAACAAAGCGACCCCTCCCTAGCAAAGGAATAACTATGGGCTAGGTTACCCCAGGACAACACCTGCAGGAATGTTATGCTAATGGTAGCGGTAGGAAACCACCTTGGCCCCATTCAGGGGAAGCAGGTGGGTCTTAATTACTTACCTTTGTGTTCATAGCCCCTTGCCTGGTACCTCCTCACCAAGTCCCCACTAAGTCAAATGTGTGCTCACTGACTCTTTTATTTGAGGGATGGAATGAATCGATGACTGAGTGGAGATGTGGCTGAGATGGTCTTCATCGTGTGTCATGTGGACGGTCATGCAGGCCATCTGTTCATGAGGCCCATTGGGGATATTCAGGTGGTCATGGAAGAGTAGAAGGCTAGAGCTGGTCTGAAGTTTGAGGACCATGAGGTTCAACTCCCTTAGTTTGTGAATAGGAATCTCAAGGTGAAGGGACATGTCCAAGGAGGTTTGCGTTGCCTCTCCTAGAGATTTACATCACTGGTGGTGGCTGCCTGCCTTCCAGGAGTGGGGTTTGTTCATGCACAACCTCTGCACCATCTCTTTTGGTCAGAGGTCAGTAGACAGTTATAGTTCAATGACAATTTATAAAACTAAACATAGCAAACCGGTTAACTTGAGAGCTCAAGTATTGTTGTTGTTGAATAATCCAGACAGGAATGTGAAGACATAGAGATCCAAGCTCCCCCCACTCAACAGGAGTGACTGCTGGGCCTCGGCCTGCTCAGCCCTGAGGCTATGTGAAGGAGCAGGCCAGGACCACTTTTGGTAGGTGTCTCAGTAGGAATATTCTCATTGCAGAAGCTGCTCTGACCAGGCCCAGGGAGAGTTGGGCATGGGGGAAGAAAAGGAGGCTGCTTTTATATTCTGAAGAATCCTCCAGCACTTCCCCAGTCCAGGCCTTGAGGTCCTGGCCCTGTTCCAATTTGGGTAATTACATTTTCCCTATGCAAATTGCTCCCCTGAATGTGCATAGACAAGCTGGTGGAGGCCCAGCCACCTTGGCAGCCTCTGCAGCCTTTCTCCAAGCACCGTCCATTGGCCTTCTTATTGGCTCCTCTGGGGGAGGCCTGGTTCCCAATTAGCAGCATCACCTTCCCTGCTCAATGTGGCCCTAATGTCTATGGTTTTCCTGGACATCTGGGAGCCATCATTTCCCTCTACTTCCTTTCTCTTTCAACTTCTCTCTCTTTCAACTCCTCCCCCCACCACCTTGAGAATTTAAAAGATCACATTATGTCTTAATAGTTGATTTTCCAGTCTGTGTCCCCTAAAGACTGTGCTCATTTTCAGGACAGATTGTGCCCCCTTCATCTAGAATTCTCTTCAGACAAGCCCAGGGCGTGGCACACAGCAGGTACTTGATGAATGTTTACTGAGTGACTGAAGAAAGAAGTTGTGGTTGGTATTAGGTATGGCCTATCCTATCTAATAAAAGGGTAATATGCAAATTAACCATCACTCCATCACAAAGATGGCAGTGCCCATAGCCACAGGATGGCGGCACCCAGTCCCCTCAGCCCCACTGGAGTCCCCCAGTCCTGGGGGGGCGGGGGGAGTGGCGGCCACTGAGGATGGGCAGAATGAGCAGCCTGGTGGAATGCTTGCTTCATCACTGCGGTGACAAGGCAAGTGTTCCTCCTTGGCCACGGAGAGCCTCTGGGCAGTGGGCGCAGAGCAGCCAGGCCCCGCAGAGAGCAGGAAACAACGGGGAGTGGGCCTAAACTGTCAGGGTTCCCAGACTGGGGAGGGTTCCCCTGAGGGCTCCCAGATTGAAGAGGGTGCAGGTCGGGCTGAGGGACCCACCCCCTGTGCACGAATTTCATGCACTGGGCCTCTAGTGTACATTGTAAGAGGGGATTATGATGACCCTTAAGAATCAGGCCAAGGCTCTGTCTGGATGTGATAAGCCCAGGGAGCTAGAATGGGCTCTGAGAGGAGGGACATATGGACAAAGTGTGCCTCACTGAGGGAGCTCTATGGGGGTGGGTGGAGATGGGGGCCAGGGCCAGGCTGTATGCAGACCCAGTGGGTGGCCTGGGGCTGGCAGTAGCAATGGAGGCAAGGATGACAGAGATGAAGTCTGAACCTCTGGGCCCTTTGGGAAAGGCATTGGTGAGCCTGGCAACTGCTTAGCTGGAGGGGATGCAGGAGCAGGAGAAATTGGAGATGTGGTTCCCAGCTTTCTGATCTCAGAGGCTGAACGTGTGGTGGCTCCTCTGACCCATGGCAGAGGGCATGGCCACAGCTTGGGGATGAAGGTGATGGTGGAAATGGGGAGGAACGAGGAGAGTTCTGCCCATCTACACACGATGCTCTTTAAAAAGGAGAAAATGTCCACCCAGGCACTGAACAGACAGAAAAGAGAGGAGGGGGAATGGAAGCAATCAGAGGGTCCGTGCTCCCAGGAAATGTAAGGAGCGGCCACCGATGGGGAGGTCCCAGGGCAGGGGACCAATCTCAGCTTGCATTGCCTGTTTCTGTTGCTGTTGTGAGCCTCTGAGTCACCTGCTATGCCAGACCAGACAGACTGTTTCCAAAACCAGCCTTCTCAGCTGCCTTAACCCTCATAGAGCCCAGTGTTCAGCGGACATTCACTCAGTCAGCAAGCATCTCTGGCACACCTGCCATGTGCCCAGTCCTGTGCTGCGCACAGTGCATGCTGCTGGGCCATCTGGACCACAGGCCACGGGGCTGGGGCAGGCCCAGGCCGCTGTCTCTCCGAATCAGGAGCTGGCAGTGGGTAATCTCACTGTGTTATGGGTGCCCCACAGTGGGTCCTGGACTGAGCAGGGGACAGCATCTGTGAGAAAAGTCAGTGGTGGCCTCTTCCACTTCCGTTTCCGATTTCTTCATTTTCATGGCTCTGCCCCCTCTGAGAGCCGCACAGTGTCCCTGGACTTGGCCTCCAAATTGGGGGCCAGGGCTGCCCTTGCCTGAATCTAGTGACCCTTGGCTCCCTCCATCCAGGCTCACAGCCCCAACTCCCCAGCTCTGCCTCAGCCAAGAGCTCCCACTGAGCCAACAGCAGGGCCACATGAGGGCTGCAGACTCACTGGCACACACTTGGCTCCCAGCACATGCCCCTAACCAGGCATCCCCGCCACATGAATGTACCTCTCTGTCCCGCCCGTGTCTGTGCTTGGCCTCAAAAGGGGCTCCTCTCCCTCCTGTCAGCAGAGGAAGAAGATGACTGGGGAGATGACATACGCTGTCCACACAAGGCCCTTGTTCGTGTCAGCGGTGGCTGTTGGAATGCGGTTCACACGTGGCTCGCGTGTGTGCCATGTTACTGTGTGTGCGCACACTAGCCTGCGCTTTCTACATGAGCCAGCCACTCAGAATCTGTTTATTTCCCTTTTACGATCACTTTCTCTCCCTCTGTAAAGCGCCAGGACGGGGCCGGCGTTCCAGGAATTGCTTGCAAGCGGTCCTCCAAGCCTCGAGCCGGCCTCTGCTGTCCCCATGCAGTGCGAGTAATGGGTCCTCCCAGGGACAATTTGCATAAAGGATAAATAAGAGAAACACAATGTGAAGTTTATTCATTTTTAAATCCTGCAGCGTTTGTGATTGAAGGCCCAAGCTCAGATGTTTGCCGGATGCGTCCCATTAAGACTCGGGGCTTTGTCTAATGTCTGCTCTGCTCCTGCAGGGGGGTGTAATGTGCGCTCCTTCCACACTGGAGTGCCGTTTCCAGAGCCTTCTGCTCGACAAGGGACGGAGGAACGGCGGGCTGTGTTCCCTTCTACCAGGCCCCCTCACTTTAATTTGCTGTAACAGAGCCAGCACATTAAATACAAAACATATTGATGTTCTTGAGAACCCTGGAGGGTCTTTACCCTTCCTTGTCAGAGGAGCCTGGCATGCCGGGAGGGAGAGGAGATGGTGTTTGGCATGCATGCGGAGTGGTGCCTCCGGCAGGCCACACTGATCATCTGCCAAGAGCTGTGCCCTCCCAGAGGACAGGGGGCGGGCAGAGGGGCAGAGGGGCCATTGTGCATGCCTCAGGGCAAGAGGGAGCATGTGGACAGGGAGGGCACCCTCAGGTTCAGGGCCATTGTGGACACAGCAGTGGTTTGTGGACTAATGACAAAGAATGAGTGGAAGGAAGGAAGGAAGGAAGGAAGGGAAGGGAAGGGAAGGGAAGGGAAGGGAAGGGAAGGGAAGGGAAGGGAAGGGAAGGGAAGGGAAGGGAAGGGAAGGGAAGGGAAGGGAAGGGAAGGGAAGGGGAATGCAGGCAGAATGCCTTCCAGCAGTAGTGACTGACTGTTCTGGTCACTCCCAGGTCAGTAGCAATTAGCAAGTTCCCAAGATGGCGCAAGGGTTAGAGGAAGCTGGACTGGACTCTAAGTTTTGCATCTCTCTATTCAAAATGCTCTGGGCTCCAGGAATTTGGCAGGGTAGGTCTGGCTGTCATAATGTAAATATTTGTTACAGCAAGTGATACAAGAAGAATAGAGGCCTCTCCTCCAGCAAATTCACCATTTTCCTAACAGTGTGTCTCCAGGGCTAGAGGAAACAGGACTGAGAGAGAGAACAAAAGAGTTGTCACACTCTGGCAGGGCCGGGCAGGCAAAAACCTAGACCCACTGCGTTAACTTCACATTCTTTTCTCAAGCTAGCAAAGAGCCCTACACTCTGGGGTGAGAACTTGCCTTTTCCCCCTGAAATGAGCTACTGAGCAATGGATGTGGTCTTCTCTGGACAAATGCGCCCTCCTCATAGCAGCTACCTTACAGGTGGTGGCTACCCTGTGCGATTGTACATCTATTGTTTCTAATCCGCACAACTCTAGGAATTATTATTATTATTATTATTGGGACACCAAGACTCAGGTAGTTTAAATTCATTTCAGAAGGTCACAGAGCTAATAATTGACTGGCCTCTAATTCAAACCCAGCCCTGGGGCTGTGGTCATTGTGGTTGGTATTCTGGTGATGACGATTGTGTTGCTGGTGGGGATGCCTGTGCTGTTGTTGGCATTGCTGGTGACAACTCTGGTGCTTGTTGTTGGTGGTGTGTAATGATGGTAGTCATGGTGGTTTGGGCGGTGGTCCCCTTTGTCTATGGTGCAGGCACTTCAGGCACCTTCTCTCTGGAAAGCGATGCATTCTCTTTCTGTGACCCATCCCGTCAGGGGCTCCGGTCATGCAGGGTGGGCTCAGAATCTTGCTTTCTCCTGGCTCCTGGCCTCCAGAGCCTAAACAGACCTGCAGTGGGAAATGGAAGAAGTTCAAGGAAGCCGCCTGGTGAGGAGTCAGAGTGAGATCATTTATCTCCCCTCAATAAAAAGGTGTCTTTAACTCCATATCAAGGGTAGCTCATTAATCCTTGCATGGGCTGAGAGCTTCATTAAAAACACAATGCAATTAATTCTCTGCATGTGCTTTTTTGAGTCAGAACTGATCTGATTTTGGCTTTTCATGGGCAAAGCGATCTTAGAAATGGTCACTCCCTGACATTCCCAGTCATTGCCCCCCTTGCCCAGGGTGAGTTGTGATTAGGAGTCTGTGTGTGCTCCCTTTATGAGGGCTGACAAGTGGAGGTTATAAATTTGATTGAAAGACTAAGAAAATAAAAGCACTTATTTGGGATGAGCACCTATGTCTTCCTCGGTAGATTTCAAGTGATTCCTTTGCATCTGGTCACTGACTCCCTAAGGCTCCTAAACCTATTTTTTCTTTCATCAATGGCTTTAGGGATTGGGAACTGGAGTGTAGAGAGCTGTTGACTGCAATGTGTGAACTGAAAGTCATGGGAAGGTTCCAGCGACTCTGACCAAGAGTATTTTCTACACAGGACTCTTGCTATCCGTTTGCTAATTCCAGATACAGAATTGCCTAAGTTCCCTCATGAAGTGTGGGCAGGTGTTCAGCCAATGATGACTTAAGTTGACACCTCCCAAAGAGTCTGCAAAGAGCTTCTGGAAGAAGGAAGCCCATCAGAGCAGAGGTGAGGGAAGGGAGTGATTGGCATAGAACCACCAAAGCTTTTTCTGATCTGGTGTAGCACCTTCCCAATGCCTGGTGCTGCTGTGAGATCTCCATCACAGCAGATATTCATGAAGAGGTGGGATGACCCACCAGGAAGATTTTCTATTGTGAATGGTCCATTGGTTACATGAGCTCTGAGTCTCTATGAATCTTGTAGTACATCTCAAGCATATGTGTGGACATGTATTTGAAAGGTAAAAAAATAGGTAAGGGTTGAGTCATTACCTAAAGCCCTCTGGACATTTGGTGGCTTTTATTTAGTAACTAGAAGCCCAGCGTGCAAAATTGTGCAGCCCCGCCCACCTGTGCAGGTCTTCGGTTGTTATGGCCTTAGGGCCACAGGCCTTTTATAATATAGATTGGCGTTTGAAGGTATCAATTTTCAGCCTGTTCTCTACCTGCCTATGGGGAGTTTCACCCAGGAATCAGATTCCTGGCTTTTAGTCTCAGTCCTACCTCTAAGTAGCCACGTTACCTTAAAACATGTTTCACCACCTGACCCTTGACTTGCTCACTTTGCAAATGAAGACAGCAATGGCATCTTTGGTATTTCCTAGATTGCTGGGCTCATGGTCCTCTTGAGGTTAAGGACAACGTCTGCTTGCTTCCTCTGGAGTCCCTCATGGGTCAAGGAATCGCATAAATACTTCTGATAGTAAGCTGAAATATGGCAATAAATGAGGCGTGCTTTAGAAAGGAAATGAAAAAATTTGTATGAAGATGTATCTATCAATTGTAAGAGTTCTTGTAGATTTGAGGATCTATGGTGCCGTAATTAAAAGGCAGTGTGGAATATTGCCAAGTCCTGACTTTATTCATCATCACCACATCCCCAGTTGTCACCATCTAACTTTTGTTGAATTATTGTGCTTCTTGGGAC
This sequence comes from Myotis daubentonii, assembly GCF_963259705.1. Taxonomy (NCBI): domain Eukaryota; kingdom Metazoa; phylum Chordata; class Mammalia; order Chiroptera; family Vespertilionidae; genus Myotis; species Myotis daubentonii. The sequence goes on along the minus strand of NC_081847.1, from coordinate 84,181,916 downwards.
AATATTGTGTGCCCTGCCTACCTCACAGGATTAAAGCATCAAATGAAATTCGGTATTTGAGAGTGCTTTAAAAAGTACACAACACAATTTAAATGCAAACATTATTATTAGTATTACTAATAGTATGAGTTATCATCTTTGGAGTCGTTTTTTTAAAATATATTTTTATTGATTTCAGAGAGGAAGGAAGAGGAAGAGAGATATAGAAACATCAATGATGAGAACCATTGATTGGCTGCCTCCTGCACACTCCCCACTAGGGATCGAGCCCGCAACCTAGGCACAACATGCCCTTAACCAGAATCGAACCTGGGACCCTTCAGTCCACAGGCCAATGCTCTATGCACCGAGCCAAACTGGCCAGGGCTGGAGTAGTTTATCATTCCCTTCAGATTATTTTTCTCAACTGCCCTTTGTTCTCTGAGAAAGTTACAGAGTCTATATTCGCTAGGTCAGGTGAGTGGTTCTCAAACTTGAGCATGCATCAGAATCTGGAGAGCTCATTAAGACAGGTTGCTGGTGTCTGTCTTGAGTCTCTGACTCAGCGGATCTGGGGAGGGCCCCAAGAATTTGCATTTGCAAGTTTTCAGGTGGTGGTGGTGCTGCTGGGCCCAGTCTACACTTGGAGAAAGCAACTGGACTAGAACTATTGGTCTCATTCTTTGATGTGCTTTGTATTTATGTAGATCTGTCATAACTTGATTATGTCCCAGATACTTCACAGCATCCCTGTGAGATGGACATAAGGCTGTAGAAGGATATTTTACAAAAGCACAGAAGAGGGCCCAGAGACTGGAGGGTCTTACAGCAAATCAGTGGCCAAATAGGAATAAAATAAGGATTTTTCCAGGTGCCCATTTCATTGTGCTTTGCATTGGGCTGGACTACTCCCTACTGGCTGGTCAGTCATGGTCACTATCCCCCAGAGCTCTGGCTGGTGACAAGGTGCTAGGCTGTCCTGCTAGTTCAGTGTTGCAAACATCTTCTGGCAGCTGGTGCTGTGAGACATCTGCTTGTCTTGAGGAAGGTGTATAGTAAGGAATGAGTTCCCACTCTTACATCCACAGTGTTTATCAGGTTCTGCAGGTGGGAACTGTTCCATATATCCTCCTTCCTCACTGAGCAGCAAGGTGGGTGCTTTGATTAAGGTGCATGCACTCTGCAGGAAGATGAAGTCCTCATTGGCTGACTTCTCACCCACATGGCTTCCCTGGACTCAGTGATAGGAATTCCCTTGACGAGTCAGGCTCCTTTGAACCCTCTTCTCCACTAGCCCTTGTCCTTGGCCCTCACAGCCCAATTTTAGCAAAGAATCCTATTAAACCAGTTAATTTGGAATGTCCCTCTCTTTTTAAAAATATTTTTATTGATTTCAGAGAGGAAGGGAGAGGGAGAGGGAGAGAGAGATATAAACATCATTGATGGGCTGCCTCCTGCACACCCCCTTCTGGGGGTTGAGCCTGCAACCTAGGCATGTGCCCTTACTGGGAATAGAACTGTGACCTCCTACTTCATAGGTTGACCCTCAACCATTGAGCCACACCGTCTGGGCAGGAATGCCCCACTCTTGATATCTAACCAAGCTCCTCTTCCTCCACCCTTGATAACTAAGCAAGTGCCTCTTTAGACATGTTCTTCCTCGTCCTGCCTCATCCTGGCTATAAAAATCTCAACTGGCCTGTTGTATCAGAAGCTGAGTTTAATCTCTCTCCTTTATTGCCATAGTCTTAAATAAAATTTAACTTGCCGTTTTTGCCAAGTGCCTGGTGGATTATTTTTCTGCAACATCAGAAATGCACTTGATGCTCCTCTTTCTGTGCCCAACCTGGTCAGGTGCGTGGGTGTCCTCAAAACTGGATGATTCTTGACCCAGCCTATGAACTCTCATCCCTTGGAATGATGGGTAATCTGTCCACATTCTTCTAAGACTGCCCTTTGCCAACAGCACATCTGGAGGTACCAGCAACCCAGGAAGAGGCCACCAGTGCTTCAGTCCCTTCCCCACACCCTGCTATGAAGACCCCCTCTTCCCACCTACTGAGGTCCAAGGTCTTGTGGATCCCAGGTAAGGCCAACTCCGTTTCCAGACAGGGACCGGAAGTGCCAGAGACCCCGGCAGAGGTGAGTTAGGATGGCATTGAGCCTTTCTAAGCTGCTCAGCCAAGGAAGGTGGGAGGGGTTAGGCATGAAAACCAACACATGAGCTATAAACCCCACTACAAGCACCTTGTCCTGCAAAGACACAGAGAACAGCGAAATCTCTTGGATTTGTTGTTTATTTTCTACCTCCCTTTTCCCTTTCTAGATTCGCAGCAGTCTTCTTTGGGCTGAGCGGGGTTGTCTGCTGTTATGGCTGCCGCTGCTCTTGGCTGCCTGTGTGTGTGTGTGTGTGTGTGTGTGTGTGTGTGTGTATGCGCGTGTGTATGAGAGCGTGCGCGTGTTCTCTCCAGAGTGACTGGTTTGTGCTGTCATCAGCCGTTGTTTTGGTAAATGGCGAGTTAAACAGATATATCCAAGCGTAAAATCTAAAAAATGTTCCCTCTGGGCGCCCGGGGGGTGTTGTTTGAAATCAACTACATATCAATTGAGCGGCGGCGAGCGGATCCGATGATAAATTCCAGTCCACAGACGCCTTATAAATTACATTTTTTTGTTCGCGATCTTGCCTCATCTCAGCTCCCCAGAGGCCCTTAGACTGAGAACTATGATTGTGTTGGAGAAACGTTTGCTCAGCTTGAGCGAGGCCATTAGCATTGCATGTGCCAGTCCGTCCCTGCGCTCCCCCGGCCCCCCTCCCCCAGCCCCCCTCCCACCCCTTTAACAAAATACAATATGTGCCTGGTAATTTTTCTGTTCATTATCTCATTGTTTTCTGTAAGTACAAGGTTAGATTGAATTACTGCGGGCTCCGCCGTCTATTTGTAATTCTCCTTCCATGCCGAGCTGCTAATGAATGGGCAATTTAGTCAATTCTTTGTAACGGTTTCTTCTGTGCGTCAGCCACTTAATTACTCTGAGCCTTTCTCACTGCTGCTTTATTGCACGGAAAGTCGCGGCTGCTTTGAGGGCTTGGCACGGGATCTCTAGCTTCCAGAAAGAAAAAAATCCTCAGAGGCAACCAGGATTCTGGATCCTCGCTGCCTTCTGCAGTGAAAGGAGTCACGTTTTGTGGCCTCTGCCCACACTCTCCCTTCCCGTCTGCACACAGGGTTTATCTTCCCCCTTCTCGGCTGACAGTTAGCTTAATCCTGGCCCTGGCAGACCGTCAGGGCGGCAGGGAGGTGCAGGCTCCTGCTCAGTGTAGTCTCCCAGGCAGCGGGCCTGGTTTTTTAAAACATTATCATTAGCCTGATCGGTATGCTACCTACCCCGTCATCAGTATCTCCAAACTGTAGCCAGGGAGTTTTCTCCTTGTATGCAGCACCTCACCCTCTTAAACTGTGGGCATGGGGAGGTCTTTGTTATCCCCTTTCGACAAAGGGAAGTCTCAAGTTTGGACATTTGAAGTGACGTTCCTGACGTCACTGAGCCAGGTGTGGCGGAGCCAGAGCTAACGGTTACTCAGGTCACCGTGGCACCCTTCCGTCCTCTTCCCACTCCATCCTGCTGCCCAAGGGGGCACTGCCCAAGGGCACCTGTAAGCTGAGGTGTCCCAGAGTGGAAATAAGTGTGAGTTGTGCTTAAAGGGACAGGAATAACTCTAGAAAGAGAAGGGACTTTATAGTAGTGACCAAGAGGCTGAAAACCCAGAGAACTGGGAACTCTTTAAACAGAATATTCGTTTACAAAGCGGCACCTTTGGATACATCTGTCCCGCTACCAGGATATTTCTTTCTGCCTCAGAATTGAGATGCACATATAATTTACCATCCAAACTGGGACCCTTGGAAGAGAAAGGAGGCAGGCTGAGCAATCATGCCAGGGCTGCAGGAGTAAACTGGTACTGCCCGGAGCAAACGAGGTGGCATGGTCACCCACCCAGGTACCCACGAATGCACGACACTGTGCTGATGGCGTATCTTCAGCGCCGAGTATTCTGATGACAGTTCTTAGAGAGGCATCTTACCAGCAGGATCCACCCCTCTGTTTACAGATATTCCCTGGTGCTGGGCATCCCACTGGCAGAAGTGAGCTCCAGGGCCTCTGTACCAATGTCTAAAAAGTGACAGATCCAGCAAACACTCCCTGAGCACAGCTAGGCCATGGAGGTGTGAGGGTGAGAAGACACGATTTTCTGGAATCTTGATTCGGTTGCTCTAGCACTGTCATTCTCAAACTTCCTAATGCCGCGACCCTTTAATACAGTTCCTCATGTTGTGGTGACCCCCAATTTCATTGTTACAAATTGAACATAATTAAAGCATAGTGATGAATCACAAAACCAATATGTAATTATATATGTGTTTTCTTATGGTCTTAGTCGACCCCTGTGAAAGGGTTGTTCGACCCCCAAAAGGGTCGTGACCCACAGGTTGAGAACCTCTGCTCTAGCAGAAGCGAGGTGAATGGTTCTGATTGCTGCTAACCTCCCAAGCAGGTTCCTGCGCACGCCAGTCCCTCTGCCAGAAAGCTCACGCCCTCCTCTGGGGTCTGGCTCAGTCCTCCTCATTACTTCAGAAGCCAGCTTAAATGTCGCTTCCTCCAGGAAGCCTTCTCTGATCTTCGAGTTTACATTAGGCTCCTTGTTATTCTATTTCATAGTATCGCTTCCCTCTTCATTACTTACCACAATTATAATGAAGTTATTTGTGTGATTATGTGTTCAATGGTTCTCTTTCCCAACCCCGCCCCTGACCTGCCTGTATTTGGCCCTCAATAAATACTTGTTCGATAACAAGAGGTCCCATTTAAATACCACTGTCTACATGCCAGGCGCTATTCTAAGTATTTTGCTCAAGAAACCTCACAAGGGCTTTATGTGACGGGTACTATATTGTCCCTGTTTTGCAAATGTGGAAATGGAGGCCCAGGGAAGTTAGATCACTTGTCATGGGGGAGGCAGGATTCAAATTCAGACACGCTGGACCTCAAGTCTAGAAATAGTATAGAGCTTGGAGCCAGGAGATGTAACCTGCAGCCGCTGATCATGGTGTGTCTTTGGCCAAATCTCCAGGTGCCGAGACCACACTTTCCTTTCTTGTGCAGCAGAGGAACAATAGCCCTCCTATGCTCACCGTGTTGCTGTGAGTGGCAAAGGAAATAGATTTGTGTACACTCTTCACCCTCCCCAAATGGACTCATTCATGAGAGAAACTGACTAACACCCCTTCTAGAAAACAGGTATCCAGGCAGGAAATGGAAACGCTGGCTGCTGGAGTCCTGGGGAAACCTCTGGATTTGGGGTGTATCTAAAACAGATTAAGGACTTGGAGAAAACGATCCTGGAATGTCATTTGGAATTCCTGCCCCTGTTCTGTGGATCTCTTGCTGAATAATAAGAACCCTTAATCAACCAAAAATATGTTACATATTCGTGACAGTTTGTGCTTCTCGAGAGGCTTCACTATATTTATTTCATCTGATCCCGGGGAATAGGTAGAAAGGGCATTGCCCCTTCACAGCTGGGGAGACTGAGGCCAGGAGGTGAAGGTCACGGCTAGTGTGGAATTCCTCAGCAGATGGAATTCTTTTCTCTGCAGAGAGACACTTGCTGAACACCCTGGAGACCTCAGCGGGGCTCAGCCACCCAAGAGGGGGCCGGGAGGAGGCGGTCAGGGACAGTGAATGAAAGGAGGAACTGAAATTCTCATCCGCTGCTGTCACTGCCGTGGAGGGAGGCAGGGCGGGCTCTCTAAGGAGCTGGTGTTTAAACTGAGAATGAAATGGGGGAAAGAGCCAAGTATGGGAAGAGGGAGACGAGGACACTGCTCAGAGGGAACGGCGTGTGCCAGCGCCCCGAGGAGGAACATGGTTGGCAGCCACAAGGAAGGGGAAGAGGTCAGTAGGGTCCAGTGTGGAGTAGGGAGGAGAGAGAGAGACTGGAGGTGGGACTGGAGGCGTAGACAGAGGCCAGATTATTGCCGGCCTTACAGGCCGTGGTAAGATGTGCGCATGTAATCAAGTCACCTTTACTCCCATATACCAAACATGTGGGCGTTCACACACAACCATGCATGCGTGTGGTTAACATAGCCACAGGCCATTTGTACATGTACATAAACATGCACGAAAATGTATACAAGGGCATAGCTACACAATTCCTTGACAACACATTGTCATATGCGTTTAAACACACAATTGCACACTCATATGCACCAGTGGGCCCATTCATAGAGACACACAAAGGCACATCCTCTCAAACACTGCATGCTGTTTGTAAATGCACACCTGTATGATGCATGCACACATAAGGAGAGGCATCATAGGTCTCTGGGACACGCAGATACTCACACGCACACAGACAGCCCACAGCAAGCCCAGCTCAGATGAGCGCTCAGCCACAGATGAACTTCTCTGCTGGCTGGTTATAATCTTTCATTGGAACTGACACGTTGATAGCCCCAGTTTCTCTAGGAAGTGACCTTCATGCGGGCTATTGATTTCCAGTGGCTATCAGGCGCCCGCCACTGGAGTGACAGGCCAGGTCGGAGGTCAGCCCTTAAATAAAGCTTCTGGATTACTAAGCACCATCCACTCCAATGAAAATGGAAATTGGCAGCCCTGGCTCCCTTTTATGTGGCCGGCTCCTGCTGATGGGCTTCAGCTCTGAGTGACCACCTCCTGTTCCTGCCCCCTGGTCCCCCCTCAGAGCCAGGTGCTGTGGGAGCCCACAGGTTTCTGTGTGACAGGGGAGCTGGGCTGAAGGCTACAGGTGGTGGCAGTCACCAGGGCCTGAAACTTCCTGGATTCTACTTTCCAGCAAAGCCTGGGGCTGTCCCCCTAAGCCAGCATTCTGGTAACAGCCAACTGCTGCAGGTCCCAGAGGCCTACAGTGACTCGCCTTCTAGTCTCAGGACCTTGGGTACTGTCCCCCCATTCCCACTTTGTGCCCCATTCACACACATTCATACATCCCTTCCCATGTCATAGCACTGTGGTCCAAATAAATGAGTTGATGGAGGTGTGTTGAGTCGTATAGATACTGCACAAGAAGATGGTGCTACCAGCATCTGTGTTTTAAAAGCATTACACCTCATGAATCACATAACTCTACTTAATTGCATCCCATGTTTGTGATGACCCAGGAAGCCCTTCAATGGTTGCAGCATCGTGAGGTCTCCTGACAAGCAGAGGCCCGGGACAGGGAAGGGCTGAAGGAACTTTCTGGGTCTCAAAAGCTTGGCCTTTTGCCTTTCCAGCCAGGAAAACAGGTGGAGTTCACCGTGCCTCACTGGTGTTCAGGGCTCAAATCTAGCAGCCAGACACCATCCCTGAAACCTGCCCTGCACAGCTACTCCCCATCAGTACCTGTGGGCACCCCACCCCAAAGGCACCTTCTCACTCCTCCTCCTAAGTAAGCAACCTACACACACACACACACACACACACACACACACACACACACACACAATCACACTCACACTCCTCCCTGCATTCAGACCTTCAGACCCCATAAGCCTAGGCATACCTCCATAGTCCTTTCTGATTGGTCTTGGAAAGGGCATTCAGCCCTGCTTCTGAACATAGATGTTATAGTTTTCACCATGAATCTGAATTTTTTTAAAGAACTTTTTCTTGAATAGTCTGGCTCGGGGACAGCTGCAAAGGCTGCCAGTTTCCGGCATTTCTTGGCCTCACTCCAGTACTGATGTCTGTCCCTTTTGGCTCTATTGTACGTCTGTGACCACTGTGGCCTATGTGGTTCTGCAGTCAGGGGTCATGAGATGGTGACGGCATGTCCTGAAGGGAGGGTAAGCAGAAATGAGAAGTGTTTACAAATTAGTTATCTGGTGGAGGAGGTCATCTGTTCACCAAAATCAGAGAAGCAAGAGCTACCAGCGTACCCCGAAGCCCAGATTAGCTGCCTGTGCCAAAGGGAAGAAGGGAGGAACCTGGGGAGTCCCTGGAGCAGGCTCTCCGCGCAGCTGCACCCAGAGCAGGACCCACGGGGGCTCCTGGGCCACACACAGAACACGCAGCTCAGAGACAGAGGCGGAGAAGAGGGCGGGTCTTGCAATTCATGGGTACGGTTGGGCCGTTTCCTGGCTTATCTATAACCCACCCTTCCTCCAGTGCGCAAGGGGCACTTCTGGGGTCGGGCATCTGGGGACAGGAGTGTTTTACAGAACAAGCACAAAAGAGGTTCTGAAATTTGTCACTTAGGGAGTTTGAAGTGACTTATAACTAAAGACTTAACACAAAACTATTAAAATGGCAACCACTTCACCGAGTTTCTATTTTTTAAATATAAATAGTTCACTTAATTTGCTGAGACTGAGTCCCCTGGCTTGTACGCTGTGATTTAAGGGGCTCTAAAATCCCCTGCCTGACAGTTCTACACCAAGCATGTCAAACTCGCGGGCCGTGGGCCGGATGACTCGTTTATTCGGCCCGTGTTAGCCTTTGAGTTTGACATGCTTGTTCTACACCAACCTGGTAACGTGACTGAAATGTCACAGTTGAGTGGCATTGTGGGGGGTTCCCTCCCTGGGGCTCTCTGTACCATGTCAGCCTCCCTAGGAGGCGTCCTGAGGCCCTCCCCCCAACACCGGGTCCAGCCTGTCAGGGGTACGGAGGCCCTCCCACCCCCCTCCTCACCCCCACCCCCGGCCCCGTGTGTTGGCTACTGTAGCGGGTGGAGAGGGGCCTGGGGAAGGTGTGCTATGGGCTGAGGCCCATGCATGGGGCAGTGGCAACAGCAGGGGACATGCTATAAACATCCTGTGCCCCAGGCCGAGGGTGCGAGTCCTCACACATTCAGGGGCCAGCATGCTGGGCCTGCCCAGCCCTTACACGGACACAGGCTACACAGCAGCAGCAGGACCCCGGGCGGACACCAGACACACTGATTTCACACCCAGCTCTGTCACCTCCCAGCTGACTGGCCTCAAGCCAATCACTTCCCTCTCTGAACTGCAGTTTCCTCAGCTGCAAAGTGGGGTCAGGAACGCCAAGCCCACAGTGGATGGCCCTGAGGGGTGAGCAGCACATTGTTCACAACAGGCCTGCCACGCTCTGTGCTGCTTGGTAAATGCTGATTGTCCGGGGGCTTGCAGGTCAGCTATAGTCCTAGCTTAGGCTGCCCACCAGCCAACGTATCTCACAATCGCAGCGAGCCAGCGGCTCTCAAAGGGAGTGATTCTGCTCCCTCCTCCCCCCACCAACACACACAGGAGACAATTCAATATTGTCTGGAGTCACTTTTGATCGGGCCACTGGCGTCTAGAAGACAGAGGCCAGATGCTCCCAAACATCCCACAACGGAGAATGTTCTGGCCCCAAATGGCAGTAGTGCCACGGTGGAAAGGCCCCCTGTCCCTACGACACTGCTTCCCACTTCTCTGTCTTCCCCTCGGTGGCTCCACACAGCAGCTCTGCAGCCTTCCATCTCCTGCACACCACAGACGGGATGCTGCCTCCTCCCCTCACCCCGAGGCCACTCAGCCAGATGGCAGAGGGGTCAGCGGCAACCAAACATCTAATGACGTGTGACAAGTGTGGCCAGACAGCAGGCCCAGCCTGGGCCCCTCTGAGGCCACTCATTGGGCAAGGGGGACTCATAAATAACAGCACAGTGACAGCCCGAGTCTTGCTCAGTGGGAGGGATGGAGCTCGGCCCCCAGCCCCTGGGGCAGGTCTTTATGGGACAGGCCTCCAGCAGGAGGGCCTCTGACTCCGGGCACAGTGAACGGGCTGGTGAGACTGGGGACCTGTCACTGAAACATCTGTCCTGACAGCAACTGGCTTTGATGCGTCCGCTCTATGCCTGATGGGGAGCTGCTTCTGCATTTCTGAGCCAGCGCAGCTTGGGGCTTCGAAACAGCCCAGCAAAGCATTTGCCTAGGACAGCGGTTCTCAACCTGTGGGTTGCGACCCCTTTGGCGGTCGAACGACCCTTTCACAGGGGTCGCCTAAGACCATCCTGCATATCAGATATTTACATTACGATTCATAACAGTAGCAACATTACAGTTATGAAGTGGCAGTGAAAATAATTTTATGGTTGGGTCACAACATGAGGAACTGTATTTAAAGGGCCAGAAGGTTGAGAACCACTGACCTAGGAGGTGAGTGGCTCAGTGATGAGTGTGCTGAGCATTGGGGTTCGGGTCTTAAACCTTCTTTCACTTTGTTATATGCTCTAAGCCTCCAGCTCTTCATCTGTTAAATGGGGATGTTTGAGCAGCAAGTGTGCTAATTCAAGGGAAGTTGTGCACAAAGTAATAAATTAACGAAGGGATGATGATGATGATAATAATAATGATTATGATTTTTCAGCCATTTGGGAGAGAGGAACTGATATTTGAAAAAAGCATACTTTCTGATGCTCTAAGAATATTAATCCACTTTTAGGGTTTTAGGCAGTTCCAAATAGGCTGTTTGCAATAATAATGATAATAATGATGATGATGATAATAATAATGTGCATATGAAATAGTTCCTTTATTTTGACAAAGGCTTATTTTTCTCAAGCCTCATGTGGCTTAAAATGGGATCCGTGCCCTGCCTGGTTTGGCTCAGTGGATAGAGCGTCGGCCTGTGGACTCAAGGGTCCCGGGTTTGATTCCGGTCAGGGGCATGTACCTTGGTTGTGGGCACATCCCCAGTAGGGAGTGTGCAGGAGGCAGCTGATCGATGTTTCTCTCTCATCGATGTTTCCAACTCTCTATCCCTCTCTCTTCCTCTCTGTAAAAATAAGTAATGTATATATATATATATATATATATATATATATATATATATATATATATAATGGGATCCGTGTCCAAGGATGCACATTCTTCCCAAATAAAATGGAAAATATCAAAATGAATGGCCGGCGTTCACACTGACTGCATCTGTGACATGGAAGTCCTCGTTCAGATGGTGTGTGCATATGTTGGGGCACTGAGCTGAGCTTGGCGCCTCTCAGCCCAGCATTCGACTTTAGTGTCTCGGTTTTGACATTTACAAACGGGGCCACAACTTCTCCTGACTACCTCAGGGCCGCCAGCTTGGCGAGACCATGGGTGTGGGAGCTCTGTGCAGAGATTAAAGCCTTATTGCACAGGGAAATATTAACATCCAGATCGTTATCTTTATCATCATTATTAATTATTATTCATAATGGTGCTTGAATAGATGGGCTACTTCAAATGGCCCCAAATGGCAGTAGTGCCAAGGTGGAAAGGCCCCTTATCCCTATGACAGTACTGTGTCTGAACAGTTCTTACATACTTTCCTCCAAACTTGACATGTGCCTGTGATGAAGAAATTGACCTTGGAGCACGCCTTCTGGAATCTAAGCTGATTCTTTAAGGTTCTAAACAAGTCCTGTCTCCCCCAAACTTCCTTTTTTTAGGCTGAAAAGCCTTACTAGAGGCCCTCCCCCCGCCCCCCCGGACCATGCCTTGTGCGTCTTCTGTAGAAATGGCTTTTTTTGGCCCAACACCTCGATGCCAGCTTTCAGCAGGAACACGTTTTGCAGGGAGGGTTACAAATTAGAACCTGGTTCCAGTGAAACCTCAGACACACTGTAACCGTAACAGTGAGCACTCAGGCACTACTTACAAGAAATTAGACGCGCAGGGTGAGTGTTCAAGGGACCCGGGGCTCAGGGAGCTTGCCTGTCCTGCCTGGCCTGGCCTCTCTCCATCTCCTTTCTTTCCTCCTTGCCCCACTCTTGCTCCTTTTTTACTTTAAAATCCCTATAGAAATCCTTAACTACTGCCCCATTCTGACGCCTGTTTGGGAGTCAGCCTCCTGGCCAAGCTGCAGGCCTGCCCGTGTCTCCCCAGCAGACGCCCTCCCTGGCTTTCCGCCTGGGCCTCTCGGGGGCAATGCAGAGCCTGTGCCGGGCAGCAGAGGGTGGTAAGGGCAAAGCCTTGGGTCCACACGGGACGCTATTCCAGTCCTGATGCGGCCACTTCCTGACTGCATGACCTTGGGTGAGATATTTAACCTTTCTAAGACTTGGTGGTTAGCTCTGTGAAATGGGGATAACCCCTCCATCCTGAGGCTGTGGAGAGGACTGGACGAGATCGATAAAGCCAGGGAGGTGAAGGGAAGGAAGGAAGGAGCAGCAGAGCCCTGAGCTGTTGACAACAGTGTGGCTACCTCTGGGGCCAGCCCCCATCCACACTGGCTTCATATTGAACCATAGACATCACTCCCACAGGCTGACTTAAGAGCTACTATTGAGGGCACATCTATCCCCAGATATCTTTACCATTGAGGCCATCAGTGTCATTAGCAAGTCATCTGTCAGGAAGCCATCCAGGGCCGGGCATGATGCTGGCTGGCTGGAACGAGCCTCATGTGATCGCCCTGGAAGAGGAATGCCCCAAGCCCCAGTTCCTCAGTGAGGACTGAGTTCCCAGCAGGCGGTGACATTTCCATGCCTTGTTCAGTGTGAATTAGTCCCATTTTTGCCTAACTCTTTCCCGCAAGCCCCCAGCTCATACTCGGTTCTCCCTCCTTGGAGCTCCTGTAGCGTTTGCTGTTTTCACCACTTATTTGGTGCTGGACAGAGATGGCAATCTCCTCGATTAGACTGTGAGCCACCTCAGGCGCGTCACAAATACGCCCACGATTTCTTGAAATTTCCTAGCAGAATTGGCTTCATAGTTTAGTCTGATTTTTCTAATGACAAAGATTTCTTGCTCACTCACATTAGAAGTCCATGGAAGGTCAGCTGCTCATCTGCTCCAGGCCACTTCTTCTCATAACTCATTGGCCGGGGCAGGTCACATGGTCCACCGGGCAGGGATATAGCATCCTTCCCAGGAAGTCAGGGCGCCCAATGTTGTGAGCAGCACCACAATTCATCACAGAACTAGAATAGTATTTTCTACAAAGCTGTTGGTTGCTCTGTAAATATTTAATGGGGCTGGCGAACCAAATATCTTAAGACAAGTATTTGAACACATAATTTTGGTGTGGTTGTTAAATCTAAACTAGCCAGCTAAATGTTGGGGTAATGAGTCTTGTGGTCAGCAGTGGCCTTGAATCAACGAAGCCCACTGGCTAGATGAGGGTGGAGCCAGGCTAGACACGGCCCCAGTTCACTGTGGAAACGCTGCCTTGGGGAAACAGCGTTAGACACATTCACTCTCTTTCTGAAAGGCAGGCTCAGGAGCAAAAGGAGGTGGGAGTTACAGGGTTGAGGCTTTGGCTTCACAGATGGAAAGGCCCCCAGACCTAGAGGCTCCCATCAGAAGGGAGAGGCTGTGAAGTCCCTGACCCAGCAGGTGGGTGGCATGAAGGCAGGCAGAGCGTCCTTGGGGATTTCTGCAGTGGCTAGAATATTGGAGTAGAGACCCAGGACTGACTCCTCCAGCTTTAAAAATCTGCCCCAAACCTCAAAGGAATAGATGTTTCCGTTGTGGACCCACTACTCCCATTCCGAAACAAGCGGGAATAAGGCAAGACCATTTGTTTAAGACCCTAAACAATGAGCTGTGAGAGGTCAGGAAGGGGAGATAGGCTGGAAGGCTTCCTGGAGGCGTCAGACCGCAGTGGGATCTGGAAGGCTGCAAGAGACCAGGATACATAGGGGTGTGGGGTGTGGGGTAGAGAGGGTGGGTCGCAGGGCTAAGGCCTGGGCTAGAGCAGGGATGCTCCAGGTGGTGCACCCCCCTCCCTCATCTCCCCTCTCCCTCCAGCACACAGGGTCCCCGGGGGATAAAAGAAATACAATTTGCTCGTGACTAAAGGAACCCATGCGCCTTTCATATCCTTACCCCATTTCAGGTTTGCATCTTATTTTCCTGCGAACTTTTTTTTCCCCCTTTGTTGCTCTGGCTTTTGTTGGCGTAACCTCAATTTCTTCCTGCCTTTCAGAGCTTTTATTCCCCAAGTGGAGGAAGGAACTTTTAATGTCATGCTAGGTCCTTAGCCAGGCCAATTGTCTTTCTAAATCAGTCAGGGGCTGGGGTGGCTGGGGAGTGTTGGGGGGGGGGGGGGCGGGGGGCGGGGAGAGACTGGGAGAGAGGCGATAGCAAGGAGGGAAACAGCCAGTGCAATGGATGAAGGTCCCCGAGGTGACTTGCAAATCTGCTGAAATCCTGAACAAGCTTTGATTTAACCCAAGCTTGAAATGGCTTTTATTTACTGTCTATTGTGGAATAAATGACATCTCATAAACAGGCTTTATCCATTACCCCAGAATGGAGAGCGCGATGTTAGGGACATTTTATCCTCTTGATATCAAAGGAGATATGCGGGGTGTGTTATTACAAATAGAAAAATCAATGCTCAGACACACACATCTGAAATTTCATTTCGTCGAACCACATTTTCAAAGGGGGAAAAAAAGGCAATTGCTAATAAAAATGACTACAGAACCGGAGGATTTACCAAGCTTGAGCAAGGGACGCGCTGCTGGGACCCAGCCCAGACAGTGAACACATCGGGCTGAGCCTGGGGCAGTGTCCTGCTCCTCCTGGCAGACAAGCCAGCCCTGCCCAGGGAGGGCCCCTAGCAGCCTCCTGCTCCCCTAACCTGATGACCACGCCCTGCCCACACACTGCTCATATCCAGTCCTCCCACCCCAACCATACACTGCACACCTGGCTACAGACCACATGGAAAACACCAGAAACAGTGAGACCACTGCTGTTTCCTGCGGGCCTTCACCGCTTTCAGGCCCGGGCTTCCGAATCTCCAGGTCCCTGTAAGAGTGAAAAGGCTCCAGGAGTGGGGAAGGCAAGTTGACCAGACCCCACGGAAAGGTTCAGCCTTACATTTGCACCCCCCAACCCGCCTTCAGAGAAAGTGCATGAGGAGTAAATGCTTCCAACTTTTCATAAAATGTTCTTAAAGTCACTGCCCTGGGCCCCCATGCCTTTATCCCACTGCGTGACCCTGCACTGGGGGTGATCCTGGTTTAGGGTCTCGCTTCCCCGTGAAGCTATAATGGGACCCGAGACCAGGCCTGATGCTGGGCTCTGTTGCATTCCCAGGGCCGAGCACAGGACTTGGCCCCTAACAGCTGTTCAATAAACACTAGTTGAATGCATGGGAATGAGAATGTGCAGGCGTGTGGAGGGGATGAGACAGGCTGCCAGGACACGGAGCTTCTGCAGGAAACTGACCTCAGCTCTGTCTTCCCCTCGGTGGAAGCGCTGAGTTCTGGTCAGCAGCTCCCAGCCCGAGGCAGGGGCTAGGCCCAGGTTGCTGGTTTTGTGCAGGTATTAGGCTCAGGAATGCCTGACTCCACTGGTTGAGAAAAATGGACGAGTAGACTTTGCTTGGGTTTCAAGGCCTCACAGTAAATCCTGACCTGCCTCCTCCACACACACACACACACACACACACACACACACACACACACACACACACGAAGAGCCAGACACAGACCCATGCCCACTCCTGCAGAAAGAGCACAGACAGCATTTCAGAGCCAGCCGGGGTGGCAGGGGTCACGCCGTCTGTAGTCCTGAGAGATGGGAAACCCAAGGCCCAGGAAGGGGAGCTAACGTATCCAGGTCACAGGAAATCGTGGCCAAGTGGGGGCCAGTGTTTGAGTTTTCACTCCCAGCCCTGAGCCCCTTGGTCTGCCAGAAAAGAGTCTAAGGAGAGAAAATAATAGGCCCATACGTCGCAACGTCATTGCAGACAGTCATGATGTGGAGATGGTTGTTTTTTAAATAATTTAATGATGAATGATCTAGACGGCCTCCACACTGTACAAGTGGTAGAGTTTTTGCTGGTTTTAAAGAGGCAGGTTCTCGTTTTCTCTCCAGGCTCTGCTTGGTGGAAAGCCACTGATCAGAATGGGGAAACTGACACCCGGATGAAGCGTTTCGGGAAGACAGTCCCAGTGGAACGTGTCCCCGCTCCCACAGACACGCAGGCTGCCTATTTCTTCCCCGCATGTTTCATGAAGGTGGAAGAAACAAGCCGAAGCCAGCCAATACAGCCGCGGTTCTGCCTGAAATAGGCGGCAGTATTTAAATAAGGTTTCAATAGGAAGAAAATGTCTCTTCAGACCTGGTCTGTGATGTAGTTATCAGGAGGAGAAATTTGCAGAACCCATTACCTGCCACTTCTTCCCCCAGGAAATCCCTTGTTTGTGGAGCGTGAATCTCTCAGGCTTTTACTGGCTTTTTGTCTCTGGATTGTCCTGGGTAAACATCTGCCTCACACGGTGTGTTTATAAGAAGAGGCATTTGTGGCTTTGATTGTTTAGAGGTTTCTGCAGAACACACTGGCTCTCTCTCTCCTCCTCGCCTTCCCCTCCCCCGAGCAAACAGCCACTGATGTTTATTTTGATCCAATTGGCACTGCACCGCATGCCTCTGTCCAGAACCGGGAAGATACGTGCCATCACCCACCTGCTCCTCCTTGGAACAAAGAGTTTTTTGTAGCCAAGACAGTATATAATTATATTGTTATCATTTATCCCACAGAAAAATTTCAAGCATCTTCTGTGTGCAGAGTGTTGAGTTGGATAGGGTGAGTTGTACCAAGAGGCCCCATCCCCATCTCAAGGAGCTTATGGTCTTGCACACATTAAGTTTAGGATTTCACCTGCTCACAGACCTCAGCACTTTGGAGGGACAGGGAATCTGCCCCTGGCCTTCTTACTGTCCACCAAATTGAGCCTGTCATCTTGAGTCCTTGGGTAGTTCATACCCAGCCATGGACCACGTCTTTCCATTGTCTACCCTTGGGAAAGAGTGTGATGGTCTCCCTTTTATTCTCGCATGTCTCTGTGGAGAGCTTCCTTGTACGGGGGACTCAGACCACCAGTGCGTATCCTCACGGTAAAAACACTGTCACCTGGAACTCAACAACATTCCCCGTAGATAGACTTATTATTATTATTAATTATTAGTGCCACCCCAATTGAGGTCAGAAGCAAATCACAAGCAAACAATATCAAACACCTTGTTAAAAAAACAACAACAACAACGCTTGGCTCAAACTTAGTCCAGGTTCCCCACTCCTTCACCTCCAGCTACAGCTTGGATAGAGAGCTCTCCTGTCTTCAGAGAAATGACCAGATGGGTCCACGGGCAGCCAAAAACACGGTGCAACCAAATAGCAAGGGTGCTGCTTTGGGTTTCATATATATATATATATGAAATAAAATGGGACATGTAGGAGATTAGATAGCTAGATTAAATATATGATAGATATAGATATAGTTATAGATATAGATATAGATATAAGTATAGGTACAGATATAGGTATAGGTACAGGTACAGGTACAGATACAGATACAGATACAGATATAGATATAGATATAGATATAGATATAGATATAGATATAGATATAAGTATAGGTACAGATATAGGTATAGGTACAGGTAACAGCTATAGATATAGATATAGATATAGATAATAAGACATGTAGGAGATATATGAGTACATATGCATGAAGTATATATGAAGAGGAGGTACACATCTTATCAGAAAGAAGGGTCAGGCTGCATTTGCAACAAGCAAAGTTCCCCAGTCCACGCAAGCATGAAGCCCCGCTCGGAGGCTGGTGGAAAGGATGCAATTTACCTTTGGGTGGTGATGGTGAGATTTCATTTAAAAGTCTAAGCGGCTGATAATTTATTGATGTCTCTCTCTCCATAGCTGTCTGACTCTTACTGGTTGGAAGAAGCTCCCATGCGCCTAAAGGATTTTTTGAATTAAGTTCTTTGCAGTCATTTCCCCTCAGGTGTTAACCAAGGAGACTGCACTTTGACAGAAGTCAGCTTCTCCCCCCGGCCCCCACCCCCGGCCCTCACTTTACGTCGGGAAGTAAAATTAAGTACCAGGAGAGAGGCCATCAAACAACTGGGCCTGACGTGGTTATTTGGCATTTATTTTTTATTTACAGAGAGAGAGAATAATGCATTGGAACCATTCATATATTACAGTGCCTATGCCTCCGTAGCCGATCGGGACACAAACAGGCAATTTAATGAGTGAAGGGGCTCACTCTGGATGACTGTCCAGTGTCCTTGCCGCTAGCTCCGCGGTGGTCCTTGAAGCTAACACTTTCCTCAATTCCCTGAAATCAGTCTGCTCACCTGTAAAATGGAATCATAGTCCCTTAGTCACACAGAGGACTCAGGTCCCTTCTAGTGGAAATACTCATTGTTTCATGAGCTGCCACCTTTTTTCCAAAGATTGTCCTACAAGTGACCCCAAGCAGAACAGCCCTAATTTTGGCAAGAACCCCCACATTTCACCTACCAGCTCCCCTCCCCTACCCCATCCCACCCAGGAGGGAACAATAACCAAAGGAATATTCTGGAAGCATAGATGGAGGAATAGGGAGCACTTGGTAAGGCTGGTCCAGCAGAACTGGAAGCCAACAAGGAGCTGTGGAGAGGATTTATCCTGAATCACCCCATTCTCTGGCAGGCAGAGACTTGACTCTAAATCTTTCCCCACATTCTCACCCCCCCCCCCCACACACACACACACAAGCAGAAACAAGGCCTGTGGGGCAGTTTCTATGTGAAAAAGTCCCTCATCCTTCTGCCCCACCCCCCACCCCCCGGCCCCCAGGAGATGCCTAAAAGTCACTGACCAGGAAATACACCTTTTCATTCATTTGTGCTGGGGAAACACTGGCAACTCTCAGGGAACTTTCAGGCTAGCGGGGAGGCGGGGTGGGGGGGTTGGTGAGGGTGGTGGAGAGACAGGGCCCCCCTTCCGTTCCGGCTATGGCTATTTGGTTGCCAAGATGAAAGGTTAATAGGTAGACACCTCCCCAGCCTGACCCTGTTACTAACTGCCCCCTCCACATTCTGGATCTCTTTGAGCCCCATGAGCTGAACACCTCTGCTGAGTGGCTGAGAGATGTGTGACTGCACGTAGAAAAATACAACCATTAATTGGATGAATGGCTCCATCCGGATATTAAACAATGATTATAGCCATATGCATTCCCAAGGGCAGGCATCTGTGTCCCCTGGGAAACTAGGAAATGTATTTGGTGCTTTCTGGGGAGTCTGGTGGGCTGATGATGTCTCCTGCCCATCAGTAAGGTTGCGGGACACAGAGGTCCACGGACCCCCCCCTTTGGCAAGGAAGAAGCAGTCCCGGGGAAGAGCAGAAACCCGCTCTGGCTGGGCTGACCGTCTTTGTGCCCCTGACCCACAGGTGACGTCTGTGGACAGCCAAGGGCACCGAGTGAAGCCAGAGGCTTATTCCCCAGGAGCTCATGAGTTTTGCTTTGTCCGTGGCCTGGGACGCCCCGCTGCTCCGCAGCCCATGCTAATAAATCACGTAAACAGAAGTCATTGATCACAGTGGAGATGGCTTGAGAGTGAGGATGGCTTCATGAAAACTCAGCTTTCCTACTGGAAAATCCCATTAAAACCAGCCGACTTTCGGAGGCCGAGCCCCTGCCAGCAAAGGACCCCTGTCTGTGCGAGGGGGTGGGGTACGGGTCGGGGGACAGAATTAGGCTCATATTCAGGGGAAATGCAACCAAACATGAGGTATTTTCCTCTAATGGTGGGTCAGACCCATCACAGCTATATGAGAAATACGGGCCTAAATCCTCTAGTCCAGTGGTTCTCAACCTTCCTAATGCCACGACTATTTAATACAGTTCCTCATGTTGTGGTGAACCCCAATTGCATTATTACAAATTGAACATAATGAAAGCATAGTGATTAATCACAAAAACAATATGTAATTATATATGTGTTTTCTGATGGTCTTAGGCGACCCCTGTGAAAGGGTCGTTCGACCCACAAAGGGGTCGCGACCCACAGGTTGAGAAAAGCTGCTCTAGTCCCTATCTTCAGAATGAGTGTGTCTGTGTGTGCATGAACTTAGCATGGTGGGGCTCCTGGGACCCCGTGTTCACAGGAGAGGGCCTGGCTCTGCAGCCAGACAGACTTGGTTTTGTATACCAGCCCCACCACTGACGGAAGGTTCTTAGTCAGATTGCTTGCTGTCTTCAAGTTTCTGTTCTCTTATCTGTTAAATGGGGCTGGTAATGTCTTCTTGGTTAGATTCAGTAGGAAAGCTGAGCATCAAATCCCTGGTAAAGCAGCTGCCATTTAGCTGGTACTCATCAAATCCTTCCCTGTCACTTGGTGGACCAGAATTAGTTCTGAATACAAACAGGACAGCTAGTCAGCCCAACTATAAACAGACAGTGGGGTGTAAAGGTTGCCCGATCCACACAACAGTCCTACCACAGCCTTACAAGATAAGCATTATTATGTCCATTTTACAGATAAGGAAACTGAGTTTGAGGGAAGTTATGATGCTTTCAAAACACAGACCCACAATTCTTCGATGCTCTTCTCATTGACAAATGCAACTCTATGTCCCCTCCCCTTGAATCTAGATGGGCTCTGACAGCACCCATCCGTAGAGGGTAGCACAGGGATGCTATGTAACTGCTGAGGCTGGGTTCTAAAAGGCCAGGCAGCTTCCACTTTCTTCACTGGAATACCACGACCCTGGCACCATACCCTCAGGCCTTGTGTTTCCTCACGTTTGCATCCCATGTTATAATTTCTAATGTCAGACACAATTGGAATCCCTGTTAACACAGGAAGCCCTGAGCTTTTGCTGCACACACAGCCCTTCTGAACAGAACAGCTGCAAGGGCCCCCGTACCCAGGCCTCCCAGCTTCGTGCCTCTGGGCCAGCTCTCCACGGCCAGCGGTCCGCCCACTATTCCACAGGTGGAGGATGCAGCAGGGAGGCTTCTGGAGGTTAGGAGCAGACGGGTGAAATGCCAAGGGCTGCGCGCCAACATGGGGATCAGAAGGGAACGAGGGAACACCGCTGGGGTTTCCCAAAGGGCAGTGCTGGGCCTTCCTGTGTCTGGGGTGTTAAAGAACATCAGCAAGGGGCAGAGTGGGGGGTGATGAGGAGCACGGACTCTGAGCCAGAGGCTGGGTGTGATTCCCGCTCTGCCACGTGCCAGCTGCGAGACCTCGGCCTCCCCTGTCTGTAAAAGGGAAGTCACAACAGCACCTGCCACACACGTTCGTCATGAGGATTAAGCGAGTTAATATCTGCCAAATGCTCAGGGTGGTCCCGGCACGTGGTAAGGGGTTTATAAATGTTTGTGAGACGAGGACAGACGCTGACCTGATGCCACGATTAAACGAAGGAGGAGGACACACCAGGCCCCCAGGGAGCCCGCTGCCTCATGGCTATCTGAGCAGCATGGCCATGCCCTCCACTGGGCTGTAGAGGTCAAGGTTTTATTATTATAACTGATTTATCAACAGGGTGCGTAACAACGGGTGGCATGAGCGAGAGCTAAATGACTTTAATGTCAAGGGGTATGCGCTGGAAGGTGGGCGTGAGGAAGGATAGGATAGGGTCCCTGCCTGTGGATGTTCTGAGTGAGGCCCGGGCCCCCACACCGAGCGTGCCAGCCTCTGCCTCTGCCTCTCCAAGCAGCAGCCTCCAGGTGCCCCTGGCTGTTGAGCTCTCAAAAGGTGGCTGGTCCAGACTGAAGCTGCTGTGAGACTTAGAGCCCAAACAAGCAGCAAGTACCTCATTAATAGTTAGTTCTATTCACCCCATGTGGACATGATAGTAATTTTAAACATACTGGGTTAGATCTGCTATTACAATTAAGTTCGCTTGTTGCTTTTTTATCTTGTTAATGTGGCTACTAGAAATTTTTAAGTTGCACCTGTAGTTGTTCTGTGGCTCCCATTCTATCTCTATGGGATGGTGCTGCTCTATCAAGGCACATGCTAAGTGGAAGGCTCCCTCCCAGCGGAGAGCGAGCTGGACCAGGGCAGGTGCGAGTTCCCTTAGGACAGTGGTTCTCAACCTTCTGGCCCTTTAAATACAGTTCCTCATGTTGTGACCCAACCATAAAATTATTTTCATTGCTACTTCATAACTGTAATGTTGCTACTGTTATGAATCGTAATGTAAATATCTGATATGCAGGATGGTCTTAGGCGACCCCTGTGAAAGGGTCGTTCGACCAACAAAGAGTTCGCGACCCACAGGTTGAGAACCGCTGCCTTAGGACCACCCTCGGGAGAAGGGGAGGGCTGATCTGAGCCTCTGTCCTGTGTGTCCAGTGCCTGACACAGGCCCCTCCTTAGTGGATGCTCATTTTAGATTTGGTAAATTATAGGCACAGTGTCAGTTGACCACGGGGTGGGAAGGCAACAAGGCCTGGAACAGAACCGTCAAGGCTCAGAGGATGCTCTGACTTGAAGCGCATTCCTTACACACCCCTAGATGATGAACTCAAAGCCGGTAGAGCCCACCTTCCTCCAAGTGCAACAATGACAGGCTATCTGGGGTTTTCATTTCTCATAGTTGCCCGCTCCCCCCCCCCCCCCCGGCCTTAAATGAAGCCCGATGGAGGACCCCGCTGGCATTAGCCTCGTGCCTCTATTTTAAAATGCTATTCCCAGAAAGGTTTGGTCTTCATTGCCTCCCTGTTTGGATGGCTGAACTGAGCGAGCCCTCAACTTCCCAGGGACCGCATCCCCAGGCCAACCACCCGAGGGAGGAAGTTTAGCAAAAGTTCTGCCAATGGCTCTCTCTGGAAGGGAGGGGGAGGATTCAGGAAGGCAGGCTGGGCCGCCCTTGGAAAGCCAAGACTAATTGGGCAGTCTAGTCACTCCGTCAAACATTTAGTGTATCCGGGTGATTGTTCCCTGGTAGGCCGCGATGGTCTATCTGCTGGGCCTTTTGTCATGTTAACTGCAGCCGATCAATGGATTGAGGTCAGGACTTCTGATGTAGGTGCAAGCTTAGAGGGAAAAAAGTCTCAAAGATTCATTTTTTCTCGTCTGGTAACACTCCGGTCACTTATTTTTTCTCAGTTAGCCTCTGCCGCTCTAAAGTGGATATTGATCAGTGCTTTAATGCAAACCTGTCAAATTAATTTTGCAGACCTGGGATATGACTAGCCTAAAATTGCTTCTGCATCTGTTCTCTGCAGCAAGCCTATGAATTTTAATCACGGCCAGAATGGGCTGGTGGCTTTTTTTGTTAGAAACTTGAATAGGAAAGGTTTAAACTGTAAATGCCAGGGAATGATGCTGTTTTGTTCTTTTCAGAAACTCATGTGGTGGAGGTCAAAGGAATTATTATGTCGGGTGTATTCTTGGCAGCTGTTGTGGGAAGCTTTGTGGGCTGGTTTTCTACGAGCTGCGCCCAGGGAGCCAGGGAGCCAGGGAGCACTGGTACCTCCGTAAACACCCCCAGTCTGGGAGCCACGGCTTGGGGAGTGGCAGGCAGTGCCTGCAGGACATGGCACCCCAGCCTGCCCGAGCCACCCCGGCTCCTGCTTTACCGTGATTCAAGACCACTTGGCCTCCTGGGGTGAAAGAGCCTCAGATTTCTCTTTTGTTGAAGATTTAGCTTGACCCCTCTCCACTGCATTGCCAACCTGGCCATCCAAGCCACCACCTGAACCCTGGCGGGAGGCCCGTCTACACCTCCACATCTGGGAGTGGAGCCAGGGCTGTGACACCCCAGCTGCCATGCCCACTTTGGGCTGCCACTGCGGCTGCCACCGGTGTCCTTGCGCGCTCTGCTTCCTGCACCCTTGGCTTCTTTTCCTATTGGACACTGGGGCAGGCAGGCCCTTTGCGTGGCCACCCCACTTCCTGGGGAGAGGGGCAGTAGCACTTTTGCCACAAGCACCCTGTGGCTCTGTCTCCTCCCCTTTGGTGGCCTGATCCCTACCCACAGACAATTTTGCCAAAGTCCCCTCTTCAGAGAATCAACTGATTGCAACCCTACCCATATTGGCCTTCGCTGTACGTCAACTTTGTATCAAGTCCTTACTATGTGCCAGGCTCCGTTCTAAGTGCTTTCCTATCTCACCGTCAAAAACAAGACTACAGGCCCCAAATGGAGTCACTTATGCTAAGCCCCACACCACCAAACCGAGAATTAACGTAAATAGTCTCGGCCCTCCCAGAAATGGAATCTTAAACCAGACAATCAGGAGTCACCTCCTAGGCCCCTGCCCTCCCCTAAACTAAAGGAAAGTGACCTTGCCCACAACCAGTCTGCTTTCTGCCTAGCAGAACTTCCTTGTTCCTGCTCCCGGCGCCCAGGAAAGTCTTTCATTTTGCACGGCTCCTTTCTATCTGCTAGGCTGGACGCTGCCCAATTCATGAATCATAGAATAAAGCCAATAAGACCTCTAAAATGTACTCAGTTGAAGTTTGCTTTTTAACATTACCTAATTCAATCCTCACAGAAACCACACGAGGGCAATACTGTTGTCATCTGGTGTTATTGGGAAGGAGACTGACGCACACAGAGGTGACGTTTAGTTGCCCAAGTTGAACAGCTAACAAGTGGCAAAGCCACATTTGAACCCAGGCTGTCTGGCTCTTTTAATCTGCTTTGAGCGCTGTCTGTCTGTCTGTCTCTGCCCACGGGCAATAAAGCACTTGATGTGGCCATCGTCTTGTTGGGTCTTAGATGGTTGCATCTGCGTTATTCTCACCTCCCCAATAAAACTCCAAGCTCCACAGGGTAGAGCCCTCTTGATTCTTGAATATTTGATTAGATAAATGAAGATGAATGGCCACATAGTTAGAGAGAAGAAGCCAGAAAAGTGTTTGAGAGCCACCTTGGAAAAGGAGGAGGAGGAAGGGGAGAGAGAGAGAGAGAGAGAGAGAGAGAGAGAGAGAGAGAGAGAGAGAGAGAGAGAGAGAATGGCTATCATATTATTTCACATGAGCATGCCTTGACTTTCCAACTGTGAGGGGTCCCAGCAGTGGGAGGCTGTGAAGTAGATCCCTGTCTCCCTAAAGGCAAGAGCTAGAGGGGCTAGAAAACATGAGCCCAGGATGGCCCAAAGTCCCCAGGTCAGAGAACTGTGTGAGAGGCCGCTCAGGAGCCCCCAACAGCTCACACGGGAAAGCAGCACTGAAGTGCCTGCCACCCAGACATTGCCAGCCGGTCAGGGGCAAACAGAGAATCAAACACCCCAGCACCTGTTGGGTAAAGGGACACTGATCTCACTTCTTGTGACCCCACCCTGCCCCCACCCTTGAGGAACTGGTCCCTGAAGAGTGGGTGGTCTCAGGGCCCAGCCAGCCTCATTCAGGGGTACCTCATTCAGGGACTTAGTCATCCCTGTGACTCTCTCCCTCCATTTCTTGGCTCAGTCTGTTGACTTCATTCTCTTGGTTGCACACAGGGATATGGCTATGGGCTCACTCTCCCACAAGAAAAGAGAGCTTCCCTGTCTCACATAGAGCTTTTCAATCTTGAGGAAGCACCTGACTGCCCAGGTTTGGGTCACCAGCCCTCCCCTTGGACCAGTCACCATGGCAGAGAAGAGGTTTTGTGGTTAGGTCAGCCTGGGTCATTGGCCGATCCCTCGAAGGGCAGAGGGTTCTCTAAACAGAGAAGCCAGGAGCTGGCAGCTGGAGGGAGTCCATCTCGATGTGAGTGTTTTTGCAAAGATTCATTGATTATTTGTGGCTGTGTATAACTTGTGCTGAGTTCATCAAATTATGTCAAGGGAGTTCATCTCTTACCTGCTAGGAATGCCAAGTAGAGTTCAACTTCATTGCCTCGCAGATGGTAGGTGAGTCTCCTGAATGTGAAAACCAACTCCTGTGAGCAGTGCCCTCCTATAGGTCAAGCAGGGAGCCCAGGACAGGGGAAGCACTCAATGAATATGTCTTGAATGAATGTCTGCCTGAGTGAATGAATGACTATGAATGGAAGGAAAGGAAATGAAAAGCAATTAGACACACACATACCCAGAGCTCACCTAACCACATCGCTTCCTTCCCTCCCCTCCTCTGCTAAAAGCTTTGTGCCCATAACATCAGGTTTGGGCTCCTTGGTCCCTGAGGGGAAGGGAGGGAACCAGCTGCTCTGTGGTCCGCGGGAAAAGGCATGAGGCCAGGGATCAGGGGATTTGTCCTGCCATTAATTACCTGTGTGACCTTGAACCACTTAACCTGTCTTTGCTTCAGTTTCATCATCCATCCAATGGGACTAGTGCTCTCTGCCCTATTTATTATTTCACAATAAGGTTGGGAGGAATAAATAATATTATACATTTAACAGCACTTAGAAAAATTTAGAAGAAAATCATGGTATGGGAGAAAAAAGGTATGATGATCATGGGCCTCCATCAGGGGAAGCAATTTGATACTAAGTGTCAGCAGTGGTATAGGGGGGCGATGTCCAGGCTCTCCTCATGGAGGAGCTCACACTTGTAAAAAAAAAAAAAATACCCAATAATCCCAAAGTCCTGTGCATGCCCAGCCTTGAGAGGCAAAGATTTCAAAGTGAAAGAAACAATACTCCGTGCCCTTAAGAAAAGGTTCACACCTATAAAGCAGTTTATAAAGGGCCCAATGGTGTTTTACAGAATATTAGTCAGTCAAAGGATATTTGTTGAGCACCTACTATGCGCCAGGCACTGTTCTAGAATCTGAGGATAAGAGGTGGGCATGCAGAATCCTATCCAAAGAGCTACCCATGAGTGAAGAAATGAATAAACAAGCAGAGAATAAATAAATAGGAAGATTTCAGACCCTGATAAATACTGTAAGGAAAATAGAACAGGGTAACCGGAGGGAGAGTAGCTAGTGGGGCCGGGACTACTTTAGTAGAATGATCTTGGGAAGTCCAGAAGGTGATGACCTGAGAATGGAGGCCTGAATGTTGAGGGGGGGCAGGGGGAGAATGTACCAAGTGGATGAAATAGCAGGTGGAGAGCCTGGGGGAGGGTCCTGAAAAGGGCGGTGTGTCATGAGCTTAGTGAACAAGGAGACAAGCAGGAACAGAGGCCACTGGGGAGATGGCTGGGGCCCGGCAAGACCGTCGTTGAGAAGGCTAGTGTGGACTTCAGTCCAAGTGCAGTGGAAATCCATTCAAGATTAGAAGCAGGGACATTACGTGATCTGAAAAGAGAAAGCGACCAAGCAAACGTGGCGCAACGTGAACAAGTGGTCAACAGGAGTGAGGAGGACATTAGAGTTCGTTGTCGTCTTCCTGCAACTTTTCCTGCAACAGCCTTTGAAATTATTTCAGCATAAAAAGTGAATAAATAAAAAGGCCACTCTGGCTCCTGGTAGCCCATGGACTGCAGGGGGTGGGGAGAAGGGGTTGAGTATGGCTGGTGCCCAGAGGGAGGAGGGGGACAGTGAGGAGGCCCCGGCAGGATCTAGGTGACTTGGACCAAGGGAAGGGGGAAAGAGGTCTTTGTCAGGATGTATTGATGGAGGCCTGGATTCGTTTTGTATCGTTGCCATAAGAAGTTGCCACAACCTTAGTGGTTATGAACAACGTAAATTATCATCTTGTAGTTCTGTAGGTTAGAAACCCGACAGTTCTCGGGGCTGAAATCGATGTTGGCAGGGCTGTACTCCTTTCTGGAGGCCCTAGGGGGAATCCATCTCCTGGCCTTTCCAGCTTCCAGAGCCCGCTCTCCAGGCCTCACACATAGCCCCCCATGTTACAGACCCGCAACAGACGTCGAACCCTTCCCACCCTGTCACTCTCCCGCAGACCACAGCCCCGAGAGGTCCCCACTTTTAAAGACACGTGACCACACTGGGCTCACCTGGATGATCCAGGATAATGTCTCCATCTTAAGATCCTTCACCCTAATCACATCTGCAAGGTCCCTTTCCCATGTAGGGTTCCGGGGATTCGGATCAGGACATCTTTGGGTCCCACTATTCTGTCTACCCTGAGATAAAACCACTAAGACTTGCTGGTGAACTAGACGTGGGTGTGCGGGTGTGCGGGTGTGCGTGTGTGCGGGTGTGTGGGTGTGTGGGTGTGTGAGTGTGTGAGTGTGTGGGTGTGCGGGTGTGCGGGTGTGCGGGTGTGTGGGTGTGCGGGTGTGCGGGTGTGTGGATGTGTGGGTGTGTGGGTGTGTGGGTGTGTGGGTATGTGGGTGTGTGGGTGTGAGTGAATGGCAGAGGCATCCCTCAAGGCAGCAAGCTGCCAGGAGGAGCGAACTGGGGTGGGGAGAATCAATAGTTCTGTTCAAGACATGCTGAGTCTGGAGTCAGTGCAACTGGAGTGATTGGGGTCAGCCCAGGCCAGAGCGAGTGGGAGAGCCTCATGCTGGTGCCCAGAGCAAGGGAGCAAGCAGAGCAAAGACCCGGCTGAGAGTGGCCCTTGTGTGAGTCACAACATCCGCCTCCTCAGCGCAATAAACCAGTACCGAGCCCCTATAGTCACCGGCTCTGTGGATACAAATACCTCCATAAATAAAAGAGGCTGCAGAAGGGAACGGAAGGCCAGAGGGAGACACGGCTGGACAGACAGTTTGGGGTCTGATGTACAGGCCTTGTGTTCTAGGCCACGGATGGTGGGCCTGCTGCAGGGACAATGAACAGCCACTGTCGGGTGTCAGGGTGAATGAAAAAACACAGGAAAAGGACACGAGAACACTTGACGTATAACAGTCCATAAACGGGCCCCAAACTGGCCGAGTGTGAGCACATGCAGAGACAGTGTGGGCAAGGGGCGAGTGAGGGCGCCTGTGCTGACTCCGCCCCCCTGGGGAAAGCCTGGGCAGCCTGTCCCTCCCCTGCTGCTCCTGCTGCTCAGGTGTTTGCAGCTGAAGGGGGGGCGCTGGGCATGGCGGGCGGGGGAGGTGTCGAAGGAGGGGAGAGGCATCTCTCCCTCTTTCAGAAGTGCCGCTCTTAAATCAAACAATTCAATCCAGGTGGAAGAGGGTTGGCAGCTGGGAGGGGAGAAGAAGGAGAAGCAGACGATAAAAAAAAATCAATAACTCTTCCCCATAAAATAAATTGAGATTTGTGGAATTCACTTCCACTTGACATCAAAGATGCCGATTTGGTGAATTCGTTTAAGGCCAAATTGAAAACGTATCGTTTTAATCCGGGTCCCCAAGCTGTCCCAGGCTCCATGGCAAAGGCCCAGGGGGCTGAGTTTAAGGCAGCGAGGGATGCTTATTTGGGGCCGATTGATCTCCGTTGCTCTAGAGAAGCTGTGCTTAGGGTGGCCCCCCACCCCGAGGCCCCTCCAGCTGGGATGCCCCCAGGACCACTGGCATGGTCATGTTTGGCCATGTGACTCTGAGAGGCAGATGCGAGTCTGGCCAGAGCCTTGGGCACCTGGTCTCATGCACACTTTGGACCTCACTGGGCCTTAGTGTTTCCATCTATAAGTGAGTGTGGCATAAAACGGAAGACAGAATCACGGAGTCCACAGCCCTACCTGAGTGTACGAGGAGGGTGTGTGTGGCAGCGTGGAGGGTGAGGACCCAGAGCCACTCATGTTGCGGAACCAGACAATCAGCACAGCATGAATTCCTTGGTCCAGGCCCCAAAGAAAAGAGGACAGGTCTAGAGCATGCTGGGCCAGGCCACGTGTTCAGATTCAGCCCTTTCCCTAGTAGACATCGCTCTGGGGCCTCCTCTGCTCAGTGCGGGAGTCTGCAGGCTGGCGTGTCAGTGTGACATGGTCTCCAGTGGCGGAGGGGTGGGTGGGGGTGGCTAGGACAACTCAGAGGTGGGCACCGCAGCAGCAGGAGGGCAGACAGTTCGGCCCATCCCCAGAAGAGCTGGTTATCAATGAAGAACCTTGAATGAGCATGTCCAGGTGCAAATCCCAGCTGCATGACCTCAGGCAACTTATCCACTCCGTGACTGCTCCCTAATCTAGAAAATGAGAAATTGGTTGTTGTTGTTTTTTAAAGTCTTCTCACAGAGGATGTCCAGGAGCCTTACCTGAAAAGGGGTAAAGCATTCACCAGGATGCTTGGCAGATTGTTGGCACTCAGTGAATGCCACCATTCTGATTATTACCCTGACCAGCTGGGGGCCTTGAACAAGCTGTTGAACCTTAGGCTCAGTGTCCTGCCCTATACAGTGAAGGGGGAGAGGCAAATTTGTGAACATCATCACCCCAGAGATGAGCAAGGGCTGCTCACCAGAGGGCTTCTAGTCTCAGCAGCTCACCAGCCCTCAACCTCCCAAACCTTGTCCGGAGTCATGTGGGCACTGGAAGGGCCCCGAGGGGATCAGCACAGAGAGAGGCCCAGGAGGGTTAGCACAAGCTACAGCAACACCAAATCCATGGCCACATCCACCCAGAGCCAACCCGGCTGGCTGGGCCCAGGCTTTGGGCTTTGGGGCCCAAGCTTGATTTGACCTCCTCAAATTGAATGTTCACTTTAGCCTAGATTTGCAAAAGCAATTTGTTAATGCTCCTGTGCAGGGGCTGTTTTCTCTAGGGTTTTAAAGAAAAAAACTAATTTCAATGTAAAATTCACAGCACCAAATTGAAATGTATTCTGAGCCAAGTGAGCAGTTCAGAATTTCCAGGTCCCAGCGATCAGCGCACATCACATTGTAATTACACCTTTCTCTGCGCGTCAGCTGCAGGCCCGGCGAGCAAAATAGAAGATAATGCTGACCCTTTTGAGAAGAGAAAGGACTTTTGTGCCCGTTCCCTTTCAGAGAGAGCTCTCCTGAGATGATAGGAAAGGAACACCTGAATCAATCTATCGAGGGAACAAAACCATTCGTGGCTTCAGCATCCTTAGCCAGATTGGTTCCACTCAACAGTTTTTGGAGCTTAACTCTTATTTCTTAAATGCACTGGAGAGGAAAAAAGTAAAGCACCTTCTTTCTAGCACATCTTGGTTCAGTTTCCTCTAAGATGATCCCCAGCATCTCCCTCCTCAACACATACACCACACATATACATACATACACATGTACATGTCATACAGTACACACACTACCCATGTATATGCCACATACGTACACATATACGCACCTCATGTGGACACGCATACACACATCACAAACGTGAATGCACAACATACATGCTCACACATGCACATGCATTCATACTTATACTTACTACACATACTATACCCACCACACTTCATAACCTTAATCACACACACACGCACACATGTTTAAAAAAGAATATCAGAAGACCTTTTACTGGATTATAGTTCCAGGAATAGAGAAATTTGGAAAAGGCCTGATTAAACTCTACTAGAGAATTCTTATTAATTTTCTTAGGCATGATGATGGTATCATGATTAAGTAGGAGAATGTCTTTGTTTTTAAGAGATACGGGCCCAAGTATTTAGCGACAAAATGTCAAAATGTCTGGAACTTGCTTTCAAATGGAGAGAGAGAATATAGCAACTGGGTAACAATCATTGATTTGTGTGCAGGACAGACAGATATTCATTGTACTACTCTTTAACACTTTGCATATTTGAAAATTTTCCTAGTTAAACAATTAAAGAAATAAGGATTAGGAAAAAATTCCAAATTGCATCCAGTTGGCAGTTTCTTTAAAATCTGCACTTTCTACCCCATTCTGCCATCTGTGTATGTAGGCTGGTGGGTAAGGACTTCACACTGTGATAACCCCGGCACAGATCTGGCTTTGCAAGCAGCTTTAGGGGTTTTGTAGTTCCTGGGAAGGGAGAGGATCTGAACAGCTAGGAAAGAAGAACAGGGAAGACTTTCCTAAGGCTGGTGAAAATGTGCAACTCTCTTACCTTAATCTTGGTTAACAAGTCTTTATTCTCTTCCAGTACATTTTAATGTAGGTGTCATAGCCTCAATCACCCAAACTACTGAGCATCGCCAATTAATATTAGTAGATTAGACCTGTAGAGTGTGAATTCAAGTTTAAAGGTTTTAAGAAAATGCCCCAAATAAAATAGTATGATATCAAGTCTTTGCTTTCACCCACACACCCTCCCCCTGGAGAACCACTGGCCTAAAGCCCCATGTGGTCACAGCAGAGACCAGACAAGGGCAACAAGCCACGGTGCTGGCCATAGGCCACTGCTTCAGCCTTTGCCTCAGTTGCCGACTTGGCTAACTGGTGATTATGAACAGTGAAATGCCATATTGTGCTGGCTTTCTTTTTACCTTTGGGCCCAAGGTTAATTGTGTGTGTGTTGGGGGGCGGGGTGTTTCAAATGCCCTTTGGTAATTGAGAGGTGCACATGATGTCTGCAGCCCTTAACTAAATGAACCAAATGTTAGGACTGGGGACAAAAGTTCACAGCAGCCTCACAGTCACAGAGCCGAGTGTCTCCAGCCCGTTCATGAATTTACAGAAGGCCTCCTTTAGGCAGGAAATATGATTGTGCATAACTAGGAAACAGGAAAAGACAGCAACACCTGGGACCAAGAACTCAGAGAGATGTGCAACCTGCAAGGCAAAGAGGCCCAAGTGGCCACAGGTTCTCTGAGCAGATCACTGTCCTGGACACGGGCACAGAGCTATGTGGGGTCCCCGCCTCTCCTCCTTCAACCCATCCTGCCAGTGGGAAGACCCTCCAAAAACACTTCACCATATCACCCCCTTTAGTTCATCCATTCCTCAGAAGTTGATTGGACATCTGCTATTATGTACATCAAGCCCCCATTTGCTTTGGGGCCGCAAAGATGAAAAGACAGTGGTTTCCCCTTCTGGAGCCCTAGTTGAGGAGGGGAGATGAGGCATGGCAGATACAGCAGAAATTTGTGCTGTACTGTAATCATCAGAGCACATCTCTAAGGCATCGTAATGCACGCACCCATGCGAAGTACTAGAACAGAGGCCGCACATGTGCCAGGAAAGAATAAGCTTCACCGTGCCTCAGTTTCCACATCTGCAAAATGGAGATGATAAAAAAAAACCCTGCCTCAAAGGGCTATAGTGAGGACTAAATGAATTAACACATGTAACATGCTTTGGGCACATAGAAAGCACTATAGAAATGTTTGCTGCCGTCGTCATCACATCCAGCTAAGACAAGGAGTAGCGTGGGGTTTGTGAGTAAGTGGGGAATAAACAGCTGGCGCCTGAAAGAGTGTTTAGATTCCGTAGCCCCGCCTCCAAGGTCCCAATCTCACATTGACCCTTCTCTGTCGCCAAGAGCCCTAACAGCTCAGGAAGGTGCGTCCCTCGTTGGGTTAGGACACTGTGCTGCTGCCTGGCCTCTCCAGCTCCCCCTCCCCTGCCCTAATATGGTTATTTAGGGTCCTACCTGTTGCTTTCTTGGAACAAACTTAGGGAGCCTACTCAGTGAAGAAACGTTCTCCAGGAGTCTTTGTGAGTAGGAGGCCCGATTCTGATGGATTTACTCTAACTGTGGCCATTGGGCTTCGTGAAGTCAGAGGCCTGGGCTGTGCGTGGTCCTTCCTCCTTCCCTCTTCACATGGCGCCATGACTCTCGAGCACACGAGAAACCCTGAGTGATATGGAGGGAACCCTCGGCAGCAGCACAGTCAGGTCCTGTTTCAAAGTGACTCGTGATTATATTTAGAGGACAAGATGTTGCAATGGGCCCAGATGTGCCCCCTGCTACAGCATGTTAGACATGAGCCTGTCTCCTAGGAGTTAAATGTAGTTAAATATATGTCCGTGTGCCCACCACCGCACGAGAGCAGCTGGCATATGTCTGTCACCTGCACAGGACTGTGCGCCAACTGCTTTTGGTCATCTTAATCTGGCTCAGTACCCAGACCTCAGGAGAGTTTGTATGCAGGCAGGCAGGCAGGCAGGCAGGCAGGCAGGCTTGCTTAGGTCCCAGGCAGCCCAAACCACCTCCAGCCTCTTCCTCCTCAACCTGAGACCCTGGAGAACAAGAGACTACACTCTTTTTCCTTCTCCACATCTGGAAATTAGAGGGAAAACAACAAACTTTCAATGCCTTCCATCAGGCCCAGACCCGAGCAAAACCACAACCAATCCACAAACCTGGTCTTCACTTCTTTCCCACTTCCATTCCCAGGGTCATCCTCTTCCCCTACCCGTCCCCTGCCCCCATCACGGGCCCCAGGGCCACCCCCTGAGACCTTGCTCTACACTGGCGGATACTAGCGCAGTGGTCTGCCCCCGCCGCATGCTGAAAGCGCACAGAAGGCCTTGATGAGCCCTTGGATGAAGAGCAGGCTCACAACTTGAGGGGTTCAAGCTTTGCTGACACCTTTCATGTCCCCCTCGCTAGGGGTCCACAGACATCCCCACACGATCCGCAGCATTGGCTGTGCTCGCTACCGAGCTGGGTTTTCTTCTTCTGACAGTGCAATATTGCATATAATAACAATTACCAATGACCTCCACTGGGTTGTCCGATCTCATTATTGCCAATGCATTTGGTACCTGCCACTGCCAATTTGCCTCAGCTGAGGTTTTATTCAGCGGGATATGATAGAGCTGTACAGCAATCTTTTTCCATTTAAATAGTTTAATTGAGGAAAGCTATCAGATGTTTCCAAATTTAATGTATACAACAATTTGCTTTTTCCTATCTCTTTTCAGAGTTGAGTTGGAAGAAAATGACATCTGATTCTTATAGAAGGAAAGCAATTACATTTTGGCGTCTGCCTTCCCCGGCTTGCATATGTTTTTAAACATAAAAAGAAATTCTTAATA
Source organism: Myotis daubentonii (assembly GCF_963259705.1). Lineage (NCBI taxonomy): Eukaryota > Metazoa > Chordata > Mammalia > Chiroptera > Vespertilionidae > Myotis > Myotis daubentonii. Next base: position 84,147,500 of record NC_081847.1, on the reverse strand, counting down.
TGTAATTGTCAGGTAATAAAAAGGGAAAAAATATTTTACTTTGCGTTTATGAAGTAATTTTTCAAAAGCATAAGGGAATTACATGTTAATGTTTTATGTTTATGACTACACTCTAATACTGCACTATTTCTTCAAGTTTGGGGCTCTTCCCTCCCTCCCGCTTTCCGAAGATGAGAGCTGAGATGATCAGGCCTAGCTCAAGCCCCACCTCCCTGCCAGAAATATGGTTGTGTGCCCAGACTTTCCTTCTCTGAGCTCCCTCCTCGGAAGTCCCACTGGCTGCACCATAATCTGATTCTTGTTTTCTACATTGAATGATCACAAAGTGACACCAGATAGTCTCCCTATCTAGATTGCCAGCTGCCTCAGAGTAGAGAGAATTCCTTGGGGCATTTTGTGTCCTCCATGCATTATGTCCAGGAAAAGGCTCAGCTCCAAATAGTCGGTGCTCAACAAACACTTGTTGAACAAATTTATTCACCGAATGGCCAAATAACTAGTCATCAAATAATGACAGTGATGTTATTCTAGCACACCACGCATGGTACAGGGATTCATTGAATGGCCTGGACAGATGGATGGACAGACTGATGGATGGGTAATAGACTCCACACAACTCATCTGAGATTTCTCTGACATTTTGCCCAATGAAATTAGACTTAACAGTTCCCCAATTTCCTTTTTAGAGGTCTATTTGCACCAGACAGACTAAGATCACGGGTCTCAGAATTTTCCAGAAAGTACCCACTCGCTACTGACGGAGCTGTAGGGAACCAGAAAAGCCTGGGTCTTACTACCTCCGTTTTTCACAGGAGAAATTGGTGGCTTTATAGTTTTTAATGAGATTTTAGGATTACAAACTTCAACTCAGCACTGCCCAGGAATTCTATTTCTCTTTAAGTACCCTTACCCACTCTTGTAGATGACTCTCCTCTCTTCTCAAATATCCTGTATCACTTCTCAGTTGATGAACTCACCTCATACTTCAATGAGAAAAGAGAAACAGGTGATGGGAACTCCCTCATCTTCCTCCAGCAAAGACTCAGTCTGACCTGCATTGTGCCATCTCTCTTTCCTCCATTGCATCTTAGTGAAGACCTGCCTTTCCCATTAAAGCTGACCCCCTACTTGTGTGCTGGATAGCTGTAGTCATCATGTTGTATGTTACATCCCGATTGGTGATGGGCATTTTTTGGTTTTTGTTTTGGACTATTACGAGTTTCTGCTACAAACATTCTTGTACATGACTTTTATTGCACTTGGGCCCACATTTCTGTTAAGTGAACATCTAGGAATAGAATTGCTCCAACATCATATGTATATGTATATGCAACTTTATCAGATAGATTTGCAAAGTGATTGTATCAATTCACATACTAACCAACCATGTTTTCACACTTCCTTTGTTCCCCCCCCACCCGCCAACATTTTCATTTTAGCCATTCAACACGTATGTTTATCTCATGATGAAGTTTCTTGGTGACTGATAAGATTGAATACCTCTTCATATATTTACTGTATTGACCATTTCTATTTCCTCTTGTCAGATACCCATTCAAGTCTCTTGCCATTTTTCAGTTGGGTTGTTGGTCTTCGCTGACTGATTTGTAGGAGTTCTTTGTGCATTTGGTTTTTAGTTCTTTGCTATTTTTCATACGTTGCAAATCTCTTCTCCCACTTTGTGGCTTGCTTGTCCTCTTAATGCTTTCTTTTGATAAACTGAAGTTCTTTAATTTTAATGTAATACCATGTAACAACTTTGGTTATGATTAGTGGGCTTTATGTCAGGTTTAAGAAATCTTTCCCTATCCCAAGGTCAAGAAGAAAATCTCTTTCTTCTAGAAACTTTATTGATTTACCTTCCATATTGACAGCCATGATCCACTGGGACTTCACTTTTGTGTATAGTTTGAGGTAGGAGTCAAGATTCATTTTTTTCTTCACTTAGATACCCAATAGACTTACTATCATTTATTAAAAACTTTTTTCCCAGTGTTCCGCAGTTAGCCTTTGTCATAAATAAAGTTCTCATTTGTGTGTGTTCCTGTTGCTGGACACTCTATTCAACTCCATTGGGCTATTCATCTTTCTTTGCATGGGCGCTATAGTGGCTTAGTTTCCACTGAAGTTCTGATAATTGATAGTGCAAAACACCCCTTCCCCCCTCCCCCCTCATCTTTATTTTTTTGGTTGAGATCTGTTGGTTGTTTTTGCCTTTTACATTTTTATATAAATTTTAGAATCACTTTGTCAATTTACACACAACATAGAAATGCATGTATGCATGTGGACATGCAAACACACACACAAATCTGCTGGGGTTTTTACTGGGATTGTATTGAATGTACAGATTAATTTGGGAAAATTGGCATTTCTATTATATCCAATCCATGAATGCATCATAAATATTTAATGAATATTCTTTCATAATTCTCTCTCCATGTACAGGTTTATACATACACAAGCACACACATGTTACGTAAATTGGATCACATAATTCATTTTTATTTTATCAAGGTCAACATTCCTTTGTATCTTTTTTTTTCTGATCTCTCTGATTCCCTGCACATGTACACCAAATCTCCCCCTCACCCCCATTCCTCTTCCATGTTTACTACTATCAACCTGTTTTCAATATTCACATAATGCTCTTTATGCTCATACAGTCATTTACATACATAAATATAGGTATGTACTTTACAGTGGTCATAATTACAAAATGGATTCTATTATATACCATTTTCTGTTTGCTTTTTTCACTTAAAAATATATTATGATAATAATCCCTGCAAGTCTACAAGAAATGATATCAAATGCAATCTTTTTCAAAGACCTGTGCAATATTCCATGGAATAAATGTCCCACAATTCAATCAACTACTCCTCTTTTTATGGACATTAATTTTTTAAATATATTTTTATTGACTTCAGAGAGGAAGGGAGAGGAAACATCAATGATGAGAGAGAATTATTGATTGGTTGCCTCCTGCACGCCCCCTACTAGGGATTGAGCCTGCAACCCAGGCATGTTCCCTTGACTGGAATCGAACCTGGGACCCTTCAGTCTGCAGGCTGACGCTCTATCCACTGAGCCAAACTAGCTAGGCCTGGACATTAATTTTGTTTTCAAATCTGTGTAGTTGTAAACAATGCTGATGTGAACATCTTTGACCTTGAACGAGTATCTCTTCTTACTGGAATTTTCTTTTTAAAGGACAGATTCCCAGAGTGGTTTGCTAGATTGAGGGGTGTATGTGTCTTACATTTAAAAAAACATTACACAATTGTTTCTAAAATCATATATTGACTCACATTTCCTCTAATCATACATAAAAGGATACTTTCCCCTAATATTTCTACCCATAGTAGGAGTTACCTCCCTTTTTAATTTTTATTAGTCTTGTAGTAGAAATGAATCCTATTGTTACTTTCCTTTGTATCTGTCTGACTACTAGAGAAGTTAAAGATCTTTTCACATGTTTATTGACATTTGAATTTGATCTTTTCTGAACTGCTTCTTCATATCCTTTGCCCATTTTCCTATTTGTTCTTACTCATTTGTTAGAAGATTTTGGTGTAATTTAGATATTAACATTTTATCAGTCATCTGCATTGAAAATTTTCTCAATCTATTATTTTGCTTTGTTTATGACATCTTTCACCATACTAATGTGACATTAATTTTTATATAACCAAATATGCCTCTATCTTTTTAAAAAATAGTTCCTAAATTTCCTCACTTGGTTAACAATTTCTTTTTCTGCCCCACGCAACTCTCTCCTTCAACCATGGTCCTTGGTATGGATATATAGATATATACATATCCCCTGAATTTTCTTATAATAAGCTTATGCTTTTATTATTACTTTAAGCCTTTAATCCAGGTGGGATTTTTTTAGTATGATGTGAGGCAGGAAATTCACTATATTTCCCTTCTAGGAAGATTATCAGCAACATTTATTAAATAGATTACCTTTTTTTCCCCACTGGGATCTATTTCTTGGTTTTTCATTCTATTCCTATGTCAATCACGTTTCTTATACCAGTATATAATGTTTTTATATCTGGTAAGAAATCAAGTTTTCTTTCCCCAACTATTCTTTTAAATTTTTTCTTGGCCTTTCTCATAAATTTATTGTTATATTAATTTTTAGATAACTTAATGTGAGAAAAATCAATTTAAATTCTAATTAGAATTTCATTTCATTTATGCAGTAATCTTGAGAATTGAAATTGTAATGCTATCAAGTCTTCGGATACGGAAGATGGTATGTTTTTCATTTGTATAAATATTGTTTTATTTCTTTCAAAAGTATACCAATGTCTCCCTATAGATTTAACTCTTGAATTTCTTCTGTGTTGCCTTTAGCATCTAGGAGTCAGGCTCAGCCAAGTACCATAGACGGAAGTGGCCGACTAAGACAGCAGACGTTAATTAAACCACCAATCTGTAAAATAAAAACAAGCCCACTGGCAAATTTTTAAGGACAGTATACGATACTGACTTTGAAGTCAAATAGATCTTGTTCAAATTGTGCTAAGTGAACCCCAGTTACCTCATATTGTGAAGTTGCCACCATAATACCGACCTCGCTGCATTTAAGTGAGAAACAAGACATGATTTGCAGTCCCTATGGCAATGTTGGCATGTAGTAAGTAGGTGGTCAATGAGTGCTGAGGGAAGGTGGTGTTTTTCTTTCTTTAACTGCTTGATATTATAAAAGAGAAAAAAATATCCATGCATTGCATATAATTCACCTGGAAAAATAAAGGTGCTCTTTGGTCTTCCAACTGGGGCTCACAGTTGTACCCCCTTCCTATCCCATCTTCCCTCCCCCACCCCCCACAAACACCATCTTCTCCCTCCCCTCCCAGGCTCTCTCCCTCCACATTTGGAATCAGTGCCTCTTGGGGACTTGAATCAACAATGTTTCTCTCAACAGCAGTGTCCTGGGCTTGGCACTCTGGGATATTATTTTGCAACATTTTGCTGTTTTTGCTATCTCCTTATTGTCCCCCCACTTTTTTTTCTTTTGAGGAAGAAACTAAGACCCAGGAAGGTAACAGCAGTGGTTTTCAATTCTAAAATACCCGAAATCCTTTTTAAAAAATCAACACAACTTTTTAGTATAATTATAAAGAGGAAAAAAAAATAAAAGTACTTTATAATCAAATAACATGCATTCCTGTATGTAAATTCAGGCAAATTCAGAGTAGTGGACAGTGAGTCTTATACCTACTCATCCTATATAATAAAACCCTAATATGCAAATTGATCGAACTGCCGAACAACCCATTGCTATGACATGCACTGACCACCAGGGGCAGATGCTCAATGCAGGAGCTGCCCCATGGTGGTCAGTGTACTCTCACAGGGAAAGCACCGCTGAACTAGAAGCCTAGCTTAAGGGCTGGCGATTGCAGCAGCAGTGGTGGCAGGAACGAGGGGTCCTGGACTACAAGAAGGCGCAGGCCGGGCTGAGGGACCCCCGCCCCCACCCCAGTGCACGAATTCGTGCACCGGGCCTCTAGTATCTATACACATAGATACCTAGATAGATGGCTATTTTGATGCAGATGTGTTATATCACCATTGTTCCAGTATTGTAATGTGCCTAAGTGGTAAACAGCTCTTGATGAGATGAACTGGAAAGAGTTCCGTTTCCCTTGATTTACGTGGTAGTCGTTTCTTGCAAACACCAGAGGACTTTATAACAGGGCAACAATATTTTGATTTATGTATGAAACAGAGTCTAGGCTCTCATCATTATAAGCAAGTTTTCGTCTCTAGGGACTGGGGGTCCTGTGAAGCAAATGCGGGCTTTTCCCACACGTGACAGGATGCCCAGTACCCCAGGCCTATCCCCCCCAAATGTGCAGGGCACCCCAATTGTAGGGCTATTCTAGAACCCCCACAAAAAGCCCTCTAGGGGGCAGTCCCAGCCCCACCGAGAACCTCCTGTCAGCTCGGGACCCAGCGGTGCACCCTTCAGGACCAGGGCACCGGGCGGGGAAGATGGATGCGGTGGGCACGCAGCTCAGCTGCCCAGGCAGGATTCCCCCGACCTCTGCGGCCCCTTTGTTGGCCCGGAGAGCAGCTAGCTGCCAGCTTACGGAGGAGGTCAGGGGAAAGTGATTTCAATTAGAGGGGGATCACCGAAGTCTCAAGCCAACACAGACAAGTTGTGTAACACCGGCCGCGCGGCGGCCAGAGTCATTTATCCTCCTCGGAGCCAGTCAGCTCGGCTTTGCAAGAAGCCCCTTTGCTGCCCCCACCGCCCTCTCCCTTCCCTTTCTGGCTTTTGAACGAAAAGGGAAACAGAAAGAGGGCCTGCTGCTGAATCTCTCTCCTCTGCAGGGAGAGTGGGGAGGCACTGAAGCAGGGCTGCAGCAGGAGCCGGGGGAGGTGCCAGAGGTCTGCCCCTGGCCCCAGGCCCGGAGGAAACATGCGGGTCTTGGAGGGCTTCAGGGTTGGAAGCAGAAAGAGGGAAAGCAGGGAGAGGCAGGATGCATGCCTGGTCGCCTCCCCTTCACCCCCTTTCTTTCTAGGGGAATCCTCCCGCTCTCAGGGCCTGTCTCCAGGCCACCTGCTCCTTGAAGTCACCTGGACCTTGATTTTTGGGTGTTCAGGGCCCATATTGTTCAATCCAGAACATGGCACCCTATCACCCAATGGTGGTGGTGGTGGCTCTCCTCCTCCTCCTCCTCCTCCTCCTCCTCCTCCTCCTCCTCCTCCTCCTCCTCCTCTTCCTCCTCCTCCTCCTCCTCCTCCTTCTTCTCCTTCTTCTTCTTCTTTTTAATATATTTTAATTGATTTCAGAGAGGAAGGGAGAGGGAGAGAGAGACAGAAACATCAATGATGAGAGAGAAGCATTGATCGGCTGCCTCTGGCACTCCCCCTACTGGAGATCGAGCCCACAACCCGGGCATGTGCCCTTGACTGGAATCGAACCCGGGATCCCTCAGTCCACAGGCCGACGCTCTATCCACTGAGCCAAACCAGCTGGGGCCTGATGCTTCTTGAGGTCAATCTTTCTCCAGCCACTGTTCCGGCCCCGGTGCTAACTGGCTGGATGCTATCCTACTGCTTTCTGGGTTCATTCATTTTCCAAGGTGCCAAAAAGAGACACCGGCAGACTTGGGTGTGTGCACAGCCGGTTGAAGAGGGCAGGAGGGCCAAGGAAGCAGGCAGCTGGGGGAGCAGGTGGAAGGACTCAGGCGGCCGGTGCTGGATAAAACAGGGATGAGGGAGGGAGGCTAGCAGAGCTGTCGGTAAACCCAGGAAGGTGGTGCCTGGTGCTGGGACAGCAGCACTTCCATGAGGGACTGGCGTGCAGGCTGGTGACCCTCATCCAGCAGAGTGACTGGCACGGGAAGGTAATAAAAATGGCAGCCGTAACATTCATATTGGTATCGGCACAGTGTTCAGCCCATCTAGTCCAAAATGGGCTGATGGATGGCATCAGGAGGCTTTGCATTGTCAAAGTCCCTGATTCTAAAATGCCCTTCACCCCAGACAGCGGAGGTTTGGAGGGGCACAAGAACCCTGACCCCCTGGGAAGGAAGAAAAGGCTCAACTTGGAAAATAACTAAATTTTATTTTATTTTTTTAAAGGAGGATTCACAGAAGTGTGAAACACAGTCCTTGCCCTCTTGTGAATAAAACGCTACAAAATCCAAATAGGGTGGGCATGTACACGTGTGCGCACGCGTGTGTGTGTGCACGTGTGTGCGCGCGCATGAGTGTGTGTGTGTGTGTGTGTGTGTGTGTGTGTGTGTGTGTGTGTGTGTTGGCATCCCAGATGTCCTGGTCCAGGGCCTAGGCTCTAGGCTGGCCCTGCTGCTAAAGTATATGACCTCAGCAAAGCCACTTAACCTCTGCCAAATGGAGCCTCTATATCTTTCCAACTCACCTCACTGGGGCATCGTGCGGATCAACAGAGATAATGGATGTGGAAATGCTGGGAAAGAAGGCAACGTGCTGCAGAAGCCAGGCAGAGTGAGTCCGGACAGGGCTTCCCTCTGACAGGACGGGAGGCGGGCCCACTTCAACCACCCTCACACCACTTCCATGTCCCCTCCTGCTCGTCAAGTTTCCACCCAGCTGCTTTAATTGTTTTAAAGTTATGTGTGCACCATAGAGAGCTGTGGGTACTGGAGATCTAAACTCTGCCTGGGTATTTTTTTCTTTCACTCAGAATAAGCAGTAGACCATGGCGTGTGTGGGCTATACTTGTCCCTTTAGGAAACAGCCTTTAGGTTTGAGGTCATGGGGGCGGGGCAGGGCATCTCCTTTGCCTCTGAGGCACCCTTACATGCCACTCCTCTGCATGCCCCTCTCCTCAAAGCCACCAGGCAATACCCTTCCTCGATCTGGGCTTTCTGGCCTCTGCACTCCTGAAACAACCATGGCCCAGCTCTGGAACTACCTCTCCCCTTCCCTCCTCTGCCCACTGCCCCCACTCAAAAAATACCCAGGTCCCATTTTATGGAAACTATCTTCTTTAAGGGGAAATGGCAATTATTTATACTTGGACAGAGTGAAGGTAACAGTTTAATATGTTACCCCTTCTGTGATTGTGGAACAGCTAATACAGAACGAAGGGATTTCAGTAGTGGAATTTGGATGTGATTATAGGTAAATCAGAGAATAGCACCCACAAGCCGCCAAACTCAGGAGAGCATAAAGCTGGCCCCAAACTGTTACCTGCCTATACTGTGCCCGTAAGAACTGAGCTAAGGCTGGTTCTATTGAGGCTCCAGCCATCCTCCTGGCTTCACTCTCAGTGAATGATACATTTGTATATTGTGTGTGCAGCGGATGCATGGGTAGGCAATAGAGATGGCATTGGTGATTCTTAATATATATAGATAAAGGCTAGGGTCTTATCCACAGCTGCAAAGGTTCAGGAATCTGGAGAAGGGCTGCAACGTAAATTAAATAAACTAGACATGAAATATAAATTTGGGAGGCATGGGGGAGCCAGGGGAGGCTTAGCTCTAGTGACTAAGCTCCTCCAATCTCCTGACCCAGGGCTTTTTATTCACACATTTTGCCCTTTAGCAAAGCAGATATACATATCAAAGGTAAAGTTTGGTAAGCAGTAAAGGATTATCAGGTTGAGGGAGCTGCCCTCAGCTGTCTGGCAGCAGGAAATAACATGCAGATCTTCAGCCCAGCTGAAGGTGTCCATCAGCCTTCTGACGAACTTCTCACATTTTATTATGCCCTGCTGGAGTTAGCCTCCAGCACATAAAGGTATAATAGATACAGATATATTCCAAGGCCCAGAGTCATAAAGTAAGTTGGTTTGTGATATGCACATGTTTGCAATAATGAAAGTCCAACTCGCAGTTTCTATCCATAGTTCGAAAGGATACGTTTCCTATTCAAAAATCATCCTTTCAGTTGTCCTCCTTCTCCAGAGCAAACAATCAACATTTCTTCTCCTTACAAGCATTAATAAGTGGAAATGTGTTTATATCTTAGATACTAGCATGAGCTCAGCAAAACCACGATGGGTTTGCCCCTCTGATTCAGGGTAGAATATTTTTAAGTAATATGCTTTGTAGACAGAGGCATATATAGAAACTCAAATATAGTCCATTTCATACTCATCCGATTTTTAAAAAATTAAGTCTGATGAACACTAACTGTGATAAGTAGTGTAAATTAGTATAACCACAAGTCTAAAACTATGCATTCCCTAGAACCCAGTAATTCTACCTACACTCTCATACATGTGAGGAGGAGTGTCAGAGAGTGGCCACTGTGGCAGTGTAATTGCAGGAGAAAACTGAGTATTCATGTGACAGAATGTCGGGCTGAGGGTAAAAAGAACGCTGTTTCAAGATCTATCCAATGACCACACATCCTGTAAGGATTAATCAAATACTACGTTGCCCATAAACTCCGTCCTCCTAACCAACAGAAACTTCTCTTCTGAACGTCTATAGCACTGTCGGTTGCATGCATTTGAGTCCCAGGTGATATTGGGTTTGGCACCCGATCGTATTTGTTCCATGACGCTTTCTGTTGTTGGTGTCTATGAGTCTTGTCTCCTGGAGGTGCAAACATCAGAAGGGCAGGGCCCATGAGGGCTCCTCTGAGCAGGCAGGGCTCTGAGGACACGCCCTCTCAGGGCTTTTCAAGTGGAAGGACACCTTTTAATGTAAAAATATTTCAAGAACTCCAGTTGAGAGTAGAGCGTTCATCAACTGAGAAAATTCAGGCTGATCAAATCTCCTAAGAATGTGATAAGGCTTAAATGCATTGGTTTATCCATCACAGCAGCCCATAAGCATGTGAAAATGCTACCTTAGCATGCAGGGACTTTTTTCCTTTCAGCTCCTGATAATGCTGGGTGACCAAATGCAACCCCAACCTGTTTGCAGCCAGTGCTCACACCCCTAACTTCGACACTCCATGGCTCCACTGGTGCTCCGCCCTCCCCCGGGCTCCCCACCACATCCCCTTAGTATCTGCTATCGTCCAGCCTCACAGACCGATCCCAATTACCTGTCCACAGTCCATACTTGACTTAGCTCCGGCTTCTACTCTGACCTGCTTCTCTGCAAATGTGGATCACCATTCTCCCTTCCCCAAGGCCCCATCTTCTCCACTTAAACCAGCTCAGAGGCCCCTCCCCGCCCCAAACCTTCCCTGTTGCCATTCACTGGAACTAACATCTCCCTCCCATGGCCCATTACCTGAACCCTGTTCTGGCACCCAAACTATCTCTCTCATCCTAGAGTTTGGGGACATCATCTTACATTCCTTTGAGGATGTGAACTCCTTAAAGACAGGTCGTTGGGAGGTTGTTGTTGGATAACCAGACAGTCTCAAGTTGCCTACAGTCCATGCCAACTGTGACTCATGTAAAATCACACTCCAGGAAAGATGGAGAGTCACATTCCAGTGACCCCTTCAGGGCAGAAATGGGCCCTGAGCACAACGCCAGGCTGCACAGCCCTGTTCGTCACACCAAGAAAATACGAACCTGTGCCTTCCAACCCTGGCGGCTGGGTCCAAGCGTTAGAGGCCTGTAGGCTAATCTTACAGCTGTCTCTGATTTTACATCAACGCCCCTGTCTCCCATCCACTCCCAGGGGGCTAGGAGCTATTCTTTCCTGCTGAAGCCATAACTGTGCCTTTAAACCTTCAGACTGCTAGGGTCCTTGGACAGAGTTTGGCTCACTCTCCCATTCTCCCATAACCTTAACCCCAGAGCTGGGCCAGGAGTTCAGAGGCCAGGGCCCTCTCCTCCTTGGTCGTGCCATCTGTAAAATGGGCTAGTGGCACTTGCTCAAGCCCCTTCAGCTCTCAAGTTCCCTAGATCCCTTTTCATTCTGGATAGCAATTTTTTAAAAAAGAGCCCATTAATGGTGACTCTGATCTGCAATTCCAAAATGGTTTTAGTGCTATGACTGTGGATTATAAGCAAAAGTTTTAATTGGCTGCTGTGTGCTTTTTTCTATTAAAGGGGATAGAATGGCTTGCGGTGGTGCCGCCTCCAGATCTCTAGTTCTGACTTACTCAGAAACGCCTGGCCTCCCCACCTAACGTCCACCCACCCACCTTGCTCCTGAAGAGGCACCTGACCATGGAAGGTGCATTTTAATCCGACCAGGGAGCGCAGCTCTCCTTGTCCGACTTCACAAACAGGCTCCTTCCCCTGGCAGCAGAGGACTGGCTAGTCTGGGCTCTGCTGCCCGAGGACATTGACTGCCAGGAGCGCCTGGCCCTGGCCGAGGCTGGGCTGCAGCCTGGGGTGGGCGGCCAGGAGGGGGTCTCGGCTCTGCAAAGCTGTCCAGAACATTAAGCCTTTGCACTCCCCCTCCCCTCCCCACGAGATTGCTGATCAAAAAAGGGAGGCAAACAAAGGCGGGTGAATGGGAATCAAATTGAGTTGGGACAGCAGACAGATGGGGCCTGCCAGGCGCCCACAACCCATCCTATTCATTAAAAACACACACAGAGAGATAATCCGCCTCCTCCCTGAGGCTTTGCCAGAGGAGGGGGGTACCGGATGGGGGTGGGGGGCAGAGCCTGGGGGCCCAGATGTTTCCAAACCATAGGATCCCAGCCCGCCAGCTTGGTAACCCTTGGCCTCCAGGTTAATTGTCTCGCCTGTGCTTGGGACTTCTGTATTGTACCTCAGGTTTTCCTAAAGCGGGCATCCCTGTGCAGGAAGGCTGAGATGCTGGGAAGGGAGGAGTGGAGGTGGCAACACTGGAAGGTTGCCCAGCTACTGGGTGATCTGTGCAGGTGCAGGAGCAGAGAGGAAGGCATGGGGAGTTGGGTCTGTCCTCTGAATGCCTGAAATTATTCCTATTGAAGCCCCCTGACTGGGGAGATGCATGGTCAGTATTAAGTTAAAAAGGAGCAGGCCTGATAGGACTTGCCCCAGATTCTCTTCCCTGCCCCCTGCTCCTGGAAAAGAGCCACATGTAACTATTGACACGTGTGTGTGTGTGTGTGTGTGTGTGTGTGCCTCCTTACATGCAAAATAAGATGTTGAGAGCTTTCCAGTTACAGAGAACATTCCTCCATCCTCTCATTTAATTTGAGCAACAAACATGGAAGATGCATAGGGCTTGGTGAGCAGTCCCAGGTTATGCAATTTAAGTGACTTCTTAAAGTCACATGGTTACTAGATTACGAACTCCTGGCAAAGCACTGTCTAGCATATATGCAAATGCACTCATGTATGTACCATACATATGAGCATATGTGCCAATGCTTACTCATGCCTCTGCATACCTTCTGATGGGCACTGGGCTATAGATGCAGCCACGTGGGTGCATGCAGAGAGAATCCTTCCCATTTGTGAAGCACCTTGCTGCTAATACCCTCCTCTACCTACATCTCTTTTTGTATCAACTCTCCCAGATGCCCAGCAGCCCCAGGCAGTCACTGACCTTTGCTTTGGGCCTATGTTCCATCCTTCAAGGGGCCAAACCAAATGAACCCAGAGATACTATATTAATCCCCATAATATTTCTCAGAATCAGATTACAAATTTGTTCTTTGAAAGTTGTCGGCCAAGCAGAAGAAGTCTACCCTGTTAATGGGGAGGAGGGATCAAGAGAGCAGCCTGAGAAATCAGGTGTCAAGCTGACCTTTTGGAAAGAGCCAAGTACTCATTCTTACTATTGATTCCTTTCAAGGAAGACAGTAGACACTTTATCTCCCAGCTGTTGAGCTAAGGGCAGAACCAGCAACACGTGGAAGCAAAGACAACAGTTTTCTATGCCACTAGAATACACAGGCAAAGGGCCCTATTGACCTATATCTTTTAAATATTTGCTACAAGTATTGCAATTCCACCATTAGAGGTATATTTTTTAGGGTAAGCGTTACCCTCCACAATCTCCAGAAATAAAAATTCTTGCTTCAATATACCCAGGATATACATTGGGTCTCTTATAGAGTAGTTCTCAACCTAGTTGTTACATGTTTGAAATAGAGATTTCCAAACTCTACTCCCAGAGGTCATTATTCATTCATTTATTCATTCATTCAACAAATATTCATTGAGCACCTACCTTCCATGTGTCAGATGCTAATCTAGACACTAGGGATATGGCAATGAATTAAATGGACAACATTCCTGTCTGCAGGGAGTTTATATTCTAATTATGAGGGTGTAGGCAATAAGTGAACAGGTAAACACAAGAATGTCAGATAATGGCAAGTAGTATGCAGAGACTTAGAATGATGCCAAGTAATTTCACTTTGATGGGCAAAGAACATGATGCTAAAGCAAAAGTCTACTAAATGCCAAAGTCTAGGGGAAGAGCATACAAGCAAGGTAATGGGCAAGAATCTGGAGTGATTTCTCCAGCTGGGAATATAGCTTCAGTTGCTGTTGACATGGAGTGGGTTTTTTAAGCCATTGGACTGGGTGAGACACTTAGAAAGTGTAGATAGAGAACAAGGATGGAGTCCTGAGACACCCAACCTTTAAAGTTAAAGAAAAGAGGGTGATAAATTACCATTAAAACGAATGTCCAGGTCAGACAGCAGAAAAACCTGTGATATTCGAGAAGCCGAGGGAAGGATATTTCAAGAAGGATGTGATTAACTATACCACATGCCATGAGGAGTCAGGAAAGATAAGAACAGAGAAATGACTTTGGATTTGGCTCCGTGAAAGTAATTGGTGACTCTGATAAGAATAGTCTCAGTGGCATGGTGGGGATGGGAACCCAGCTGGGGCAGAAGAGAACAGGAGAGGAGGAGATGGAGACAGCAACTTGAACGAGTACTACAAAAAGTTTTCATGTGAAGGAGAGAAAGGCAGGTAGTAGCTACAATGAAGCGGGGTCAACAGAGGATTTGGGATCCTTTATTTTAAGATAAGAAGCAAAGGCAACCCCTAGAGTTGGAGACCCATGTAACTCTAGAGCTGTGAGGTATTGTCTGTGCTGAACACTCACTTCAAAGGTGAGAGATTGAGGTCCAGAGATGCGAAGTCACTGCTCGGTGGCACAGACTGGTCTGCAGCAGGACGGGGCTGAAGGATTCCTGATCCTGGAATGGACCTTGTAGGGGGTAGACAGGCTCATGAGGATCTCAGATTAGCCACCAGGGAAGCCTGCTCCTCCTGAGTTAGTGCCCCACTCCTGCTTTCCTGTTCCCCGTAAGCCTGGCCCATTCTCAAGGGTCTTTGGTGAGTTCCCTAACAGGGCATGAGTGGACACCGCCCCCCAGCCCCGCTAGTTTAATCGCTTTGGTTCACACACTTGCAACGTTTGGGAGCCCCCTCCAGGGGGCTAAAATCAATGACTGACAACCTAGATCAGATCAAATGACTCCAGGGGAAAAGACACAGGTGGGCTCACATTCTTCTCCTTCTTACATGACCTGCGTGTGCAGACATGCCTTGTAGAGCCCTACTGTCCTGGAACCATGTATGACCACATGGCAAGAACCCTGGATGGGATTGAAAGGATCTGAGTTCTGGTCCTGGCTTTGTTGACACTTCACTGTGTGGCCTAAGGTGAGTCACTTTCTCTTTCTGAGCCTCGGTTTCCCCATTTGTATAAATAGAGGAGACCAGACCAATAGTTTTCCCTGGTCCCTTCCAGATGGGTGGGAGGACACTTGCCATGTGGTCATACATGGTTCAAGGCCAGTGAGACCCACAAGCCATGTCTGTATATACATCCCCTCCTGCAAGTTCTCCAGGAAGGAATGCCCTCATCACAGTCCCCAAACCCAGCTAACATGCACCATGTCTCCCAATGGGCCAGCTCCTCCATGGTGCCACCCCACTGCCCACAGGAAGTCCCCCCATTGCACCCTTGGGAGGTTGTTCAGGATATGGATGTCCTAATGCTCTCCCCGGGGAGCCTTCTTTCCAGGCTTCTTCCTTTTTCTAAACAGAGCCCCACCTTGCCAGGGTTCACTTCCTACTTCAAGAGCTCCCAGGGTACCAGTGAGACCCTGGCCTTCTCTCCAGGCCTCTTGACCTTGTGAGCCAACGGTTTGGAGACCAAGACTCAGGTTGATACCTGAGTCATTTAATATCTCAAAAGTATGATCTGAAGCCAATGGGCAGGCTCTTCTACTCTGTCAGAACAGGCAACAATTGTTATTTTACTTGTTCTTGCTTCAGCTTTTTTTACGGGGAGGGCAAAGGTCTTTTCCATTTCTCCTCCTAAAGCAAACCAAATCATACAATCAATTTGACTGGTGCAGGGCTGATCCAGAGCATTAAAGTGGGTATTTGTGGCTGATATGACGGGGGAATAAAGTGCTTGTGAAAACCAACTGATTAGTCCAGCGGTTGGGAATGAATCCACGTCCCTGTTCATCGATCTTTCCTAATCTTTGTCAATGCCTGTGTGCTCCACTCCCATGCCACTGCTGGCAGCAAAGGGCCCTTGGAATGGCAACAGGGTGAGCACGGGGGTCTCTGAGGTTGCTTCCCACTTAAAGAAACAGATCCAGTCAATCCATGGGTGCAGTAATCAAACCACCTTGGAGGAGAAATTTAGGGGCTAGGAGGGGACACCCTGCTCCCCCAAAACACTTGCCAATCTGTTCCCTGAGAAAGACTACAAACCCAGAACTCTCATATAATACAGGCCTTGGGCAACATAATGCTTTGGGCCAGAGTGCTTTGCAAGAGTCTGTAAAATTATTTTGCAACCTGGAAAAAAAAATTGGCTCTAAAATAAGAAAACTTCAAAATTAATTAAACTTTAATCAAATGTGTTCTGCAAAGTATATGGTTTTGTCAACTATTCAACCACAACTCAGCTCAGATAGTTAAAAATAAATGAGATTTCTTGTATTCATGTATAAATGAGTGCATTTGTAATGTTCGATATGATGTGGGATGGAGTCATCTCAAGCAAGAAGACATAAGAACAGCCCTGTGCTACAGAGGAAAGCAACCCCTGCAGTGTCACCTCACCGCCAGGACCCTCAGGTTGCTGGAGACAGGCCAAGGGGCAGATCAAGGAACCTCATGCAGCCTCCTGAGGACTGGCTGTGGGAGAACACACCAAAAACAAATTGCACCTATTTATGTATGACTGCCATTTAACAGACATATCCAACAGTCCATGTCACTGTATGGACACTTTGGGAAATAGCGCTTTCACTTATAAACTTCATGATCAAGGAAAGAAACAATGTGCATCTAAATATCTATAATAATAAAAGCGTAATATGCTAATTAGACTGGATGACCTTCAGGACGAAGCCGGGGCTGCGAGGGCCAAGCTCCTTGCATGAATTTCATGCATCAGGCCTCTGGTTTGTAATAACACAATCAGTAATGTGTGCCTGTGAGTGATACAAACACATAAGGCAGTTTGCTGTGGGCCACGGGGATTGGGAAATTAGGAGGGGAGCTAAAGCTAGTCTAAACCCACCAAACTAGGGTAGGCAACCAGCGGTGGCCTAGATGATGCCGACTTCATGACCTCCTTGTTGGTCCCAGGGCATCTGATGGCTAGAAAACTCTGGAGCCAATGCCAATTCGATCCTTCAGTCCCACAGGCTATCTGGGCCTGACATACACTTTCCCCCCTGTTCTCCTTTAGCTCCTTTCCCAGTCTTTCATTTTCTTTTTGTTTTTATTGCAATAATAATTCACATATCACAAAATTCACCCCCTTAGAGTATAGAAATCCTTGTTTTGTTAGCAAATTCACAACGCAGTGTTACCTTCACCACTATCTCATTCCAGAACATTTTCATCACTCATTTATTGGTTCTCCCCGTTTTTTGGTTTATTTCTTAGGATTGTCTAGATATAAGATTGTGTCCCCTGCAAATAGAGATAGTTGTAATTCTTCCTTTCCAATCTGATGACTTGTGTTTCTTTTTCTTGCCTAATTGCCCTGGCTAGACCCTCCAGCCTAATGTTAACTTGAAATGACAAGAGTGGATATTTGCATCTTGTTCCTGATCTTAGTCTGAAAGCTTTGTCTTTTACATTAAGTGTGATGTTCACTGTGGGGTTTTTTGTAGATGTCTTTTGTCAGGTTGAGGAAGTTCCATTCTATTCCTAGTTTGTTGAGGTGTGGTTTTTTGTTGTTTTGTGGGGTTTTTTTTCGTGAAAGGGTATTGGATTTTGTTGAGCAGATTTTCTGTGCACTTGTCTAATGAGATGATCATGTGTTTTTGTCCTCTATTTTATTAAAATGGTATATATGTTACCGAGATAGACATACATATGTTGAACCAACCTTGTATTCCTGTGATACGTTCTACTTCTAAGTCTTTATTTTCTAAGTTAAACACATATAGTTCCTCTGCCACTTGTACCTGGTTTAAGACCTGGAGTCAGGCCAGGTGAAAAGCAGCACTCTGAAAAACTCCAGAGAGAGGTAGAGCCGTGGGAGTGTGGCCTCCTGGGTAGGGGAATTTCAAAATTTGCAAAAGATTTTCACATCATTTGCTTCTGCTCAGCGGCTATTTGAAGTAGAAATATTATACTTATTTAGACAAATGTGCTCCTGCTTATGGATTATCTCTGTCTAGTGACAACAGTAACAAATATAGTCGTATACTTTCTTTTTCAAAGTTGTGTTAGAAATTTTGGGAAATGGAGAAAAGAGAAGAATCACCTGTAATCTTATTTTACCAGAACTATGGAAAGCTTTTTTGGAGGTGGAGGCCAAGTTAGTTGAGGTGTAATTTACATACAGGGGAAAAAATGACCTTTGAGAACTCATTCTATCCGTTTTGACGAAAGCATACAGGCATGTAATTAACACCATAATCAAGATAGAGAATAGTCCCACCACAAAAGTTCCCTTGTGTCCCTTTGTAATCAATCCCCTCCCTCCCCATGAAACTGCTGGCAACCACGGATCTATTTTCTGTCCCTGTAATTTTTTATTTTCCAAAATGTCATAATTACAATCATATAACATCTAGCCTTGTTTCTTCCACTTAGTGTAATGCTTTTTGGATTCATCTATATTGCATCTATCAGTAGTTCATTTCTTTTTATTGCTGAGTAGTAATCCACTGTATGGATATACCACCGTTTGTTTATTCGTGTACCCATGATGAATACTTGAGTTGCTTTCATTTTTGGCAGTTATGAATAAAGCTGCTATATGCATTCATATACAGGCTTTGGGGTGGGTTCATTTTGTTGGACAAATACTCATGAATGGGATGTCTAGGTCATATGGAAGCTATATGTTTAACCTGATAAGAAAGTACCCAACTGTTTTCCAGGGTGGCTCTACATTCCATAGTTCCACCATCCCACCAGTAGCATGTGTGATCCAGTTGCCTTCCAAACTTGCTGTTACTTGGTGTCATCAGTTGTTTTGTTTTGTTTAGTCTTATTCATTACAATAGGTCTACAGTGATTTTTATCTTTTTTTATATGTGCATGGAAATTATCATTTACTGGAAATTATAGTTTATATCCAATTTTGTATACTACTTTTTCATATAATGGTAAAGAGAGCCTTGGTCCACATGGCTACCATTTGAAGACTGACTAATATTCTGTCAAGTGGATATGACACAAGCACCTCTTGGTGTGAATTGTTTTCAATCTTTCTTGTTATAAGCCGCACTGCGATAAAGGCCTTTACACGTTAGCTTTTTCATCTTTTGGAGTACTTCCTCAGATTAGAGTCCCACAAGTGGGATTCCTGGGTCAAAGGGTATACATATTTTTATAACTTTGGATTGCTTTCTGAAAGGGTTTTATCTATCTACAGGACTACCAGGAATGTACAAGAGAAAACACTTTCAGGGCACTGCTGTCAATATCAGGTATGTTCATTTAAGGAAAAGATTCATTTATGAATGAATGATTCTTTTTTAAAATTTACATTTATTTTGCCTCTAGTGAAGCTGAACATTTTTTTTTAAATATTCTTGTTTACTAGTTGTATTTTCTACTCTATAAATTAGGTTTCTATTCTTAGCTTATTATTGGGACATGGTATTTTATTATCCATTAATATGACCAATTTAAATAATAAAGATATTAACCTTTGTCAGAGTAGCTATAAATATTTTCCCAATTGTTTGTTTGCCTCTTTTTTTCAACATACGGGAATGTTTTGTTTTTGTATATAGTCAAAGCTGCCACTCTTTCCCTCTGAGAGTTGCTATATTGCTTCTAAGCTTAGAAAAATCATTTTCATACCTCTCTCCCGAGGCTTCATAAATGGTCAATTTAATTTTCATCTAGGTTTAAGAATATTTATCTCTGTAGGATATAGAGTTTATATTGATATCGAATGGGACATAAGCACCTAAAAAAGATATTTTCTAACATGCCTTACTGTAAGTAAACTGTTCTATGAAATCACTAAAGGATTGAACCTAAATTCATCTAACTGTGATGACACACTCCTTTTGTGCCCCATTCGCCCATCCCAGGTGTCAGGCGTGCGTTTTAAGAGGACTCGACAAACAATGCCTGGACGCCCGCCAAATGGTGACTCAGTGGAGGGGTGTGCAGGTCCCTTGGCAGGCTGATGGGGTGGTTATGCACCAGGGGGCTAAACAGGTCCCCAGGCAGCATCGGGGCCATGGGTCCCATGCTACTTCCTGTCTCCCTGAGTCTCCACTCCATTTGTCCACATTTCTAGGACCCTGCCCCCTAGCTTGGACGATCTCTGGCCTGCATCTGCTTCTTCTCAGGGAACAGGAGATGCCCCCATCTGCACCCGTCAGAACTCACACTGGGAACCCTGGAGCCCAGGATTTCCAACCTGTTCCTCCAACCCCCAGAGCGGCAGGGGCAGCCTCCCCGGCCTGTTTGGCCCCACGATAAGACTTTACCCAATTCATTTTTCTGATGATGTGAGAAGCAGATAACTCTCCTCCCTCGTTAATCCAACAGAGGCAGCCCTTCTCCTAATACTATACAATTTCATAATTGATTATGTCCTTTTTCTAGATATTGGTGAGTGGAATGACTTCTCTAAGTAGAAAAAAAAGCCCATTTCTCAGACAGAGGCCTCCTGAATGAAGAGGGCCTGGCCATTGCCCTGTTTTGAACAGGGAGAAGAAATAGTTCCGTTTCTCACAGTTATGCTGGGCCTGAGCCATCCAGCAGAAAATCCACTCGGGAGCCCCGGAGAGCGTGGGAGCTGAGAGAAAGCAGCTCACTGAGCCGAAGCCCCTCTCACTCGGGCTCAGATCAATATTAACAGGCGCAGGGCCTCCGGTCCATGGGCAGATGCCCACATCTCCTGCGGGAGGGCGAGGCGTGGGCCGCGGTGGCAGGGGTGGGGTGGCTAGACCCCTCCATCTGCGCGAGCCAGACCCTCCTCAGGGTCCATCAGAGCAGCCGGCGTTTAGTCAAAAACTCTCTCCAAAAGAAAGAGCGTTAAGGCAGAGAGCTTGAAGTGGATCCCGAGTAATTAAGTGTATAAATTAATTCTTCCCCTAAGAAATGTTCTTCTCCTATTATTAGATTTGGTTCTCAGAGGAGCTACAGCCAAGTAGTGGGTTTTCCAATTGTGTGTGTGTGTGTGTGTGTGTGTGTGTGTGTGTGTGTGTACGCGCACGCACGCATGCTAACACACATTCTGGGCTTTGCTGCCTGAAGCCTACAATTAAAATAAGTGACATGAATGTGTCTTTAAAAGAGAGATCTGTAGAAAACTAACGGATTGTCTGTCAGGGGAAGACAGAAAGATGAAATATAGCTGCCTCCGTCCACTGAATGGATGAATAGGAAAGTACTTGTCCACCCACGTACCCACAGGGATAAAACCTGATGAGAGCCTTCTCAACTGCTTAGCGCGTAATGCATGTGCTGTGGTGATGCCAGTAATGTGTTTTTTACTTCTTCCTATCTGGGAGGGATGAATCAAATATGAGGAGAGTTGGGACATGATTTTCAACCCATTGCTTTTGATTAAGTGCCCGAGCAGGCGGGTCCTGGGACTTGCAGTAATATTAATGGGGCATAAAGTGTTATAAAAGGGACGGGCCCTACTTTTGTCCAAATGCCATTATCCTGGAATCAGAGACCCTGGTGTAATATGTCCACGGTTAACCTTTTTTCTCTGACAGGAAATTTTCTCCATCCACTCACACCATCAATTATGCTGCATTTGGACCGAGTGGTGAGTGATGACTTTATTTCAAACGAAAGAGGCACACGTGCCAGGCTCCCAAAGACCACCGAATGCTGCACAAGGGGCAGGCCAGGAGGAAGATGGTATCAAGTCTGCTGGCCAGCAGGGTTTGGACAAACTGGTTCTTTTGTTTTTAGGCTGGTTTTCCAATTTGCTGGCTCCTTTGCTTGCTTTGGGAAAAAAAAGAGAGAGAGAGAGAGAGAGAGACTGAGTAACTGAAAACGATGATTATTAATATTTGGATCCAAAAAATAGTTAATTGAACAAGACTTTGGCTATCCAAACCCTGGGGAGCATGACTGGCAGAGAGAATCTCGCTTGCCCTTCACAACAGGAGGAACGCAACGAGATTCCTTTCAGGCTGAGCTCCCCAGGGGAAGGCTAATTTGGTCAGTGTCTCCAGGGAACCGGGCCTTCGGCTCTTGTCCCAGCTCCGTCCCAAGCGCGACGCTCCCCTCGATCTCCCCTGGCTGCCTCTGCACCACCCAAACTTTGTGATACATTTTTTTCTGCAATCAGCAAGTTGCATATTGTCCAGCTGTTCTGTCATTTATTGTAAACGTCTGCAAAAATGGGGGGGGGGGGAGAGAAGGAAAAGAAAAAAAATTCCACAGTGCTATAACCTAGTCCTGAGTGTAAATCAAACATTCCCTGTCATGTTGATAGCTTGTGTTAGTCTAATGTATTTTATATTACTCAAAAGCTTTGAAACCCTGCAGCTTTCTTCATATAGGCCATTATGCGGTTATCATTAAATTGTCTTGCAAAGAACATTATCGGTAATTATAGCAGACACTAAAATCAAATGATCAGAGTGGGACCTTTAACACCAAGAGGAACCATTAGAAGTTAATCAAATAAAAGGATGAGAATAATTATGTTAGGATTAAGCAGTAATATGCCAGAAGTTATATACTTTGCTGACTATATATCTTTACTCCCAGCTTCCTGAATTTCCTTTTTGTTGATGTGTTTTTATATAATACTTTGGCACAGAATGTAAACGACAATATTTTTGTCATGGCACGATCAGGCTCGAAGGTTCATAGGCGGTTCAAATCTAAATGCCATCAGAGGCACGGAGGTAATGATGAAGATAAAAATAATAGTAATAAAAAAAGTGCAAAGCTGGAAAAAAAAATCCATCGGTCAATGAAGCATGGCAAAACGATAAAAATGGTTGCAACAGGCACAGGTGCAAGGAAAGGCGTTATTGGCTGGTTGCTCTGCCTTGGAGCCTGGGGATTTCTCCTGCAGGCCTTGCTGCAAACCAGCGGGCCCCGAAGGCTCCCTGGCATGTTTGCGCTTCAGAGAAGGAAAAGCCAGCATCTTGCAGGCTCTCCGGCTGCCCCTACCGGGGCTGATATGTAGGGCTGTTGTGGAGTGGGGATGCTCACAATGCAGGCAGGAGGGGTGCTGGGTCCCCTGTGTCTGAGTACTGCCAGCAGAGGGTCACTTCTGTCTCCCTCCTCTTCCCAGCACACACACACACACACACACACAGCCCTCGGGCACCTTGAAGATGCCCTCCTCTGCTTGGGAAGGGGCTGGCAGGAACACATGGCCTGGCCGGGAGGGTAATAGCTCAAGTCCGGGGAGGGTGCCTTCCCAGAGGCTTGACCCATTGTAGCCCCCAGATGAAACCTGAGCCACAGGACAAATAAAGCCAAGGTAAGCAGCTGGGAGGACTGAGAAAGTATGGCTTTAAGAACATCTCCCCTCCACTTTCCCCCTCTTCCCTTATAAATAAAGATTGGTTGCTAACAACGGGTTTGCACTTGTGTCCAGCTTTGTGCTGGCACTGGGATGCAGTGGTGATTGAGACAATAAGATTTCTGCCTAATATATTGCCATGATGACATACAAATACAAAAAAAAACAAAAAAAACACAACAAGAACAACAACAAAGTAATTTACATGGAAAACCCTAGTCTAGCATTGCGGTATGTTTCATAGTTTCACAGTTTGGGAGGTTTTGTGGTATTTTAAAATAAGGGCATTGCTCCATTTCACAGAGGTCAAAACAGGCATGTTGGAGATGGTGGCAGAACTTGGAGGGGGAGATGAGAGCAGCCTCTGATGAGTATCCAGATAGGCTGCTCTGCTACCCTGATGTAGCCCTATGGGGGACATCAGCTCCCATTGTCCTCCTTCCCTGGACTAACATTGTGTATCAGCCGTAGCTCCCGGGGCCACGGTAAGGAGGGAATGAGACCGAGGGTACAAAAGGGCTTCAAAAACTTAAAAGTGAGTTTCGAGAGCACAGTTGGGGCTGGTTATTCCCTCCATATCAGCTCCAGCAGCGGCAACATGAGAGCCTGCGAGATGCTGGCTTTTCCTTCTCTTAGGCGCAAACATGCTGGGGGAGCCTTTTATTGCTTTATGCTTTCAGGTTGTAAAGGCTGCTCCTCTTTATGGAGTTAGGAGGGGCCCTTGGGGAGAGAAGGCAGAGCTCACCCCCAAGTGATGCCCTTCCTTCTCAGGGGGCTGGCCTGGGAACTCATGTCCAAATACTCAGCTGGACAACAGGGCCCGAGGTCCTGAGAGCCCCTGTCCCCAGCCCCAGCGGCTCTTTCCACCCACCCCCCCTCCAGCCTCAGCCTGTGCATCCCATCAGCTCAGAACCCGGCAGGCAGGTCTTCAAGGCAAGAACCAGAGTCAGACCCTGAGGAAGAACAGTCAGGGAGGAAGCCACAAAAAAGGCTGGCCTGGACCACTGAACGGCCCACGACAGATGAGGGAAGACTTCAGGTGGGATACGTTGTCTGAATTCTGCTCTTTTCGTTGATTTATTTTGTTTTTGTTGTTTTGCAACGCCTAGCAATTAAATTCCCATTACTGTGTTTGTATAGGGTGATACAAGGATGGTGGGGTAGAACTGGAGTTTGGATGGCAAGTAAGCCAGATGTCTAGCACCTACAGGACAAAAGAAATGCCTGCTTGAGGAGTTGGTTTTGTATAAAGAGAGGTGCCTTGGAGCTCAGCTGGGGAATCCCAGTGTTCCCCCTCCCCGCAGGGTTACCAAGTTGCTGTAATGAAACCAGAGGAGGAGGCCTCCACGATCAACAGCAGTGTCTTCCCAAGCTCAGTACGTGTTTGCGAGCTGGTTGACCTGGGCATGCCTGTTAGGGGTGAGAATCTCAGCTGACACATAACCATTTGGAACCTTCTTCCTTCTACCTGGGAGATGGGAGGAACACAGCTGATGGTCTGTCTATAAACCACTTCTACACTCACACCGTATTTTACAAAAAAACGTTTCTCTTCCAGGGTTTCATCTGAGAGTCACAGTAACCATGGTACAGAGACACAGGGCATCTTTCCCCCACCTTATGGATGAAGAGTCTAAACTCAGCGAGGTCGGGTCTGATACTGACAAAACATGAACCGAATTCAGCCCTTCTAACCGGGGCACGCGCCTTGTGGCAGGGCCATGCCTTTGGGGTCAGTCCACATGGGGCTGGTTTGGGGCTTGTCCAGACTTCTCAGGGTCTCATCACGCACAGTGCAGCCCCCAGCTTGGTGACGAATTCGTAGGCGTAGATAAATGGGCATTGATCACTGAAGACTGAGGCAAATGTCAGGAGACATTCCCATTCACAGGCCCCTGGCTATTTCCCAGGGCTGGTAGTGAGGTGGCTTATAGATCCGGTGAAGCAGTGAACGTGTCACCCTGCCTTGTGCTGCTTTCAAGGCCACAGCCCAGAATGAGGCCCAGAATCGCTGCCCTGTTATTCAGCAGGTTTAGAGGCAGCAAGGTCTCCGGCAAATGTGGCCAAGCAGTGTCATTCTTGGGGGTGGGGGGAAGAGGTGGAAAGGCTCCCTCTGCACACACCCCCACCCCCTTCTATGGAGCTCTTAAATTAGCCCTGAAAACCCAGGTGTCAGCCATCCCCCTGGAACAACCCAGATAAGCCATTAAAAACGCCAGGAAGAAATGAATGCCTAAATCACCCTGTCTCTCCGAAGGTAGAGTCTTGCCTAATCACACGTCAAATCATATTTTTTTCTGCCCCAGATGGATGTCTTCTTTCAAAATCTGATGGTCACAGGGACAAAGGTACCGCGTCAGCCTTAAGTAACCATTGAAGTTCTACCCTGGAAGATTATTTGCTGGGAGTAACTAACATAAAAAATGCCCTGTCAAACCACAGCTTGCCTCCCTCTCATTTTTTTTTAAAGGGTAATATTTGGTTTCATCTTGCAACTACTTGGGAAAATTTAGCACTGAGTCAGAAAGGTTGGCCAACAAGTAGCACTTCATAAATTGCTAGAGCCCTAATCAATACATATTGTCATCCACTCCAGTCCTCCGGGCAGATTTCTCTCTGCCCCGAGCCATCGCTGTATTTTATGAGGTTGTTACAGGCTGGGCTTGCATGGCCTGGGCCTAATGAACCTGTCACGGCGGCTATTGATTGACATGCCAGTGTAAGTGAGACAGGCGATTCCGATTGACTTCCTAATTACTGCTGCTGGGCTGCCTCTCCAACTGCTCGGGCCAGAGGTTAATAGTTTTGATGTTCAGCCGCTCCTAGCTGTGGAGGCCGGAGTAAAACCGGCTCCCCAGAAGTCAATACCTGAATCAAGTTCTCAAGGCTACTGCCCGGCCTGATCAATTAAGGCCTCCGCGTTCCTCCTGGTGGCAGCTGACAAGAGGCTGATGAGTGGAGTTCACAAGCAGATGGTTTCAGGGAGTTTCGGAGGCTCTGAAAGCACCACCCTATGGCCCAGGACTGGCAATTCAGGGGGTTGGCGTGGTGGGGGAGGGGCGGTGAGGTGGGAGCTACTAAGGACACCACACCCGGTGTCAGCTGTTTGGGTCGGCGCTTTTCTCAGTTTTCCACCCGGAGGATTAAAAAATGAAGTGTTTATTTCGTTTCTCTAATGTCCAGAATTCTTCCGGGTGCTATGGACTCTAGGAGAGGAAAGAATGAGATAGATAAGTCGCATTGATTCGTCTATTTGGCAGAAACTAATTAAACGTTTGCTTTATAGCCAAGGTATGGTGGGAGTGTATAGATTTGTAATTATCTTTCATTGACATCATGTCTTAGGAGTTGGGAACATTTTCACAACCCATTTTTATTTGAACCTCATGACACACCGTTAAGTGGGGGTGGGGGTTACTAGATCCAATTTTGATGAGAAAACTGAGGCTCGGTAAAGGTAACTAACACCACCACCCCCCGAAACCCATAAATCTCAGAAAAGAAAAAAGCAGATGTCCTAGTTCTTCATTGAAAGTTCTTGCTAAGATGCTGAGATGCCCAATGCCTGCATCATAACAACGTGCAAGGATAAGTAAGGCTGATAGACCAGAGTGTCAGGGGCCCCCAAGACCATCACCAGGTTCAGTGATTCACTAGGAGAATTCACCAGACAGAATACAATAATAGCCATGGCGTATTACAGTGAGGAGGTTCAAAGCAAAATCATCAAAGGGAAAAGGAGTGTGGGAAAAGGTGAAGTGTGCGTGCGGAAACCAGGCATAAGCTTGTGACAGCCCCATGGGACCCAGTTCCCCCAGCAATGAGTTGGGACAACATGGGTGAAATGTTGTCTATCAGGCAAGCACATGAAAGACTCAATACTCCAGGTTTTTATTGAGGTAAACAACCTCTGCCTAGCATGTTCCAAAATCCCAGACTCCCAGAAGGAAACCAGGTATTCAGCACCAAAACATATTCTTTGCATTAGAAGTTTGAGAATGGTAGGAAACTGTCAGGCCGGCACGGCCATGGCATATGTGCCGTGCCAGCTCAGCCAGGTTCGGTGAGCCCGAGTGGGGGCGGTGAAGGATTGAAAAAAGATAGACAAGAGAATGAAAGCTGGGTCTCAGTGGGACACTGCCCTCTCTGATCGAGAGAGACAGCACCAAGGACTACAAGCCATGTCTTTATTTTATAGCAGATTCCATGAGGCAAAGTAAGGGCGTGGGTTAAGATGTTTACAACATTCTCGTGGGTTTCGATCCTACTCAACTACATGCACCTGAACTCTATCAAGCCCATATCACTCAGGCACGTGGGGCCACGTGTTTGGACCATAGGTTCAAGCTCACAACTATAGCTTTTGGCTATAATTGTGCTGGGAAGGCTCTGCCCTCCAAGCTGGGATTTGCACGTGGCCATGAGAGGACTGTGCCCTCTCATCAGTCCGAGGCTTGAACCTGTCCAAACACTGTACTCGCTCTCCACAGAAAACCTCCCAAAATTCAAGTTCCTAGATACCTGCCAAGGGACAACCTTGCAAGCAGGACTTTTAAAAGATAGCAATCGCAAATGAAAAGATTTCATTCTTGTTTCTGGCTGGGTAATATTCCATTGTGTATATGTACCACAGTTTTTTATCCACTCGTCTACTGATTATAACTATGCAGGGTGCCAGTTGGGGAACTGGAAACATCAAGAGGAACATTATGTAAAGTACATGATTGTCTAACTGCTAAGATGTACAGCCGAAAACAACACAAAATAAAATTAAAAGAAAAATAAAAGTATAAAAGGTAAAAAAAACAAAGAACAGTCTCAGGCCTGCTGTGTTAGTTCTTTTCTTCACAACCAAGAGCCTCTACATAAAGCAGGAGATGGAAAGAGCTTATAAGGTGTGCGATCACAGACACGGTGGTAAGCAATTCGGAGGAGGAGCATGCTTCAGTGCGGGTTTGTAGAGGATCCCACTGTTAAATTCTCTATCCCAACTATGTTAACCAGGCCTTGTTACTTTCTGTACGTCTGATCTTTGACATTTGCAGCCTTGCTGGCTCTGGGGGAATTGCCCCCCACAGGGTTAGCTAATCCCTAGAGATAGTAAACAACTTATCTGTAAGTGTACCTTGCTCATGCAAACAAATCCAGAGTCCATGTCTCTTGCATGCCCCCTACCGGGGATTGAGCCTGTAATGGGCAAGTTCCCTGACTGGAAATCTAACCAGCAACCTTTTGGTTCACAGAATGATGCCCAACCAACTGAGCCACACTGCCAGGGTGATAATGCCAATTTATTTTTTTGCAAATCATTTATAATATTCTTCATTCCCACCAATGTAGTTTTTGTTGTTCCTTATCCTTACCCACACATATTTTTATTTCAGACTTTTAAATTTTTGCTGATCTGATAGGTGGGTAGTAGTATCGCCTTATGGTTTTAATTTTCATTTTCCTTATTCCCAATAAGGCCAAGCACCTCTTTACTTAGTTATTGGCCAAGCAAGTTTCTTCTTTGGTGAGAGGCCTGTGTAAGCCTTTTGCTAGCACCTTGCTTTGAAACCGTTTACCCTCCCTGGAGCACATCACAGTCAATTTTTCAACTACATTTAGTATAAGAATTCAATAATGTTCAATAACCTCTTGTTCAGTTTTCTTGAATTAAATAAGGGATCTTACCCATTTTCAAGCCTTCCACTCTACCAGCAAAATCAGCCCTTGGCATCTTACTTTAAACAGTCCACATGCACCTCGGCTATTTCAATCAATTCTATGATTAAACGACCAGAAGAAGAAAAAAAGAGAGAACATGAACATGCATTTCATGCCTCTTATGTATTGTATACATTCAGTGCTGGACTAGCACCCAATAAATGTTTCCCTGAGGAAGGACACTGGCCCCAACCATTCAGGAGGTGAAAATCTGATGCTGACAAAGAATAGCAGTTACTATTGATGCCACTCATGGGCCACCACACAGCCAGCAAGCACTTCCAAGAGAAGCAACGTAATCCCAATAGGCTCATTCTCCATCTTGAACATGGGAAGTCAGCTCAAACCTGCCTTAGGGACAGTGAAGGGAATGAGGACGTCAGCTGATCACCAGACAAGAAGCTGGGGGCGGATGAACCTTCCAAGGTTCTTTGTGGTTTGCCTTCTTGTGTTTCCCTCTCTCAGTGAGTCCATGAGGATGTTTTTGGCTGCCCATCTGGCAGTAGCTTAAATAATGACCCTCATTAATTCTCCCAACAAGAAGTCCAGCTGCAAGGATGCTGCAGATTTGGTTCATTCAGTGGCTTAACAGAGCCAGGTCCCTCTAAATTTTCCTGAATGTTCCCCTTAGGCCACAGGAAGGCTACAGCAGCTCAAGCTGAATTCAGGTCCTGGTGGAACCACAGACAAAACCAAAGGACAGGTTCTTTTCACCAATCTCTTCATTAGGGAGGGCGATCTTCCCAAGAATCCTGTTTTATCATATGGAAATTTGTGATAAAATGTCCTTCCCAGGCACCAGGAAAGAAAAATACCGGATCAGAACGGAGCTTCTATCCCCAAGGGAAGAAGAATAGGGGATCAAGTTGGTTAGCTCAATGCCTGCCATTCCCAAGACCAGCTTAACCTCCTGCAACCTGCCCAGTGGCTTAGGTCCCGCCCCCAGGTTGGTCTACTGTCCCATTATCACCATCTTAAATTTCCCAATAGCTTTGAATCAAGAGCTCTGCCCATTCATTTTTCAGTTGGACCTGCAAATTATTCAGCCCTTCCAGACCACACCTGCAATGCCCCTCGCTCTGCACTTGGCACCACTTGATTTCCCACACTCTTGACACACCATAGCACATGTTTCCTCTCTCTAAATCAGCGCTGACCGATTGAATGCTGAAAATCAGTAGCCGCTAGCTACTGAACATTTGAGATGAGTCTAGTCCAAATTGTGATGCACTCTTATTATAAAATTTACACCAGAATTTGAGGACTTACTATAAAAAAACAAGCAAAGCAGCTCATTACTAGTTTTTATATTGATTACATGTTCAAATGAGAATATTTTGGGTATACTGGGTTAAATAAAGTACACGATTAAAACGAATTTCTCCCTTTTATCTTTTTCAAATAGGGCTACTAGAAACTTTAACTGCATTATACAATATAAGTTACATATTCTTTTTATGCTAGATTACATTTTCTTGGCTAGCACTGGCCTAGATCAAACTGCATTCCCTCACCCACCCCCTTCCTGTTCTCACCCTTTAGATTTTGGTTTCTCTTAACCGGAAACTTCTTTGTGCTCCCCTGGCTCCTGACACACTCACTATTGGGAACAGCTCTTTGTATCCCCCAGGAAACTGTGAGCTCAGTGAGAGTCTATTCCGGCGATAGCCCCACCGAGCCCGCCCTGCGTCTGGCGCATAACAGCCTCATTAACGCTTGTTGAGGAAGTTGCTTGCAGGGGTCCCCACACTCCTGACTTTTCCTCCTGTCCCTTCGCCTACATCCATCTCAATCAAGACATTCAAGATAATTGTCTCCAATAGGAAATGACGAGGCCCTTCCCTTTTGTGGCGACTCTCAACCGAGGCTGCACTTCGGGAACACTTAGGGAGCGTTAGAAATACTGATCCCAGGTCTCACTCCCAGAGATTCGAATTTAATTGGTCTGGGGAAGAGCCTTGAGCCAAGGGAGGTTGCCAAGATCCTCACTTAACCCTCACGTGCGGTGAAGGCTAGGACCACCTAGAGCCCAGCAAGGACTTGTGGGGACACCGTCGCCAAGTCTTCCAGCCATTGTCGTTGGTCCGCACATTCTTTAAAGTGCAAAAGAGGCAACCCAGTAGCAAAATCATATCTCAAAGGACACACAAGTCTGGGGCAAACTCCCCTCACCATCAAAGTTACTAAAGAACCTCTCTCTCTATTAGGTCCCTCTCACCACGTGTTCAGAACTCCACTGAGTCACCACTTCAGTTCACAGATGCCACCAAGCAGCCATCAGCTGGTAATGATTTCTGGTCAAATGCAAACAATTAAGTTAGGGAGAAAAGAATCCACATTCCATTACCGATCCCCTAAACGGCTCACTCCCTGGTCTAATTGCCTTCTGAGTTCCCCTGACAGTCGTGGCTAATAAAGCAAACACCTCAAAGAGCCCAAACTTGAGCCCAGACGGAAAAGAGCCTGGGGAACATTGGAGTGCTCAGCCCATCTCGGGGTCAGCCAGGAGAACTGCTGACCCGCCAGCAAGGAAGTGGCGGCTTACATCACCGAAGCACCTTCCCTGTCCATCTCTCCTCCTCCCCTTCTTACAGTTTCTCCCCCCAAAACCTAAGGCAACTGCAGCCTGATTTTTGATGGATTGGCCACTGTGTTTTATTCGACAATGTATATCACTCTGCCAATATGAATTTGCAAGATGGTAAAAATACAACCCCCCGAAAAGATTACATGAAAGGGGAAAAAATCATTAGGCAATTAAGAATGGCAATAATTCACCCATATCTATGCTTTGGGAAGAAATATTGCCCCAGGGAGTTAGCGCTGCTTATCACTTTGTCATCCGTGTGGGGTCTGAGTGAGAGGAGGTTTCCTGTGCACTGCTGCTGATTTCCTACGGTATTTCTAAGCGTGATCAAAACTACTGCCAGGCTTTTAATAGAACCCCCTGACTCTTGGGGTAGCCATCATTTGCTGAGCTACTAAATTAACTAAACATATGCATTCCTTAGCACCTCTACATAAATCCCTTTCAGAGGAGCCATTTTCTGACAATCGTAGGATTTTTGAATTGGAGGAGATCTTAGAGGTCATTGGTCATCCTCATCATTTTATGAATGAGGACATTTTAGGCCCAAAGAGGGAAAGCAATTTTTCTGAGGTCACACAGCTAATCAAGACAAAAATACAACAGAAGCCCTGGGCCTCCCAACTCACAATGTCGCAGGAGTCTTTCTACTCTGCCACCCTGCCTTCTCCTCGGCCGGCTCATTTTCCGTCAAGGAGCTGGAGGAAAGGGTATGGCCTAGTCCTCCAAGGCACTAACTTAAAAACAGCAACCCTTTCCCGGGATACTTTCTTGGCCCCCGAACTGATTGAATGTAATTGGGAAAGCATCTTGCACCTCAAGATCAGTAATTCAGTGGTGGCGGCTTGACAGCCTAAGACAGGGGTCCAAAACTTTTTAAACAGGGGGCCAGTTCACTGTCCCTCAGACCGTTGGAGGGCCGGACTAGAGTTTAAAAAAAAACTATGAAAAAATTCCTATGCACACTGCACATATCTTATTTTGAAGTAAAAAAACAAAATGGGAACAAATACAATATTTTTATTTGCATGTGGCCCGCGGGCCGTAGTTTGAGGACCCCTGGCCTAAGAGCACCGCAGACTCACAGGACAGCCCCGACGCAGGTGGGAAGGAAGGAGTGCTCACATGGAGCATATGGCAGTGACCCTTCAACAGGGCGGCAACCGCTGCAAGTAACAGGAACCTGATGAGAGTCACGCAGCAAATGATATCTTATAAAAATGGCCACAGGCGCATTTCCAGTTCCACGTGTTTCCATCCCATAAAGAGTTAAGGTCAGCTTCCCCTCTCTTTGGAACTGGACTGGCCTCTGTGGCTTCCTCAATGAAGAGAATGCACTGGAAGCAACCCTGCATCAATCTAAGTCTAGGTCATAGAAGATAGCCTGGCTTCTGCCTGGATCTCCTTCCATTGACCTTGGAGCCCAGCCACCATGTTGTGAGGAAGCCCAAGCCACAGGGAGAAGCCATATGTAGGAAGGTATTCCCGGTGAAGCATCAACCACCAGACAAGTGAGTAAGCAGACCTTCTGATAACCCCAACCCTGTACACTTCCAGTTGCCCCAACTGGCCGCAAGCAGAACAGATGCACTGCCCTCACCTGCCCAGACCCCAGGTTACACCATGACTGCTTTGCTGTCGTAAGCCCCAGAGTTGCAGGGTGTTTTGTTCCAGATCAGACAGCCGGAGACAGTGCGTAAGCAAATAGGATGTTATTTTTCTCATCTAACAGAGTCCAGGGGTGGACAGCACAGGGGCAGTGCCCAAGGAGCAGGCTCCCTCCCTTCCTGGTCCACCATCCTTACCTGTCGTTTTGGTTCTGGAGATAGCAAGTGGCTGCTCCACCTCTGGGCATCACATCCGAGTTCCAGGCCAGGAGAAAGAAAGGGAACAGGACGAGTAAAGAAAGATCCTAAGCCAATTGAGTCAGCCCTCTTTTCAAACTTTTCCAGAACCCCACCAGAAACTTCCCGTATCTTCTCATCCCTCATCAGTTAGAAGTTTATTTCTTGGCTGCCCCTCCCTGCAGCTGAGTGTGGTGTGTGTGTGTGTGTGTGTGTGTGTGTGTGTGTGTGTGTGTGTTTCTTTGTCTGTGTATGTGTCTATGGAGATAACAGCCACCTTATAGGATTCCATTAGGATTCTATGAGGTATGAGTACAGTGCTGCAAACCCAGAGACCTGGCCCTCTCAGGGGTCACTCTGTGGGCCATGCTGGAATGGGAGGATGCTGCTGCCTCCATATCTGTGTCTCAGTTTATGACCTGGGAATAAAACAACAGTACCCTGAGGGTCCCAGGTGTCATCCAGAGTCCATGCAGACAGCTCTCCTGTCTCCCTCCCTCCACAACGCTCAGACAGGAGTCAGTGAGGACAGACAGCTGTTGCCTCCCCCATTCCACTCTCTCTCACGACTCTTCTCTGGCCAAAGACCCTCAACTCAATTTAAGTCCTGCTGGCCCCATTACAGCCCATCACACATTATAAGCCACCTATGACTTTCCAGAGACTCAAGTTGGGTCCCCTGCTACAAACACACCCCCAACTAATTTGAGCTAACCTCTCATATGTGTTGTGATGGCTAATTTCATGTGTCAATTTGGCTGGGCCACAGTGCCCAGATATTTTATCTAATATTATTGTGGATGTTTCTGTGAAAGTGTGCTTTGAATGAGATTAACATTTAAATTGGTGGACATTGACTAAAACAGATTAGTTTCTATAATGCATCCAATCAGTTGAAGGCCCTAATAGAACAAAGACTGACCTCTGCCAAACAAGAAGGGATTCAGCCAGAATATTGCCTTTGCAGTTGGACTGCAACTTTCCCCTGTGTCCCCAGCCTACTGGCCTGCCCTGCAGATTTCTGACTTACCAAGCCTCCATAGCAGCATGAATCAACTCCTTAAAATATGTTATCTATCTATCTATCTATCTATCTATCTATCTATCCATCCATCCACAGAGGTCCCGTTGGTTCTGTTTCTCCGGAGAACCCTGACTAATACAAGTATCAAGATTCTTTAAGATAACCTCTTACTTGAGATGATCAAAATAGTTTCCCTGAATGTCAAACTTCTGGCCTTGGCCAGTGGGTCAAAGCGGGGAAGCCATGTGAAACCCCAGAGTTGGAGCAGAGGTCAGAGCTCTGTTTTACCTAAAACCACACGTAAGACACAAGCTGGTGAGTGTGAGGAACCAATGCCAGGCAGACCAAGGTCCTGAAACCAGGGAACCAAGTGGGCAGCATCCCACAGCCAAGATAGGACACAGAGCCAAGCCTGACCTGAGGCTGACACCCAGGTGAAAATTGTTTGGATGAGGGTGAGTGATTGCAAAGAGAGGGCCTAATGGGGGCATTAGAGACTAGAGCTGACTAACAAGAGGACTGAGGCTGCTGGCATGCTCTTAGTGGGGACTGGGAGCAGGAGCAGGTTGGCAGATGTTGAATGAGCTTCTCTATAGCAGTAAAGTCGAGGGATAGCTGAACTCCATGAGAAGCCACCTACACCTTCATAGACTGAGTGGCCAATGTGAAGTATGGACCCAATGAGACATGGCAATCTATAACTCCCATTGTGCTTTCTCCACTCAGTGCCACATCTTCCCAGAAACGCAGGTCTTTGGAGACCATCACCTTCACCAGGTGCCACTTGTGCGTTAGTTTCCGGTTCTTGCACACCTGAAGCTTTTCTCCCCACGTGGAGCTCCCTCTACCAGCTCTGGGTGATGGCCCTACTGGGAAATGACTGCCCAGTGCTGGTCCCACTGAAGGCAGGGAGCCCAACAGTCTTCTGGTGGTTAACCCACAGGCTGCTGGCGCTGGGCAGATTACCACAGCCAAAAGGATTCAAGTCCCCCTCTTCCAGGACCTCATCCTTCCACCTTCTCCCCATCCCCCCAAAAAAGAGGGGAAAATCAATTTCAATCAACGTGGAATGTAATATTATCAAATGTCAGCTGCTGAGGTCATGCGCTTTGAAAATTATCTTTGACAGCTTCTGGTCGACTTAATTAAGTGCTCCCCAAAAAGGGGGGAGGGGACCAAAATACTCTGATTGCTAGCTGCTAGCCTTTGTGCGTTAGCGCTTCTATTGACAACTCTGAGCAAGATTGCCTTAGGGGGTTTATTGATAGGTTCTCGCCTGATATTGGAATGATTCTGGCACAGATGAATCACATTTAGATTTGTTGGTAATTGAGGAGAATTGATTGGTGCAGGAGGGAAGCCCCCAAGGAGGGGTCTCCTTGTCCGCATTGTAGGAAGCTCAGGGGAAAGTGGGGAGGGGTGTCATCAGAGCTGAGAGCCTGCAGGGGGAACCCAGGCCCCTTGTTTACCTGTCAGTCCTGCCCTCCTCTGGAGCTTGCTCCACCTTGTTCTCTCCCAAAGGAGGGAAGTGGAGGGGGAGGTGTGGAAGGGGCTGGGAAAAGGTTTGTTTCAGACACTCTTGGGAGGCTGACCAGGAACGCCCTGGCTCACGTGACCATCACCTCAGCCTGAATCTGTCTTCGTTCCAAACCTGACTATGCCTCTTTGCTTAAAACTCTTCAAAGACTCCCTGTGTGCATGGCCTATGTGGGCCGGCCCTGCCTGTGTCCAGCTTCCCCTGCCCTTCTGTGCACTCCAAACTTCTAGTGCCCTTCTCACCTCCTGGGGGGTCAGTCATTTCCTGGATAAATGGTGATACAGGTGGCCAGAGCTGTCCACAGGACAATAACTCCAGAGGCACTGCAATGACCATGTAGATGACCAGTGACTTTACCTGCTCAGGCTGTTATAACCAAATACCATAGGCTGGGTATGTCTGGGTCAACAAGACTGGAAGTCCAAGGTCAAGGTGCTGGCAGGGTCAGTTCCTGGGACGCCCTATCCCTGACTTATAGAAGGCCAGCTTCTCCCTGTGTGCTCACATGGGCCTACCTCAGTGCACACAGGTAGAGAGAGACCCCCCCCCCGCCCCCTTCCTCTTCTGAGAAGGACCCTAACCTCATCACGGAGGCCACACCCACATGACCTCATTTAAACCTATTACCTCCAAGAGGCCCGTCCCACATATCATCGAGTTGGAGGGTCAGGCTTCAGCATATGGATTTGAGGGGGACACAAACATTCAGTCCATAACAACCAGTGTCCCAGGGATGCAGCCAGAAATAGAGGTGGTGGCAGCTGGAGGCTGATACCAAAGGACCCAAAACTCAGACACACACACTCAGCCCAGAACCCAGGTCTTCCTCGGTCTCTCCTCCTCCCCTACCCCATGCTCTGCTCTGCAGTAACCCTACCCCCCACCCCCCTTCCCCATCCATTCAAGTCCTTTGCTGTTTGCTGCCGTGGCTTTCAGAAAAAAAATAAAGCAAGCCGGGCCTGAGTTGGCCCCGCAGGGGTATGTTTTCAATTTCCCTGCCCTGACTCCAAGCTCTTCCAGGGCAGCCACCTTGGGCTGTGTGGATGGTGCCCAGCACCTGGGCCCCTGGCTGAGGGAGGGGACCTGAGCAGGGGCTGAAATCCGCACACGCTCTGCTGGCTCAGGCCCCGCTGAGCAGCCTGGTGACTGGCTACCCCAGCTCCAAGCAGGAAGGGGTGCCTTTTCCAATCCCTCTGCCCTTTTATCACAAAAGCTTCCCGCCTGTTAGCCTTGACCCTAATTTGACACAATTCTCCCTCATGCCCTCTGAGGAAGACCCCCTCCTTCTGGGGCAGCCCTTGGCCCCCTGGACCCTGCCCACACCCTGCCTGCACCCTTTCCTCCTCTCTTCCACTCTGCTCTTGCACGGCTCCCTGAGCTAGACAGTGGGTAGAAATGCACATGTGAAGATGTCTTAATATTAAATATAATTAGATATTATACCACATGCAGGGCTGTATGATTAGTGAAATATATGATCATTAGTTATTAGATTAATGTGTCTACTTGTGTAACTGAAAGCCATTTGCAAGCCGAAATGAAATAGCTCAATTTGCTGTAATTGACTGCTCTCCCAGAGAGAGAGTCATACATTTGCTTATGGACAAGTGATTTCTTCAGATGTCGCCCCAGATGCAAGACAAAGAGCGGGCTCTCTCTGCACCCCAAATCGCAAGGCTAGCTCTGCCACACCAGGTGGGCAACAGTAGCCAGGTCACCCACAGATCCATTTGGGGGCTCCCACCACATAGAGGTGCTCAGGGTGGAGGTTTACCTTAGTCTAACTTCCTCAAGTGCCCCCAAGGGAACACTGGCGTCCTGCTGGCCAAAGACAAATTGAACTGTCTGGTAGATCCTTTACCCCAACCCCTCTCCCCATTTTTCTTCCTGTTTCTGTGTATATGGGTTGCCAAGATAGCTGAGCTGCAGCTAACTAATAAAAATGATTGCAAAACACTCTGCAAACAGAAAATACAACTGGAATACTTATTATTGTGGTTATGGTCTAATAATAACCAGATGCTAACGAGGGCGGCACGAGATTAAATTAAAAAGAGGCAAGCTGTCAGGGAGGCAAAGCTGGCTAACAGGGCAACTGCCTGCTCCCCCGCCGCCCCTCCCCATCAGCTACTTCCTGGCTTCACAGGTGAGCAAGGCCTCATTCCCCACCAGGAAAGGAAGCAGATGAGCATTGGTGAGTGTGCCATAGGATGGGGAGCCCTCTCTGGCAAAGAAAAGGAGCAATAAAAGGGAAACGAACAATTATACAAGGCCGAATGTCTGTTTAAAATTCCTCCCCATCTCATTAAATCCTCACATCTTTTTGAATAAGTGATGTAGGTGGTAATTCATCCCATTGTACAGGTAAGAAAACTGAGTGCGAGAAAAGTCTAACTGTAGGATCTTGGGCAAATTGCTTTCCTCTCTGGATCCTGGTTTCCTCAGGGAGAATATGGGAAGTTCGTACTTCTGATTTTTATTAGCATAGCCTGAATAGTTAGTGCCCTAATTTCTCTTCTAAAGATGTTTTCCCTTTTGTAGAGTGTTTAGCAATCAGTCCTTGAAAAATCCTTAAGAGACTTTAACTGGAGGTTTCACTTGCAATTTTATTTGTGAGTCATGCAATCAATCACATTAACAAGTATTTATTGACTATCTAATAGGAGCTCAGTGTGATGCTGCAGGAGCTGCAGAACTGAAGTTTAGGATTTGGCCTTGTCCGCAAGGAACCTCTGACCCAGTGTGGAAGCCTCTACTACGCACAAGGGGCTTCGTAATGACGCAAAGGAGAGTGTGCCTACTGCCGATTGCCACGTGGAAGGAGCGGCCTGCAGTGCCCCGGAGTCTCTTCAAGTGAGAGGAAGTCACTGTAGGCAAAAGGGGTCAGAAAAGGCTGCTGGAAAGCCAGAGAGGGTGGGAGGCTTTCAAAGAGCAGTACACTTAAGATTTGTGCCCTGTGCTGCCCCTCTCCCCTGCCTTGTTTTCGCCACAGCTCTTGGCATCAGCTGATATATTTTATATGTTTTTCATCCATTTTGCTATCTCCCCATCTATAAATGTAAGCTCCATAAGGCTGAGATTTGGAGCCGGTTTTGTTCACTGCTATATCCTCAGAGCCTGGCACACAGTAGGTCCTCAACAAATGGTTGTTGAATGATTGA
Organism: Myotis daubentonii; assembly: GCF_963259705.1. Taxonomy (NCBI): domain Eukaryota; kingdom Metazoa; phylum Chordata; class Mammalia; order Chiroptera; family Vespertilionidae; genus Myotis; species Myotis daubentonii. The sequence goes on along the minus strand of NC_081847.1, from coordinate 84,108,335 downwards.
GTGGATAGAATTTTCCCAGAGCCTTTCTTTGCATTCCCACCATCTGGCTCTCACCATTTCTTCCCCAGACAACTGCAGAAATCTCCTACCAGGTTTCTCTTTCCAAGAATTCTAGACCATTCACTTGCCCTGACTTGTGTTCCTATTTATTTTTCCATGTTCTGTGCCTCAAGTCAATTTCAAGTTCCTTGAGAGCAAGGCTTAGTGTTCTCATTGAACTAACATTGGTTGCACTGACAAGGTGTCAGGCACTGAACTAGGTACTAGAAATCCAAAATGTGGTGACTGCGGATAACCACAGCCTTCCATTCCATCAGTGTGAGTGATGGGGGATGTCAATAAAAAGACAACGGCCCCATCAAGTGAGAAGGTATGTGGATGCAGGTAAGACGTCACCAAGAAGTGGCATCGGAACTCAGGTGTGAAGGGTGAGTGAGAATAAGGAAGATCCAGTGACAGGGTGATCCAGGCTGAGGCCCCACTGAGGGCAGAGACATCATGAGCTGAACCTTAGGGGCTGCAAGGTGCCCTGAAGGGCTGGAGCACGCAGGTAGGGAAGGAGGCAGGTGTGCCAGCTCATGACGTACTCACTGGGCGTAGCAGACTAAAGGCTGGTCTTTGTCTATTTCTCCCTTTCCAATCTGTTCCAGGTTTGGGGGTAAAGGGGAGGAAAGAAAGTGACTTGAGTGTGAGGGGGAGAGGAGTGATCATGTAAAGGATGCAGGAGGGTCACGGGGTCAAGAGAGGGTTTTATGGTTTTTTGTTTTGATGGGAAAGGACTGGTCCCTCATATTGCCGGCGGGGAAGAAATAGGGCCAGGGCAGGGTCTGACACGCACTTGAACCTTTCCTTCTCAGCACAGCACCTGCAGTGGTACCGCCAGCCACTTCCCATCCCCTACCCCACTGCAAAACCTGTTCTCGACCCCTAAGGGAAGGGAAGTGAATGCATTCCAGCCCTGTACTCACTTCCCATGTGGAGCCCTTGGCTGGTCTGCCTAAATGACTGTCTGCCTAGCTAAGGGAGATCAAGTTCAAACCCTGTCTCTAACCTGAATGTGCTTCAGTCCCAGGAACTCAAGAATAAGCAGAGAAAAACATCCAGGCAACCTCTTCTCTGGGTTACATTGAAGACTATCAGTGAAGATGTTGTGGGTAACCCAGAGCCCAAATACTTGTTTTTCAGAAAGGAAAACTTCTCCCAGAAGCACCCATCAGACTCCCAGCTTGGCCAGACTAGGTGACTAATGTAGCCATTTCAGACACAGAGGGGGCGGGGGCTGGGAAAGGGGAAGGGGCCGCCATAGCTGTTTAGACCAGTCACCATTCACCACATTGCAGCCCCCAGTAGAATTAGGGTCTGAACAGCAACAAAGAAGGAATGAAATGGCTGTTGGGTGAGCAGCTCTCAGGGTCTGCCTTGCCAACTACATCTGTGTTAATCACTATCCTATATAATAAAAGCCCAGCGACCAAAACAGCAGAATGACCAGAACGACCAGAGACCAGAGCGACTGTGGCCCCTCGCCCCCTCTGGCCCTGCACCCAGTGGGGACCCTCACCCCGATCCTGGGGCCCCATCGGGCAGGCTGGCTGGCCCCCACCCACGCACCGGGCCTCTATCCTATATAATAAAAGGGTAATATGCAAATTGACCCTATCAGTGGAACAACCAGAACGACCGCTTGACCAGTCACTATGAAGCACACTGACCACCTCTCGGTCCCTTTCCCTGGTCAGCAGGCTCCAATAGCCTGATGGCGAACGGGGAACTGGGGTTGGGTGGCAGTGGGGGGCAGGGCCGGCTGGGGAAGATGGCCCTGATCACAGGCCAGACCTAAGGACCATACCTGTGCATGAATTTGGTGCACCAGGCCTCTAGCATAAAGTATATTTGAGTTTATTAACAAGACTACAGGTGGCAGCCATTTGGACCGTCTCCCCTCAGTGGGCTTCAGCGCAGAGTCCAGCAGGAAGGTGCCAGAGCTGAGCTGCCTGGTCTCCCTCCTGGCTGCCCACTGACACACTGTGGGCCTTGAGCAAGTTAGTTAACTCTCTGCACCTCAATTTCCCCGTCTGAAAAACAGAATAATTGTGTCTTCCTCAAAGGGTTGCTATGAGAATTGAGTGAGTTAAGTCGTATAAAGCTCCAGGCTGGTATGACTCAGTGGTTGAGCATCAACCCATGTACTGAGAGGTCGTTGGTTCAATTCCCAATCAGAGCACATACCCAGGTTGTGGGCTCGGTCCCCACTAGGGGGCATGCAGAAGGCAGCCGATCAATGTTTCTCTCTCATTGATGTTTCTATCTCTCTTTCCCTCTCCCTGAAAAATCAATAAAAATGTATAAAAATTATATTCAGCATTTAGAATAGAACGTGGAATAAGGGTGGATTTGCTAAATATTAGCTATTCCTACCCTTTATTGAGTCCCTAGAATGAACAAGACACTTTATTTTTTTAATATATTTTTATTGATTTCAGAGAGGAAGGGAGATGGAGAGTTAGAAACATCAATGATGAGAGCGAATTATTGATTACTGCCACCTGCATGCCCCACACTGGGGATCAAGCCTGCAACCCGGGCATGTGTCCTGACCTGGGATCAAACCGTGACTTCCTGATTTGTAGGTCAATGCTCAACCATTGAGCCATGCTGGCCGGGCATGAATGAGACACTTTCAATGCATTGTCTATAATTCTTAAGATAACCCTGCAAGATAGATATTCTTATGTCCATTTTGCAGATGAGAAAACAAAGGTTCGGAAATGCTATTAAAGGTCATGAAGCCAGAAAGCAGCAGAAGAGGGGTTTGAACTTGTCTGAGTACAAAGACCAACTCTTTCTAAGAGGCCATAGTCTCTCTTGTGACCAAAAAAGTGACAAAGTTCAGCCACAGATTTCAGCCCCACAGAATTTCCCTCTGACTTTCTGCAGCCCATACCCTCAGATTAAACACATCAGCAGCTCCACGAAGCCTGGACTCCGCAGTCCTGTGACATCACTGGCCACCCAGGCACAAGCTTGTCCCCAGTTCTCACCCTGTTTCTCATGGGGCGTGGTTTCCAGCCCCTCACATCCTCGCCAGTCCTCCCACATGCCACAGGTGGCAGTCACTGTTTCTGCCAGCTTCCTCCTTTTTGGAAAGGTCTTTTGTAAGTGATGGACTGTGGGTGGCATTTTGAATTCTGGGTGTCAGAATCTGGATTAATCTCAGGCTGTGTGTGTCTGGATGTATGTGGGTGCATGTGAGTCCTGTTTATGTCCAAAAGGGATTTCAGGGGGGTGATCAGACTCTTAAGTAATCCCAACACTTTTACATTGCCCTCTACCAACCACACACACACACACACACACACACACACACACACACACACCTTCTCCTCTCCATTTTCCCAAATTCCGAACCACCATTAAAATTCAGCTCGAAACCCACCTTTTCCAGTAAATGGCCTTGGACCACTCCAGAGCAGCCCCTTGTCTGTCACCTGTCCCCCAGCCATCTCAGACTGGCAAGGTCTGTCCTCTTCTAAGCCCTCTCTAGAAGTGAATCTTGGAAAAATACTACATGTCTCTCAGGCCTCCTCTACATGCAAAGCAACAACAGGGAGCTGAGAAGTCAAAAACAAAACAAACACTCAGTATAACAGACCGATTAAACAATAAACCGAAAGCAAGATATATTTGAGTCACAGAGGAGAACTCTCCCCAAGCAGGCCCAGCAAGCGCCCCCACGCCAAACCACAGGGCAGCACTTCCACGGTCGGAGCGGCCTTTGCTCCTGGAGAAGCGCAGCCACAGTCCCCTGCGCCTGGGTCTGGGTCTGCCGCCATCGGGGGAGGCAAGCCTTCCGGCATCAGCCAGACCCACTGTGTGATGACGGTTCATTCTCCTCCGGAAACCACACACCCACACCTTGAGTAATGAGTGTGACAGCCCCTGGAGGTCAACACTGCAAATTTCTAATCATAACTAACATATGCTGGGCACCCGCCACCTGCTACACACTTCACTAGACATCGCAGGTACAAGGCTATTCTCACCCACTTTACAGAGGAGGAGAATGAGGACACTGAAGCTGAAGCAACCAGCTCAAGGTCAAGCAGCCGGCAGTGGTGGAGGGGGGAGCAAGCCCAAGGAGCCGGGCCCTTGAGGCCCCACTCTGCAAAGGGAAAGGCAGAGTTCCCCCGGACTCCCAGGTTCCCGGGGAGTATTGTTTACAATGCGTTCTTCTTTATAGCATGTCAGTGTTTGCTAAAACACGCAGGTGACCCTGTTTTGTTCTTAAAACCTTGGATGTGAGCCCTGCTGGCATGGCTCAGTGGTTGAACATCAATCTATGAACCAGAAGGTCACGGTTCCATTCCTGGTAAGGCTCATGCAAGGGTTGCAGGCTTGATCCCCAGTCGGGGGCAGGCAGGAGGCAGCCAATCAATGATTCTCTCTCATCATTGATGTTTCTATCTCTCTCTCCCTTCCTCTCTGAAATCAATAAAAAATAAAAAATAAATTATATGTGACCAAACCAGCCCTGTTCTGCAAAGATGACCCCGATCCCTTCCTACCTGCCCCTCCCTGCACACCCCATTTCCCGTCTTTGCTGCCTGTCGTGCATTCCCTGCTCATCCGGCCCACAAACTCCCCTTGACATCGTTGGCAGGGGCAAATGCAGCAGAGCCAACGATACACGCAGTGCGGCACCCTCCACCCGCAAAGGGTCCTGCCAGGAGGCCACGGAGCGAGCAAGGGCTGAGCCAGGTGTGGCGGCAGCCCACCCCGCCCCCCCATCCCCCACGAGCCTTCAACACTATGCAGTTTCTGATGGCTTTTCCTTTTGCCAGAGATAACGATATCCAAGTGAGTCCATCGCCCATCCGCCTATCCGCACATCCACGTTAGCCACGGCAGCTAAGCCATTCAAATTGCGGCACTGAAATGAACAGAGCTGAACAATAAGCTAAAACATGCCTAGAGCAAGTTGAGCAATAAACAGGTTTTTAATTTTTTCCCCTTCCATCTCTTGAGTGTCTGTCTCTGATGGATGATGTGACAGAGGAAGGCGGCTCCATAAATTCCGAATTCTGAATACTAAATCAGCAAGTGGCTGCGGGGTGCTGGGAGCCCGTTCCCCCTCTCCTTGGAGCACGGTTTTACGGGACTCTGTGACCCTGCCCTGCCCCTCCTGAGGTCTGGTGGCTACTGGGACCCATAAACAGGCAGTGGGACCACATGCCATCACAGTGGCCCAAGAGGGCAGCATTCAAGTCCCTGGTTCCGGGGAAAAGGGGTTCAGAATGGCAAGGATTCTTGTTCAGGGTCACAAACATGCAAAGACATCTGGTATCAGTGCAGTTCTTTGGGTCTTGTCCATCGTGAAAGTAGGGGTTGCTTCTCCATCCTATATAATAAAAGGCCAGCGACCATAATGGCGTAGTGACCAGAACGACCAATCGACCAGTCGCTATGAGGTGCATTGACCACCTCTCGGTCCCTCCCCTGAGCCTGCAGGCTCCAATCGCTGGATGGCCAATGGAGAACTGGGGTGGGTGGCAGTGGGGCAGGACTGGGTACTGGCAAGCGGGTGGAACGGCTGACCTCTCAGTCCCTTCCCCCTGCCCACAGGCTCCGATAGATCTCCAGATGGTGACCGGGGAACCAGGGTGGGTGTCAGCAGCAGGGCTGGACAGGGCACTGGCGAACGGGGGAAGATGGCCCTGATCGCAGGCTAGTTTTGCATATAAGAAAACTGAGCTTCCGCACCACTAAGCAGCTTGCATGAAGTCACATGGTAGAGGTGAGATTGGAACCATAGTTGGTTTGTATCCAGAACTCACATTTTTTTTTTTTTGTAGCAAACTTATTAACATCATGGCACATACACAGAATAGTGATGTGTGAGCAGCATCCTGGAGAAAACTGAAGGGATTTGGGAGCCTTCCTCTGGGGCTTGGAGGAAAGTTTTTATTACCTTTTGTTTATATTGTATAATTACTGTAAGAAAAATAAGTATTGGCAAAGACATTAAATATCGAATACGTATAAAATTTTCAAATAATGTATTTTATATCTGTAATGAGGAACCTGAGCTTGCTTCTGTGAACATAATGTTTTCACATCAAGTTTTATGTTTGAAATGGCTCCACACAATTCCTGATCGATACTTTTTAATGACGGCCTCTTCCCATTCTCAGTAAGCGCCACTAGCCAGGAACTTTGTTCACACAAGTAGGTAATAAAAATTTTAAATCATTTTTTTTCAACAGACAGTTAAAAAATTTACAACAGTTGAAATTATATTTGGAGACTCTAACAGCTTTTCCTTTTCTCTCATTGACAATTAGACTGTCGGAATTTCTTATGATATTACGCTTGGATTTCTAATTGAACTGAACTTTTGCATATCAAATGTGTCACTACAAGGGTGCAACATGATCTGAGGGCTGCCTGTGCAAAATTGGAGCAGTCACCCAGCAGGTGGCTATACGTGGAAGAGAGAACCCCACACGAAAAGCAGGGGCTCTGGGATGCATTGTCCGTGCGCCCTCCAGGAACCCACCCAAAGTCCCACACACACCTTGGGGATCACAAGTCCTCCATCAGCTCCTCAGGCATCCTGCACACAGTGGGAGGCCGTTTGCAGAAGTAGACATGCACTCAGCATCCCTGGGGAGCCAGGGCAGGCACTGTGCACAGGTGTGTTTGCCACAGGTGAAGACCACAGGATGACCCTTTGGGACCTGCTTCCTTCAGGCTGTGCTGGGAGGATCCCCCACCAGGATGCTTGCAGCCAATGCTGATAGCTCCGGGGGCTCTGAGGGTCCCAGGAGCCTCCAGGGCTGGAAGCACTGCCATCTATCTCTCTGCCTATTTATAAACCATTTGTGGCCAGCTACCTGGTGGGATGTTTTGCTCCAGATTATGCTCCCCACCGTAACTGTTGACTGTGGTAAATAGTGTTGTGAAATCATAACTGCAGTTTCTCCTCCCAGTGTTGCTTTTGTCTTACCTTTCTTTGCCATGTAGGCAGCTTTCAGGTACCCACACCTCCAGGGAGGGTGGAGGCAGTCAGGAACAGGGCATCATTGCCCAGCTTAGGATTGCAGCACGTGCCTTGGAGCATCCTTAGGAGAAATAAAGAAGTGAAAGCCACGTGTTTTGTGAGAGAGCATTTCATGGCACTTGTAAGGGGCTTGGAGGTCTCAGAGAATAGGTTTTAAACACGGAATAGAGGGAATATTCTATTAGAAGAATATAAGGTAAGAGCTATTATTTTAGTCACTTGCGTGCCCCCCTCCACCCCCATCCCAGCCCAGGTTCAGATGTGATCAGCCAGCAGGGGAGAAAAGATCAAAGGAGATGGTACTGGGGTTTAAATGGGTCCCTGAGCCCAGCCAGAGTGGCTCGGTGGTTGAGTGTAGACGTATGAACCAAGAGGTCATGGTTCCATTCCTGGTCGGGGCACATACCTGGGTTGCGGGCTCAATCCCCAGTATGGGGTGTGCAGGAGGCTGCTGATCAATGATTCTCTTTCATCACAGATGTTTCTCTCTCTCTCTCCCTCTCCCTTCCTCTCTGAAATCAATAAAAAAATATATATTTTTAAAAATGGGTCCCTGGCATGCAGCCACCAGCACTGTTCCTTGGCGCTGTGGGCGGGAGGGGCTGCAGCATCACTGAACCCCTTTTAGGGATCTCAGATGCACAGAGGTGGATGTGAGAGCAGAAGAGAGTGTTGCTTGCCTTCCCAGGTGGAGCCCAGGAGGCCCGGCGTCCCTCGCCAGCATGTCCCTCAGCAGCTGAGCAGAAGGCCAGCAATGGCTGAGAGGGTCTAGAGATCAGGTAAGTCTTGGGAACCTGTCCTTCTGTGTGGGGGGGAAAGCCACCAGAACCCCAAGCTTCTCCAAGAGATGCAGATGTGGCCCAGCCGGCAGCTGGAAAGAGGCAGAGGCTTTGCAGTTGGGATAAGGAGAAAGCCAACACCGTTGACCAGGCAACTGGAAGCCACAGTGGGGACCAAGGTCACGTGCTACAGATGCAGCAGGGGCAGAGGCCAGTATCCCAGAACCCACAAGAGACTCAGCAAGGGGCCCCTCCTCATAGGTCCCGGAAACCCAGGTAATTCCAGGAAGAAAAAAGCAAAACAGAGGTTAAAACCCAAACTGGCCCTGTTAACATAAGAAGTGGCTGGTCATCTTGAACTGGTAAGTTTGTTTGCCACCTTTGGAAGAGATGAGGGACGGAGAACTAAGGTGAGTTCTGTTAAAAGGAAACAGAGAGAGTTACAGTTTCGCACATCGAAGATGATGACTGCATAAATAATTCATACCTACTGCAGAATTTATAAATGAATTCATCACTGTTCACTTTTGAGTATAACCAAGATGTATAACAGGCAAATCCTCCATTGATGAAACAAACCCTGACTGAATCTCAATGGGCGAAGGAGGTGAGTAGTCACATTAGAAAATGATTCTCCTCTTTACCAAAGACGCTACCGCTAACGTCCTTTAATTGTCCAGACGTCTAACGCAGTTAAAGAATGTTCGACTGAGGAAAGCTCATGTTCCTAGGCGGCCATCCAGTGCTGTGTTGAGGTCTGTGCTGCTTCGCTTTAACCCAAACCTCAGCCCAGCACGCTCATCCTAGAACTCTGACGAAGGCAAGAAAGACTGGCCGATGTGAGCAGATGGAGCCGAAGGCCATGCCCCCCAACCAGCTGTGGCACCGTGAAGGCCCTCTCCCGTCTGGGCTTCTTCTAGAAGGAAAGGCCTTCGGAGTCGCAGGTGGCTCTACGGTGTCTTCTAGGCTAGTCCTGTGGCTGTGTATTTAGGAAGGTGCTGAGTTACAGACTGACCTGCTCCTGTTCTTGTACGTAAGAACATAGAGCTTAGAAGCACGTCATGTGATATGAGCATGTCTGAGACTATGTTAGTTGCTAAATAGCATCTAGTCAGCTACATATTGAGTGTCCGCTCTGTACTAGCCCCCAGCGAGACACTGTTAGGGTAACAAAGGGAGAGCCCGTTTCCTGCCTGGGAAGAGAGGGATCCTCGGAGGAAGGAGGAAGAAGACCAAAAAGACACCACAAAGTCCAGGGCCCGAGGGCCCCAGGGCGACAGGGCTCCCTGTGAGCTGCAGGGTCAGGAGGAGAAAGATGAGCTGGGTTTTGCAGCACAGGCACGATTTCTAGAAAGCAGAGATGCAAGAGTGGGAACAGTGCTTCTCAAACGTCGTCACCGTGCAGGACACCACAGCAGTGCGAGGGATGCAGGGCGCAGCCAGTGATGATGGGCGGTGCCAGCTGGGGAAGAGGGAGTGGAGAAATGTCCATTCTCAAACATGTCCAAGGCTTTGGCCCTCTGTTTCCTCGCTCCCATCCAGTCGCGGTGCTGTGAATATCTCCATGGAACAGCTGCAAGTGGCAACCCCCCAAGTCTTTCCCTACAAAGGAAGAAACTCAGGCCAAGGTCTTACCGTTCAGCAGAACTCCTCACTCCCTTGGAAAAGCAGGGTGTTTCTTAAGAAGCATTTGAGGAGCTGAAAATAAAAGTTGCCGGGAGCCGGTCCATCCTTGCTGTTTCAAGGGACCTGGCATATATGGCATATGGTTCTTAATATGTTTGCTCACCTTCTTGGCGCTGTGTTTTAACCAAGGTCACCTCTCCGAGAAAGGTTGAATCCCCAGGTAGGGATTTTCCCCTGAAGTTAGGGAGGGAATAAAACCCCTCAACTAAGTGCCAGGCGGGTAATTAATCACTTTAACTATGAACAATCATGCTTAAGCTACATAATCTTTACTCCCTGGAATGGAGATAAGAAACGCCCTAACCTTTGTAATAGAGATTGATAGGATTGAATCAACTGGCATAAATACAGATGTAACAAGACAGCAAGAGACAGAACTTAGAACACAGAACTTAGAACACAGAACTTAGAAGAGAGAACCTACAGACAGAACCTACACAGAACCTACAGACAGAAGAACTTCGCTGGAGAGAACATGGCAAAAGATCCTGGACTGAACCTGACTACAGAAATTGGCAAGAGAACCTGACTAGAACCTGGTGACTGAACCTGGCTGGAGAACCTGGACAGAACCTGGCTGGAGAACCTAGCGAGGGAACATGGCCACAGAACCTGGCTGGAGATCCGAAGCAGAACCTCTCTGGAGATCCAGACCAGAACTTGGCTGGAGATCCTGGCTGGAGATCCTGGCTAGGCTGCTGATCAACTGAACACTGTCTCCATGCCCTTCCTTCTTCGCAGACTCTGTCTACACCTTTGGGGACCCCTGGACCCGCTGGGGCTGGACCCCGGCAAAAAGTCAGAAATTAAAATAAAACAGATATACGAAAGCAGGAGCCATAGAGAGAGAAGGCGAAATCAGGAAAGCCAAACCAAAGTTAACTGAGCTACACTTCGCTGCGAGCTTCCTAAAAGTCAAAGAGAAAAGGGAAAGCCATCCTATTTAGTACAGCTAATAAAAGTAAATGTATCAAGTGCTGTATTTAGAACAGACACACTCCTGCTGAGTGTTCAGAAAGTATGATAGAATTTTGAGGGTGCTGTGGAGGGTTTGCTAGCAACTCCCTTTGATTGCCTCAGTACATAGAGTACAGAGTGAAGAACCCGTATTCGTCAGGCCCTCGCTGCTGTGCGGATACTTTACTAAGCACTGGATGGTAGAAGGAGAGCCAGGACACAATCCTCTCCCACCGAGAGCTTTTAACCTGATTAAGGAGATGCAACACGTAGTCAAATAAGTATTTATTCAAAAGCAAATGTTTGTTTAACGTCTTTCTTGTGCTGGCCACATATTAGACTGGTCATTCCTATTAGAGAGGCAGAATTTAAAAATTTCTTCAAGGTTGGGTTGAAAGAACAGTCTTAACAGAGCCTGGGTGTGTCTTTTATTTTTAAAAATCCAGTCACAAGAAATTAGTGGGACCGCAGAAATCATTTCACTCTATCAAATCATCATGTTGAAAAAACTCTATAAACATGTCGACACTGAAAACCAAGGAAAATATTTTTAAGTAAGTAAACAACATAAACGGATAACAATGGGCACATGCACAGAAATCCACAACTCAGTCTATAGCTCATTCTCATGACAAGACAGAATAAGAACTAGGTTAGAAATATGCTGCTTAGCTGTAAGCAACAGAAACCCTGACCAGACAGTGCTGCTCAAATTTCATGTGTGTGTAACTCACCTGGGGAATCAATGTTGGAATGCAGGTTCTTGTATGGTAGGTCTGGGATTGGACCAGGCAGTATTTTGAGTCGAGAGGGACTAGACAGGTCATGGCCAGGGCTTTATTTGTCTAATCAATATGCTCTTCAGAGACAAGCCTTCCAGGTAAAGGCAGCCTGGGCTTGGAGGGAGACCAGTGACACCAGTCCTGGACCCAGGCCATTTGCAAGCATGCATGCATGTGAGTGTATGTTTGCAAAGAATGATGCATTTGGTTGAGTAAATTGAGGCCTACACCTTACCCTGAAACTTAAAATGCAAGTCACCCCCTAGGCAAGCCCAGGGTGCAGCATTAAGAGAAGCTCTTTGTCACTGTTGAAGGACAGTTGCAAGCAGCAAACAGCAGGCGCTGATGGAGTACAAATCATGACAGACAAATTTAATTGCTCTTTCTCTAATCTGTACAAATGCCAGATGAGGAGATAAAAGGAAAGCAGTGAATATAATAGCTCTCGATTTCAGGAAAGTGCTTGGGAATACTGACTTGGCTGAGGTTCTGAGTGAAAAATAAATAATAACAATTCCAGTGAACCTGCTGGTGGGGTGTCCTGGTGCTGGGAAGGGAGGAGCCCCCTGCATTCAGAGGGCACGGAAAAGGGGGTGCTAGAGACTGACAGCAGAACCCTCTGTGCCCGCATTGCCCAGAGCCTGCATCTCAACCGGGACCTGAGTCAAAGTCTGACCAGTCCTCCCCCAAGACTGTGGCCCTGGGAGCAGCTGACGACGGGCAAGGCCAGAGTTTGGCAAACGTGCAGGCTCTCAGGCCCCACCCAGCAGCCCAGCGGAGTCGGCTACCCACTGACATCCAGAGATACTGCTCTAACCTGCCAAGTTGGGGGGCACTCCCCCACCTTCAACCTGCTCCCCAGCCATGCCCCCCCAAACACTCTGTTCCAAAATTCCCCTTCTGCTCCCACAGCAAACAAACAGCTACCTCGCTGCCGTGATGACAGCTGTTCAGGAGAGTCAGCCAAGCTAAGTGCAAACACCATGGGGTGTTTGTCTTTTTAAAATGAGTCAGTTAATTTGACGCTACTGGTGGGATTTCAGAGCACGTAACATGATTATATATAATATATATATATATATGTATATATATATATATATATATATATATATATATATATATATATATATATATATAATCAAATACATATATAATTGATTTCAGAGAGGAAGGGAGAGGGAGAGAGCCATAGAAACATCAATGATGAGAGAATATTGATTGGCTGCCTTCTGCAGGCCTCACACTGGGGATCGAGCCCACAACCTAAGTATGTGCCCTGACTAGGAATAGAACTGTAACCTTCTGGTTCAAAGGTGGACGCTCAACCACGAGGCCACACCACCAGCTGGGCGGGGAGATCCACTGTTTTCTGAGCCCTTAAAGGAAAACATCTTATGAAACTGACAGAGGCCCCTGCCTGGGAAGGGGTGAAAAAATTATCTGTGGCCTGGAGAAGCAAGCTGTTTGGGTAAGGTGCCTCCAAATGAGATTCAACTTGGAAAGGCATACGCAGCAACACGGGAAGGAAAAAATAATCATAAAGACAGAGATGGATTCAGTAAGTGGGGGGCGGGGGAGACCTCGAAAGTGGGCCCCCACGGAGAGAGACGCAGCTCCAGAGCAGAGCACAAATTAGATGGGTTTGCAATGGGATGTGGCAGAGGAATAAGTAAAGAGGGCAAGATAAGCTGGGCATGCGTGTGCAGGGTCCGGACTCGAAGCCAGGAGGCAATGGCCGCCGGTGTTGAGCTGGAGCCTGGGAGATTGCAGCCAGCTGCAGGCATCTCATTACCAGACAGAGGGGGGCCAAGTGGAGAGGGTTCAGGGAAGGGCACCAGGCATGATGAGGCAGCAGGAGAGATTAATTTACGAGGAAAGATTAAAAACTAAACGAGGAGAGCTGGGCCCTGGGAAGGCTGGCTCTAGGGTGTGGAGGGAATGTGCGAGGCACTCGGGCAGACAGGCAGAGCGGAGGAGGAGGCCTGGCCTGGACCAGGAGTGATGAATGGGCCACAGGTGGGATGAGCTGAGGCAGTGATGGCAGAGATCTAGGGGCTGCAGACCTTTCTAAATGCTTGGCAAGGGCAGCTGGGCAGGAAGCTAGAGACTAGTGTGAGTACAGACCGTGTGGGTTCCTGCTGGCCGGCCGCGTTTATTACCGAGACAGGCAATGGCAGGCAGGTTTCAGAAGACACACGAGTTCTGTTTGGTCTTGATAGGCTTGGCGTACATCCTATAGGCAAGTGGGCAACAGGTTGGTACTCAGTCTGGACTTAGAGATTCAGGAATTAGCAATATGCCTGTGATAACTGAAGCCATGGTGTGAAGGAGATGCCCAAGGGTTTGTGAGAACTGGAGAGCCGAGCGCCAAAAGCAATCTTGGGAAATGCCAATGGCTATGGGGTGAGTGGGTGAAGGAAGGTGCTGAGGAAGGAGCAGCCTGAGAGGTCACTGGAAAACAGAGACCATGGAATCACACATCACGAGAGGAACAGTTCCAAGAAGGAAGGACTGACGAACAGTGTGAGGCGGCATCAAAATTCAAGCCAGTAAAGACCAATGTATCCACTAGACTCAACACTGTGGAGGTCATGGTGACTGGCAAGAAGAAGCTTGATGAATCGGGTGGGGCAGGAGCCAGGCTGTAAGACAGTGAGAGGCATGTGGGCGGCGATGGCCAAGAGTGTGGCAAGGACTGAGGATGCCTGGCCGAGAAGGGCAAGAGTGGGTTAGGACAACGCTTACACAGTGTCTGTGGTTAGGGAGGGCTTGGTTTTCTTTGGTTGCTTCTTAAATCAGAATGATCTGAACACAATTTCAGGTTATGGGGGTGAAGAGGTAGAAGATTTTAAGGGAATAAGAGAGAGGGAGCTGGACAGAAATCATGGTCTGGGAATGGGCTATGGGCACCTAAGATTTCAGAGTGCGATCTGTTCTGAGTCATTCCAAGCCACCAAATACACCTCTGCTCATGTGGCTTAAAACCCTTCGGGACCTTCCCACTACTTTTAGGATAAGGAACAACATCCTCCCCGGGCAGCCCATAGGCTCAGCATAGTCTGGCTGCCCCCAGCCTCCTCTTGTAACACATTCCTCCTCCCCACTCCCTCTAAACCCCACTCCCCTAAACTCCACTCCCTCCAAACCCCATTCCCTCTGGCTCTCTTGCACACGCAGGGCACTTGCACATGCCTGGTACACTCTCCAACTCATCCTTTCTTTCATAACTCCTACTCACTTTTCAGATTTCAGCTTCTTTCAGTAAACCTTCCCTGTGTTCTGACTTGGACAGCTTCCTTTATTATTGTTTATTTAGAACCATATTTCTCTTTTCCAGAGTATGTATTTATGCATTCTTTATTATGAGTACCAAATTCTGTAAGAGTAGGGACGATCTCCGTTTTTAATCACTGTGGTAACTCTAGCACCTAACACAGGGCTGGCATTGCGTAGGCCATCAATGCGTAGATTTTGAATGAATAAGTGAATGGATGAATGAATGAATAAGTGAATGAATAAATGAATGAATGAATGGCAAATGTTTTTGAGGGAAGGAAAGCACACAGCCTCTCTTGTTATGGTAAGACAGGACAAGCCTAGGGATCTGGAAATGGCAAGTATTTTGAGTAATTGAGCTCCAGGTCCACACCCCAAGCCGACATGGCAGAGCTACCCACAGCCCTAGACTACACACGGGAAGAGGGGGCACTCTTCTGAGAGCAATTCAGGCTGGCACCAGCAGCCAACTTCGTTTAAAGAGGCATAACACTTTAATTATCGTGGCACTCCAAAGGGCTCATACAGCTGAGAACTAATTGCTGGTACAGGCTGCCTGGGTGAAGTCGGTGTGCGCTCCAGAAAGGGGCAAGGAGACAATGAGACTTGGAATTAGTATGCCAGAAACATCCAAACCGCATTCATTGTGTTCATAGAAATACCTAAGAATATTAGATATTTGGGGGCTTATTATTCATATTAGTTATAATATGGAAATCAAATTTTATTTCTAAATTGCAATCAAATGGCATTTTCTATTAAAACTTTAATAGCAAGCCAGATTAAGCAATGCTACGGTTACATATTAGTAATTCAGTTTGGTTATAACTTACGTATTTTTTTATTTTTTTATGAATCATTATGGGATGAAATAAAGCAAGATATTTTCCAAAATGAACTGAGAAGACTTCTTTGGTGAAACAGAAAAACTGCTTAACAGTTCAAATTAGTAATATAGTCTTAGTGAAATAAGCAAAGATAAGCACTAACAGTGAAGCTTCACACTCATGAAAATAATTCACCTTCTTCTATTATATTGTCCTGAAGAACCAATGACCAGAGGGTCGTACGAGGTCAACTAATCAGATACCCTGTGTTGAGACAAAATTACATGGAATCCCTCTCTGAAGGCTGACATCTCACTAAGAACCAACCTTGACTTACTTCTTTGTCCAAAGTGCAGTGGCCTTCCCTTAAATGTATTTGGATTTCCCACTGCCTCTTGCACGTAGTATGTGCTCAATGAAAGTTTGATATGTTCATTTAATAAATCAATCAATCATAAGTTGATCTCTCAAAGATACCTATTCATATTATATTATGATTCATCACAGTAGCAACATTACAGTTATGAAGTAGCAACAAAAATAATTTTATGGTTGGGTCACAACATGAGGAATTGTATTTAAAGGGCCTGAAGGTTGAGAACCACTGCTCTAGGGCTTTCTCCAAAGCTCTCCAAGACATTGGGTTTGCTTCAGGTTCTATTTGCTCACTCTCCACTGCATCCTCAGAAGCTATAGAAGAGAAAGCTCAACTATCCCTGGAATTCCCAACCTGCCCCTATAAACAGGGACTCCTCAGGTCACCATGGCCAAGGGGTACAAATGCGGCCACAGTTAGAGTACCCAGGTGTGATCCAGGACTTCCACGCCCTGTAGGGGTCCAGGGATAACAGGCCCAGACTTGCCCAAATCCGACGTCCAAAGCTGATATTTCTCATGCCCTCCTGCTCCTCTCTGCCTCCAGTGTCTGGGTCCATCCATGTTACCTGTGCCAGGTTGAATAGTAAATAGCGCCTCTACCTCCTCAAATTCATGTCCACCCAGGGACCTCAGAATGTTACCTTATTTGGAAGTAGTGTCTTTGCAGACGTAATCAAGTCAAGATGAGCTCAATCTGGATTGGGTTGGGCCCTAAACCAGTGGTCGGCAAACTGCGGCTCGCGAGCCACATGCGGCTCTTTGGCCCCTTGAGTGTGGCTCTTCCACAAAACACCACATGCGGGCGCGCACGTACAATGCGATTGAAACTTCGTGACCCATGCGCAGAAGTTGGTATTCTGTGGAAGAGCCACACTCAAGGGACCAAAGAGCCACATGTGGCTCGCGAGCCGCAGTTTGCCGACCACTGTCCTAAACCAAGTGATTGGTATCCTAATAGGAGACAGAGATTTGGGGACACACAAGGGAAGACGGCCAAGACGGAGGCAGAGGTGGGCGTGATGCAGCTACAAGCCGAGGAATGTCAAGGATTGCCAGGAGCCACCAGAAGCTGGACGAGGCAAGGAAGGACACTTTCCAGGAGCCCTCAGAGGGAGCAAGGCCCTTGATTTTGGTCCTCTAGCTTCCAGAACTCTGAGGCAATAAATGCCTGTTGTTTTAAGCTTCCCCAGTGTGTGGCACTTTGTCACAACAGCCCTAGGCAGCCAATCCACTCTTGTCTCACTTCCTCAGTCCAGCGGCAGCCACCTGCTGCCCCAAGCACCCCACATCCCCATAAAGCAATGTCCAGGTGAGACCCTGAGCCCAATCCAGGCCCCAAACGTTTCCTATCAGTCTGCAAAGAGATAAGCCCAGAAATGGAGAGAAAGCATTTAGACACTTACAGCCATCTGACAGAGTGATATTATGTGAGTGGACTCCAGCAATAAAAATTTGGGATTTGTATGTCGTGCATCTGTTTTTTATTTCATTTTACGAGTAATTCATTTTTATTGCTTGTTGCAAAAATACCCACCCACGACATGTCGAAAATTAAAGAAAAAAACTGATCCTTCAGTACCCAGAGTCTGAGAAACCTTGTAGGGCACTAAGGGCCTTTCCTGAAACACGGCCCACTCTCCGTGGAAGGCGGGCAGCGTCACGGAGAACACGACATGGGATTTTTTTACACCTTTTCTAACAAGCTCGCCACTTTTCTGGCATTGACCCTGCCCTCTCCTCTGGCAACTGCTTCCACCTCAGATTGTTGGCAAGGACTGCCAGGGGCATCGAGCTCTCCTCGAGGCTGGGGCGCTTTCCCAGGCTGGCGTCCGTGCAATTCCTGAGAACCCCTCACCCACCCTCTCTCTCCCAGCCCTGAAGCAGCAGGTGCTGCCTGGGGCTGTGGCTGACAAGCATGTTGGTTGCCAGGACTTAGGGCTTTTGCTCATTCTGTACTTCCCTGCAGCATGGGCCCCTCTAGGAGTCAGGCTGGGTCCTGGGGCCTGGTGGGGCATGGCCTGAAAACTAAGCATTGGACCCCCCTACGCATGCTCTTTCAGGAGGACTGCATCCCCAGCCGGTGCCCGCGTGGCCCCCGTGCATGGAGCAATGATTTTCAACTTGTTCATCTCATGGCACATAAACTAATTGCTAAAATTTTGTGGCACACCAAAAAATATACTATATTTTTTCCAACCTGACAAAAAAATAGGTATAATTTTTATTTATTCACACCAGATGGCTGTTGTGGTTTTGGCTGTTGTTCTTCTTTTATTTGGTGATCTAAGGGAACAGAGGTCTGTGCCCCTGACTAAATAGTCAGGTATCACATGTTTTAAAAATTCTTGCAGCAACACCCATTGAAAATCACTGGCGTAGACTAGGCAGGCCCCCTCCTCTTACCCCAAGCATGCGCCAACATGACTAAGCTTGCATCGCATGCCCGGCTCAGGCCAGGCCGGGCCCCTGCTGCATGAAGACTAAGCCACAGTAACAACAGTCATATAGCTGATGCACATGTAGCACGTTCCAGGTGGCAGCCACTGCCCAGTGCCATGCCATTGTAACTCACTTCCTCCTCACAGCATCCCTGTGCGGCAGATGCTGCTGTTACTCAGTGAACAGATGAGAACACTGAGGCATGAAGGGCTTGAGTAACTTGCCCAAGGTTATCATCAAGCAAGGGGCAAAACTGGGACTCACATGCGGGTCCTCAGCCTCAAGAGCCTACACGGTGGGCCTGCTCCTCAGCTCTCACCCTACGTTGTTCTCAGACGCCAGCTCCCTGGTAAGGGAGCACATCCTCCATGGCTTTGTAGAGGCCGCCCACTGGCCCAGCGACCAAAGCCACTGGGCCCCTCTGTATCCTTCAGGGAAGCAGTCCATGTCTTGCAAAAGTCCAGTGTCTACAAGGGATTGGGGAGGCACTTGTTTGTATCTGCCTTTCTAGGCTCCTGCCCGGTTGCCTCTCCCAGCTCAAGGCCCCTCCCTTTGGTCCTATTGGCCAGCCCCTGTCCTCGCAGGGCAGCAAGGAGCACCTCCCATGCAGGCAGGTGATGTCCAGTATCAGGTTGTCAAGGGGAAGAACGGGCCCCCTCCCCTGGCCGATGCCTTAAGTGTCCTCTTTAGGCTGTTTGCTCGGCTGCTTGAGAAAGGGGATGGTGATAATCAAAACCATGCATCTTCACTGGGAAAAATGTCAAACCACACCAAAGCGTAGGGAGGAAATAATTACAGTTCCTTCCCATTCCTCCCTCCTTCACCTCACCCAGAAGTAAACAGATGACCCACTTCACTCTCAGACGTGGCCAGTTACAGAAATTGCTGCCTGTAGAGGTGCGAATACCCCCAAGAAGAGAAACCCCTTACGTTGCCTTGGCTCCCGCAGCCCTCTCCACTCCCATCGGCCCTCACACCCCAGCTGCACTTCCTGAGGTGAGGAATTGAAGGGAAGAGGGAAGAGGATCTATGGGCCATGAACCCGGTTGGGGACAAGGGAGTCTTGGATCAGGGTGGTGATAGAGCAGGGAGGCAGGAGCCCCACAGAAGAAATGTGCAAGCTTCATACTTGAGCTAAGGTCTTGGCCTAGAAGCCAAGAGAGAGGAATGGCCTGCTGGAGACTCAGATGTGGTCGGTGCTGGGAGGAAACTCAGGGGCGAATCTGGCTGAGAAATACACATGGAGCAGCCGGCAGCCCCAACACACAGCTTTCTCCACGTCTCCTCTTGCCTTGAGTACCCAGGACAGGTAATGACACACTTTTCTTTTCTCTCTCTCTCTCTCTCTCTCTCTCTCTCTCTCTCTCTCTCTCTCATCTCTCTCTCTCATACTTAGTAACTTCCCAGTCTTAAAGCCAGCCTGTGATTCAGACTACAAGCGGTCTGTCTTTGGAGCTGGCTGCCTTTGCTCTTTCACGGGTTAACACTCCCGGCTCAGGCAGCACAGCAGAGCGGAGCGGTGCAAACAATGCCTGGGTAATTCCCTCACTATTAGCCCCCGGAGAGAATAACCACATATAACAACCCCCTCCCCTCCTACTCCCCCAAACCAACAAAAACCAACCTTGTCATTTCCCCTTCCCCTGGGGTGCACTGTGCTTCCCTTCAGAATCGGGAGTAAATTATCTCCAAAGAAGGGTTCATTAAGAATAAATAATAATTTGCACTTCTAATGCACCTTTTGTCTAAGTATCTCAAAGCGCTTTACTTAATTAATTAATTAAGAGAATTAATTAATTCGGAAAGCACTCCTGGAGGGAGGGAAGGCATACTTAATGACACCTGTTTTCCAGATGAGTAGACTGAGGCCTATAGGAAAGGGCTCAAGGTCACAACAGAAAAAAGTGGTGGCATCGAGTTGGGGCGGGGGTTAAGACTAGCTTTGCTCCAACATGTTAAGATTTTGTTGGGCAAGCCAGGGAAGTCCCTGGGGCAGGGCGGGGGGGGGGGGTAGGGGGGAGGGGGGGAGCAGGAAGTTGGTGAGGAAAAAGTTGCTATGGCCACCTTTAGACGTCAGGGAAGATGAGGCCAAGATGAGGAACTCCACAGAGGCTATAGGTCCAAGTACACTAGGTGCCAGGACCGAGGGGTCAGGTGCCCTCGATCCAGAACCCAGGCTGAGTGGGCTCCTGACAGAGGGTCTGAGCCCCTCACAGGCATGAGAGTCAGCTGGGTTTGAGTGACAGGCACACGGCTCCCCTGGCAAGGTGGCAGTTGGCATACAATTAAATGCTTCTGAGCACCAGCACCTCCCAGGTGCTCTCTAGTGAGACTAGAACTAATCAGAGTTCGGGCTCTTTGTCTGCAGGTGGGGCAAGCAGGCTCCCCTGCTCAGCCCGGTGAGGGGGAGGCAGTCAGGGCTCTTAGAACACTCTCCCAAGCCTAACCCCTGGGGTGCCCCTCAACCTCCCATCAGCATCCTGGTCACTCCAGACACTGCCCTGGGACTCAAGTCCCAACAGGAGGCAGAGATGCAGGCACTCCCCAGCTGTCCCCCACCCTCTCCATGCTCCCTTGTGCCAGTCCATCCAGCCCTCGCCCCCACCTGTTCCCAGCAAAGCTAACTAGGCCACATGTGCACGCACACCCCCAAGCACACATGCACACAGACCCCATGAACATGCACGGCTCTACAAATTAACAACCCAAGCTTGTCTTTTTCATTGTGTTTTTATTATGATGCTCCTCAATGATGTTTTTAAATGAATTTTGAATAGTCCCCGTAATTTGGTTTGTTCTACATTGCAATGCAAGTACCAGGGCCCCCGCAGGAATTGCTGCGAAGAATACAATATTATGTGAGCGTGGCTTCTGCTTGCCTTTCTGCTTCCTCATAATTAAGCTTTATTGAGTTGTAAAATGAATAACAATTTTTAAGAAAACTGTTTATTGATCCAGGTGCGCGTGCAGACATATAAGAAAACTTTCTCCAATTCCTGACCTCACCAAGTGGCCCCAGACCCCGGTCTGCTCCCCGGTCCTGCTAGGAGCCGTGGATCCCCTTCGGCTGCAGGCGGAGCTTTCTCTGACACCGGGAAGCAAACTATTGGTGCCTGCATTGGGAGTGGGAACCTAACTAGGGCTTGTTAAAGGCAGAAGTCAACCGAAATTCCAGGGACTCCTGACTTACCTTGACCTTAACGCCTAGTTTTGTCACTTGGGAAGTCTATCTTCGGTGAAATCACTGTGCCCTTTGAAAAAAAAAAACAAACTCAAAAGGGATCACAGACTTGAATGTAGAGCCCTGCACTATAAAACTCCTAGAAGACAGCACAGGGGAAAATGATGGCCTTGGGTGGGGCAGTGACTTTTCAGATACAGCACCAAGGGCCCCATCCACGGGGGAGGAGGGGAACTTCATTGAAATGGAAAAAACCTTTGCTCCATGAAAGACAATATCAAGAGAATGAGAAGACCGACCACAAACTGGGAGAAAACATTTGATAAAGGACTGCTATCCAAAATAATACAAAGAACTCTTAAAACTCAACAATAAGAAAACAAGCAACCTCATTTTAAAATGGGCCAAAGATTTTAACAGACCCCTCACCGAAGAAGATATACAGATGGCAAAAATGCATATTCAAAGATGCTCTACATCAGGTGCCATCAGGGAAATGAAAACTAAAACAACAATAGGATACCGCTGCACACTGATTAGAATGTCCACATCGAGAACTCTGACAACACCCAGTGCTGGCGAGGACAAGGAACAAAAGGGACTCACACTCAGTACTGATGGGAATGACAAGTGGTGCATGCACATTGGAAGGCAGAGTGGCAGTTCCTCACAAAGCCACATACACTCACACCACATGGTCCGGCAATCAAATCCCTTGGTATTTACCCAACAGAGTTGAAAACTCACATCTACATAAAAACCAGCGCATGGGTGTTTATAGCAGCTTATTCATAACTAGGGGCCCGGTGCACGAAATTCGTGCACTGGGTGTGGGGGGGGGGGTGTCCCTCAGCCCAGTCTGCCCCCTCTCACATACTGGGAGCCCTCAGGCGTTGACCCCCATCACCCTCCGATCGCCTGATTGGCCCCTTGCCCAGGCCTGACGCCTCCGCCAGAGGTGTCAGGCTTGGACAGGGGACCCCCATCTCCCCCTGATCACTGGCTCTGGCCCCCGCCCAGGCCTGAGGCCTCTGGCCCAGGAATCATGCCTGGGCAGGGGACCCCCATCTCCCTCTGATCGCTTGCTCCACCCCCCACCCAAGCCTGATGCCTCTGACCCAGGCTTCAGGCTTGGGCAAAGGGACCATCATATCCCCCCAATCCCCGGCTCAGCCCCCCACCCAGGCCTGATGCCTCGGCCAGAGGAGTTGACCCTCATCACCCTCCAATCACCAATCACCAGATCGGCCCCTTGACCAGGCCTGAGGCCTCCGGCAGAGGTGTCAGGCCTGGGCAGGAGACCCCCAGCTCCCCGCAGTTGCAGGCTCCGCCCCTGCCCAGGCCTAACGCCTCTGGCTGAGGCGTCCGGCCCGGGCAGCGGGGACCCGCAGCTGCAGCGGCCCCGTGATCGTGGGCTCCCCATTAGGCCCAGGCAAGGGACCCCTAGCTCCCTGGACTGCCAGCTTCGACCGTGTCCAGCTCCCATCACTGGCTCCACCCCTACTTCCTGCTCTCACTGGCCAGGGCAGAAAAGGCGCCTGATTCTCCGATCATGGCTGGGGGGCAGGGCAAAGGCGGCCCCAGGGCCGCCTTTGCCCTGCCCCCCAGGTCTTAGCTCCCCCCTGGGTTTCTGATCACTGTCAGTGGCAGGGGGCTTCTTCCTGCTTTCCCTTTTGCCTCCCTGCATTGTGCCTACATATGCAAATTAGCCGCCATCTTGTTGGCAGTTAACTGCCAATCTTAGTTGGCAGTTAATTTGCATATAGCCCTGATTAGCCAATGAAAAGGGTATTGTCGTACGCCAATTACCATTTTTCTCTTTTATTAGATAGGATTGTCAAAACTTGGAAGCAATCCAGGCATCTTCAGTAGGTGAATGGATGAACTGTGGTACATCCAGACTAATGGAATAATATTCGACACTATAAAGAAATAAGCTAACAAACTATGAAAAGAAATGGAGGAAACAAATGTATATTGCTAAGTGAAAGAAGCCAAGCTGAAAATGTTACACACTGAATGCTTGCAACTATATGACACCTGGAAAAGACAAAATTATGGCAATGGTCAAAAGATCAGTGGTTTGCAGGGGTTGGAGGTGCAACAGAGAGGATCTTTAGGGGAGTGAAAATTCTATGACACTCTGATGATAGATACATGTCATTATACATTTGTTCAAATCCATGGAATGTACAACACCAAGAATAAACACTAAGATAAACTATGGAGTTTGGGTGGTTATGATGTACCAATTAAGTAATCAGTTGTAACAAATGCACCACTCTATTGGAGATGTTCATAATAGGGAAGGCTATGTGTGTGTGGAGGCAGGGGGCTTATGGGAAATCTCTGTACCTTCCGCTCAGTTTTGCTGGAAACCCAAAACTGCTTTAAAAACAGTCTTTAAGCCTGGCCGGTGTGGCTCAGCTGGTTGAGCACTGAGAAGTTGCCGGTTTGATTCCAGGTCAAGGCACATGCTTGGGTTGCGGGCTCAATCCCCAGTAGAGAGTGTGCAGGAGGCAAACGACCGATCTTTCTCTCTCACGATATTTCTATCTCTCTCCCCCTCTCCTTTCCTCTCTCTCTAAAATAAAGTCACTTTTTAAAAAAAGCATTTTAAAAAGAAAAAACTAAATTGCTGCAAGCAGCCTCCTATAAAGCCAATAGTAACTATGGGGAAAAAGATATTAAAGAGAGAGAGGAATGGTGGTATGTATCCATAAGATTAGATCAGGGTGCACATATATATACACACATGTATACTTTCACTCCTTGCATTCCACATGGCATGTCATATGTGGATGTTGGAAAACTAGTGTCTGTCTCATAATTTATATGATTTCAGGGTGTGTATACTCATATGTGTTGTATGTGTGTGTGCACATATGTGTACACAACTTTGTGTACACTTAAAGTTATGGACATGCAAATGTATTGATTCTATTAACTGCATTTGCAAGCTGTATGCATGTATTAATGCATTATGTTGTGCATAAATATATACATGCATGTTTATATGTGTGCATATCTGTGTGAGTGTGTGTGTGTGTGTGTGTAAATAATGCTATCATGGCTAGCAGTGAGGAGAGAACTGGCAGCTGGGTGAACCTCCAAATGACAAGCAGGGTATGAGGACCTGCGTGTCCAGGCAGGTTCACTGCTGGAGAGTGGGGCCTGCAGCCATCAGAGCCCTGAATTAAGTGTCCCAAGGGCACTGCCGTAGGGAGCAGGCTGACGTCAAGGCCATAGGGGCCCTTGACCCTGGAGGGCAGGGCAGCTGGTCTCCCCCCAGAGGAACAGAGCTGAGCAGCATTAGGCACAGGCTGACCCCGGGGCTGGGCAGGAGGGAAGTCAATAGGCAAATAGGCTTGAGGGTGTGAAGCCTTGGGAGGCCCTTCCCTCCTCACTCTCCAGATTTGGCCCCTGGGAGCTGGGAGGAGGCAGGCGCATGGATTTATGTGAGATCTGCCTAAGCCGAATGCCCTCGCGGTGTTTCTGAAGCCAGCAACGGGACATTCAGCTCATTCTGGCCACGAGAAAACTGAGGCCGGCCAGGAATCAGGTTCGCCCAGTACACAGTCGGCAATAACTGATTGTTCGTGAGTCAGGGGGTGAAGAAATGAATGACAAGATGAGTGAAAGGAAAGAGGAAGGAGAAAGGATTGAGTGGATAACAGGGACCATCTTGAACTCTTGGCTGTCCGTTCCTTATTCCAAAGAAGGGAAACAAGAGAAGCTAGCAGAGGTTAATTTATTTAAAAAAATGAAGAATTAGATCTTTCTATTTTCTGAGGGTGGAGAGGAGGAGATATTGAAAGGGAGTATGCATGAAGCACTGTGTTTTCACATGTGATCATTTTGCAGGGTGTTTGTGCGTATGAAGGGGAGTTTATGTGGACGTGTTTTGGGGTATATGAATCAGACCCTGGATAAAGAGGGAGAAAAATCATTTGCTGAAGTCAAAGGCCTCCTGAGATAATACTGTGGTTGTGTTAAATCTCACAACCACAATCACCATTGATTTATTTTATAAACGTAGTCACCACGGAGCTGGGCACTATGGAGAATGCCCAATGGATCAGACCCACATGATCCCCTGAAGGAACCCACAGAGATAAGGTGTGCTTACATTAGAACCAAGGGAGAGATTGCAGTGAGCCGAGAGGGATATACAAGTGAGGTGCAAGAGGAGTTAGAAGCCAAGAGGCAATATTCTGTGTGTATGTGTGTTTATGTGTATGCACATGTGTGTGGTGTGTGTGCACATATGAGAGTCTGGGTGGAGAGCCTCTGTAGTTGGGCATTGGGATTCTGACTCATACATACAGCTGGGTTTGGTGTATGTTATACGGGGAATGTTGCAGCTATGATTTCCTGTCTCCTCCATCACTCTGGAGCATGTCATTAGAAGGTCATCGGTGAAGTGACCATATAACTTATTGGAACACTTGAAAGTGAAAGAGGGCACGGCTCATAATGATATGCCAGACAACTGGCATAGCCTGGAGCTGCCCTGTGCATGCCAGGGCTTGAGTTACAGAGGTTTGCAACGGGCTGTCCTTGAAGCCCAGCAGCCAAAGTGCGGGCTGACCCACGGGCAGGGGCAAGCGCTTGGGGAGGGCAAAGTGGGAGAAAAGGCTCCTGGGGCCCCAAATGTCCTGCCTCCCCACAGCTGGGCTCGGCATTCAGGGCCCAGAAGCTTGCTGCTCAACTTGGGATCTTAGCACTTACTCCATCCACTTTAGCACCACCATTTTGCCCCCTCTTACTGCCCCCCCTCCCCCGCAAGTGCCAGCCCAGGCAGGCTGCTCTAATGGATTACTTGCATTATCTCCCTCATCACTGCTTAAATATTTATCAGACCATTATGTATTTAGTGGCCAGGAGGGGGAGTGGAAGGGCAGGAGGCAGAACTCCTTTGGCCAGATGCAAGGGTTAATTACATATGGGATAAATCCCCCCACTTCTCACCCCACCCCCATTTAAAAATTAAATAAACAAACATGGTCGGGAGATGGAAAGTGGACCTTTACTTACATGTAAGGAAGTCCACGCCACCTAATCCAGGTCTGAGTGCCTTCCCAGGCCTGGTTTTAGCATCTGTTTCCGGCCCTGACCTGCACACCTGTGGGCTGCCTGGGCCTTACACCAGCTTCTCATTAAAAACTGTTCTTCCTTTTTTTGCTTGTCAAGCAACCAAAATCCAAGCTCTCCTAGAACTGGAGTCAACATTCGCCTCATAAAAGAAGTTCTGAAGGTAACTCCGGGGCTGGCACTGTGAAATATTGTTCATTATAACGAAGCAGCTGAGATAATGCTGCTTTCTAATTTCCCTTTCTCAGTCAGAAATTAAATAAAAAGTCATGTCTAAATTACAATACTGGATTGAGATCAGAGGAGGGCCCCATGCAGAGAGCTCATGATCTATCCTCCCCACATTTTACAACCATTACAAACGATGATTGCTGTTGTTTTCCCCTCCCTTGTCTTTGAGGCCATTTACATTTCTTCTGAACTCTCTCTGTGTTTTATTCGAATCTCTTCAAAGTGCCAGTGCACATAATAAGTCAATCACAAACTTAAATTAAGAAAAAAAAAGTAAACTCAGGCAAACTTGGGCTCTGAACTCCAAGATGAACTAACTGGAGGGCCCCTGACTGGGCTGTTAACCACCACCTTCTGGGCCCTGCAGTTTTGCCCACTGCCCAGTTGGCAAAGTCTTCTCCAGGGAGAATCGGGGTGGGGAGGACTCACTCCTCGCAAAAACAGCCTACAACTCTATAGCCCTCCCTTGTTGCAGAAAGGCCCCTTGGACAAAATGGAAATGCTGGGCTGGCTGGTAAGGGGTATTTAAAAAATTCCAATGAACCTGTAATATCATGGGTAATCGAGCATGCATTTGACTATCAATAAGGGGGGAAGAGGAAGATTGGCACGTCTTGACAGTTGCAATTCAAGCATTCTGGGTTCTGAGAAATTGTGGGGATTTCCGGGATGTTGCACAAAAATTTGTTGCTGAAAATCATTGTTTTTGTTGGAATTGATTAAATAGCATCATTATGAACTACTTTTACTATATGCAAGTTGCTTCCTATCAACCGCTTAGATAATATAAATTGAGCACCTACTATGTGAAAGGCGCTGGGCAAGAATGAGCAAGTGATGATCTCTTCTACTAGAGTCCTGTGATCAGGGCCCCCGAGACACTAGCTGCACTTGGGTGCTCACTCTCCAGCTGGGACAAGAGTACATTTAGACTTTAAGATGCAGCCCAAATTACTGTGAGTGTAGGGCTGCTCCAGGGAAGACTCTAAAAGTTCAACGGAGTGGGTTTCTACAGGACACGTTAGTCAGACAGAACCTGGCAGAAGAGAGGGGCTTGAGCTGGGCTTTGCAGACCAGGTAAGATTTAACAATGAGGACAGAAGATGAGCAGACAGTGGGAGCAAAGGTCCGGGGATGGGATGCACAGGGCATTAGGATACAGCAAGGTCTGTATCCTATGGCCACAAGCAATCTACCTGTGGTTCCTCAGAAGGCCACTCACGGTAGGTGGGGCCTGACTGCCTACACTGTGGTTACCACGGCCAAGTGGCATCTGGCCCATGCTACATTTCAGAGCTGCAATGGAAATGACCAAGGAGCTACTCTACAGCTGGACACCTAGTCCAGATGCCCCACAGGCCACCATCATGGAGACACTGAAGCTCTTCCCCTACCAAAGGGCATTGTGCGCAGCCCAAAATGTTGCAATCAGAGGAGAAAGTGGGGGAGGGAGGCTTAGTGGAGTTTAATAGCAGGTGTCGTGGCAATGGCCCTGGACTGAACTCATGTCATACACTTTGTCTTTGTGCAGTTTTGTACCCTTCAAGTGTCATCCGAGCCAGCTGCAGAGTGCATGCTCCAACAACATATCTATATTCAGCAAATTAGAGTGCCATCATTCTTCTGACTCCTTGACGTGAAGAAGTTCAGTTGGACTTAAAACCCACTCACCTCATCGCAATACTCCATTTCAACACTCCATTTGTCAATGGAAGAAAAGGAAAGCTGTTAAATTCTTTAAATATAATTTCAACTGTTATGAATCTTTAATGGTTATAAAAATGGCTTTAAATTTTTTATCACCCACTTGTGCAAAGTTTCTTATCAAGGGTGACTACCAAGAATGTGTAGAGCTCATCATTAAATGAGTCTTGATCAGGCATGGTATATAGTCACTTCAAACATAAACCCTGATATGAAATAGTTACATTCATGGAAAGGAGTGAGCTCACATTTCTCATTAAAGTCGGGAAAATGTTTTATCCTAATTCAACATATAATATCTTTCCTAATACACTATATTTTATTTTTCATTTTGTATAATTAAAGAAAATGGAATGATTTTTCCCCAAGCCCCATAGAAATATCCCAAATCCCCTGCAGTTTCCTACAATGTGCAGTACAAATATTCTTCTTTCCATGTGTGTCGTGACTTTAAAAAGCTGGACAGCCCTGGTCTAAGGTATCTTGCTTGTCTTCATGGACCTTGGGAGGTACATGCGTCTGACTGGCAGACAGCTGTCCCCTTGCCAGTGTCTGCAAGATCAGTGTGGCCATCAAACTTCCCAGACCCGACAGAAGGGTCTACAGGGGCCAAAGATGGTACCTTATGAACCTGAGGAGGTTCCCCTTGGAGCTGCTCCACTGA
Organism: Myotis daubentonii; assembly: GCF_963259705.1. Classification (NCBI taxonomy): domain Eukaryota; kingdom Metazoa; phylum Chordata; class Mammalia; order Chiroptera; family Vespertilionidae; genus Myotis; species Myotis daubentonii. The sequence continues at coordinate 84,079,277 of NC_081847.1, read as the reverse complement.
TACCTTCGTTTTGTGGGTGCTGCTCAGGACTGAGTCCTTACTGGTAGCAAGACGTGTTATAGTGAAGGAGGGAGGAAGAGTGGAGTAGGGGAAGGTGTAGCCCCCAAATAGCAAAGACATGCTCACTGGCTCACCCAATCCAACTCTTCGCCTTTAGTTTTTCTAAGCTCTCTACTCTACCTCTTGATTTTAAATAACTTCCTGAACTATAAATGCAAGAGTTCCAAATGAAAACTGATTGATAGCCTCGTATAATTATATAATAAAAACACACCGAAATGCATATACATTATGTGTGGGCTCGTGTGTCTATATGCATCTGTATCTATTCCAGAGGGAGGAATATGCAATAACGTCTCCTGAAACAAATTGTCAAGGTGTCAATAAGGAATCTCATAATGAATGTGTGGGTGTGATCGGGGGTAATTTCATCGCAATTATGTTGCTCAGGCTGATTTCCCAAGACAGGTCTTAAAGGCACAAGTCCCATTCCCAAGTGGAAACCCGGTGCTTCGCTTCCTATGGCATCGGCAAAGCATCACATTTCCAGGCCAAAAACGCCTTCCCTCAAGCAAGCCAGAGAGATCGGAGGACATCAGGTGATTAGGCAGAGTGTCAAAGAGCTACTGGTCACAGCTACAAGCTTTAAAGATCTGGGGGAATTGTCTGTGTCTGGCCCCCAACAATGTGAAAGGCTGTTTGTGGCTAAAAAATAACAGTGCTACTCAACCAGAGAAGTCAGGATTCTGAACGATGAGAATTAACTATATCAAACACTGTTCAAAAGGTAGGGGATGAGGAAAGCAGAGGTGGGGACTGGGCAGGCATGTGCTAGAGGAGGCGAGGGGAAAATATGTGGCCAGGCCCCCGGGGAATTCCCAGCCTATCTGAATGGATAGATGTGTGAGCAAATACCAATGATTCAATGTGAAATGGAATGGAAGAATCTAACCATGGGGACTGGGGAGGGGGTGAGAACATAAGAAAGACTGTGTAGGATAACTGTGAAGCCAAGCCTTGAAAGTAGAATAAAAAGTACAATCAATATCTAAGAGATATTGTGCCCTGCTCTATGCGGGGCACAAAGGGAGACTTCCCTCAACAAATTTTGTTGCATGAAGTACAGGCTGCATTCAGGAATCTTCTCAGCAGGGACAAGGGTCCCCAGTCACCCATCAGAGACCAAGGTCCAGACTTTGCGGTCAGGAAAGCCATGTGGTCCCGGAAAGTGTGTGAATGCTGGCCCAGCCACAGGGCCAGGTCTGGGCGGTCCAGGAAACAGACTGGAAGAGGAAGAGAAAGCGGGAGATTCCATAGGAAAAGGGTCAAGGGCAGAAATCATTTTCTCCACCTTCTCAACATCTAAATCTAGACCAGCCAGCTCACACCAGAGACCTCTGAGTTTTTGCTGATATCTCTGTGCCCATCCCTGCAATGCCCCTCATTTCCCTTCCTCATTGCTGTCCCTGAGTCCTGTCACCTTGGCCGTTGAAACATCTGTCGACTCTCTTAATCAGGGGTCGCCAACCTTTCGGACCTCACGGACCACCAGTGGTCTGCAGACCACCGATTGGCAACCGCTGCTCTAGATCACTACAATCATGTCTTGATTGGCCTTGCACCCCTTTGATCCATCCACTCCCTACTACCAGCCTGATTTTTCAAAAATACTTAAAACTCCCCTCCCTCTGCCCTAACCGGTTTGGCTCAGTGGATAGAGCGTTGGCCTGTGGACTGAAAGGTCCCAGGTTCGATTCCGGTCAAAGGCATGTACCTTGGTTGCAGTCACATCCCCAGTAGGGTGTGTGCAGGAGGCAGCTGATCGATGTTTCTCTCTCATCGATGTTTCTAACTCTCTATCCTTCTCCCTTCCTTTCTGTGAAAAATCAATAAAATATATTTTAAAAAATAAAATAAAACTCCCCTCCCTCAAATCTTCCACTGCCCCCCTCCCAGATAAAGCTTAAACTGCTGGGCATTTCCAGGAAGACCTCATGCCCTCATGTCTCCTTGTCTTAGCAGCTCTCTCCTTTCCTTGAACTGAAGGCCACAGTCATGCTAGACTCTGTCTAGTTCCTCCAATGCCTCGTGCTTCCTTGCAGTTCCAGACCTTTAAACATGCCATTCTCTCTCCCTCTGAAATCTCCCTTTCTCCGTTCTCTATTAGGAGGTCAACTCATAAACAACATTGACAACCCTCTCCCTCTGGGATTCACTGTCAGGGTCAGATACCCCACCTCTGTGCACCAGGCACGTTTGGTGTTTTGATCTCTAACAGAAACAATGAACTGTCTCTCTACTAGCCCATCATGCTCCTGACCATGCCTATTACCTGGACAAACCCACCACCCACCACCTAGCAAAGTTCCTGACACACAGCATGTGCTCAATCAATACTGGGAGCAGGGGGAGGGATGTTTGGTTGGATGGAGGCAGAGGGAAGGAAGTGAGCAAAGGCACCGAGGTAAGAGAGCCAAGGCGGGTCTGAGGAAGCCTGAAGAGTCAGGTGTGAATGGAGTAGAGATCTGTGTGGTGAGCCATGGGAGTAGGGCCAACTGGTGGGGGCCTAAAATGCCCAGGCTTTACCAGGATGCTGCTTCACAGAGCTGTTTCCCCCTCCTGGCTGGGCCACGCAGGAGCCTTTGTCTCTGCGCCGTTTAGATGTGTGCATGCTGTGTACGTTGCACTCTTTCATGATGGCTGTTGTTTGTCGGAATTGATTAGCCTTTCTGCGTGGGAGCCATCTGCTGTCTGTCAGGCTCCTGTCTCACCAGCATGTTGATTTCAATAAATTATTATGGCACTTGGAGTCGGCTGGGTAGTTTGATGCTGTGAATCCCACACATCCAAATCAGAACTGGATTGAAAGCTATTTAATGCTCTTTCCCCACTGCCTTCTCTCTTGCTCAACAGCACATAAAGTGAACCTACTCTCGGGCTGCCCAATACGTTCTGTACCTTCTCCTTTCTTCTGGCTACAGGACTGAACAGGTGACCCTGGCCTGACCACCACAATATCCCATTCCCCTGGATACAGGGACTGGTCTGGAGTGAGCCTGTGGGTGAGAAAAGTTGTCTTTCCACTAGGGTTACAAAGATGGGGGATGCATATTTAGAGCTTTAGTGGTCATCTTTGCTGGCATGTGAAAAGAGCTGAGCAGATACAGGCAAAGATGAGATACAGACAATTCCTAGAGGAACGGAGCCTTTGGTTCATTCCTACAGCTCCTCCTTCAACTCTGGGAGCTATGTCAAGTTCTTCCCAGCTACAGGTGTTTTTACGTTTCTTTTCATTTAATATGATGTGAGTTAAGTTTGTGTTACCCACAATACAGAGATTCCTGAATACACAGCATCATTAATCAGGTATATGGGAGTCATCCTCAAATCTCCTTTTCCTTTCACCCCAAATCTAAACAATCACCAAGTCCTCTTAATTCTACATCTAAGATGTCTTTTCAGTTACTCCACTCTCTTCCCTAACTTTCTCTCAGCTGGGTCACACCACAGCATTCTAACTGGGCTTCCTGGGATCTTGTCCCCTCCCCCCAACCCCAAAAATCCAAGTTGGTCTTTCTAGAATCCAACTTTGCATCATAAAGTTTATAAGGCATCCATTGCTCATAAAACAAATCCAAACTTCTAAGCCCAGGATACTAATCCATCTCTATCTTGTCTACCTGCCTCTTCAGTCCCAACCCCTAATGCACTCCACCTCCCATTCTCCAAGCCTCTAAGCCTTTGCACATGTTCTTCCCTGTGGCCAGAAGGCCTTCCCAACCTTATTCACCTGGTTTCTGGTCTGGCTTTCTCTGATTCAGCTCACAGTGCACTTCCTCTGCAGAATGATTGCAGCCTTGCTATTGACAAGATGGCCATAGCTTTCCCCTGGCACTTTGGTGTTTGAGCTAAAGAAGGGAGACGACATGGCGGAGCAGTGAAGAGCATGGGCTCTGAATCAGAAGACCTCAGTGTGAGTTCTGGCTCTCACATTTACTCACTGTGTGGACTTGAATGAGGCACTTCGTCCTGAGGCTCACTTTTCTCAGTGGCAAATGGGAGCAATAAATAAGGTGAGCAGTAAAGGTTAAATGAAAAACTAGATCAAGTTCTTAGGTGGGATATAGCAGATACCCAATAAGTGGCAGCTCTAATCATTGTGTTTATAACTTTACTAGAGGCCCAGTGTACAAAATTCTTGCACTCGAGGGGGTCTCTCAGCTCAGCCTGCACACTTTTGCAGTCCAGGAGCCCTCAGGAGATGTCCGCCTGCCGCGGAGCCAGAAGAGGCTACCGCCACCACCTCTACGCTCACCAGCTGTGCCTGGCTTGTGGCTGAGAGGCAGGGAGTGCATTGACCAACAGGGGGCAGCTCCTGCATTGAACGTCTGCCCCGTGGTGGTCAGTGCACATCATAGCAACTGGTTGTTCCGCCGTTGGGCCAAAACCTGTTCTCTGACATCGCCTGAGGGGTCCCAGATTGTGAGAGGGTGCAGGCCAGGCCAAGGGACCCCACCGGTGCACAATCGGGGCTGGGGAAGGACGTGGGAGGTTGGCCAGCCGGGGAGGAATCATAGGAGGGCTCCAGGGCATGTCTGGCCGATCTTGCTCAGTTCCAATCAGCCGGACTCCAGCAGCAAGCTAACCTACCCGTCAGAGCATCTGCCCCCTGGTGGTCAGTGCACATCATAGTGATTGGTCGACCAGTCGACTGTATGCCCCCTAGTGGTCAGTGCATGTCATAGCGAGCAGTTGAGCGGCCTTAGCATATCATTAGCATATTATGCTTTGATTGGTTGACCAGATGACCGGACGACCTGACACTTAGCATATTAGGCTTTTATTATATAGGATATTATCTGTATATCAACATATGAAATCTCCTTCACCTACCTCACCCTCAACCCCCATCCCAAGCTCTTTGGTGGCAGGGCCTGGGTACTGCATCTTATTTTGTTCTGCATCCCTGACACCTAGCATTGTGTCTGGCACATAGTGGGCATGCAATGAATATTTAATAACTCTTTTACTGGGGGGGCAAGGTTTGGGAGGCACTGCTCTTACTCTCTCACTAATACTGAGACTCGTCATGGCTCACAACTAATAATAAGGTCTCCCTAGGAAATAGTTCAGAAGGGACAATCAGTGAGTCAATCAACTTATAGAGGATACAAATATAAGTTCTCTTAAATCCCTTTCTTCATTCTTCTTTGCTAACTAAGCTCTGACTTTGATCAGTTCCAACTCTCAAGGAAAGTGATCCTATTCTCAATTCATAAATAAGTTCTAAAAAATCTAAGCCAATCATGATAATACCACCCCTCTTGCTGGGTCTTGGTGTGGAAGATGGACATATGACCCAGTGTGTGCCAAGGAGGGAAGTCCTCTGTGCAGCTTTTGGGAAAGGTTTTTAAGAAGAGATACGAAAAAGAGTCCCTTTGCTTTTACCCCACATTGTTCAGTCTGCCAAAGATGCCTTGAACAGCGACACTGCCGTCTGGTAACCATGCAGGGAGCCCACTAGGGTGGTGAGGCAGAAGAATGGGAATAACCCGGGCCCCTGATGGCACTGCCTAGCCATAGAATAAGCCAGCTCGGGGGCAGCCCTACCTCAGAAATTCTTGCTTGATAAGATGACACATTTGTCTCACTAAATCAGTTAAATCAGTCTTCTTTTATTTGGAGCAAAAAACAAAACAAAAAAAAACACATCCTATCAGATTCACCTCACTTTACATGTTTCTCCCCACATGTCCCTGCTCATTCCTTTCATGGAGGTCACATAGTACTCTCATTTTTCCATGCCTTTTTTACTTTTTACATATGATGTTCCCTCTTCTTGAAGAGCATAACTCATCTTTCTCTCTTTTCCCCAAGCTAATTTTTACTTACCTTTTGAGGCATGACTCACCCTCCCTAAGGGTTGTGTATCTGAACACAAGCATGGTTCTTCTTAAAAGTATCCCATGGTTCCTCTAAGGACAATGGAGGTAACCCCTCCTGTGTTCCTCCTCCGCTGAACCCCATTAGTGCTTTGTGCACATTTTAAGTCACATTGAATTATAACCACTGATCTTGTTCTCTCCAACTACAAGGAGAGCCCCTCGAGGAGAAGGCCTCCATCTTATTCCCCGTGTCCTTCAGACCTGGCACAGTGCCTGGCCTGGAACATAATAAGTGCTCAGTAAATGATGACCAGATGGATAGACACGTGGGTGATGCACCATCTCTACCACGGAAAGGCTACACACTTGTCAGGGGAACCAGAATAAACTCTAGAACAAGAATGATGTCACATTGTGTGATGCACAGACTTCCTAACAATTAAAGAAATGCATATTCCATGATATTAAATTTAACCAAAATAAATAAAACCTATAAAATCCAGTTGGTGGACTGTGGGGAAATAGCATGCCTGTGCACTCTCGGTAGCATTGTAAATTGGTTCAATCTGTCTGGGGAGCAATAGGGCATTCTGCAGCAAAAGCTATAAAACTGCTCCTACCCTTTGACATAGTAATTCCATGTTAGGGAATATACCCTAAGGAAATAACCCACCCACCCACCCCCCCCAAAAAAAAACAATTTGTATGAAGACTTTTATAGTGACAGTACTTAGAATAAAGAAAAAAAGCCAGTAACAACCTAAGTTCTAACAGGACAGCAAAGCTAAGCAGACTATGGCATTTTCATTTGGAGTGCAAACTGACAATGTCCACACATATGAATGCATATATAAAATTATGATAAGTAAAAACATAAAATAACAACAGCATACTGATTTAAATTATATAAAATTGTATTTTAAATGTATTGCAAAAAAATATTAAAGAAAAAATTAAAATTTGTTTATTGATCGTTAGGTGCCTGTATTCCCCTGGAATTCAACCCCCATCTCTGGAATTTATGTATCTTACCCAGGTATCTACAGTACATACATCTCCCATTCTCTGAGTCCTATCAGTATGACGTTGTCAATATACTGGATCAACCTGATGTAGGGTGAAGAGGTGATTAAATGTCTCCATGGAATAAACTGTGACATAGAGATAGAGAATTGGAGCAATAGAGTATACTGAAATCCTTGCCAGGTGAAAGCAAACTGTGTCTTCTTATTAGAACTGCAATTTTTAAAAGCACCAGCCATATAAATGGCTGCAGGTTGAGTGTCAGGGGGTTGGGTTATTTTCTCTAGTGAGACAACCATATCGGGAATAGCTGTAATGGGAGGCCTCTTCACCACATTTATAATAATTACTGCCATTCCCTAAGAAATGTCCACTTTCTGCATGAAACAAATAAGGGATTTAAATGAGATTGTGATAGGAATCACCACCCTGCACCTTATGAGTCTTTGATGGCTTTAATAATTTCCCCCAGGGACAGGCTATTGTTTTTGGCTTGCTAATTTAAGTCTTCCATTTGACACTTTCTAACAAAGAAACCCTCAAGGAAATCAGGGAATCAATGTGATACTTCTCCCTGGTACTGACTATATATACATATTCCAACTAGGCAGTAAGGAACTGAAAAAATAACATGAAATGGACCTTGAAGTCCACTAAACCAGTTATGATGTCAAAATTCCATTTATCACCTAATTCCCATAAGATCTCCCACTTACCATTGGGTTGGACCACAGTGATATACTGGATCCCCAGGAATTAGCTCAGAGGCACTGGAAGATCTAAGAGGTATAAATGCATCATTTCCCGCCAAGCCACCATTACCTTGGTAAAAGACTCCAGATCCCTTTGAAGATAGGCAGGAGTAGGTTTTGCAGAATTTGCTCCCCAAGTATATACTCCATATTTGTATGGACTCATTGCAAGGTCCTACTTCAAAGGCATCTGGGCTCTGGCTCTATGGCTCAAGTTTAGGAATTGAGTGAGGAGCAGTGATTCTCTATACTTGGTGAGTCAAAAGAGGGTTCTATTATCTAGGCCTAGTCTTTATTTAGTTGTTTGTTTGTTTGTATTATATGGCCCAAGAAAGTTCTTAGAAGATTATCCTTATATTTCAATGCAAAAGACTTCATAATTAATTAGCCATCCCAAATGGGTCCGGGCTGTTCTGAATGCCATGCTAACCTGCTGCCTAGTATGGATCCATGCAGTTAGACAATTAGCTGCTTACCCAATAGCCACTCTCCACTTTTTCCTTGCTAACTCAACAAAATTTTCTGTAGTGAGTAACATGCCCAGCCAAAAGTTCTCACATTCCCAAATTCTCTTGCAGTTAAATTGCAGGTCTGTGACTTAGATTCTGACAAATCAGACAGGTAGGTGTGTGTGTGTGTGTGTGTGTGTGTGTGTGTGTGTGTGTGTGAACATTGGCTGGAGAAGTGAGAAAAATGAAGAGGAGGCTAAATGCAGTGAAGCTGACGTCTGGCAAACACATGTAGAGAAACCCAGCTCTGCAGTGGTGAGCGTGCAGTGTCTGGTATCCAGTCCTAAGCATGACCAGTGCCAAGGAGCCGTCGTGTCTTGTTAAAGCCACCTAGCAGCCCCAGGCTCTGCTCTTGACTCACCCACCCCCAGTGTATCCTGTGTAGTACCTAATATGCCTTTATAAAATCTCTCTTCTGCTTAAGCCAGCCAGCATGGATTCTCTTGCAATTAAGAGCATTAAATAATACATGCACGACCTTGCTTCTGGGGGTTTCTTAAGTATCACTCCTTGGCCTCTTCCCCTGGGAATCCTCGTCTCCCTAATGAAATCAGGGATCCCATTTCAGCTACAGAACTCTCAGCATAAAGACATGAGCTGCTGTGGCTCTCTTCAAAGACACTGGCACCCCCCACTGTGAGATTTCTCAGTGGTTTGGTAAAGGAAACGTCTTCCAGTCCGCCTTAGGGAATAGAGTTGATGGATAAATCCATGTCAACCTTCTTATCTACCTAATTTTTTATATCAAAATTTTCTAGCATCTTATTTTCCTTCCTCGTGGGCTATTATTGACTACAGATTTTAGTGAGCCACCTAAAAGTAGTATAAATCTTTTTATTAGAAAGACTTGAGCTAAACATGTTGAATTACACATCTTTGATAAGTGCTCCCATAGTCATAAATTTAACCTGATCCAAAATTATGTTCCTCGAGAACGGAAAGCCAGTTTAGATGCTGAGTCACCAAAATGAATGACACTTGTCCCATACAGACACCAGTATCGGTTCTCAAAATCTTCTCCAAGAAGCTCTGGGGGTTTTCAGGGCCCCTCCAGGAGCAAAGAAAGCAAAAGGCTCTCTGGACACCACACTCCAATCAGAGAAGCTTCTAATTCGTAGGCTTACAGGAAGCTTTTGTTTGAGGAAGGGATCTAAAGCTTCAAAAAAAAATTTTAAGTATAGAAAACCACTGAAGCACATCTTTGAAGTCCACCTGGAGAACGTCATGGTTTTTCTAATTGCCACAATCTGATGTGATGTCCCTCATTAGAATTTTAATGAAAACCTACAGAAATGGTTGCCTGTTTTAAGGTTGTTTCCCCCCAAATCCACTGGACCTGTCAGAAGTCACCTTTGCCTTCCAAGAGGATACCCCACGTATATTTTTTCTTGGTAAAAGGCACAAGCTAGCAAGCCCCAACAGCAGGCAAATAGGATGAACCATTTCTCCAAGGCCATACCAAGACCTCTATACAGCATGCTCCATGGTCCCTGGATACTGGGCAAAATAAGGATGGTGACAGTTATTGTGAATGAGGATTAGCACAGTGCCTAACAAATATTAATGCAAATCACATGCTACTCAGGGAAAAGTCAGGTTTGTTCACCTTTGCCTTGAACAACTAATGAAGACCCATCAAAATGGACCACTCTGCAGAGAATCAGACTGGCCCAGAGGCCTGCAGAAACGTGGTCCTCCTCACGATCATTGTCTCCTTGCAACAGGCTTTCTTCCACCTCCTGACTCCTCCCTCCAACGCCTCTAGGCACCTCTTCTGTGTCCCCTTCCTACAAGATCCCATCACCTCATGATGTTAGGCCTGTAACACTGTTGGCAGACAGAGGCTTAACGTGTGATTTTTTTCCCACCAGGTGTCTGGATTTTATGCTCTCAGTGGAATGAACCTCTGCTAGAGGAACCTCAGAACCGTGATAGAGATGATAAGCGCCACACAGCGTGCACGTAGTCCATCTGTGCCACCTGCTAAACACTCCACAGGCATTCGCTCATTCCATCCTCCCAGTAACTCAGAGAGGCAGGCACTCTGGTTCACCCTTTCCACCCATTTTCCATGAGGAAACTGAGGCTCCAGGAGGATAAGTGAGTTGTGCCGGGTCACACAAGCCAGTCAGTAAGGAGATGCGACCTGAACCCAGGTTGCTGTCTCTGTGCTTTCAGAATTTGGTTTGTTTAGAGTTAATGAAGCTATAATTAATTAAATTAGACTTAATGAAGCTGTAATTAATGGCTCACAGGCAGGGAGGGTCCATGAGGGCTCCAGGAGGTCAGAGTCTGGGCCAGGCAGAAAAGCCTTCTTGAGAAGAGCCTGGACCTCCGTGAACTCAGTGTCAAGTGGAGAGAATAGTATCTGCCTCTCAGGTAGTTGTACGGTTTATCAATAAATAGCAGTTATCAGGATCAAAATTTGAAAAATGATGAGATAAAGGATCTTTTGTTGTGAGCTTCTGAGAAAATGAATACATGGCTCATCCATGGCCTTCTGTGTGCTCTTGCTGCCATTTGGGTATGAAACCCGGGACCTGCCTGGACAAGTGCTGCTCTCCACCTGGAACACACCATGGCCAGGCTTACCTTGACGGCACCAGTATAGGCTGTCTGTCTGTCTGTCTGTCTGTCTGTCTGCCCTCCATGCTGTGCTCCCTTTCCTCTGTCTGGGGCCTGAAGCTCTAGGAAGCCTGGAGTCTCCTTTCCTCTCCCACCCCAGCATGACTGCAAGCAAAGAGCTCATTGGGTCTGCTCAGTCCCTTCATCCAGGCAAACACTCGCTCTGTTTTCTCGGAGGCCACCCCAGCTGCAGGGGGCTACAGGGGCCACAGAGCCTCAGGCCTCAGAGTTTCCCTGATCCTAAAAGGAGGTGGCCAGGAGTCTGGAAGGGTGGGGCTAGGCAGTGGGCAGGGAAAGGATCATTTCCTTTTTCCCTTTAACTAGAGGCAGGATCACTGGCAAAAAGAAGAAAATGTAGATGAATAACATTGTTCACGTATCTATAGAACATCACAATCCTGTAGGACTCTTCTTCTTAAATGTACCCACATCTATTATTCCATTTATGGGCAGACCTGCCAAGAAAATTACTTCCATTTGACAGGTGGGAAACATGGGACAGAATCTAAGACCATGGGCTGAGCTGAAGCCCAAACCCAACCCTCCAAGTCCTTACCTTATACCCTTTCCCTGAGTCCCTCTGACTGTCCCCAGCCATCGGCAGGAGAGGAGCCCACGCCTCCATTCCCAGCACAGGATGGCGCCGGGTCTGATGGTGGGAAAGATGCCGTCTGACTTGGTTTCTAGGAACAGCACCACTTCTAGCAGAGCAGCTGGTCCCTCTTATTCCGGAGACTCCATTCATCCCTGAGGAGAACCTGGAACAGGCTGTCCCCCATGAGGCATCGGCTTAAAAGGGACCTGAATGTAGCTCTGAGAAATCACTGCCAAGAGGGTCCCGACTCCAAGAGGGCCTGTGCCGCCTGGCCTTGAACAGAATGGGTAAATGACGGCTTCATCGGTTCTGTGTCAAGACCCAGTCAGGGACAATGCCTGTTTTCTAATATCATGGGGGAGTGGGAAATGTGTTGATGATCCCTCAGGAGTCCCGCCCATGAGTGTCTGAGTCTTTAACTAAGACCTCTTCGCTGAGGAGATAACGCAACATCATTACACTGGCCTGTGACAGGCATTTCCCTGCAAGGGCACCATCCCTGCTTCGTCTGCCTTTAGTCTGTCGGGGCCTGGACTCGGCCTTCTTAAGTGGGCTCAACTGTACTCCGGCTTCTGTGGTGATGTGGGACCCTGCGAAGCTCCATTTTACGTTCTTAAATATTCATAAGGAGCTTTGCAACATTAATATCTTAGATGGCTTACAAGAACACTTAAATACTGGGTCTTTACTCCCCTCCCTTCTCCCCAAAAGTCCCAGCCTGTTCTAATTTGTGTAATGCATTGGGCCATTTTAATAATCGTCCGGGGATTTACTTGGTGGTTCCGCTGCCCCACCGCCCCCACCACCACCCCCGTCACACGGGGTGTAATTACGACCCCGGCTTCTCTTCTCATGCGCTAATCCTGCTTGTTTCCCTGGCAGGGAAGCCAAGATTGGACAGGGCGAACTCAGGACAGGCTAATGCACAGGAGTTAGTTGCAGGCCTCAGCCCTTTCCCTAACCTCCCCACTCCTCCTGCAGCTTAGCTGCTGCTGAATGGGGAATGCAGTGTCTGGAGCATGTTTTTAACTAAAGAGCATATTTTATCAAAAGGAGCAGATTCAAGAATGGGAGACCAGAGCCATCAATAGTAGCCAACCAATAAACTTCGAGCACATACTGTTCAGAGATGAGCGGCTTGGAGACATGTCCTATCCTAAGGTGGTGTGAAACTCTGTTGCCATCATTTTGCATGAAAGTAAAACAGAATAGAAGTTGTAACTGGGGAAAGGGGGAGCTCTGGGTATCCTAGACCTCACTGAAATTTTCTGATATGGTTCAACACCAGGGACGCGGGAAACAGTGAAATTAAACAACTCCAAACCTGTACACCTCTAAAGAGATGCGGACACAGTGGGCTACCTGGGGGCCTGCATGGCATTATCTTGCCTCAGATCAGGTAACCCCACATCACTGATATTGCCTGATCACCTCTTGCCTCCAGATCTAAGCTCAGGGCAAGAAAGAAGAGAGGAGATGAGGGGGAAATAGCAAAACATGCAAAATCTATATCAGTGCTCAGAAAAACCTGGGCACCAGCCTGCTGGCCCAGACCCATGAAGCTCAGAGAACTCCAACTCCCAGTAGTTTCAATGGGGGAGATAAGCCAGACCCGTATAAGCACTAGACCCCTTAGAAGTGAGCATATAAACTCACGCAAATTAATACAAAGCTGATTAAGAATATCTATGCTCCACGAATAAGCCCCTTGCCAGCAGCTTCCATCCTTTGGAGGGAACACTTCTATAGTGTCTGAACCTGGCAGAGTTGTGTACCGGCCTTATCTTCCTGGTCCCTCTCTGCTCCTTCCCTCTCCCTCATACCTGCCTCCCGCACGGCCTTTCCCTGGCTAGCAGTCCTCGGAGCAAAGGCAGTCATGTCAAGCCCATCTGATATCCTGGGAAAGCGAAGTCTTCCAGGTTCCTGGGGATCTTTCCACAAAACACTGGTCAGAGGAGGCTTCACAGCACATGTGAGATTTGAACTGAACTAGGCCAGACTAGTGAGGAGCATCCCAAAAACGAGAGGATAGATGGGGACAGCGTAGGAAAAGCAAAAGACACGTTGGTTTATTGCGCTTTATTTTGTTGTGCTTTATAAATACTGTGTTTCCATCGACATGGAAGAGGCATGACCCTCCACCAACAAAAAACATTATGACTTGCTAAAGGCTCAGATGGTTAGCATTTTTAAAAAATAAAGTATTTTTTAAAATATATTTTTATTGATTTCAGACAGAGAGAGGGAGAGAGAGAGAGAGAAACATCAATGATGAGAGACTCACCCTCACCAGGAATTGAACCATGACTTCCTGGTTCACAGGCCAATGCTCAACCACTGAGCCACGCCGACTGGACAACAATATAGTATTTTTAATTAAGGTGTGTACGCTGGGTTTTTTTATACATAATGCTATTGTACACTTAATAGACTACAGGATGGTGTAAGCATAACTTTTTCATGCACTGGGAAACAAAAAAAATCCATGTGACTCGCTTTATTGCCGTAGTTGTTTTATTGCGGTGGTCTGGAACAACCCGCAATATCCCCAAGGTCTGCCTGTAATTCATTTGCCTGTTGTGAATGATATTTACCAGGAAGTTATATGAGATTATTCTGAAAAGACTGAGGCCAGAACCTCATACTTAGATGATGGGGTAGCTGGCTTTAGAAACCAAAACTCTGAAGTCACCTGGTACCTTTTGTCCAAAAGTGATGGGGTGGTGAAGAACACTGACCAGTCTGTCTGGTTTTGCCCCAGCACCCATCTTCTATCTTTTTTCTAGGAAACATAACTTCAATAGCATAGAATAGTCACTCCACTCCATCTTAAACTATTCAACTCCCCACACCCATGCATAAGATGCTATCTCTACCTGAAGCATTCATTTTCATGCATTACATTTACTCACTCGTATTCTCCCCTTTAAGCTCCTCAGGGCACAGCAAGACATCTCTATTTAGAGGAAGACACAGGTATCTCTTCTCCTACCACACCCCACCTCCATAGGACAACCCCTCTACAGGCGTATCAGCCCCACACTGGGCTTGTTGACATAATGAAATCTTCCAGAACACTGGCTCTTCTGGACCAGAACTCAGAACAGGGCAGGTTAGATCCTACTCAAGAAATCTAGTAAAGGCCACATGGTGTTGAGAAACCACAAGTCCTGACTCTCCCATGACCTGCATGAGCATGGACAATACCTTCCCAACCTGAGCCTCGCTTTCCCCATCTACATGATGTGGGGTGGGTCCTGACAATCTCCACGGTACCTTTGTGATCTAAGACCTCAAGTATCTCTTTCTGCAGCAAAAGCTCTTTGTCGGAACATGGTGTCACCTGGTCGACAAATTCCCCACACAGATTACAAAGATGGCTTCATGACCCAGGCCCCATAACCACTGAATGAATAAGAGCATTCACCTCCATCTAATTCACCTAAGATTCTGAAATAGAAGGAAGGCCAACTGCTCCCACAACTGGTTCCCACAGGCTCCTTGATATCAGAGCACCGAGACCACGGACTTTCCTTGTCAGGACATGATTTACAGCCCTCGGAACAGTTACATAAATTTCCATAAACGTTTGCAAATGCCATAAACATCAACTTCCATGAGCACGAAGCGGGGAGGGTAGGACAGGGATGCTGGGCTTCATGGGCGATGAGGCAGCTCCCCCAACTTTAGGGCATTAAAGCTAAACTTGACTAATCGCGAGTGGCTCTTCCTCCACTGAGCACCTGAGAGCTGATTACATGCCTGGTTAGTTCAGTAATGTACACACACTGCTTCCGCCGCTCCACGAGGTTAATGAGGGAAGAAGGAGGTTGTTATGAACCTGTTTGTGGGGTGGCTCTTCACACCTCCTGCAATGATGGCCAGAAATGAGCCACACCACTTGGCCGGTGTCATCCCCACGACTTCGTGGGGCACGTAGTCACCATTTAGCTCATGGTATCTCTCCCCCCAGCACAAGGGGCAGAGTCAACAGAGGGGTGGGCAGCACAGCAGGGAGATGGGGGTAAAGGTGCCATTCTCAGTGGAAATTTTTCAACAAATTCCTCCGTGGTGCCCTGACATCCCATCTCCAATAGCAACGATTTCTAGCTGGCCATCCTATGTGTTAGTTTCCAGGATTATTAAAAGTTTTCTTGTGCCCCCCATACACACACACACACACAACTCCCTCCAGATGTTGCATGGGTCTGCCTTGTGGGGATTAAACTAGGCGTGCATTCCAGGGTCACAGCTGCCCCTGAGGACAGGAGCCTGAAATTCTGAGGCTTCCTGGTCCCAAAGCAGGGCAGAGATTCAAGAAGACAGAAGGGTGGAGGACACAGGTAGGTTTGCCAAGTGGAAGGAGGGGCAAATCTGGGAACCTCCTGGATATCTAAACACCTTAACGCTGCCACCCTTGCTGCCATCATCAGCCCTACACACCACGGGCTGCCCTACTGTGCTCTTTCCCCCAACAAAACTTGCTTTAGTGGGTACAGCCTCATTCCATCCTTTTGAAAATGCTGGTAGAGGGGTGGAGAGCATACCATGTCATTTAGCCGGGGCCTCTAGACACATCCCGGCTCCTGCTCTCATGCTCCCTCAGGAGTGACCCTCAATTCTGGCTTCCTTGGGTGTAAGCTGCTCACTCCAGGCCTGGCTGGGCATCCGTAGAATGGAATGAACCCCAGCAGCAGGCTGCTCTGCCTTGTGTTCAGCTCAACAAGCATTTATTGAGCGTCTGCCATGGGGATACCATTGACTGAGCGCACCAGAGATACCAAGGCCAAAAAGGCCGGTTCTGGCTTTGAGGAGCTTTCATTCAAGCAGGGAGGGAAACGGATCACTGATCATGTACATCCGGGTACAGGGCCCAGTGGGGCTGCAGGGAATGGATCTGTATCTGCTGAGAGGATGCTCAGGACACTTCTCCAGCAGAGGGGAGGTCTGAAGGAAGACAGGCAGACAGGCAGAAATGGGGCAGCAGGAAGGACCAGGGAACAGCATGTGCAAATAGAGATGTGAAAGTGGCCAAGACAGGTTGGGTTGACTCTCTTTTTTAGCCTGTCTCTTCCTTCTAGCTCCTTCCCCTTTCTCTCCTCCACCTTCCTTCTGCTCCCTCCCCACTTCCTTGCTAGTTCCCAGGGGAGTGTGGCCAGAGGCTCATGGCCAGTGCAAGCCTTCAGCAGACCCTCAGGGCTGAACAAAGCCCCTGTCCACATCATGGCATGGAAGACAGCCATCTCTAGCTCCTCCATTTCTTCAGTGGGCATTTCTCCCTTCCTCTTGAGACCACTTATCACCAGATTGACCACCTACTCTGGACTGGTAAGCCAGCTGATTAATAAAATAAGTGTGTCTCTAATGGTAGAATTTCAGGCATGAAGAGCAGGCCTTTCTGAGAGCTGTCTGGGAGGGCAGGAGTCCTTTCTTAATTGCCCTTCAAATAGCAGCCAGAGGCTGACCAGCTCAGCTGTCGTGAGTCGGGCAGACATTTTTAAGGCATCTCATTGCATCCAAAGATCTCAGGGCCTTTTAGGAGCCAAGTCCTCTCCAGATTAAAAAGTTGGGGCTCTGGATTCTAGGGTCTCTTGCCTTGAGACCACCTGCCCCTGTGGACATGAGCCGGAAGTGACTGAAAGGTGCATTGGGATTCCTGATGCTGTTCAAAGCCAGGAGCCAGGGTGGTTCCCATGCCCTTGGGGTCAGAAGGGGACCAGAAGCTGTGTGTGGAGGGCCAGCCTCACCTACTCACCATGCCTTTGCTTCATGTTGTCACTGGGCCAATGTCCCATTCCACCACCTCCACCCTCCCTCTCCCCAAACCTTGGTTCCTCTGAGATTTACAAAGGGACCTATAGATACCCCTGAAAAAGGTCTTGCACCTCCAGCTGTGGAACCACTCAGTGATTTGGGGGATCCCTAGTTGTGGACAAGCTGTGGCCTGAGCCTCTGGGACAGACAGACCAGCAGCAAGGTCACATCTCATCAGTCGGCACCCTCCCCCAGCCACCCCGCCCCTGGTCTGCCATCTCCACTTCCCAGAAAAGCGGAAGCTGCCCTCGAAAACTGTGCATGGGGTTCCACCGCAGTTGCCCATTGACAACCAAGAGCTCAGCAACCACGTGGTCTTTAAAATAAAAAGGCAAGTCATCCCAGAGACTGCCTTGATTACAACATGGGTTGTCACCCAGCCAAGCTTTTACAGGGGCCCACAGAGAACCTGGTCTGCAGCCGGCCCTGGTGGGGCTGGGCAGCCCGCGGCCCTGGCCATAGATCACGTTTGTGTGCCCATGGAGTTCATTATCTCCCTAATGCTGCTTCTTGTGTAGATCATTAGAAAGAAACTTGACCTGACCTGTGAACTCTGAAATTGATTGTTGCCTTGAAATGGTCAACAGCCCATTTTCTAATCGATGCGTGGAATAATTTTATACATATTTAAATTATATATTAACTTTAATGCTTGTTAAATTTATCTACCACTTTCCCTCTGTGCTCCTTTTACATTCGCTTGAACTCAGGAGGGTCTGTTTACCATGGCGGGGCGGGGGTACGCAGGGGGGGAGAGAGAGGGAGGGGGACCTAGGCCAAGACCAAGTGAAGGAGAAAAGGGAAGCCCCAGTGCTGGGCCAGGGGCCGTGGAGGAGAGGGCCTAAAGCTGGGGGGCGGGGGAGGCCTGGGGGGAGAGGACCTGCGCACCTGGGAACATGTATGTGTGTGTGTGTGTGTGTGTGTGTGTGTGTGTGTGTGTGTGTGTGAAGTTTGCACCTATATGTATGAGAGTAATGTGTATGTGTGTGAAAGTGTGTGTGTATCTGGGAATATATACGTGTGTGTATGTGTATGTGGGTGTGGCTAAGAATGTGTGTGTGTGTGTGTGTGTGTGTGTGTGTGTGTGTTTTCTCTCCCATGCACTCTCTCCCTGTGATCTAGACACCTTACCTGACCCCCAGGACTGAGAATTAGAAAGAGTCTCTCCCCCCAACCCCCAATTCACATTAAAGTGCTATTGATGCAGGGTTTGGGCTGAAAAGGGCAGACTCAGACCATTATGGTTATCCCGAATGTGGCTTGAAATGTCTAGTACAGAAAGGGGTCCCCAAAGTGCTAAACTGTCTGGAAAGAAGGCCAGAACTGCTAATGGTCTCTAAAGCAGAGGTTCTTAACCTAGTGTTCATCAACCCGAGACCTCTGCGGATCAATGAGTCCCTTGAAATTGCAGAAAGTGTGTGTGTGTGTGTGTGTGTGTGTGTGTGTGTGTGCATGCATGCGCGTTCACCCAGGGAGTGACTTTGTTACACTTATTAGACTTTCGAAAGGTTATGACTGTGGCAGAAAGAGCCACTGCCCATCAGATGGTGCCTATCATTTGCAGGGGCAGGATTGCTTTCTCCTGCATCCAGCCCTTGGACACACAGCCCAGCACCCTGCCCTTGCTTCCACCTGGGTCTCTCACCTTGAGACCAGAACACCTATAGAGAGCCACCCCTACCCAGAGCAGAACAACAGCCTCTCAACTGGCTCCAAGTCCAGAGTCCAAATCACTATGTCCGTGCTGTCCCTCCCAACCCCAACCTTCCCGAGCTTGGACACTCCCAAGATTCACAGTCTCTTCGTGCCCCTGTGGATGGGGTACAAACAGACATGAGCCAGCCTTCTAGAAACAATCTTTAAAGTAGCCATCTCCTTCATCTCAGTCATTTGCTTCTAAGAATCTATCCTAAGGAAATCATCAAACTGCAGGCAAAGGTTAGTGCACAGAGGTGTTCCTCGGATTGTTGACACCAAAGCAAATCACGGGGAACCGACTACTGCCCGGCACTAGGGGAGGCCAAATACATGCAGCGACCCCCTCCGAAGGCATGCTCTCCGGCAACTAAGGAGCATGTTTGCATTTAGGAACCATGTAGCTAAGTTAACGGCCAATAATTTTAATTTTCCATCTCTGCTTTTTGAGTATGTTTAATAGAAGTTTTAGTGACGTGGGGAAATGCCTACAGTTATATAGAAAAGCATGACATGGTACAATTTCAAAAATTCTTATTGCATAGGCAAAACAATAGAAGAAAAAACCCGAAGAGTAATACTGATTTTCTGGCCTTTTCACACATTTCCGTACTTTCTAAGTTTCTGTTGTTAGTATGCATTACTTTTTTTTAAGTTAAATTTTAAAAAAAAAATTCTGCTTTCCAGTACATCCACCACAAAGTCACTCATAACTCCAGACCCAAAACTCACAGACTCCAAATTTCTGTTTCCCTCCTTCGTGAGAGCAGTCAACAAAACTCTTACTGCCTCCCCAAGATTTGCAGTCCCCCTTAGTGATCCTTGAAATAAAATCAAAACTGTACTTACCTCTTTTATTCTTTCACATTTTCACATTCTTCCTCAACTCCCAGAAGCCTTCCTCGGGCCATCTGTTTTAACTTATTTCCCTTTCCTCTCTTTATTGACAACAGCTTAATCCCCCATTTACTAAGAACGACTTAGATGGGAGACTATCACCTGGGTTGTTTCTTCCAGGGGGAAACAAGAGGAGGGGGTTGGGCAGGGAAGGAAGGAAAGGAAGTGGGTGAGAGAGACGACCAGCATTCCTCAGGCAGGTTGCTCCTGACTTCCCTGGGAAGATCAAGGTCATGTAATGTATACTGCCTGGACTTTCTTCCCTCTGTCTCAGAGACTCTGCATCATTATCATCCATCCTTTCATCCTCCCTCGTGTCTCGAAGGAAGACGTATTCTTTTACTTGGCCAAGGTGCACCCCTCCACCTGGACTATTGATCCCATCCTTCCCATCTCTTCCAGACCATTGTGAGATCAATCATCCCCAAGCTCTGGAGGCTCCCTGTTCTCCCCTCCCCCGTGGCTCTTTCCCTGCCTGCAGAGTCGGGCTGCGTGGATTATGAGTCCCTGCTCTGCTACTTGGTAGCTGGGCAGGTTACTTCTCTCTGTGCCTCCATTTCCATGCCTGAGCATTAGAATAATAAAAGCACCTACTTCATACTGGTTATTAGAATGAAACGAGATACTCCCATGAAACACTTCGAATAGGGGTGTCACGTAGTGCACGTTAGCGGCTTTCATTATTTTTATGGTCCTAAAGCATGCTCAGCTGGCTCCTATTTGGGGAAATGCCTTCTCCATCATCTTAACATCCTGAATCTCTCCTTCCCGTCAGGGGGAGATTTCTCACTGCCTGGAATTTCTCAGTTTCTCTAAGATCTCAATACTTGCTATTAGGGTGCTGCCTCGCCCACTAATCAAACTGCTCTCCTTGGCATGGCCAATGGCACTCATTCAGAGGGTTGTCGGGAGGATGACATGAATTAACGCAGGGAAAGTGCTGAGGACCCTGCCTGGCACACAGTAAGCACTGTATGTGTTGGGTCACCACCATCACCGTCATCAACCAGTATTTTTCACAAGAGGTCTATCAAAGTTGCTCTCGCTTCTTCTGTAACAAATCTGTGTGCGCTCTCTTTCAGGTTTGACCCTGGAGGCTCACCCTCTTACAGAATCTCCTAATCACCTGATTCTGATCCTCAAAGGAGACCCTAGACCTGTGGTCAGCAAACTGTGGCTCACGAGCCACATGCGGCTTTTTGGCCCCTTGAGTGTGGCTCTTCCACAAAATACCACGTGTGGGTGCACGTACAGTGCGATTGAAACTTCGTGGCCCATGCGCAGAAGTCGGTTTTCGGCCTGGGCGAGTCTATTTTGAAGAAGTACTGTTGATATTTGGCTCTGTTGACTAATGAGTTTGCCGACCACTGAAGACCAGTGGTTCTCAACCTTGGCTGCACATTAGCATCACCTGGGAATCTTTTTAAAATCCTGATTTCCGGGTCTCATCCTCCGGAAATTCTGTTTCTTTGTTACTAATGTTGTGGCCCCACCCCATAACAAAGAAACAGAATTTCCAGAGGATGGGGCCCAGAAATCAGGATTTTAACAAAGATTCTTGGGTGATTCTAATGTGCAGCCAACGTTGAGAACCACTGCCCTAGACCCAAACAAGGACTGGAGCCACAGCATGCTTCCAGGGCTCTCGGGCACCCCAAAATAAAGCTCCAGGTATCCAGAACCTGAGGAGAGAGCTGCTAAGTCACCAAAAAC
This sequence comes from Myotis daubentonii, assembly GCF_963259705.1. Taxonomy (NCBI): domain Eukaryota; kingdom Metazoa; phylum Chordata; class Mammalia; order Chiroptera; family Vespertilionidae; genus Myotis; species Myotis daubentonii. The sequence goes on along the minus strand of NC_081847.1, from coordinate 84,057,769 downwards.
ATTCAGCCTCACTGAAGGGGGCGGGGGATTGTTTGTTTGTTTTTGCAAATATTCAACTTTCCAATTCTCTTGTTACAGTGGTGGCTTCATCACACAGCTGGAATTGGATGTCCAGATGATTATGAGACAGGCTGTGGCTTCATCTCCTCGATGTTTTTATATTGGAGAATTAAGAGGCATTCCGCACTTATCTAAAATTACAACAGCAGAGAGAGAAAAAGGGCCTCGCAGGTACGCGGCTGTGATCCGCATATGTACATGCTTGTGCGTTCACTGTGGAGCCGCAGAATCAAGGCACCTCAGAGCTGGAAGGGGCCTCTCAGAATCCCTCTCTTCCAACCCCTTCCCTGAGGATGGGGAAACCGAGGCCCAGAGGAAGAGCATTAGCTAAGCAGCATCACTCAGCTGGTTAGTGACAGGCTAACTACGCTTTTTGTGAGGGAAGCTGAGAAATACAACCGCTGGGCAAGAAGAGGGTCCGCTTCTTATTTTAACAGGATGCCCTCCTCCTCCCCTGTCTGGACAGGAATGCTCCCCAGCCTTCACTTTGAGCCCCTCCATGATCCAGCTCTGCCCAACCTCCCTCTCCCTCTTAGCTTCCCTGCGGCCAGGTTAACCGGCTCCCTGCTTCCGGCATGGCCCCCCCAGTCCCAGCTCCCCGCTCTCAGGAATGCCATCCTCAGCCCACCATGTGTGCTGATGCAGACCCTTCCTTCCCTTCCAAGCCAAGCGGGAGGCAACTGCTTTAAGTTTCTTCTGACCCCACAAGAGCACTACGGACCCTGAATGCACAGCACAAGTTCCACCTGCGACCCCAGGCTGAGAGGCGGGGGTGGGGGGGTGGGGGGGGGGCGGGGGGTGGGCGGTAAGGAGCCCAGGGGAGTCCGAGAGCCTCGGCCTCCATCCCAGCTCTTCGTCATGACCTCAGGAAAACTATTTCCCGCCCAAGCCTCGGGTTCCTCCTCTGTGAAAATACTCAGCTTGTGTAGATGAAATAAAAGTACACATCATAGCACAGTAGGTACTCAGGGAATGGACACTTAAAGATCATTGTTTAGTTCACCGATGTGTAGCATATCCTTTGTCCTGTGCCTGTTGGTTTTGTCATCACAACCAGATGGTAAGGAAGTACAATTAAACTCCAGAAGAGCAGGAGTTTTGACCCTTTTATACCCTAAACTAGTCACCCCTCCCACCCCGCCCCCACCATGCCTCTCACAATGCCTGGCACACAGTAGGCACTCACTAAACTTTGTTGAATACAGAAAAATTTTTCCCTTCAAGAGTTTAGATCCACAATCATAAGCATAAGCCTTAAGGGTTAGATGTGTATAGTGATGGATACTTTTCAAAACATTTTCACTTGTAAAAAATTATTTGATACTCAAACAACCCAGTGAAGGAGGCCGATCGAGTATTATGATTATCTGTCCCCATTTCGTATGTGAGGAAACTGACAAAAGACACCCACTTCTCAAGGTGATAGAACTAGGAAGTGGTGACTCGTGGACTGACACCCCTTTCGAAAATCCAGACTGAGTCTGCTTCCAGTTGGCCACCGGCTCGTGGAAGGACTGAGGGATTCGGATTCGGATTCGGATTTTGATCCACTTGGCGAAGCATTTGGTGACTGTGTGAAGAGCTCCCTGGCTTCCAGGGGAAAGACATCTCTGAGAGTGGTGGCCGGATAAAGGGGCGCCACGGCAGGGAAGCTGGGGCGTTGGGAGGGAAGTGAATTAGAGGACCTCTTCCTTCAGCAAGACAAATTTGTTCAGGGAAACCATGCTTGGCTGGGGAAGCCAATTGGAAAAGAATGATAGAGGGCCAGCTCCTGAGGTTCATCAAAGTCATCTGTTGCAGGTAAGCTCATTTTTCACAGGCCAAGGGGATATTTACCTAGAGTACACCTTTAAGGAATAGCCGACAGATTGAACGGTACAATGCTTTATTATATTTCACACCCTGGTGATTCAATATGATGGAGGCAGAAGGAGGGGGATGGTGCTCAGGAGGGAGAGCAAAGGAGAGAGGCAGAGGAGAGAGATATTAAAATGTCCAGCAAGGGGGTGTCCTCCTTGAGCGCCTGAGGCAAACTCCAGCTGCAGAGGGAGGCAGCGGAGATGCACAAACAGCCATGCGCTGTGGATGGTGCTCACCAGAGAGCAGGTATCTGACATCAGTGGACCTCACCCCTTCCTCCTCACCACTCCCTTACGTCCCGTGGGGCCTACTCATCCCTCCACTATTTTTAGAAATGTTTCCCCACAATTTGTGGGAACCCGGAGACCTGTGTTCCAGTCCTGGTTCGTCCACTATTTTAGTTGGGTGAGCGGAGGTCACACCTTTGACCTCAGGCCTCCAGTTTCTTCATCGATAAAAGACAGAATTCTCTCATGGTCCTTCCAGCCCTTATGTTCCAGGATTGCAAGTCCGCCCCGGAGATCTGCCTTTTTCTGGAAACAGCTGGCTTCTTCGGCAGCCCTCCCTCACATCCAGTCGCCAGTGGGCAGTCTAGAAGTCTGACCATCCTCAGCCTGGAGGCAGCCTCGCCCTGGGCTCCAAAGGAAGCAATGGTTGTCTCCTTGACAGCATCCATTAATAACTCTCGATAGTCCTCCATCCAGAAATTCATCTCCACCATCATTGGTGGTTGTATCAGTCCTATTACCATGTTAATTCTGCATAACACACCGTCCCAAAAGCCAGTGTCTCAAAACAACAATCACTCACTCCGATCCATGTCACTAAGGGACACTGATCCAGCCTGAGCTTGGCTGGGCATCGTAGCTGCAGGTTGGAAGAAAGCACAGCCACTATTGGTTTGCATCCGGAGGTCAGTCGGGACATGTTCTCATGGCCATTGCCAAAGCACAAGAATGCATGTTGAGGCCCTATCTGCCAACATCCCACTGGCCACAGCCAGTCACATGGCTGAGCTCTTCATCAAAGAGGTGAGGTACACACTTTGCCATGAAATCCAAGCAAGTCACAGCCAAGCCCTGCTTCAACGAAGCAGGGAAGTGTGTGAGTGTGGAGAAGGCAGGGTGGGTGGCAAGGAAATGAGTTGTTTTTAAATCTACTACAGTGCTGGAGAAAAGGGGAAAGAAGTTCCACGTAGAAGGATCCCATAAGCAAAGGTATAGAGGTGAGCATGAGTCTGGTGCGGGAGGAAATGTACAATCCAGGTCAGAATAACAGGATGGGCAGGTAGAGAGAGTGGAGATGCACCTGTCTGTGGCCACGAGGCTGGGGGCATAAGTAGGTGGCAAGCCAGCTAATGATCTTTTCCTTGGGCCCCTGCCCAAGAGTTATGAAGTTATAAATTGGAAGCAAGAGAATTCACTCCTGTTGGACCTTACCTCTGGAAAAAATATTACAACTCACCGAGCTCCTCCCCCTCCCAGGGTGTGCCCAGCCCTGAGCTCCTGCCCTTGCCTGAGCAGAAGACAGGCGCACGCATGGCCAGTGTCACCCGGGCACTCAGACGGCACAGCATCGCCTGGCCAGATCATTGTGGTGTGCACGCTCTTGACTCCAAGCACCAGGGCCTGCGCCTGTATGTTACAGTTTTTCTTGCAGGCTCTGAACAGCAGGAGCTCCATAGCCACGTGTGGAATAAATGGATGAATCGTAGACAGCGCAGAGAGAATCAGGCAGCACCGTTTCTGGAATAATAAAAACTGGAGAAAGTAGGTCAGCTTGGACCAGCCACAATCAAGACGGTCCTATTAATAGAAAATGCAAACATTATTTAGGGACAGGAGCGTGAAATGGGAAAGGGGAAGGGCACCTGAAGGTGGATGGAAAGTCAGCCTTGTGTGAAAACACAAACTTGAGCAGAAATGAAATTCCCGGGGAGGCTGGCTGTTCCTGAAGAAATGGAGTCCCAGGTAATGGCCCTGGGGAAAGCTTCCATGGCAAATCAGCCGCCAGCCAGCCACCCCCTGCGGAGCCCAGAAAGGTGCTGGGCCACGCAGACACTGTGCTGTGGGGGAGGCCGCCCCGCTTCACACCGGCCCACCACAGGGTTTGCCCTGCCTTGCAACGGGCTTCCTCCCACTGGAATGAACGCCTGCCCCTTGCCTCCTCCAGAAAGCCTTCGAGCATGGCTGACACCCTAACCCTGACTAAATCCCAAAAAAGCACACAAATTTCCCTTCATGGATAAAGGACTTCCTACGTTTTATGTAACTCCGGATGCCAGTTTTTAAATCGGCTCTTGTGTATCCATTTCATGCATAGATCAAAGTAGGAACCAGGACTTTTCTTCCCCGTGGGCCCCTCCTCCAGGTGAGGCACACTCCTACTTTTATTAAATTCCCTTCCAACCGACGGCAGTATAGCTATGTGATGTTACAGAGGAAGATCAGAGAAACACATCAGAAATCCAGCGCCTGGTGGTTGTCCGTGCAGGAATCTCCAACCCCTCCATGAGTCCCATCCCTGTGTGCTGAGATCCACTAACATCAAAATTTGGACGTCAGCATGGGGCAGCTGTGGTGCCACCTGACCTGGGAGAAAGCCTGGCTGGCCTCGGTGCTCAAGCCAAGCGGGGCTGGTGGAGGGAAGTGTCACTGCGTAATGCTGACAAGTGAAGCAGCCAGTCTGGATAATCCTCATAAGTCAGAGAGGAAAATAACTCGTGTGATTGATTGTCCCAGGATCCCTGAGGCTTGGGGCTGGGACTAGCAGGGGAGCACGTGGAATATTCCTAGCGGGAAAGCAGGGACTTGGAAGGAGTAGGCAAGGCTCTGAGGTCAGAGGTCACCTGTAAGGGCCTACCCCATCTTCTGACTGGTTCTCCTGCCCCACTGAGGGCCCAATATGCTGGTCAGACGGACCCCGCAGGCCTCACCGGCAACCTGAGGAAGGGGGAGGCAGGAGGCCTCAAGCAGGTGTGCCGGCATGAAATGCAGATCCTGCCTCAGCCAAACTGGGGTCAGTCAAAAGCACTTTCACAAACCTTCACTAAAGGTTAAAGCCAAGGTCACCTGAGCGATTGTCTTGTCCAATCCCTCATGCACAAGTAAAGAGACTGAGGCCAAAGAGGGAGTCTTGACCCAAGGCCCCAGCACCGTGATGGCAGAACTCTGCCGCAAACCTGAGTCTCCTGGCTTCCCCTCTCAGCCACTTGTCACTGCTCATCCTACCTCTCATTTATTGAATTATTTCTTGAGTCCAAAAAATTATGCTAGAATGATAATGAGCATCCTAGTCAAGGGAGAATGTGGAAATGTATCAGTTATCTACTGCTGTGTAACAAATGAACCCACAACTTCATGGTCTAAGACAACAAGCTTTTACTATTTCACAGTGTCTGTGAGTCAGGAATCTGGGACCTGCTTAGCTGGATAGAGTTGGCTCAGGGTCTCTTCGTGAGGTTACAGTCAAGATGGAGACTGCAGCTCCTTTTACTATCCTAACCTGCCCTCCCTAACCGGGGCCACTTTGAGAAAACATGGATGGCATTTCTTCCTCGGCCATTGGTTCCCTGCTGTCCTCAGCTGCCTCTCTGTCTCACCCAATGCCTACCTTCCGGACGGAAGTGTAATTACCCGGCAACCAGTCCAGCCTCAGAGGGTGCATCGCAGCCCTGAACTCACCCTGCCTTGTCTGGGCCTTAGACTTCCTATCCTCCCTGTAATGGTGTGCTAGCACGTGACTCTCTAGGAGCCTTTGCTGATGTTCATGCTGTGAATATTCCCACCAAGGTGAATGTCAAGCTACCGAAGGCTAAACAACCAGTGCACAAAAGCCCTGAATATTTAACTATCAGCTTCAGTAAGGCAGCTCCAGCACACCTTGACCCAACCTGCTCCGAAGTTCACACACCTAGATGGTACAGCAGGGGCTTCTGAGAGCAGACACCTTTCCCACCACTGGGTCAGGGCAGGATGCACCCTCCTTACTCCCAGCACCCACCTCCAGGCCCAGACAACCTGAAGTTAATGCAACTGAGAATTTTTATTTCCTTTTCCCTACACCCAGAGATGGAGAGAGCAAGCTCCCACCAGTAGGAGATAGAGAGAGATAGCCATAGACTAGAGATGATAGAGATAGAGACAGAGATAGAGATAGAGATAGAGATAGAGATAGAGATAGAGATAGAGAAAGAGACAGAAGTAGAGATAGAGGTAGAGACAGAGGTAGAGATAGAGGTAGAGATAAGGAGATTTCTTCCATGTCTCATATATTTGGCAACCTAATCAGTTGAAAAATAGATATATGATAATGATAATTATCATATTAGATTAGATTTAAGATTACACATAGTCCTGGTGGAAGCATCTAGGTTATACTCCCCACCTGTGAGACTGTTATGCTGGAGCCAGCGTCCCCATAAGGAAGCGCTCGGCGCTCTCTCCTGTTCAGGACGCCCTCTCCCCAGGTCATTAGCAGGCAGCCAGCGCTCAGAGCAGCCGCTGACACCAGGAACAGTGGCCGGTGGGCCAACCGTGTGTTTGCTTTTCCACAGTATGAAGGTTGAGTTGAGTCATTTTGCACCCAATTACTTTGCAGTAAATTTGCCGGATGGTTCTTGTCCTGCAGTATCGATCCAGCATCTCACCTTGAGCTTGTTTATTGACACATCAAATTCAGAAGTCAGACCCGCTCAATTGGCCGCTTCCCAATTAGGGCATTTATATGATGTCACCGAGGCTCTTGTCATGTCCCGATGAGGGCCATTTGTCCCCCAGCCAGCGCCGCCACCCAATCGCCTGCCACCAAGCTGCCATGTTTCTCTGACCTTTCCAGAGACAGATGGCAGTCCATAAAATACATCATTAGCAACGTGTCATTTTATCTCACCGCCATTTCTTCACGTGAAAGGTGCTTCGTTCAACAAAAGATTCTGCAGCCACGTTCTCCCCAGAGAGCAGCTTACAGCGCTCCTTTGCTGGAGTCGGGGATGATGGAGACAAATGCTTCCTTTTTCATCAGGGGGACGCCCCTTGGCCCTGTTCAGAAAGGATGGCTTTGGGCAGTGACACAGAGCAGACTCCCAGGAGGGGAGAGTTGAGATGACGGCAAAGTGTCAAAAACACAACCAGATATTCAAAGACAGTGTCAAAATGGTGATGGAAGGAGACTTAACTTTGGGTGATGAACACACAATGCAATATACAGATGCTGTATTATAGAACTGTACATTTGAAACCTATTTTATTAACTAATGTCACTCCAATAAGTTCAATAATTTTTTAAAAGACAGCATCCCATGATGTTGGGATGCACTCATACTCTGACAGACAGTCAATATTTCCTCAGTCAGCTCCTAACTGTCCTCTCTTAGCGCCCTGTGTGCGTGGTGGGGGTGGGGAGGACTGTGACGGGCAGAATGCCATGGAATGTATGCTCTCACACTGAACTTGAGGTCAGGAGAATCCAGCCCTTCACCCAGCAAGGTGGCATTATCACCGCATTTCAGGGACAAGCTCACAAGTAGCGGGGCAGTGGGTGTGCAGGCCTACTATGTCCTGCTATAAGGCTAAGAAAGAGCTAGACCAGTGGTTCCCAACCTTTTGGCCATGCCCCACCTAAGCATCTCTAAGATCCTGATGCCCCCTCCCCGTGACATATAATTCTTTTATTCAGAAAGTGAACTCCTATTCACATGGAGGAAGCCTAAAAGGCCATTTATTGGTCTAAACAAGCTTCCAAAGAACATGGCGTCTGTGAAAGAGAAAAATAAAAGAACAAAAGGACTGAGGAAGAAATCACTAAGAAATTGTTAAAAATAATAATAATAATAATAATAATATGAAGTGATATGAAAAATGGCAAATAAAGTTTCAAAACATAATAGAGAACTGAAATGCATAAATGTCACAATATATATTTATATACTGTATAGGAGGCCCCTAGGACCATAAGAAATGCAAAAAATTCACTGTTAATAACTCATCCTCAAATTGCCCCCTTAAAAATCAAATTGCCTCCCTGGGGGGCGTGTGCCCCACATTGGGAACCACTGAGCTAGACTGTAGGCTCCCCAAGGGCAGGCACTAAGACTGAAATTCACTCACCACTGTATTCTTGGGGGTACCGTGTCTGTCACAGAGAAGACCCACCCCAAAATACTTGTTGTATGTTGACTAAGAGAGGTCCAATTCAAAATAGAATGGTGCATATTAAACAGAAATACTAAATATATATTTTGCCACCAGCATTGGTAATTTGTATGAAATTTTTGGAGGTAATTCTCACAACATGGATCAGAAATCCATGGATAGGAGGGTCTGAGACACTAGGCAGAGCCGGGCCTGGAGCCCAGGTCTCCCCACTCCAGCTCCAAGACCCACTTAGCCACCTCGTTTAGGATCACGTGCGTGTGGTATAAGACAGAGCCTCCCCACTCTTTCAAGGAGGACAGAGCATGAGACTGTGAAGGATACTGAGGTAAAGGAGGGTGGCTCCCCATAGGCCAGAGGTATCTAACCTGGGGACCCTGCCTGACAGCCCTGGAGGGCTGAGGGAATCAATAGCTCAGCAACCCACAACACATTCCGTTACTGTTAATTTTCACCCCTAACATTACCATCCATAGCACCTGGTCGATAGAACTACCGCCCCCTTATGGCAGCATAGCCAAATTGCAGGATATTCTCCTTGAGTAACAGGTCACTTTTGTCAGAGTATCCTAGGGTAAAACAGTCATTGGTGAACCCCTTCACATGGAAAAAGGTTGTCTGGGGAGCAGACTCGAGACCAAAAAAAAGAAAGAATGGAAAGCATCAAAAACCAAGTTTTGCCAGTGTCCCAGATTAGGGCAGGACAGGCCCAGGCTTCACGACAGGGAATCAGAGTCAGCCAGCAATTGATCTTGGGTTGGGCCTTGAATATGACAACTCAGCAAGAAAGTGGCTGTCTTGCTGGCTGATTTATAAAACCCCAAAGGAAAACCCTTAGGGCAGAGTCCTTGGCCCACCCTTCACCAAGCAGCCTGCATCCCATCAGCAGCAAGGCCAGCCCCTGGGCAGGCAGGCATGTTGGATGGACTCTGCACTGCAGGTCCGAGCCCCTCCTGACCCATCGCAGCCAAGGCAAAGCTGAACTGCCCTGGGCACGGGTCCCTGGTGGAGGCTTAATGTTTGCACTAGAGCAGGCAGCTCTGCATGGGGACTTCCTGCTCCTCCTGTCAACGGCTCCCCCAACTGCTGCCCTGGCTTCACTTAGACTCCAGCTCTCCATCTTCTTTTGGCTGTTGCTCTGCCTGCCTGCCTGCCTGCCTGTCTGTCTCCTTTTCCCTAATGTCAAGAGACAAGTTCAACCCCAAGCTCTGATTTTGATCCATTCATATGCTAAGATTTCAGAACTATTTCTATGCCACCAATTTCTTTCCCATGTATTCCCTGAAGTCTCTGTTCTTTAGCAAAAACAAAGCCTTTCCTTACATGGTGTGAAATAAGACTCAAAATGCAAATAGCAAATACACGCATGTACACACATGGTGTGCATACACACAGTGTACATATGTGCACATGAACACATATGCACACACACATTAGACCAGGAGTCAGCAGTCCTGGCCTCCCCTCCCATCTGCCACTGACTTCTGTATAAAATGGGGGGATACACATCTCCTCTCTGGCTTCAGTCTCCTTCTCTGCAACGTGAGGGGATGGAAGTGAATCACATGACCTCAGTCATCCCTCCATGATTCTCTATAAAGTCATGCTAAGATGTAGCTAACTGATAGAGGGTGTTTTCTTGAATCAGGATTTCATAAAGTAGTAGACGGGACACAGGGCAGTGGGCAACCAAAGAAGGGTAGGAGCCCATGGAGGGGGAAACAGACCCAGACAGGGATAAGAGGCACCAACTTCCCTTCTGCTCAAGGCTGACACTGGCTTCTGGGTACCTGTAATATTCATCTCCTCATGGAATTCCATGTCTGATCCTCCCCTTGCCTCCTCTTATAGCAAATGTCCCATGCGGCCCCACTTTGTGCAAACCACAGTGCCAGGTGTCAGGGACGGCTGCCTTTGCTCCAGCTCTTCCCCTGGTTTGGAATGTCTCCCACCCACCCCTCGCCCCCGTCTCTCCACAGAGAGGTTGAGGCTCTAGGCAGCTGTTGTCAGATTCAGAGCAGGAAAGAATATCTTACCAGCCAGGTAGGATAGCGCAGTGGTTAAGAACAAGGCCTTGATGCCATACAGCCCTAGGCTTAAACTCCAACTCTCTTCCTTGGGCACATTACATAATCTCTAGGCCTCAGTTTTCTCATCCAGAAAATGGGAATTATAGTAGTATTTCTCCCATAGGGTTGTTGTGAGAAATAAGTAAAATAATTCGGACATGGCAAAGACTGTCAGTACCTACCCAATATCTAGTTTCTCCTTCCTTTCTAATAGAATCCCCATTTTGCTGGGGGTCCATCAAACCCAGCTAAATAAACTACATTTCCCAGCCTCCCTGTAGCCAAGGATTGCTGGAAAATACAGTTCTGTCTAGTGAGATATAAGTGGAAGCCCCATGGGGAGTTCTGGGAAATGTTTGCTTGCCTAATACAGGTCTTCCCCCTTTATTCTACCTTTGTCCTTCCTCCTGCTGAGAATACAGGTGCAGGCCGGAGCTGCAGCCATGTTGCAGTCATGAGGCCAAGGAAATCACAGAGACCACAGGTTGTCAGCCATCTGCCCCTAGACTTCTGGTTTATAACCACGGTTTCATTCCAGTCGCCCTTATTTGGCGTTTCCGTTGCAGGTACCTGAGCCTCATCCCCAGCTGCACACGTGTTTAGCTCAGTGCCATGCACAGAGTAAGCACTTAATACCTCGTTTCCCCTCCATGGGACAGATCCCCGTTGGCCCATCACAGGGTGCCGCGTGCAGGGAGAGACACCAGACGGGACCTTAGCATGACATAGGAGTTCTCAGACTCTCCCACTTTCTAGCTGCGGGGCTCCCCAGCCTTTAGTTCCTCATTTTGGGTTCGGACCAGGTGTATGAAGCTCCTTCCAACTCTGGCCATCCATAGATCCGTGGCAGTCCTCTGGCCCCTTATGTTGTACCTTTCCGGGCAGCCCCCAGGCCCTCATCCAATCCCTCCACTCCTCCCACAGCCCCGGCAAGCTTTCTGAGAGCCTGAGAATTTTCCATACAAAGGAATTGTTGAAATCGGCAAGCTTTCTGAGAGCCTGAGAATTTTCCATACAAAGGAATTGTTGAAATCGGCAAGCTTTCTGAGAGCCTGAGAATTTTCCATACAGAGGAACTGTTGAAATCATAGGCGTGCTGCCCTAGTTAACTTTGCCACCGGTTTAAATAAGAAAGAATACCACGAGTAATAAAGCCTAACTGAATCAATAAGTCACTAAATAATTTTGGTAACATCTCACATTAAGGTGGCATGAATACTTTATTAAGAGCTGAGAAGTGAATTTCCCTTTTTTTTAAATTATGCTGCATGTGCGGAGGCATGGATAATTGCTGGAGCCGCTGCTCTAAAGTGCTTCCTCACAAGTTGCAACGTCATCTATTAACTAGTTTACAATCATTCCGACGGGTCTCTGTGCATCTTGGAACAATTTGCCAAGCAACTTTGAGGAATCATTTATTTACCATTATTAAAGTATTTATACATGCTGCTTTAATTTTAATCCTGTTTCCTTTGCTTACCCACGGTATAGTGTCCAAAAATAAGAATGCTTAGGGTGGGACTTCTACTTAGCTCCTCCATGGTATTTTAACCAAAAGAGCACCGTTGGGGTGTATGGCCTCTGTCAGCCCACAGTAGAACGCATCCCCATGCTCCCAGAGGCTTCAGCTTCAGGGTTCCTCTACCTGCCTCCCTGGCCTGGTGCTGAATGTGTATTGGCTAAGTGAGAGTACCTAGAACAGGGGAGGAAAAAAAACTAATATATATTAAAGGCCCAACCTTTGTTCCAGGTACTCTAGCAGAGTTCTTGAATGTTTAGCATGTACCAGACACTGTTCTAGGAAATTTTCATCTATTATCTCATTTAATTTTGTCAATAATAATTTCTAACACTTACATAGCACTTTTAAGATGCCAGGCTATTCTCCAAGGATTTTATCTACATTAATTCACTTAATCCTCACAACAGGCCAACAGATGGGTACTGTCATAATTCTCATTGGAAAGATGTTGGAACATAGGCACAGAGAGGTTGAGTGAATTGCCCAAGGACACACAGCTAGGAAATGACAGAGCTGAGAGTCAGATACAGGGTGTCTGATTTCAGAGTCCACACCCTTCCTTAAGCATCATCTTTCCTCATGACAACCACATAAGATAGGCACTATTTTGATCCCATTTTTCAGAAGAGGAAATTACAGAGGGTAAGTGATGTTCCCAAATTCTCAAAACTAGTGAATAACAGAACAAGAATTTATACTCTGGCAGCCTGGCTGTGCTCCTCACCAATATCCATAATGCTTTACACATAATCTCACCAACTCCATAAATCAGACATCGCTGTTTCCATTTCACAGATGAGGACACGATGTAATTTGCCCAACGACTGCAAGATTATTACGTGTCAGAGCTGGGATTCAGACCAGTTCTACCTGGATCCTTCAGTCATACCATGATAGCAAGAGAAGAGGAATACCTTCACTTTCAAGAAGTTCTGGTTGAGGCCCATACTCCATTTATTTTTCTTCATCCTTTTCCCTCAAATTCAAATGCCAGTCCAAGTGCTCAGAGCTCTGCCAGCTGTTGACATGTCTGTGCTGACAGAAGGGGAAGAATACAAGGGAGGTCTCTGGGGTGCTGTGGGGAGTATGGAGCAGGGACACTCAAACTCAGGATTTTCTCTGTGTGACCCCCTTAATGCAGGTGTACCGCCCATGTCCCCCAGACTCAGCCGCTATCACAGTCCCACTTTCTCCAGCACCTTGGCCAGAAGGAAGAGAAAGCCTTTGGGCTGACATTTTAGCTGGAAAATAAGTAGTAAAGTTAACATTCAGATCAACAGTAGTCTGAAGCCACAGGAGACAGAACCCCAGGAGACCGGAGCATCTTCTCAGGGACTCTTGAGGCCTTCCGATTATTTAATGAAGTCCAGCGCTGACGTAGGAAAATGCACACAGAGTCCCTTCCTGCTTTTAATCTTTATGTTTCGAGGAGAACGGGCTTGAATAAGGAACTACCCTAAATACCAGTGTATTACAACTTGGTCCTGAAGCAAGCATGCTTTCAAGAGCAAAAGCGTATAACTGACACTCTCAAGATGAGCAGAGTTGACCTTTGAGTGTGGAACGTACCTGAGAAGTGACTTTGGTGCACCCTGATTGCACAGGAGAGGAGGGGGAAAAGGACAAGAAGGCCCTAGGAACTTGTCTTCAGAGCTGGATTCTTCCTCAGAAGAAAGTTGCCAATATTAACAATAAAACGTTTGACCTAATAGAAAACCCATTGACAGTCCTTAGAGTCCAACACAAGATGTTTTTGTGAGCTACTGAAAAATTAAGAGTTGCCAATGAAATGAAAACTCTTGATATGTCATGGATGTAGAACTAATGGTGGAAGTTCAAGAAGTCAAGGAGGCCATGAATGAGACGTTTGGACACAAAGTCTTTTAGAATTTCTGAAGTCATTATGCATCACTGCACTTAAATGGCTGCTTGATCTGGTACAGACTACAGACATTTATCCCATGGAATGTACTGGTGAGGGGGTAAACCTATCTCCTCAACCCATTTCTTTTATTATCATTTTTTAAATTAGAGTTGACATTCAATATATTAGTTTCAGGTGAACAACATAGTGGTTAGACATTTATATATAACTTACGAAGTGATCACCTCAGAAGGTCTACCACCGATCTGACACTATGCATAGTTATTACAATATTATCTATAATAATAAAAGCATAATATGCAAATAGACCAAACGGCCAAACAGTGGAACAACCGTCCAGACAACCTTCTGGACGAAGCCGCAGCTGCGAGGGCTAAGACAGCTGCTGGGGCTGCAAAGGCCTACTATTGCATGAATTTCATGCATCAGGGCTCTAGTCCTATATAATAAAAGGCTAATATGCAAATCAACCAAACGGCGGAATAACCAGTCGCTATGATGTGACCACCAGGGGGCAGATGCTCAACCCAGGAGCTGCCCCTGGTGGTCAGTGCACTCCCACAGGGGGAGCACCACTCAGCCAGAAGCTGGGCTCATGGCTGGCGAGTGTAGCAGTGGTGGCGGGAGCCTCTCCCACCTCTGCGGCAGCACTAAGGATGTCTGACTGCCAGCTTAGGCCCACTCCCCACAGCAGGGAGCAGGTCTAAGCTGGCAGTAGGACATCCCCCGAAGGCTCCCAGACTTCAAGAGGGTGCAGGCTGGGCTAAGGGACCCCCCTCCCCAGTGCACGAATTTTGTGCACCAAGCCTCTAGTCTATATAATAAAAGCCTAAGTGACTGTTATGGCAGAATGACCAGAACGACCAGTCACTATGATGCTCACTGACCACCAGGGGGCAGCTCCTGCATTAAGCATCTGCCCCCTGGTAGTCAGTGCACTCCCATAGGGGGAGCGCCACTCAGCCAGAAGCCGGGCTCACAGCTGGCAAGCACAGTGGTGGTGGTGGGAGCCTATCCCACCTCCACAGCAGCGCTAAGGAGCAGCAAGCCGAGCAGTAAGGAGCAAGGGATCCTGGATTGTGAGAGGGATGTCTGACTGCTGGCTTAGGCCTGATCAGGCCTAAGCTGGCAGGTGGACATCACCCGAGGGGTCACAGACTGCAAGAGGGTGCAGGCCAGGCTGAGGGACCTCCCCCCCACCCCCACCCCTTGCCACCCCAGTGCACAAATTTTGTGCACTGGGCCTCTAGTTGACTATATATTTCCTATGCTGTACTTTACATCCCCATAACTGTTTTTTATAACTGGTAATTTGTACGTCTTAATCCCTTCACCTTTTTCACCCATCCCTCATCCCTCCTCCCTCCTCCCATCTGGCAACCATCAAAATGTCCTCTGCATCTATGAGTTTGTTTCTGTCTTGCTTGTTCATTTAAGTTGTTTTGTAGGTTCCACATAAAGTAAAATTATATGGTTTTTGTCTCTCTGTTTAACAAGCATGACCTAGATGTACCAAGGCCTCATGCTACAGACAAGGACTGAAGTAGGAAAATGTCCTGAGACGTGAACAAGACATAGGTCCTGTCTCAAGGAGCTCCGGCCTAATAAGAGAGTGTATTATACATACAGTAGTCCCTCCCCCCCCCCCCCCCCCCGCCATCTGCAGATTCAATTACCCACAGCCAACCACAATCTGAAAATATTAAGTGGAAAATTTCAGAAATAAACAATTTATAAGTTTTAAATTTCACACTGTTCTGAGTGGTGTGGTGAAATCTAGCTTTGTCTTACCCAGGATATAAATCATCCTTTTGTCCAGCATATCCATGCTATAAAGACCACCAGCCCATTCGTCACTTAGTAGCAATCTCAACTTCAAGTCATTTACTGACGAGAGAGAGAGAGAGAGAGAGAGAGAGAGAGAGAGAGAGAGAGAAGAGGAGAGGAGAGAGACCACAGTCACATAATTTTTATTGCAGTGTATTGTATAATTGTTCTATCTTACTAGTTATTGTTGTTAATCTCTTAGTGTACCTAATTTATAACTTAAACTTTATCATAGTTATGCATGTATAGGAACAAATGGTATATACAGGGTTTGGTATTATCCACGGTTTCGGGATCTGCAGGAGGTCTTGGAGCATATCCCTGGGATAAGGGGGACTACTGCAAATGGAAACTGGGAAGTTTTATTACAGCTCAGAAATACACACCCTAATCCCCCTGCAGCCAAGGCTGTTCTGGGAGCTAGGGAGATGCCCTGATCCTCAGCTCAAGTTATCTGGATGCTATTTGGACAGAGGAGACTGGGTGCCACAATTCACACAGTGGTCCCCAACCCTGAGTCCCTGCTTCTCAGGGTCACAGGCTCAGCCCGCAAGTCCCTTAGAGTGAGCAGCTTGCGATGCCTGTCACTTTCACGTGCCGGCATCATTTCCTGCATCCACACAAATAAAAGTGGACAGCAAGCCAGTGCCATCTTGTTTGCTGCTAGTGGATTTATGACATGTCAAGTTTAAATAGCACGTGCAAGGCTTACAACAGAGGCAACACAGAAATTCATTTTTCAAGCCCATCAAGGCTCTGAGCGCCCCCACCCCCCTGCTGGGGCCAGGAGAACAATTTCATGAAATTCTGATGCTGAGAAAAGGCCTCTCCAGATTTCCACATCCAATTCCGCTTCTGTCTCTATCTTTTTTCCTTTTCCCTCAAGTCTCAAAAAATACCAAAATAGCACAAATGCCACTTTACCGGTACCTGGTAGATCCCAATTAACCTTTATGCAAGTTTGCCTCTGCTGTGCGTAAGCCCTGACCTTATTTCTGGGGCTGAATTATGAATCCCGTACAAACAAACCACCGGCCCGCCGCCCTCTGCCTTCTGGCGGCCCCGCTGACGTGGGCAGCTCTGATTCAGGCCCGCTCTACCCACCTTTTGTGCGTTTCTTTATCTGGATGGAGAACCTTTTCCCCTGTCTTCCCTCCCCCTGTCAGCAAATTAAACTGCTCAGTTGCCCCCAGCTTTTCCCAATAATTGAGGCAACTTGGACTTGACCCATTAAAGGAGGGGACCCTGAATGACTTGCCACAGTACCCGGCAAGTCTCATTTTGATAATTGATTGGTAAAACAAGCATTTGGGTTGCAAAGCAGCCTTGGTCAGGTTTCCATTTTGCAGCAAACCCCCAAATTAAAAATCACCTCCAGGGGATAATTCTTTTGCAAATAATATGAGCTGGGCTATTTTTGTTTTTGTCAGGCGTACTGTCACTCCAGGCTCGTGTCTCATATGTTATTCTGGCTGCATGAGAAAGGCCCATAATAATAGCACTGGCAGCAGAAATGATGACAAGAAGGGGCATGTCAATTTACAGTCATGAAACAAGGTGGAAACCACACTCGTCAACAAAAAATTGAAGCCCATTTTAGACGATAGAAAATTACAAAGTGAAGTCCCTAAGCCATCGTGACGTGGCAGGCAGTATTGGGGGTGCCATGTTAGGCTGTGGTCAAGCCTGAGTTAGGCTAGAATCCTCTAGGAAGCAGGGGCTTTGAACTCTTAAAAATTAACAAAGTGATTCAGCAGCCTAATTATTTCTGCTCAAGTCATAGTGAATTGTGGACAGATACCTTACATCTCAGCCTTTGCCCAGGATGTCACTTTGGAGTATGCACCCTTCTCTACCCTTGCCAAACAGATCACTCTTCCTCATCCTTAAAGACTCACTCAAATGTCTCCTCTTCCAGGAAGCCTTCCTGATTTCCAGCCAGATTCTATCCCCCTCCAGTCTTCCATTGTATGGTGTTTAAAAAGCCCAATCTTAAAAGTGTTGCTTGGCTTTTCAGTCTCTCCCACTATATTCCTTAAGAACAGAGAACACACATTACTCCTCTTTTAATCTCCAGCATCAGAGTGCCTAGCACATAGTACGTGCTTGGGAAATGTTTAATGAATGAATGGATGTGTCAAAATATAGAAACCTGTACGAGATGAAACAAAGAGCTGGATTTAAAAGGACTGATTATTTTGGAATTAATCTATTAAATTCAGTGACATGTATTCAGCGTGGTCTTCCTAAGTGCCTATCAGATACTCAGCTTTGTGTTAAGTACGTAAAGGTGATAGGAGGAAAGGACAGAATCCCAGCTTTCAAGAAACTTATCATCAGATCTGTACATTTCTATATGAGAATGGTAAAAAAAAAAAAATAGTCCAAGGCAAATATGTGTAGCACAGTAGGAAGGTTGTGCTGGCACGCCAGATTGGGAGTTAAGAAAACACATTCCCTGTCACGATCCTACCGCTGAGTCATTATGGGGCCTTGGACAAGTCACTCCACCTCCTGGACCTGTGGGAAGCCACCCACTGCCAATACTATCATGAGAGTGCACCAAGGAACACGGAAGGCCGAGGGACCTTGGGCGTTGGCAGGGCTAACGCTAAGCACCATTGTTCTGTTGAGATAGCGGTGGCTGGAAGCAATTTCCTGACCTAAGAGCCTCAAAGTAAATGTTTACTGAACCTGACTGATCTTTACTGATCTTTATTGACCTTAGAGACGGTCTGTCTGCTACCTATTTGCTGTGCTTTACTGAGGGCAAGATGTGTATCTAAAACTGAATAAAAAGCGGATAAGGCCAGGTTTCAGTGTGCCTCTCCAGGCCTACCTCAGTTTTGTCATCAGTAACATCAAAGAGTAGAAATGATACTGGAACAATTGCTACTCACATGGAAGAACATAAAATGTCTGCCTCATAACATACAGAAAACTAACTTCCATGTGGATGAATGACCTAAACATAAAATAGCGAAACTCCCAATTTTTTAAAAAAACTGTAGAAATATAGCTGTATGGCATCCGTTTAGACAAATTTCCTTAACAAAATGTGAAGAGCAGAAGCTGTAAAGGAACTCGCTGACAAATGGGCCTACCTTAAAACAAACACATGCCCTAATCAAAGTGAAAAATGATGCCACAACCGGGAAGAACATGTCTACAACCGTCATGATGGAAAATATGAGTAGTCTGAATATCTAAAGAGCTTCCACAGATCTACTGGAAAACCAAAGATAACCTAGTAGAAAGATGGTCAAAGTAGATGAAACCTAATTCACGAAAGAGGAGGATGGCTGATAAACTTGTGAGATGTTCAATCTCACTAAAAATCAGAGAAATGCCAATTAAAAATGACAGTGAGATACTAATTTGTAGCCATCTGATTGGAAAAAATTGAGAATCCTGATAAAACCTAGTTTCGTCAAAGATGTGTCGCCACGGGGACGCACACATGCCGCAGATAGAAATGTAACTTCTTGGTACAGCTCCTTTGGAGGACAACTTAGCAGTAACTGGTAAAGTTGGGCCTGTTCATACCCTACGACCCAGCAATTCCCTGTCACTATGTACAAGGAGGCATAGACAAGTATATTTCTTGTAGTAGCGCTTGTTATGATCCAACATTGGGAACAACTTCAATAGCCATGATCAGCAGATTGGAAAAACACAGTACAGTAACACACAGCATAGCATACAGCATTACAGCGTACACTACTATAGTACGGTACTACCCTAGTACAGGGCGTAGTGTCATCACACAGTGGAATCCTAGACAGCAGTGAAAACTAATTCACTAGAGCCACATGTAACAACATGGCCAAATCTCAAAACCATGATGCTGAGGAAAACAGAATGTTACAGAATTATATGTACTGGAAGATGGCATTGATGTGAAGTGGAACACAAAGTAATTCTGCGTTGTTATGGGTGGAAAATATAGCTGAAGGTGAGTCAGAGGCTAGGGCTGGGTGTGCACTGTGGCCGGGCAGACTGGGAGAGGCAGAGGCCCCAGCATTGCGGGGCTCTACGGGCCGGGCTGCTTGGCTCCAGAAGGAAATAAATGAACACAGCCTTCAAGACAGGTGAAACACACGGTCTGGTTCTCTGGCTAATGGGGGTTTTTTACCCAGGGTTCCTCACTGTCAGTCAACACACAGTGTCATCCCTTTGGAAAAACTGGCATCTTCGGGATATCACAGATGGGGGAGGGTGGATAATGCCCTGGCTGTGTGGCCTTAAGTGAGTCACGGCACCTTTGCTGGCTGCCGTTTCCTCATTTATGAAATGAAGAACTTGACCTCCTGGAAAGAGTGTGAGATTCGCAGGAGTAAGGAGACTTGGTTCTGTCCAGTCCTGCCTTTAACCGGCTATATGGCTTTGGGGCAGTCTCCCCCTCCCAGTCCTCAGTTTCCCCCTCTGTAAGATAGCAGCCATGAAGGCGATGTTTGCCAAGGGCCCCTCAAGCTGTGGGGTAGGTTACCTGTACCCACACGCACATGCATTGGCGGTTGGGGCCAAGCTTAACCCAGTAGTACAGGGTTCAGGGCAAATGGAACTACCTGGTGTATTAGAATCACATATCCAAGCAGCCAAGCAGGGACTCTGCTCAAGAGTGGCGGCCTATAAGGCGTGACTGTGGGAGCCCCGAGCAGGCTCTTGCAGGCGAATAGCCCTGCTGCCCCCGCGCCCTGCCTGCACCATACCTGCCATGGCAGCGCTCCCAGGCCATTCCATTGGGCCGCAAACGCTTCCATCTTCCAGACGGTGTGTCAGAAGCAAGGCTAACCCTGGCGATATTACCCCAATTCCCAACCGGCTGTAAGCAAAGTCCTGGGACGATGGGTTACAGATGCGGCTAATTTACCCCTGGAGCTATTACGTAACCCAATTCCCAACTGGCTGTAAGCAAAGTCCTGGGATGATGGGTTACAGATGCGGCTAATTGGGCCATCCCAAAAGGATGGGGGTCCCAAAGCAAACTGCCTGCTCACGCAGGAGTCGCAGGGCCTTCCAGGCCATCGAGTGACCAGTGCCCTCGTCTCCTGCTGCTCCTCACACAGGGCCGTCTCTGTAGCTGCGCTTGCGGGAGGGAATCACTGCCCCGCCTCTTCAGTAATGGACAGAGAGGCGAGGCTGCTTGTTCGGCCTGAGTATTAGGCTGAGGCCGAGAGAGACGAGACCCCCTTGTCCCAGGCCCTCAACCAGAGTAATAACGATGGTGATCACATCAATCCCTTACTGAATCCTAAGGCCAAGCCCCTTTCTTCTAAGTCATTCAACCCTCACCACATCCACAAAGCAGGGGCGATTAACACTGTCCTTTCACAGGTGAGGAAACTGAGGCACACACAGGTGAAGTTGCCCAGCTGCTGGGACATCCGGGTCTCTGGCCCCAGGTGTCACCTCTCCGATAAACCACATAAAGCTGGCCCTGCTCCCTCATCTGAAATCTGGGCCTCGCCTCCTTTTACCTGGAAGGTTCTGGAAGCTGCCCTTTTCCCCCTCCCTCACCTCTTCTCCCCTCCTCCAGGGAAAGACAGAGGCTGCAACAGAAAAGGTGTCAGAGAAAGTGACTAATGGAGGCTGATCCCAGGTCAGAGCAAACGCAGTCTGACTCCCCACCCCATGGAATGGGCCTGCCTCCCTCATATTGACCTGACAGGCAGGGCGCAGGCCTCAGGGTGGGAGTAGGGACAAGAGCCTGGCGTCTGGGGCCATTCCCCGTATCACTGGGGCAACTGGGCAGAGACTGCCTACCTCACTCCAGGGCACAGTCCCCACCCCACCCCTGCCAGAGCCCCAGGCTGGCCCAGCCATCCTTCAGGCCCAGATGACATGCATTCCCCGAGTGCTGGTGACAGGCGCCCAGCTGGAAAAATGATGGACTGCATGGAGGGGGCA